>NC_045976.1:27832230-28454730 GCF_010909765.2 Amblyraja radiata
TGAACCACCTAGTTTTGGCATTACTATCCTCGTCCCAAAATGATAGCGGGTGCTTCACACACGACCCAAAACATTGATTCCCTCCATCACCAATACCAATAGATTGCCTGTACCATCTACAAATGGACTAAAATTCTTATCCAGACCACTCCAACTGCACTTCCAATACCCCAGCATCAAGAACAAGGGCTACAAACACATAGAAACATCACCACCCGCAGGATTCAAGTCACATAACATTCTTACTTGGGAATGTATTGCCCGGCCTTCATCCACACTAGACCCAAAATTCCCTGCCCAACAGCTGTATAGAAGTACCTATCCCAGAAAAACCAGTGATTCAAATCGGCTATCATCACAACCTTCTTAAGATCAGTTAGGGAGGCAATAATGATCGCCCCACCAGCAATCCTCACGCCACAAAAAATAAACAACATCTTCTCTATGTACACTGGATATATCACTCTCCTCCCTATAAAAGTCACTGCTGCAATGCAGCGATATTAATTTCCTGATCTCCATTGCTAATCTATTCAATTCTCCTTGACAACTTTCACAAGTTCTAGTTCTGTATGCCACGTATCTGAATTCCTGCCAAAAATAGATTCAATTTCCCCTTCATGCTTTTCATTCAAGCTGTACAAGTAGGTGCTTACTCTCTGTGCTCTTGTTTAACGAGGAGTTCTGACCAATGCCAATATAATTTTTTAACACAGAAAATATCTTCCATGTATCACAACCTCACTCCTATCACTGATAAGTTCCAACCCTCTGCAAACAGTTAATTTATCCAATGTTCCTTTTCCCCCCAACCTATCTGTGAATAGATACCAAATTTCATCCAATATTTCTGGCTCATCCCATCCTGCATAAGGCTATCTATTGTAATATTCTTAATGATCATTTTCTTTCCTGCAAATCCCCTGACTTCAATGTTGTGGCCATAAATATCGCCATCACCTCCTTAGGTGTTATTGTTACTGTTATTGTTTCACTCTCAGATTTGATAGCCAAGTAAAACATATCAACATTTCTCAACTAAAAATTAAACCTATTAACTCTCACTTTCCCATATTCTATTCAACAAAACTAATGCCACATTTTTTGCTATTAATGACCTTGAACAGTCTATCAGTCAGCACCCTTATAATTCACCTGAAGTCATTTACGTTTTCCTTAACTCTGATCTAAATACTTGAACTGTAAATGTTCTCCACTGTGGAAAGCACAGCAAGTAACCATACTCTCGAAACCAGTTTGTTTAGTTTAGTTCTACAGTAACAATTCCAAACAGAAAGATGAAAAAAAAAAAAAAATCAGATGCCCAACCCAATCTGCAAACTATTTTTCCCAGATTGGAGATAAAAAACATCAGATTATAAGTCTGCTCCAATGCACCTCTAAAAGAAATTGCAAGAGACATGCTGCTTTTTTTTGAAAATGTACTATGCACCTGCTGCTGCATTCAGATTATGCAATAGGTGGATTGTGGAATACTCCAAGGTAATGTTTCTTATTAATTCCAAAAAATAGCCAACATAATCATGGACCACTTACACCATGATCATTCCTTATTTTCCCCTCTCCCATTGGGCTGAAGATACAAAAACTTGAAAGCACATGCCATCAGATTCAAGAATAGCTTCTTTCCCACTGTATTCCTGATCTCCAAATCTACCTTGTTGCAGCCCTTGCACATTTTACTTCTGCATTTTTTCTGCAGCTATAACACAATGTTCCACACTCTGTTTCCTTTCTCTTTTTTTCATTTCCTGTAGTACTCATGTATGATTTGATTGCAATTGGTTATGGATGATTTACCTGGTTAGTCGGCAAAACAACATTTTACATGCAAAAATGTATGTATGAGCCAACAAAAAAATCAATTTAATTTTTAATTTTTTTATTTTTAAACTACTTAATGTTTATTTCTTTCTCCTCTCCAGTTTGGGGAATTGTTCCCAATGAGACATAAATCTCGATCCTCTGCTTGTTATAATTGGTATATCTACCTGTTAGAGGTAGATTCCCCAACATTACATTGGGGTATGCCCAACATGACCAGACCCTGCCATTGGACTCTATATGGAGAGGTAAATAAGGCAGTGTTTGATGCTTTTCTCAGACTTGTGGTGACCACACAAGTCCTGGACCTACTTGCCCGAGGGAAATTGAATGGCAGCAGTTGCAGTGGGAATTAACTAACTTTAATTATCTAAAAAATGCCTCAAGCAGAATCCGGATACATTTTTGGCCGATCTCCCTGACACTAGTCTAAAAAATGGTAACGTCCTTTCCAGTTCCTTTGCAATTTTCTTCACATAATTGAATTACCACGGGGAGGCAATACAAAATGAAACACCACCACAGTCAAAACAGAAACAGTAAATTGTTTATTTCTTTCAAAAATAGCTAATTTAATATTAGCCGGCATCCATCACATCAGTAAGGATCGTTAAAACAAATAACGAACTCCACTCCTTGCAACAAAACACATCTCCAGCTCTGGAGATTTAATCGATAGGCCCCTCACATGAATAAGACTGCAGGATCACAGGGGGAGCTAAAACCTCGGTGGAAAGAGCTGTTATTTCCAGAGAACACATGACGGTTAGCTCGCGTTAAATGGGTTCATTATACCCAGCTACCACGTAGACCTATTAATTTAAACCATTAACAAATCCCAGTCTTCATCCATTTCTAAACCCACATCACTGCTGAACGACGTTATTTATGGGAGAGAGAAAAAAACAGCATTTCTTTTTTTTTTTTTTAATTGAAATTTTCAGCTCCTCACAAAGTTATCACTTACCAACATATTACATTTCCGCGATCGTTCCCATTTATATACAAGCTCTCCCCGCCAGCCTCTCTCTTCCCGACGCCGGTTTCTCAAATTGATTCCTTGCTTTTCAAATCGTCCGTTTGTGATCGCGACGCCGCTGTCGAGCTCACAGAGTAACAGCCTTTCCCGTCCACCCGCCAGACAAGCTCCAACCTACCGTAATACCACCAGGCACAGTCCCCCGCCGCCGCCGTGAAATGCACTATATACTCACCCCATTATTATCAAAATATACCGCCTACCGCAATACACCGAATATTTTGCCACCTGGCGCCGGCGCCGGCCCCGTAATTTGCACAATAGACTTGCCGCTTTATGATCTCAACATACCGCCGACCGCAATACACCGAATATATCGGCGTACGACCGCAATACACCAAATAACTAGCAAACTAAGCGCCGCACACAAGTATATAGCAACCCAATAGCAACATACAAATATACTGCGACCCTACCGCAAAAAACAAATGTCCAGCAATTCTACCGCAATATCCAAATTTACAGCAATTTAACCGCAATATCCAAATTTACAGCAATTTAACCGCAATACATGAATATACAGCAACTTTACCGCAATACACCAAATACTGTGCATAGCAATCCTACCATAATATACCGAATATATAGCAGCCCTCCCGCAATACACCAAGAATCTGGCAAGCCTATCTCAATACACCAAATATACAACAAACTTAACCAATTTCACCTCCAAAACTTCCTTATTGCATTACACCAAATGTACACCGAGTAAACCGCAAAACACAAAATATGCCAATAATGCAGACCGAAATACACCAGAATCACAAAACACCAAATTTATAGCGAATGCACCGTGACACACTTCAAAAATGAGTGAGTCAGTCATAGTCTAGTTCATAAATATGCAGTCAATATCAACTTCCCAGTCACTGCAATTCACAAAATAAATCCTGCAATCACATAATATACAGCTGATCAATTAGACAGATAACCTGTCTTAATAGGCTCCACTGTCAATTTAATAAAATACGACAAACGATCAGTCAGGAATACATCAAATGCAGCATCCAAGCAGCCACACTACCGTAAAACACCAAGTAAACAAGAACGCTGCTGCAAGACAAATGCAATCATGAATTGGTTATCTGCAACATGAAATAAACAGGCACCAATATAATATTTTTCTTAATTTATTCATTTTTGGGTATCTGGAGTCCTCAAGTCAGCTGGACGTTACCCTTGACAAGTTGGTAGTGTCCATTTTCTTTTGAAGATGGTACTGCCACAAAGCTTTCGAGGAAAGAATTCCAGGAATTAGATGCAGTATTAATGATGGTATGTTAAAATGCTTCCAACTCAGGATAATGAATGACTTGGAGGAGAACCTGCACATGTACAGTGCCCTCCAAAATGTTTGAAACAAAGACCCATCATTTATTTATTTGCCTCTGTACTCCACAATATGAGATTTGTTATAGAAAAACAATCACGTGGTTAACGTGCACATTGTCAGATTTTATTAAAGGGTATTTTTACACATTTTGGTTTCACCATGTAGAAATTACAGCTGTGTTTATACATAGTCCCCCCATTTCACAGCACCATAATGTTTGGGACACATGGCTTCACAGGTGTTTGTAATTGCTCAGGTGTGTTTAAATGCCTCCTTAATGCAGGTCTAAGAGAGCTCTCAGCTTTTAGTCTTTCCTCCAGTTTTTCCATCACCTTTGGAAACTTTTATTGCTATTTATCAACATGAGGACCAAAGTTGTGCCAATGAAAGTCAAGGAAGCCATTATGAGACTGAGAAACAAGAATAAAACTGTTAGAGACATCAGCCAAGCCTTAGGCTTACCAACATCAACTGTTTGGAACATAATTAAGAAGAAAGAGAGCACTGGTGAGCTTACTAATCACAATGGATTGGCAGGCCAAGGAAGACCTCCATAGCTGATGACAGAAGAATTATCTTTATAATAAAGGAAAATCCCCAAACACCTGTCCGACAGATCAGAAACACTCTTCAGAGTCAGGTGTGGATTTGTCAATGACCACTGTCCACAGAAGACTTCATGAATAGGAAAAACAGTGGCTACACTGCAAGATGCAAACCACAGGTTAGCTGCAAAAATAGGATGGCCAGGTTACAATTTGCCAAGAATTACTTTAAAGGGCAACCACAGTTCTGGAAAAAGGTCTTGTGGACAGATGAGATGAAGATTAACTTATATCAGAGTGATGGCAAACAAAGTATGGAGGAGAGAAGGAACTGCCCAAGATTCAAAGCATACCACCTCATCTGTGAAACACGGTGATGGGGCTGTTATGGCCTGGGCATGTATGGCTGCTGAAGTTACTGGTTCACTTATCTTCATTGATGACACAACTGCTGATGGTGGTAGCATAATGAATTCTGAAGTGTATAGACACATCCTATCTGCTCAAGTACAAACAAATGCCTCAAAACTCATAGGCCGGCAGTTCACCCTACAGCAAGACAATGATCCCAAACATGTTGCTTTAGCAGTAAAGGAGTTATTCAAAGCTAAAAAATGGTCAATTCTTGAGTGGCCAAGTCAATCACCTGATCTGACCACGCCTTTTATATGCTGAAGAGAAAATTGAAGGGGACCCAAAACAAGCATAAGCTAAAGATGGCTGCAATACAGGCCTGGCAGAGCATCACCAAAGAAGACACAGAGCAACTGGTGATGTCCATGAATCGCAGACTTCAAGCAGTCATTGCATACTACTTTCATTTATATGACAATGCTGTGTCCCAAACATGATGGTGCCCTGAAAAGGGGGGACTATGTAAAAATACTGCTGTAATTTCTACACGGTGAAACCAAAATGCATAAAAATGGTCTTTATTAAAATCTGACAATGTGTACTTTACCCACATGTGATTTTTTTTCTATTAAAATCTCAAATTGTGGAGTTCAGAGGCAATTAAATAAATGATGGGTCTTTGTCCCAAACATTATGGAGGACACTGTAGGTGTTCCAGTGATTCAAAAGCCTTTGTCTCTCTTGCTGGCAGTGTGCATGGGATGAGTTGTGGATTAATGTAGTTTATATATTGCAAGTTATACTTTGTAAATACAAACTGCAGTTACTGTGTACCTGTAGTGCAGGGCTGTTTGGTCTGTTAAATATCTCCCTCATTTTGTGCTTTTAAGAAGTAACTGCATTATTCTGTCTCAGTACTTTGATAAAACAAGCATTGACCCAAAACATCACCCAATCCTTCTATCCAGAGATGCTGCCTGTCCCGCTGAGACTATTCCCACGTACAGCCACCTTGGTGGTGAATCCATTAACAATCCGGTGATGTTCACCAAACATACAGCAAGGCAACCGCAATACTCAAAATATGCATAATAATGTACATCTCAATTGACTAGGTCACTTTGTGACCACATAGACATTCTTTTTTTGTGTACATTAATTAATTTTTTTTCCCTAACCGTCCCCTTTTATCTCCAACCAAGGTATGGATTATCCATCTACACCAACCCCACCGCCCCAACTGCCAATGCTGTATGTCAAGTATCCAGACCATATCTGGCTTTGAGTATGCAATAATTCTTTAAATTACCTTTTCTTTGTCTATCTTGTATATTCAATTAGACATACATTTGCCTTGATGCAATTTCAATAGATCACAGAATTACAATTGAGAAATATATTTGGTCCCTCTGCTTGTTGGTCAGTATGCAATTTCATAGAAACATAGAAAATAGGTGCAGGAGTAGGCCATTCGGCCCTTCGAGCCTGCACCGCCATTCAATATGATCATGGCTGATCATCCAACTCAGTATCCTGTACCTGCCTTCTCTCCATACCCCCTGATCCCTTTAGCCACAATGGCCACATCTAACTCCCTTTTAAATATAGCCAATGAACTGGCCTCAACTACCTTCTGTGGCAGAGAATTCCAGATATTCACCACTCTCTGTGTGAAAAATGTTTTTCTCATCTCGGTCCTAAAAGATTTCCCTTTTATCCTTAAACTGTGACCCCTTGTTCTGGACTTCCCCAGCATCGGGAACAATCTTCCTGCATCTAGCCTGTCCAACCCTTTAAGAATTTTGTAAGTTTCTATAAGATCCCCCCTCAATCTTCTAAATTCTAGCGAGTACAAGCCGAGTCTATCCAGTCTTTCCTCATATGAAAGTCCTGACATCCCAGGAATCAGTCTGGTGAACCTTCTCCATACTCCCTCTATTGCAAGAGTGTCTTTTCTCAGATTAGGACAAACCTGTACGCAATACTCCAGGTGTGGTCTCACCAAGAGACCATTTCATTCATCTCCTCTCATCCCCTGCCCCGTCCATGGACTGAACCATCTTCATCCTTTTTTTTTGCTGTAAATAATGAGTTAACAGTCCATTATGATTAAGGACATGTTATTAAGTTGGAAGATCAATAATTATTACACAGAAGTGTTTTAGTGGTAATAGTTCATGTTATCATTGCTTGAAAAGATGATGATGACTGTCTGAACATTAACAGTTTTGAATGGCATCCAGGAAGAGTCTAGACTTATTTGAGTCAAGTTTATTGTTTTTCCAGAAAAATTCAAAGTGATGACCTTCAACAAATACTTATTAGTCTCTTCCACATCTTCATCTTAGTAATTGTTCTTTAGAAGTTTGCTGTGGAGTCAATGGTTTTTCATTGTATTCTATGGTACTGGTTTAATCAAGTTTTCACCCATTTGCCTATAAATGCCTCAGCAAAGTAAAAACAGGGAAAGTAGAGAAGGGAGAAGTGAAATAGGAAGGAAAAAGGAGGGAGTTGATGAAAATATAAATAAATGATTGTTAATGCAGGAGTGTAAGTATTTTGAGGGCAAGGGAGAAGTAAGGTCTGAACTACAACTGGAGATGAGAAAAAAAAAAGGGTGGTGTCAATGTTTATTTAAGATAAAAGATGGAAGTCCTTCATGAAAGGAATTGGGGAAGGAGAACACTAAGAAGAGTGCTATCCCAAACAAAGAAAAATAAGGGTAGACAAAAGTGCTGGAGAAACTCAGCGGGTGCAGCAGCATCTATGGAGTGAAGGAAATAGGCAACGTTTCAGGCCGAAACCCTTCTTCAGACTGATGGATTGGGTGGGGGGGGAGAAGAAAGGAAAAAGGAAGAGGAGGGGCGGAGGTGTTCGGCGAAACAATCGCCAAGGGCACTTTCCCTTGCAACCGCAAGAGATGCAACACTTGTCGCTTTACCTCCCCTCTCGACTCCATTCAAGGGCCCAAGCAGTCATTCGAGGTACGACAGAGGTTCACCTGCATCTACTCCAACCTCATCTATTGCATCAGCTGCTCTAGATGTCAGCTGATCTACATCGATGAGACCAAGCGTAGGCTTGGCGATCGTTTCGTCGAACACCTCCGGTCGGTCCGCATTAACCAACCTGACCTCCCAGTGGCTTAGCACTTCAACTCCCCCTCCCATTCCGAATCCGACCTCTCTGTCCCGGGCCTTCTCCATGGCCAGAGTGAGCACCACTGGAAATTGGAGGAGCAGCACCTCATATTCCGCTTGGGCAGTCTGCACCCTAGTGGCATAAACATTGAATTCTCCATTTTCCGGTAGCTCTTGCTGTCTCCTCCTCTTCCTTTTTCCTTTCTTCTCCCCCCCCCCCCTATGCTGTCAAGTCCAAGGGCGGTTTTAGATGTTTAGGTACAGTTGTAATGTAGCAAAACGGAACAGATGATTCAGCCAAATCAAACATTAAATTAAATAATGGAGATCTATTTCAGAAGTTGCTCGAGAGAAAAATGTTGACTAGATACCAGGAGAATTTATCAATTCTTCAATGAAATAATGGCTTGGAATCTTTAATGCCCACCTGAGCAGGGAGGTCCTTGTTTGACATTTCCTCTGATAGTGCAGCACACCATGTTGATTCTTCTTGACTATATTATAATCTCCAAAATGCCCTGCTATTATTTTCTTGGATTACAACATTTTCCATGTGACATACGTGAAGCTAACTGGCCTGTAGATCTCTGCTTCATGTTTCACAATTTTCTTGAAGCTGCAGGGAATTATATGACTGCTTCATTTGTACATTGGTCAATGACTTAATGCACTCTAGAAACCTGAAAAAGCTGACCAATCGCTTCAAAATAATTGGTACTCATGCCCAATAACTAATGAGTAGTGAAATGTCCATACAGACATGTAAAAGCAACCGATTAAACTTAAGTGCACATGCAATATTCCACACTCATATGAGAGGAATATTAAGTACAAGACCATTAATTATAATGCAGAAATATGAATCTTAAATGCCAAATTGGTGCATTCCTAATAAATCTTAACATATTCTTCTGGAAAGTTTAAAATGTTTTACATTAAAATTGAAACATTACCTGAATTTTAAATACCACTATGCTTTGTAATTAAAAAGATTGGATTGAAATAAATTAATACATCAATATTTACCTTCACCATTAATGCAACTTACCAGCAAATATCTTTATAGTAATTCTCCTGGATCTAACCCCAACTCAATGTTCAAATTGTCAAAGTAATTCCATTCATCCAGACAGTTCAAGAAATTCCTTATCCTTTTAAAGAGAATTGTTGTCCCAAATCTCTGTATTCACGGTCATTCTTTGGTCATAAATTTCTTCCTAGCATGCTTTTCTATTTAAGGCAACAGCCTTGCCCCAGTGGGAACATACTTGCCTTTTTTGAGTCAGAACATTGTGCATTCAAGCCCAAAATACATAAGTGCACATTCTAGGTTGGCATTTAAGTGTGGGATGCAGTATCAGGTGGAGAGGTGGAAGTGGTCAGCATTGTTGCATTTTCTGGGAAAATTAGGGAGCATTAGAAGGAAGCACTGAAAGGAAAGATGAACTCAATGAGAGAGAAATCTCACGTGCTACACAAAGAGTGACAAAGGTCAGCCAGGGCCAATAGGCTATATTCTTCACTGTAAACTCTGTATAAATATCTCGATGTATTAATACAGAGTAAAACAATATTTTACATTCTATCATATAAATTACCATAATATAAATAAATGCCCAACCTCACTTAAAAACTGTCATATATAATAATACATTATATGAATAATCCAAGTACCTACTCCAATGACAAAGCTTCATAATCTAAATCAAAAATTTCCCGATGTTCAGGGAGTCCAGAACCAGGGGTCACAGTTTAAGAATAAGGGGTAGGCCATTTAGGACTTAGATGAGGAAAAACTTTTTCACCCAGAGAGTTGTGAAACTGTGGAATTCTTTGCCACTGGATGTTTTCAAGAGAGAGGTAGATGTAGCTCTTAAGGCTAACAAATCAAGGGATATGGCAAGAAAGCAGAAATGGGGTACTGATATTGGATGATCAGTCATAATCATGTTGGATGGCGGTGCTGGCTCAAAGGGCCGAATAGCTTACTCCTGCACCTATTTTCTATGTTTCTATGTACACCACCAGTCACAGTCCTCCAATCTGGAAAACAACCTGCCACCATCACCCTCCGCTTCCTTCATGAAGCCAATTCTCTATCCAGTCAGCTAGTTTACCTGGATCCCATGTGATCTAATCTTCAGCCTATCATGCGGAACCTTATCAAATGCCTTGCTGAAGTCTGTCTTGATATGTCTACGGCTTTGCCCTCACCAATATTTTTTATAGGTTAGGTGTGGGGGGAGTTCCCCCCCCGCCACAGGTACCCTGTAGTCCCGTGCTACCTGCTCCATGGTCGGATAGTCGACAATTAAACCATTTCCCCCATCTGGTTTGCCAGGTGAGGAGGGGGCTGTGGACCCCTAGCAGGACCAAAAACAAGACCTGTCAAAATGCAGGTGAGCTTCTAGCGAGCCAACGGCCATTCACATTTCAGTAGAAGTTGCGATCACTGTCGTACATAGCATTGTAAGGAATGATGATAAAGCACATACACCAAAATCCTATACTTTCAGCGACGGAAGTCCGCAGGAACTGGAGGGCAGAGATGTGTGGTGCATCCATCACCGTTCCCGTTGGAAACTAGCATCACTGCGTTGCTAATGTTTTCAATGATGATGAATGAATGAATGAACAATTTTTGGTTATTTTTTCAAAAACTCAATCAGATTCGTAATCTCCCATGCTGACTATCCATAATCAGCCCATGCCAATCCAAATGCATATGTATCTTATCTCTCAGAACCCTTTCTGGTAACTTGCCTACCACACATGTTAGGCTCACTGGTCTATATTTCACAGGCTTTTGATTACAGCCCTTCTTAAATATAGGACCAACATTAGCCACCCTCCAGTCTTCTGGCACCTCAACCATGTCTAATTGATTCATCTATCTCAGCCAGGGCTTCTGCAATTTCTTCCCTAACTCCTCACATTGTCCTCAGATTTATCTGATCCGGCCTGGGAGACTTAACCATCTTCAAAGATCTTAGGACAGCCAGCACCTCCTCAATCGTAACAAAGACTGTCCTCAAAATGAAAGAATATTAAACTTAGTAGAACAAAAGGGAACCATATATCCCCAAAGGTAATAAGACTCATAGAGTCGAGTTAAGGCATTTGAGATAACTGAATAAAATATAAACAGCTGAAGCAATTGTTAGAAAGATTAGAAATAAGTCATGGGGGGGGGGAAATAATCATCCAAAATGTTCTATAGTTTCAGTCATGGAAATTCATGGCTGAAACTTTTAAAGGGTAGCTGGATGGACACTTTGCATTCTGCAAAATACAAAGTCAAAGATCAAAAGCTGGGATCAGGTAATTGCTCATGTGGCTTAATTTTAACCAATTTAGAGTATAATTTAATCAACCACTTTCCATATCTCAATTTTCAATGATAATTAACCTCTTTCCATGACAACCTCTTTCCATAATCAACTTCTTTCCATGACAACTACTTTATAATGCCTTAACTTAATTACAATTTGTTTTCCATTTATTATTGAGGTAGAGGTTTACCAAAATTATAATATAACCTGGTGGCCAACGATTTTGTTTTTTCTAGAAATGTACCATGTTGTAGGTGGACAGGGGTCATTACGTGGTTTTTCATGTACAAGATGCAAGAGGGCATATTAATACTTGATAGCGAGTTTTAGGTTAGTGGTGTCATATTTCAATCTTTGCATGGTCTACAACTGTTATTCGCATTAGAGGAGCCATCTTATCCATTGCAGCATTTCAGCCTGAAGAAATGTGAACTCCAGCCATATGTTTTTACGGCAATATGGTTACCAGACAATTCAATATGGTCTTCATCAGCCTGGCAGTCCTGAGTTGGGCTGGTTACTTTCTGCAGACCCGAATATATCTAGCTATATGTGATCACATACATTTATTTGGGAGGCGTGAAATTGGGGTATATAAAAACATGAAAAAAAATGTTACATACATTAAAATACAGCGTTCCTATAAGGCACGACATATGCCTTATAGGAATGGTGTATTTTGATGTATGGGACCGTCGAGCCAGTGATCTCGGAAGTGTGTCACACCGCTGATTGACAATATAACCGCACAATTCGAGCTGGCTACATTGATGACAACAATGTGAAGCACTAATCAGATCACAGCGTAGGCGGGGCTCTGGTGTTATTAAAAGGGATACGATTGCTCTTTTTCACCGAGATAAAGGGTTCGAAGAGAAAGTGAAAGCACATCAAACAGCAAAGCAAAACGAACCGAAGCGAAGGTCCAGGGGGAAGGGGATTTCAGTGGGCATCTGAGCCGAGTCTTCGCCTGCTGGAAGTGGGCAGCGAGATCCGAGAACGCTGGTGAAAGACTGCCCGATTCGGACTCGCACAACATATTTGTAACATGGCCAAGCGACGACTTGAGTGAACGCTCGGGGTGCGTTAAGTTGATGCTCTTCGGTCAAAGTAACAACGTCAGGAAGAAAACGGAGAAAAGGACGTACACGTGTTACATCAGCGAGCGAATGGCGCAGTCACGGATTATTTGAAATGGAACGCAACTTATTTTCATCATTCGGAAGAGTTTCTTACACATTATAAACGAACAAGCGAGAGGAGACCTACCGTTCGCCTCAGATGAGAATGTCATTAGCGCAGAGGGTTCTGATGATTTGGCTTTTCACGCTGCTCTTCCTTATCGTATTGGTGCTAAAACTGGACGATAAAGCTCCTTGGAACTGGTTCCTCATCTTTATCCCGATCTGGATTTTTGATGCTATCCTTTTAATTATGTTAGTCATAAAGATAGTAGGAAGATGTAAATCAGGCTATGACAGAAATGGTACTAACCTGAGGAAGGAGGTTTGGTACCTTTGTGCTATGTTACTTAAATTAGGCTTTCAGCTGGCGGTATGTGCGAGATTGGAGCAATTTGCCCAAATGAAGCTCAGTTTTATTTTTATACCGCTTTGGCTCTTAATAATTGGAGCAATGGTGGATTTAGGATACAATACCTATTCCATGAGGCAAGACTGATTAAGTGCTCAGGTCAGTGCGTTAGTTTTCATTGCCGGCCTAGTAACTGCTCCAACAAGCGGCGATTAATTGAAATAGCTCGAACAGGAGCGAAACAAAAACACTCGATGCTGAAAAATCCGGAATGAAACAGAAAATTCTGGAAGAAATTAGCAGGGCAGCCAGGAACTATAATTCCAATGACAGGGTCGTCGACTTCGTTTCTTCTTCTATGGCTATGGTCTGGCCAGTAGAGTATGCCCAACGTTTGCTCTTTGTATTATGGACAGGGAGAACATCGTGCTTAACCCCTCCTCTCAGTACATACAACTACACGATTGCAACTGTCATTCCTCATAACGATTCTCCTGCGCATTCGGTGAAGTCATCGTGGTTATTTATGTAAATGTTAATGTTTTTATATAAACAAGATGGTAGCTAATACATGACAGATTGCCACCACATCGGCCATTTGTTCGAAGGAAAATAGTTGGTATTTAATGCAAATTAAATTCTTTCTGTAACACGTTACGATAACAAACGGCGAATATGCATAAGCAAGAACCACTGTTGCTGGAACTCGGCAGGTCAGGCAGCAAGTGTGAAGGGAAGTGGACAGACGTTTTTGGTCGGGTCCCTTCTTCAAGACTGATTCATAACGTTTGCATTTTACTTGAAAGCTCTTCAAAGTGAACCCTGTGGAAAAAGTTCTGTCCCAAACGAGAGTGCTATGGCACCCACTCGCACTGCTTCCTCCCCGATTTGTAATGTTTTCCAGATCTTGGACGTTCTCATCCACTCATGGATCCTGTCCATTTCCCTCCACGAATGCTGCCTGACTCGCCCCTCCCCCCACAAGCAATCTCTGGTAGCTCCAGTGAATTTATACAAGCAGAATAGTTGGGTTAACTACAGTATAGGTTTCCTTTTTATGGAAAGCTTTAATGGAAAATGGTTTAACTCATGTTTATATGATGATTCTTCTATCTGCAACATTTTAACTTTGGTTGGGTCTGGCAGAAAGTCAAATTTAACTAACGTTACAGCTGTGGAAAATCTGAAATTACAAATACAGGAAATGACCAGGCCAGGCAGCAACTGCATGCAGGTGGTGTGACAGTTAAACTATCCGGTTGAAGACTTTCGGTTGCAGGGGGGGAAAAGCGAGAAATCAAACACATTTTAAATTGCAGAAACGGGGTGGTGACAGTGTCAATTTTACTCGTGCCAAATTTAGTTGTCCTATTGTATGTGTCAGCATTTTCAGCATTTCCACACTGACATACTTTGCAAACTTCAGAAAGCAAGTGATTTCACTAAGAGGGGATCGACATATTTGCCAAATAACTGCACACATTTCTACCTTTAAGACCAATTATCCTACACTCTGCATATTTCGTGGATGAAACAAGTAAATGATGTGCTAGATGAGCAAAAAATTGTCACTCATTTAACATGCACCAACTATTGCAAGCAGATGTAATTCATGAGAAAAGATCCAGGTGTGCCGATTAGTTGACACATTGAGATGATAGTACCTTCAGTTAAATTTTTATCATGCGTTATTACTTACTGTTTTTTAATAATTCAGTTTGGCCTACACCATGACTTTTAATGGAGTTTCTTACGATGAGTGCATTTATACTAATTTACCAATATAGATTTTTCATCTCTGGCTTTTAGAGTACTCCATTATAAAAGCCAGAGATCAAATTATCTTCAATAACTCACAAGATTGAAGCAGGAATTCTCAATACCAAAGATACTAGAACAGGGTCGTGGCCAATAACTTTCTTTACGTCCACTTTCCTACCCATCCTATCCATGTAACATTTGATTCACTTACAGATTAATAAGCTATTTCATCCTGAGTATATTTAAATCTCAAAGACTCAACTATTTTAAATAAGAATTTTTTCTTCATCTCAGATTTATAGGCTTTTATTCTGAGACTCCACCAGAAAAGCTAGCACCTTCTAGTATTTTACCTTCTTAAACACCTCAAGAATCTTGCATATTTCTAGAAGACCTCGCATTCATTTAAGCTCCAATAAGTACAGACCTAGTTTGTTCAACGGTTCCGCGTAACTGGAATCTGCCATGCAATTTTTTTCTTAAAGGGCCCAAAACTGTACAATGCTGTAAATGTGGTCCAACTGGCTTGTCTTGTACAATTGTGGCAAGTCCTCCATACTTTTATACTCCACCTCACTGAAATAAAAAGCAAGCATTCCATTAGCCTTCCTGATTGCTTGCTGAGGTGGGCTGATTTTCATGACATATCCCATATTTATGTGCAACATTTAAATAATGTTCCATCAGTTTTGCACCCAAAATGAAGTAGTTCCCACGTCCCTTATTACTTTGCCAATTTATGTTTACCATATCCCTCTGTAACCTGTTTGTATTATTCATAGTTTGCCCTTCTTCATCACTCCCATCCAAAGATTATAGATGCGCCACTTTGCTCTATGATCTTTGCTCCCATCCTTCTCCAGCACTCTCTATGCCACCTGTATGTTTTGTTACAGTATATCCACTTCCTTTCTAAAATATACATCGTAAACAGCTGCAGCCCCAATCATCCTTGCACCATTCAAATGTTAACAAGTTACCAATATTATGCTTAAATATCCTTTCAGCTAGCCTGCCCTCTGAACACAAAAACTTGAATGTAGATTATGATCAATAATGACTATTTTCCCATTGATTTCATTCCAAAGGGAAAGCAAGCAACTCCATTACCAGTGAACAAATAACTGAGCAGTGTGTAATGCAGTTGTTATATTCTCACACCCCAGTAAATGATTTATTTTACATTAATAACACAAATATTGAACATTTCTCAAACATTGTGGTTCTGTTGAAACGCTTATTCTCATCTCTCTCGCTCTCTCTCCCTCTCTTCATCTAGTCTGACCTCACATCTTGTGCTTTATTTAACTCAATCGTTTTTTATTGTTCAATTTGCAAGAGCAACTTGCTAATTAACCATATAAATCAATTCCCAGTAATTTTTGGCTTGATCAGTTTCAAGAGGGGCAGAAAATGCTGCAAGCAGACTTGGACGAGGAAAGATTTGCCCGGATTCCTGATTAGTTCGTGTGCAATACCTGAAAATAGATGGAAAGTCATCAAATCTAGCTGTAACACTATAATCAGAGTCATCTGACGAGATGTACAGAACACAAAGTGCTGGAGTAACTCAGCGAGTCACGCAGTACCTCTGGAGAACTGAAGAAGGTTCGCGACCTGAAAGTCACCTATCCATGACCTCCAGAGATGCTGCCTGATCCATTGAGTAACTTTAGCAATTTGCAATCTCTGCAAGATTCCAGCATCTGCAGTTCCTTGTTTGCATTCATCTGAAGGGATGCTGCCTTGATCATATTATGGGGTACTTGTGTGGCTGTAATCCTACTGGAGTAACATCTTGGGGAAAAGCAGAAGAATGTAAAATATGCAAAGTTAAATTAATACCAAATAAAAGAGACAGATTATTGAACAGCTCGGCTTCACAGAATAATTACAAAAAAGGATTGACAAAATAATTGGAAAATATTAATAATGTTACAACCCAAGATAATTATTTTGGTCTTTTCTCCTTTTAAGACATCAATTTCCACAAGTCTCTTTCACAAAGCCTAACTTTCAGTATAAACATTGACTAAGTATATAATTTGAAGGTATTAGATTTGAGCCCAATCCAATCTCAGTTCACCATGACACACATTCTTTCATCATCACAATCAGGGGCAAGAATCCCAGCTATATTTTTGTGGCCTTCTTCCCAACCCAGATGATATAACTGATCTAACATTTAGTGATAAAGTTTGAGATTCTGGTAGTCAATGACTTTGGGATAGATTTCACATAACAATTCTTTTTCTTTTTCACAAAGCATGATAAATCTCAATGTGCAAATTCACAGAATAGTTTAAATTGGTTTATACAGTGGAAATGCATGTACAGAAATACCATTTAATGATGGCACAAACTGTTAAAGGGTAGGTGGAGAATGCAATGGGAATGTAAATCCACTCATATTACATAAAGTAGCACTTAATGAAACCACTGCCTGATTTAAGCATTTCCAGTCATCGCTGTCTTTAAGATTTATGAGACCCAAATTCAACAATTTTCAACTCCTCCCTTCGCACCGCCACAAACTTCCAAAAAGCCTTCCAGGTGACTCAGCAATTTAGTTGACTATTTGTGCTTTTCAATAATGTATTCACCTCTACTATGGGGAGGCAATGTACTAACTTTTCCATCCATTACTTGTAAACATGTTCCTCAATCTACCATTTGCTTGCCATTTAATTTTCTGTTTCATTCCAGTTATTACACTATTCCAAAGAAAAATTAATGTAAGCTCAAAAAAACAAACATTAGCCATGCACATCACAGTATTCTAGGGTCAACAATTTTAGATAATGATTCTGTGATTTATAATTTCACCACCTCTATTATTTAAGCTATCCTTTTCAATCACGCTCCCCTGTCACCTCCCTCATTTAATTTGCCTATTAAATTTTGAGCTGGAGTCTCTTCATTTCCCATGAAAGATCATCAATCCGCAAAATTAAATATTCTCTTCTCAGATGTAGTCTTTTATGTTTTGTTTTTATTTTGGATTTCTTATGAAAGTTTGTTTTTTACACTAAATGAAATGGAATTGATAATCCAAAAATACATTGTATTTATTGTGAGCAAGGTCTTTCTTCAAATAATATGCATAAATATTACTGAAGGAAACATTATCCAAAGTTAATCCAAGTTGCATCGATATACTTATGAGCAGCCAGGCATCAAATAGAACTGGCTGACAAAATAAACGCTAGTGATGTTGTTTTAAACCCAAGTGAATATGCAATAATTCAAAACTGATACTCCAGAATACTTATTTGGTTAATCTTACTGCAGTGAGGAAAGACGTCATGGGCCAAGTGATGATAAATCAGGCTTGCCACCTGTGCTTCCCTTCACCCAATGCCTACTATTTCCACGTCCCTACTTGACATTTATGGCCCTGCAGTTCCCACAGAGCACCAGAAAAGGGTGTCCCTCATTCCAAAGCGACATCCACTCAGGCTTTGGATCCCAATTTCCCACTCCGAGAACTTGTGCCAGCTTGCTGCTGTCAAAGTCCTAAGAACAGTTTTTAAGTCACTGTTAATCAAATATTAAAAGGTTAAATAAATCTATTTAAAACATCTACGTGTTTATATTGTATAAATAAAAAACTAGAATCAAAAATTCAAATGGCTTACCTTTTTAATCAATGAACCAGTTCAAATGTATGCAGTCATGTTACTTTTGACAATTATCCCTGACAAAGCTGCAGGCCAGATGTTTTTAGTTAAATACTTTTTTTGATCCGAGCATCAACAGCAATGTCAGCATTTATTGCCAATATATAATTGCTCTTCAGCAGGTGAAGGTGAGCTACCTTCTTAAACTATGGCAATTCTTGTGAAGGTTGTCCTCCCAGTCTTTTAAGAGAAAAATTTAGGATTTGGATGTAGTGAAGATGAAAGACCAACAATGTATTTCCAAACCTTCATACTGTGCAACGTAAGAGAAGAACATGAAACATGGTGTTACCATACAGCTGAAGCTTTTGTCCTTCTCGATGGTGGACACTGGGTTTGGAAGACCCGCTGAAGTTGCCCTGGCAGCTAACTACAATGCATTTTGTTGATGGTACGCGCTACAGTCACTGTCTTTGTAATGGACAGCATACCAACCATACAGGATGCTTTGTCCTACACAGTGTTGAGAATCTTGAATACTGTTGGATCTGTTCATCCTGGAGGATTAGATCACTTGTGCTTTGTGGATAGAAAGACTTTGTGCGTGGGGCGGGGGCGGTAGGAGTAATTAGAATTATTTGCTACGGGGCCCAACTTCTGCTCTTCACGTCAGTCGTTATTTGTGTGACTGATCTGACTGACTTTATGGTCAGTGGTGACTCCAAAGTGTTCATACTGGGAGACTCGCCCATGGCAATTCGGCTGAATGTCAAGGATAGGTGGTTGGATAACTCCGTTGGAGATGGTCACTGTATGGTACATTCTTAGTACATATATCACTCGGCACATCAGCCCATGCCCTAATATTGTCAAAATCTTGTTGCATACAAGCATGGACACAATAATTGCTGAGGAATTACAAGTGAAATTGAACAATTCCACTTGTAATGGATCCTCGACTTGCTCATCCACAGACCACAGGCTGTCCGTATTGGTGGAAATGTGTCATCCTCGATAACAATCAGCACGGGAGAACCTCAAGGCTGCCTGCTCAGCCCCCTGCTTTACTCACTCTATACTCATGACTGCGTAGCCGTACATAGTGCGAACTCCATCATCAAGTTCGCCGACACCACTGTTGTCGGACGAATCACTGATGGTGACGAGGCAGAGTATGGAAGTGAGATCGACCGATTGACCAAATGGTGCCAGCACAATAACCTGGCTCTCAACACCAGCAAAACCAAGGAACTGATTGTGGACTTTGCAAGGGGTAGGATAGGGACCCACAATCTCGTTTATATCAATGGGACGATGGTGGAAAGGGTCAAGAACTTCAAATTCCTGGGCGTGCATATTTCCGAAGATCTTTCCTGGTCCCAGCACACTGATTCAATTATAAAGAAAGCACATCAGCGCCTCTACTTCCTGAGAAGATTATGGAGAGTCGGTATGTCAAAGAGGACTCTCAAACCTCTACAGGTGCACAGTAGAGAGCATGCTGACTGGTTGCATCGTGGCTTGGTTCGGCAACTTGAACGTCCAGGAGCGGAAAATGCAGAAAGTTGTCACCACTGCCCAGTCCCTCATCGGCTCTGATCTCCCCACCATTGAAGGGATCTATCGCAGTCACTGCCTCAAAAAGGCTGCCTGCATCATCAAGGACCCACACCATCCTGGCCACACACTCATCTCTCCCCTGCCATCAGATAGAAGGTACAGGAGCCTGAAATCTGGTACATCCAGGTTCATGAACAGCTTCTTCCCCACAGCCATCAGACTATTAAACTCGCCATGAAACAAACTCTATAACAGCCTATTGCCCTATCTGGTACACATGACAATAAACTTGACTTGACTATTGGACTGTTCAGTAAACCATTGTAACTTTGTTGGCGCCAGAAACGTGGAGACTCTTGTGTACTGCCTCGGTGAGGTCTGCTGTATTGTACTTGGTTGTATGGAAAAGAAAGCATTTCACTGTACTGAGGCACACGTGACAATAAAGTATCATTGAATAGACACTGTACAATTGACAGCAAACATACCCATTTCTGAATCTATGAGCCTATGATGGAAGAACGTTGATAAAGCAGATGGTTGGGCTTAGGGCACTGCCCTGAGAAAGTAGCGCACTGATGATTAACATCCAACAATCACTCTATTTTTCATGTGTGAGGTATTGCTCCAAATATCAGTGCTTTCCCCAGATTTCCAAAAACTTATTTTACCTGTATTTCTCAATGCCGCAAATTTATTGCAACCAGCAACTCCTGTTTACTATGCTTACAAGCCACCCCTAGACTCAGTGGTGAATTGGAAATGATCTGACTTGTGAGAAGGACAGGGCTAGTATTTTCTAAGCTGGTTGGGCTATCGATACACAGGAGAACAACCAATAAAACCAAACTGTACTGTGCAACCATGATTAA
Organism: Amblyraja radiata; assembly: GCF_010909765.2. Lineage (NCBI taxonomy): Eukaryota > Metazoa > Chordata > Chondrichthyes > Rajiformes > Rajidae > Amblyraja > Amblyraja radiata. Next base: position 27,853,165 of record NC_045976.1, read on the forward strand.
AACCTTCAAGCTTTCAACATTTCCCAGCTTAAATGTAGATGAGGATATTTTTTTTTTAAATGTGAAAGGGCACCATACAATGTGGAATATCAGGACTATAAATGATGCAAGAGTTTGCAAATACTTAGTGATGTGGCAGCGATCCTTATAAACTGGCTTTAAAGGGGCACTAGTACTTCATCGGGTTGGAGAACACATAATGAACACTTTTATTTTGAATTCTGGAATATGATAATTTTGCACTCAATTCCTTTCTCCCCCTGGGAGAGAAACAAAGAAACAAAGAAAATCTGGATTTGTCTGCACTGTTTCACAAACTTCATCACATCTACATTAGGTGAAATAAAATAATGTTGGTGTAAAACAATCAAAGGTTAGTACAATTGATGCTTAAGTATATTTAAAAAAAACAAAGTACACTGAACCTTTATTAAGTGGTTCAGAATTTAGTTTGAAATCACACTACATAATTATAATAAAAATGTATTTACTCTACTGTGTTGACACAAATATCAGTATTCAAATTTCAGCTAGTTTGACATAAGCTCTATGGATAAGCTTGAATTTGGGACCAATTTTGGCTCAGCTTACAAAAAAGTATATGCCAAAGTCAACTCTGCTTCTATCTGTACTACTTTTTTAAATATAAAAAAGTATTTTTTTAAAACTTTTCCCCCCACCCTATTTAATCGGCAGTGCACCCACCCCCTAAGTGCTGTTATAGTTCACAGTAATGGACAGGCACTGAGGAATGTTACAAAGCAACGTGAACTTTTCTGTCCTACCATGTAACAGTCTTAAGAACAGTAACAAGCTTGCCTCACAGAGCTTACATAAGCAAGAAGATATTTTTGTACGTCACACCATTGTTTAAAGATACATTAAAAAAAAATAAAAGCTCCAAAGAATATACACATATCAGTAAGAAAAGTTGTGTTGCTAGTCATGCAAGTGTGTATTCACGGACAGTAGCTGTTCATCTCCACAGTCAATTTTGGTATTTGAACACATTCGATCTTTCGATTCAGCTACATACTGTGATTCAGTGCTTCCAGACTCCACTTTAATTTCTGACAGCTCTGTAATATTAAGTTCTATCTTAATTTCTTCATGCTTTGTATTTTGAGCAGTAACATCATCACCCTGCTTTTTGTCCTCAGTCTCCATTTTGATAACTGGGCACTTGGTGTCTGCTGGTAATTCTGAGCCTTCAGAAGCAGAATCTTGAGCAAGTGGCTCTCCATCTAGATGATATTGTTTCAACCGTACATGCCAAGCTAAGCTGCATACTGCAGAGACAGTCTTGAATTGGTGTACAACATTCCGGGGAATGAAATACACATCATTGTCATAAAGTTGAATTCGAGCATACCGAATACCCTCTCTTCTTATCTGGTTGAGTTTTGCATCATCTACCCATTGAACACACTAGAAATAAGAAAACGAGGGCCAGGAATTATAATGAGAAAACAGGTCCAACAATTAAAATTGTACACAGGAAATATATCACTACAATATTTTCTGGCATACAAAAGCAGAGGTAAGTCAATCTTTCTCAACCTCAACCCACTTAAAAAATAATTAAAGAATTCTTAATTTTGGTACATTTTCCCTGAATTTCATTTGCTCTCGATTGGCCCACTAGTTGAAGTACATCTCACAATGATAAATTACTTTCTGGAAACAGTAGTTGCTGTATTGCGATCAGAAAATATAATCCAATAAATATCCAAGTAAAAAATGAAGTTCAAAACTAACTAAAAGATGTAACCCAATGTTTTTCCTCCTCAGATGCACTGCTCCAGCCCTGTAGCTTTTTAACCCGCCATCCATTTAAATGCAATTTTCAAGAGGGTCTGATTATTTTTTTAATAAAAGGAAAAAAAAAAATCGGGTTTGGCAGGATATTTCCTTCCCCGAGACAGAAGAACTGAATATTGTCTCAATGGCCCAAGAGCTTCCCACCCTAAATGGTTCTACACTTTGCAGCCACAACAGTGGGGAACAGCAAAGACACAATCTGCTACAACAAACAAACGATAACCATTTTGATTAAATTTTAAATGTCTCCAAAATGGAATGTAAATATTATTTATAAATGTATTTTGATTATCTAACTTGAATTACCTGAGACAATGGTGGCTCATGCAGATCTAACTGCAACCTTTGCACTACCTCTAAGAAGTCTTCTGCATGAAAACAAATCACATCTTTGGTTATACGAGGTTGATCAGACCTGAAAAAAAAAAGAAATAGGTTTCAGTGAGCCAAAAATAATCACTAATGCAATTGTTCATTTTGAAAGATGCCAAGTAGTTGAATGTCAGTTGGTACCTGTACTCTCCATTTGCTGAGTATGTAATATTACCGGTAGCAACGTGGAAGATCTCACATGTGAAATAATGGCCAGACATTTATCAAATCAAATAAATGACTGAGACTTAACACTGCTGAAGATTAATGCCCCTCCCAATATACCCTTCAAAAATCACCCCAAAAAAAATACATTCAGCAGGCATTTGCACCCACCAACCATTTAATTCACATATTTTTGGTTATCCTAAACTCTTCGAACCTGTTAGACTTACATCTAAGTGTCTAGATTTATATTTCAAATGGGTTTGGAGTCTCTTTGCTGATCTCATATTTTGCAAACTGCAGAAAGGTGCTTTAAAATACAGTTAAGTGAGCTCACAGCACGGACGTGTGGTCAGGGGAGGCAGAGCCTCACCTGTCATACTCCCAATGAAAATAGCTGATAAGAAAAGTAAAGAAAAATAATAATAAAAAAAATAAATATAAAGATTTTTCCACTGATCTGTTATAAATGTCATTTCTATACGAATCTAATCATTTTTTAGTCAAAATTGCCAAATTTGGGCAGCTCCGCTGCAAATACAGGGAGAGATGATAGGCGAGGCAGTGACGAGCTGAGCCTCCCCTCTGATTGCGCAACCCCTCAGAAACTGGATGGAACGCGGGCAATAAGCCTGTGCCTGTTACTATCTCTCTGTATGTCACCAGTGATATAAACCAGAGTCAACAGAGGTATAAACCCCTTCATTACATGTTCTCGCCTTCCATAGTCCAGGCAGCTTATTTCACGTATAAATATTACATTTAGGCTTGCTGGTCTCATCATAAAACTGCAATGAAAAAGCACCAGGGGAGGCAGCGATCACATCTGCCTCACTGAGGGGGCGCGTCTTGAGCCCAGTGGAGGGAGAGCGAGCATCAATTATGTAGGCTCAGCCCACATAATTGATGCTACCTCACTCTCCCTCCACACTAACTAGCTTCAGCAGCGGTGGTGCAGTACTGGATTCCACCGCGGGCGGCACTGACTGGTAGGTTGATTCGTTGTAGCGGCAGATTCGGAGGCTCTGGACCGCTGAGAGCTCCCAATTGGGCCCCGCGCTGGAGTAATGTACTCTCAGCCCGTGTAGATCTACCCTGGGTGGAGGGGGGAGAGAGGGGTCGAGAGAGAGTAGAGGGGTGAAGGGGGAAGCAAGGGATAGACGGGGAAGGGGGTGTGAGGGGGGAATTGGAAGGGGTGGTGGGTCGTTGCCTCACGGTCCCGGGGCAATGCTCCCGCCCCTCCAGTCGCCGTGCTTCACGCACACAGCCCCAGCTCCACCCCTCTCTCTCCCCGGGGAGATGCAGGTATCAATACAGGGAGGGCCGGGCCACTGATACTAGCCAGTGCCTCCCCAGCCATTGACCTCACCGCACGTCACTGGCTCATAGATATTCTCTACACTAAACATTTGCATAAGTCTGACAATGAAACCTTTAGTTATTCCTTTCACAGGACATGCCCAATTTATAGTGCTGCAAATTTTCAAACATTTAACTAGTTTAACGTAAATATGTTATTCATGGAGTTCGAACAATGTAGAAAAACTCCAAGGTATGAATGCAACATGATATTTGTTCATCTAACTTTCTATATTCTAAAAGTATTATTTAAAAAAACTCAATACTAGACCATTAAGTTAAATATTCTAAAAACTTCAACAAGGATGCACAAAGGAAGAGAGTAGCAAATATAATCATCTGTCCCTTAAAAATTCAGACTGGGGCATTAATAAAGTAGAACAGGGAAACAGAAAACATGTTAAATAGCACGTGTATTTTCACAATGAAAACCGTTAAAGCCACAAGGAAAAAGTGGGTAACCAAAAGAGACAACATTTATGCCTCACATAGCCACAACATAATAAACATAATTTAATATTCTTACTCCACAAATCCATAATTATCTTTTACTGCTTTGATACCCAGTCTAAGTGGTTCCTCATTTAGAAGAATTGCCTTTATGAAACAAGCAAAACCAACCTCGCACCATTTCCTTATTCAGCAGAATACATCACTATAGTGACACAGCTATCCCAACTCCAACGATCCAGGTTCAATCATGACTTCCAGTGATGTCAGCGTGACCAAGTGGATATGCCCTTTGATGCCCTAAGTTCCTACCACGTCTTAAAGATGTGTGTGGTGATAGGTTAATTGACCAATGTAAATAGCTCCCAGTATATAATGAATTCCAGAGTCGACAGGAATATGGGGACATACAGCTATTGGAAAAAAAAGTGGGTGAATGGGATTTGGTGTGACTTGGCATACAACTGTTTAACCAAATCAAATCTCAACAGAATATTTTATTGGGACTTACAGAAATTGCCATTGTGCTGTTCATAGAAGTTAATTCTGCTGCTGTTCAGCTCCAGTGACCAGAGTTCACTACTGACCTCTGCCACTGTCTCCACTGGATTTGGAAGTTCTGTCCGCCACCACATGGGTTGTCCCAAAACTCAAATTTCCTCAAACACCCACGGTCAAACTTGCAGGTTAACAGCCAAATGGAAATTGTCCTTAGTGTAGGTGTGTGATAGAATGTGTGGGGAGGGAGAGAGGGAGGAAAGAGTTATAAATATTAGATTACAGGAAGATAATTGGGGCAAGAAAATAGAAGGAATAGGTTTCAGGTTGATTATTAGCAGAATGGAATGATAGGAATGCTCTGTGTGCCAACACAGAATACACGGCTGAACAGCCTCCATCTGTGTTGTAAAGAAATATGAGGAATACAGAGTGGTGAAACAATACAAATAATGTATGCATAAGTTCTGCTCAATTTACCATTAGAATGAAGAGTATGAAATTGAATTTTAAGCTTGAAAAATTCTGCCATTTATTGCATCTCTTCTATCCATAGTACAAATTAGTTTGGGATGTTGAATCCAATACGCAAGCTCGGTATTCCGACTGCGCATGCCCAGGTCATAGGTCACTGGAGATAATTATTCTTGGCAGCTAAGCTGCTACATGTATACAGACCTGCGTTTCATCCGTAATCAGGATCGAACCCGGGTCTCTGGCGCTGCAAGCGAGGTTGAATTGCTACTGGACTGGCCCCATCCCCTCCCGAGTGTCCCATCCCTATCCGGGGGAGGCCGGAGATGTCCGGGGTGACCCTGGACTGACGGGACACCAGCCCGGAGCAGTGGCACCCCCATGCTTACAGCCAGCGCTGAGAAGAAGCGCAAACTCCAGCTCAACTCTGTCTGGCCCGCCGGGTTAACCGACAGCCCTGGACTGACGGGACACCGGCCCGGAGCAGTGGCGGCCCCAGGCTTACAGCCAGCGCGGAGAAGTAGCGCTAACTCCAGCTCAACTCTGCTCCAACTCCCGAGGAACCCGTTCCCCAACGGACCAGGGACTGTCAGCTGCACCTCTCGCCTTATCCCATGGCCGTCCGTTAACCCCCTCGGTGCCGGCGAAAGCCGAGCACCAATCATCAACGGGGATACACAGAAAATGCTGCAGTAACTCAGCAGGTCAGGCAACATCTCTGGAGAAGGGTCTCGACCCGAAACGTCACCTATTCCTTTTCTCCAAAGATGCCCCCTCTCCCGCTACCTGGCACCCCCGTTCCTCAGATTAAATATATTTTACACATAAATGAATAAGGATAAGAATTTTTACACAGTTTATACAGCCAGCGCTTCGCTCGCTTTTTCTTTATCATGAATGACCTTTGACAAATCCCATGATTCCTTGCAGTTTTTGGAATACCAAACTCGCTTATTGAAATGCCTGCTTCTCAGCATAGATCAGATTTCAAACATGGGTCACAGATATCACTTTTCAAGTTCAAGTTACATTTATTGTCACATGCACCAATTGGTGCAGTGAGATCAGAGTTACCATACAGGCATAGGAACAAAAAGAACACGATACACGATTGAATTCAACATGAACATCCCCACACAGCGGAATCAACATTTCCCACTGTGAGGGAAGGCAATAAAGTTCAGTCATCTTCCTCATTGTTCACCCATGGTCAGGGCCTTCGAGCCCTTCACAGTCGCCGGTACGGCGGCCTGATGTTCAGGCCCTCTCGCCGGGATGATCGGAACTCTGACGTCGGAACGGAAGAACACTCTCAGCGGCTTGGAGTTTCCAAATCGGCCACTTCTTACCGGAGACCGCGGCTCCCGAAGTCCACAGGCCGAGCTGGGCGGAGCTCAAACACTGGCGACCCTCGGCAAAGGATCTCAGGATTCCGTGATGTTAAAGTCAGCGCCGACCGCGGCTAGAAGTTCCGCAAACCACAGCTCCACGATGTTAAACAACAGGCTCAACACTCTGGAGCTTCAACACGGCGATCCCCGGTAAAGCATCGCCCGCACCGCGATGGTGATTCAGTGCTCCGCCGGTGCTGAAGCTCTGGTCGGTCTCCGGCAGGAAAGGCCGCGCCAATCCAGATAGTAGGCCATGAGGGGGGGGGAATATGCGACTCGGAGAATAGACGCATCTTCGACCAGGAAGTGACTGAAACGCTTTCCCCCATTCCCCAAAAAGGGTGAAATGACAAACAGACTGCTGGCGAGGCTGCCGTGCGCCACCCGATGATCATGTTGATGTCTCCCATTTTATGGTCGACTACTCCCATTGAAGGCAACTACATTAAGGTATACTTTAAAAAATATATATTAAAAAACCTATCCTTTATGCAAGGATATTTGACAAAAAAAAAAGAACTTCTGTATACCTTTTCCTTCCAAAACAACAAAAACCAGAGAAAATATTATTCCTAATTGGTTTCCTAAAAATTAGTTTCCCAATTGCATTTAAGATAAAAAGGCCATTGACTAAATAGTGACAAGGTCACAAAACAATTAAGTGTTATAGTTTTCTGAAAGCATATAGTTAAAATGGAAGAGTTAATCTGTTTATTTATTGTGTATATATGGTCTATAGACACAACCTTTATCTTTAGTTTTGTATTATGTTTACATATTCTGTTGTGCTACAGCAAGTAAAAATGTCAATGTCCTATCGGGAACACATAACAATAAAACTCTCTTGACTCTTGAAATAAAATGAGAAAAATAACCATCCGAATGGCCAGCATGAAGTTTGTTCACATAATTTACTGATCAACTTTGATATACATGTAAAAAAATATTATACCTCCTAATCATAGTTTCAAAGTAAGTTAGTTTATTACCAATGTTTTTATCTATAACAATTAACATTTTCTCAAAGTTAATAATGTTTGACTATTAGATATAGATATAAAAGCCTCAGGTGTGTGTTGCCATCCAAGTAAAGACTGATAGACTTTTCTTCATACTTTATAATTAACAGCACATGGTGCAGCCAAATAATGTGGCCAACTCACATACCAATCTCCACACTGTACAGCTTTCAACACTCCAACAGCTGCTGTAGTCTGGCGCTCAAATCCTTGTCCAATATGATCCGCATGGGCTCGAGTCCTATCCTCAAAGAGCATTTCACGTGGTTCACTTGCACGAGGTAGATACTGTAAATTTTTTATTTCATTGGTGGTCCTATGGGGTGGATAAAAATATAAATGCAAAATCTGTCCAATTTTCAGATTTTAGATTTACCCAATCAGCAGGCTTAGTTATTTGCAAAGAAACTGCATATTACTAACACAAATGCAGGAAAAAAGAGAAATACATCAACAATTAATTGGGATGCTAATGAGTTAGAATTGGTGCTAAACTCAAATAACAGTACAAAACAAAAGAGGTAATTTGAACTGCCGACTGTACGTTTTCTAGCCCTGCCCCTTGTTCTACTGATAAATATATATTAATCTGTACTATTCCTACAGTCATTTTGCAATATTTGCCATAAATATAGCAATAACACATTGCTATATTTGAAAATATATTTTTACATAATCCTTACTTTGAAGACTTGCACATAAATCACTTGCAAGGGTTAGAAAAATAAATGATACTGGTACTGCTTTAAAAAAAATGGATTAGATTCTCTCGGTGGGCAAAATGTAATTTTTACATCATTAAGTACATGTGGCTACAATTTATGTAGAAACCCTGAAGTGTACGGAATGTGGTGCCTAATCGCTTAAGGGAAGATCAGAATTTTATTGCAATAGAAGCACACATCGACTGAATAACTAAACTAAGAGAAATAAGGAACTGCAAGAGCTGGCCTATAGAAAAACAGAAAAATGTTGGAATACTCTCAGCAGGTCAGGCAGCATCTCAAGTGGACGTGGATAGATGACATTGCGGGTCAACACGCTTCTTCAGAAACATACAAGCATACTTTGAAGAGATTTCACAGTGGGGCAGTAAAATGGAGACACAAGGAACTGCAGATGCCAGTTTACATAAATAGTACTGGAGTAACTGGATGATATGGATAGGCAACGTTTCAGGTCAGAACCCTTAAGACTGATTCACTTCAGACTTCTCAATTGAATGGTTAATCTTAGCAAAGCAACATTTGGGTAATTCTCCTTAAGAACATTACTTCAATAACACTAGCATATAACATGCAACATCACAAGAATATCAGTGCATCATGTGATCTCATGTGACTGCAAAGGCAAGATCAATAAGATCTTGAAATTAATTTTGATCTTATCTTGAAGCACTGTCTAAAATCAACAAAAACAAAGTCCACAACACAATCAATTGAGCAATTAGCACAGTTAAATTATTTAAATGCAGGGCTATAGGGATTCTGAGCTGTGTACAAAATCATTTTAACATTTTAATTAACTCAGCTGTGCTGTAGCATCCATCACTGGATTCACCAACTTCCATAAACAAGCAAAAAATATTTAGCAAAAACTGATGTAATACTGTTTGTGCACAATATTCAAAACCTCAGCTTTCAGGACTAGGACTCGCACTTATGGAACATCCTTCAGGAAATACACATGCAATACTCGGGTCTCAACCCGAAACGTTGCCTATTCCTTCGCTCCATAGATGCTGCCTCACCCGCTGAATTTCTCCAGCTTTTTGTCTACCTGCAATACTACAGGGTCTGTTATTGTTTAAAATTGTTTCTATCTATTTTGTAAATACCTGAATGAAGTAATGCATTCATCAAGGCAAAAATGTGTTTTTTTAAATACCAAAAAAAAGCATTATGGGGAACTATTTGCACGCTGTAACTGCCTTTGGCCTATATCGCTTAAGAACTCTGGTTAACACAAAGCTATTAAACTCAAATTTAAAATTAACACATTAACTAGCATCTATTGCTATTCATGGAAGAATACCAAGAGTATACTAGATTTTACACGTGGAGTGTTTCCCAACTTCACTCCTGAAAAGACTCGTTCTAAATTTTTAACCATGAACCCAAGTTCCAGATATCCCAGCCAGGTTCTACAAAGCCCATTACTGTCAATAGTTTTTTTTATGCAATACTTTTTAATCAAACCAAATTAACATTTAGCTTCCAGATAGTATTAACTCTGTTTGTGCAGGCATAATTTAACTCCTTGGGACCAGAGCAAGTCTCCAATGCATTCTTTCCAGATGGCTCTCCCATAACTGCTTGATTATAGCATAATCAGGCCTTTATAAGGCTGTAACTATTTAGTCCGTATTTACTTCCTTAGGCTCCTGAGAAGATTCGACATGTCCACAGATGCACTGCAGAGTGTATTTGGTTTAAGAAGGCAGCAGCACCTTGTCAAGGGTAACTAGAGACCAGCAACTAAATGCTGCCTTAGCCTGTGAAGGCCACATCCCTACAATAAAAGATATACAAAACATCTTCAATTCAAGTGGCAGGTTTGCAAGCTATAAGCCAGAGGTTCACTAACACTCAAAGCTATATAATCATCGACTTACAGCTCAGAAAAAAACCCTTTGCCCACCAGATTCGCATCCACTTTCAATCACCCATGTACATTGATCCAAGATCATTCTGTTTTTTATTCTCTCCATATTATAAACTCCTCCTATACTGCTCACCCATACCCAAGGGACAATTTACAGTGGCCAATCTACCAACCTGCACATCTGTGGGAAGAAACTGGAGCACCTCGAGGACTCTCAAGTGGTTACAGGAAAAACACAGAGAATCCATGGACAGCATACAAGGTCAGGTCTGACCCTTGACCTCTGGCACAGTACCTCGACAGCATTGCATAAAGGGGGAGGCCCTGCACTGGTCTGTGCCTCACCAATGAACTGGATCTGGTTTCACAGCATAACACCACGATGGAAGAAAAGCATTGACCAGACCATATGTGACTGGGCAACAGAAAATTCCCGCAATACATTAGTGAGAAATTATTTGAAAAGTAGCGACAGACAAGCAAAAACAGGTAATGAAAATAACCACTATTCAAATGGAATACGCAAATATGAGGAAACGATCAAAATTTGCTACAACTACTATGAAACTAACAGCACCCTTTGGCACTCACACATTTAAATACTGAAGTCCAGCAATTAGATTTCTGATGATAGTTCATTTACCCAAAATATTAACTCTGATTTTCTCTCTCCAGCAGAGCTTTTTGCAGATCTTATTCCCATGACAAGTAAGCAAGTAAAAGTGACTGCAAGTGACTTGTGGATGCTTATCACCTGGAATGCAAAATTACAGCCCTGGTTAACAAAATAAATTAAGACATTGAACTCACCGCCGTCGTTTAAAAGGTGATTTTGGCATGTCTGCTATAGGGATCACCTGCTCTCCTGGACGAACCCACATTATAGGACCATCATCACTTTCTTTACGGCACTTAAGTTTGAGACTAGAAAATGATCCCCATGGTAATGTTCGCTATTGACAGAAAAAAATATGCCATTATTTTACGGTAACTCTCTCTCTCTCCCTCTCTCTATGTATATATATATATATATATATATATATATTAGTTAGAATTACAAAAATTAACAAATAAAATGTGTATTAACTTCAGATACAAATGTAATTAGTTATCAAATACAAATGTAATTGACTATAGAGGGATAAATCTAAATGATCAAATCAACCACCTGAAATGGTTTAATTAGCCATTTTGTTCACATGCTATTTTTCTGTGCCATTCTTGTAAAGGACCGCTATAGAAGAATTCAGGCCAAAGGAAAAATATATACTTTGTACAAAAATGGTACTTCAAAACAAGGGCAATGATTTTTTTAATCAAAGTAATTGCTAGGAATGCATTATAATTTAAACTAATACCCGTTTAGGACATTTAAACTCAACCATTTGAGGCTTTTGCATTTTCTTTTAAAACCATGCTTGTAAAGGTTGAAACACCAGCACCAGACCACAGAAATAACCCATTAATCATCTCCTTCCAAGTAGGAGAACTGTTCTTTTTATGTGTGGACATTCCCTCGGTTACATAAGGATTTTAAGAACTGTCTGCAATCTGCAGTTTCAGCTAAATGGAAACACTTGTGGCTCAAATTGCAAATGTTGCACTGGTAGGTTAATTAGCTGCAGATTTGTAGATCTTAGTTAATTTTAAATCTTAGTTAGAATAATTTTTTACATATTTGTTCTACAGATTAAAATTATGCAAGACCATGGAAACTGCCAGATCTTTGAGCGCTAGATCAGTATTATTATAATTTTGGATATTATTGCATTGACAAACAATGCTCCTATAGTTTAATCCTGCCTTTAGAAATTAGATCCCATTATTACATTGTTCATAAATTAATATGTTAGACAGACATTGATTCAAATTTAAATATCCAAGCAGGTATTTCCAGTTATCGATGTTCCAATTGATTTTGCATTAATAGAAATATAACCAATTACAGAAATTAGTTGGACCACATTAGTGATATTTAAACAGGTTCGTAATAGATGTGGATTAGCTTTGTGTTATTTTTCATTTCCCATTGTTCAATAAAAACTGTTTTCAATTATTATGACTACTGATAGGAAAAATAATAACGATAGTATTCCCAAACATTATGTGCATGAATCGCAAAAAAATGCCAACTAGTTCAAGTAAGTGGTTGGGATGGGAAATTGTCTTTATTGTAAGAGGGTTTGGAATATGGCATTGTTGCAATTGTACATTTACACAAATGAGGCTACAGCTAGAGGACTGTAGATAGTTTTGGTCCTCTGATTTAAGAAAGCAAATACTGGCATTGGATGCAGTCCAATAAATTTATTTGGTTCCTTTCTGGGATAAGAGAATCAACATACCATAAATCGTTAAAGAAACAACATCTATATTTTTTGGAGAATAATAGAATGAAATCCAAATAGGGCTCAACAGGGTGGATGCCATTTGTTTCCATTAATGTTCCCATCAGAGGGGAAAACTCTCACCAGAGGACATAGTTACAAGTTTATTTAAAACTGAACTTTGCAGGAACTATCTCTTGCAGAAGAGGGTGAATTTCTAGCATTTGGTAGAATAGAGGATTGTAGAAGTTAGATTAAAGGGGGTCTTTAATGGAAGTCAATATATTTTGAAAAGATCAGGGAATTGAGGGTCATAGAGAAATAGTACAAAACAGACAAGGCCTTGGCATATCAGCAATGAAAACATTGAATAGCGGGGCAGACTTGAAGGGCCAAATAGCGTCCTCCTGCTCCTATTTTCAAATGTTCCACAGTTGATGATATTTGTACATAACAATAAATTAAAAAATACTTGCTTGTAAAAAAGGAGACTCTTCCAATCTGTCCAGAAACTCTGGAAAATAGTCCCCAACTTCTTCATCCACAGCTCCTACCAAACTGATCTGTCGCATTGGACCAGCCCTGTAAGTACCATGCGAATATGTACGCTTCACCTATTTCAGATTTAAAAAATGTTAATGTTAATCAAATGTGCAATCATGCCATGTCATCAGATATGACATTGCGTACAACCAAAAAATATATAGAAATGAAATACATTTTTTCAATCATGTGAACTGCAGCAAAAATTAGAGCTTTTCTATTTGATATTCACATTATGACCAGATGCAGTTTTTCTGTTACTATTGAAAGCATATCCCAACTATTATAAAATAACACTCATTTATAAAACAACAACAAAATAACACTACGTTGGATACTCTGCCATATATCTTAGAAGAGATAAAGGGGCATCATTTGATTTGGCAGCATCCAATTTATTTGCTCTTAATTGGATTTTAGATGACAAAGTTTTAAAACAGAACTGTGGCAAGTTATTGAACAGATATTCTGATAATGACACAATAGAAGCCAGTGAGGTTCGAATAAATAGTATGCAACTGAACATCTTTATGACCAAATTGAAGAATTGGAAAATTAATAGCCCAAGGACTAAGAAATATTTTGTTACAATGGTTGAATTCAATGTTAAATCAGGTACAGAGTAAAATAGGGGTAGCGAAAGAACAATGGACAGAAGTGGAGTTCATCTTGATGAAAAACACTTAGCTTTCATGAATTTCGCCAAAAATCTTTATCGTCTTCTGGGCAACACCAATTTTCTTATGTTTATAAACTGTCGAATAGATTACAAAGACTAGTGGACACTGCCAGGTCCATCATGGGTTCCGACCTTCCCACCAACGAAAGGATCTATAAGAGGCGCTGCCTCAAAAAGGCAGCCAGTATCATCAAGGACCCACATCACCCTGGACACGTTCTCATTTCACTCCTGCCATCGGGAAGAAGGTATGGGAATTGAAAATCCCATGACATCCAGGTTCGGGAACAGCTTCTTCCCAACAACCATCAGGCTATAAAACACTACAGGGCCATTCTTTGGAAAGTGAAGCAAAATTTCACACACGTGACCAGATGTCATCACACAAAGTAATACATTAAAAATTATTGTAAAATATTAATCTTATTCTTTGCTATTCTCCTACCTACAGAACTATAATGCATGTCTGCTAAAGATATGAGCATTCTAGCTTTTTAAAATTCAGAGTTCGTAAGATAAAACTGAGTCCTGAAAAAAATGCGTCTGTGTGAGGTCACACAAGTGACCAGTCATATTTGATCTCGGACCCTAAACATTGTCAGCATAACATAAAAATTTCACTTGATAAATTTTGAAAAAAATGAATCATATATACAGTACAAAACAATATAGCTGTAATGCTTTCAGAATTAGAAGAGATGTATTCCACAATTTTTCACATTTTTGGTCACACACATGACTAAGAATGGGCCTACAAACTCCAACTAAACTTCATCTTGGTTGCACCAGTGACTTTGGGCTTTGTTTTGTTTTGCACTATATTGGATTTTTTAATAATGATTTTTTTTGTGTGTTTATTCTGTTATCTATTGAGTACTGTGTTGACAAATCTATTCTGCTGCTGTATTAAATAATTTAATTGTTCTGTTTTGCTACATCCAAAATTAAACACTTGACTGGCAATGAGCACAAAGTAGTTTAGCGCTTCAATCTTTAGGTCGTCCAATATCTTACTTCAGTCTTAATTTATAAATTATAAAGATTATAAATATAACAAACTACTGCATCAGGATAGGACTAAACGTTTAAAAGCACAACTTTAGGAAGAAGTTACATGATATATTTTGGTGGCATAATTTATGAATTAGAATTGCCCAAAAGAAATAATCTTCAGATCTCTCAAATAAGCATAATCTTTTAGTTGACTTCAGGAAGATGGGTGGACTGTAGTGGAAATGGTAGAAAGCTTCAAGTTCTTAGGTGTAAATATCAATTAGACCTGGTCCAACCACATTGATGATACAGCCAAGAAAGCATACACCTTTACTTCCCAATGATTCTTCACAATTTCTACAGATGCACCATAGAAAGCAATCTTTTAGGATGCATCACAGCTCTTAATAACAACTGGTAAGCCGATGACCACATGAAACTGCACAGCCCAGTCCATTATGCATATCAGCCACCTGCCCATACCTCTCAACTCCATCTTCACTCTCCATAATCATTTTAAACTAATAGAACTATGGTCACAGATCCCAAGTGCTCCTCCAATGACATCTCAGTGACTTGCTGTGCCACATTTCCCAAGAGTAGATCAAGTCCAAGCCAAATATTAAAAATTAACAAATTTAAATGTTATGCTATAAAATATTGTCTGAAAACAACCCGAAATGTGATCATGGCTGATCATCCCCAATCAGTACCCCTTTCCTGCCTTCTCCCCATTATCCCCTGACTCCGCTATTTTTAAGAGCCCTATCTAGCTCTCTCTTGAAAGCATCCAGAGAACCTGCCTCCACCGCCCTCCGAGGCAGAGAATTCCACAGACTCACCACTCTGTGAGAAAAAGTGTTTCCTCATCTCCGTTCTAAATGGCTTACTCATTATTCTTAAACTGTGGCCCCTGGTTCTGGACTCCCCCAACATCGGGAACATGTTTCCTGTCTCTAGCGTGTCCAAGCCCTTAACAATCTTATATGTTTCAATGAGATTCCCTCTCATCCTTCTAAACTCCAGAGTGTACAAGCCCAGCTGCTCCATTCTCTCAGCATATGACAGTCCCGCCATCACATATTTATATTTTCTGGTCTGAGGTTGTAAAAAATAACCGAGATTTAATATATTATTGAAAACTCACACTGGCAATAAAGATTAATGTTTGCAGGATTTTTCTTCAACCAATAATAATTCATAAATACATGAAGGTCTTTTTAATACAATTCTTCTCAGCTGATTACTTTGGATAACTCTGAAAAACAATACTGCCTGGGAAAGGAACATGTAATCAATGAAACATAGTAATCCAGTCACTCCATTAACTGCATCCGTGTCTTCTGTCCAAATTTTCATTAGGTTTGTACCATTGCAATAGCAAGTGTATATAGCTTCACAATTATTTCTTACTGCATATTCATGCTAATTGGAGAGCAAGTAAATTTTATTTATATAGAACGTTTAAATCAACTTGCGTTGAAACCAAAGTGCTTTACATAGAAGAAATAATTAGGTTTCCGTACATCCATAGAAAAATTACAAAAAAAGAAAAATGACACAACACATAATAGAATTTAACATGAACGTCCCCCCCACAGTAGAATCAAAAATTTCCACTGTGGGGAAAGGCACTAGAAAGTTCAGTCCTCTTCCTCTGTGATCACCCAAGGTCGGGGCCTATTTGTGGCCTCCGCAGCCTGTCCGATGTTTTCAGGCCCTCTTGCCGGATGATGAAGCTCCGGCGTCGGGAGAAACACTACTCAGCGACTTCGAGTTTCTGGAACGGCCGCTCGCTCCCTGGAGACCGTGGCTCCTGATATCCACAGGCCGCACTGGTCGGAGCTCTGACTCTGGCGATCTCAGCGAGAGATCCCAGGCTCCGCGGTGTTTTAAATCCAGCTCCGCCCACGCTCCGCAGACCGCAGCTCCTCGATGTTGGAGTTGGTGGTCAGCATTCCGGAGCTTACCGCACGGCGACCCGGTAAGGCATCGCCCGCTCCGTGACGGTGTTTCAGTGCTGCGCCGCCGCCGAAGCTGGGGTTCTGGCCGGTCCTGACAGAAGACGCCACTCCAGTCCCGATGGTAAGCCGCGAGGAAGGGCCAAAGAAACAGCTCGGAGGGAAGCCGCATCTCCGACCAGGTAGGGACTAGGAAATAAAGTTTCCCCCTTCCCCTCCCCCCACCACATAAAAGAAGACGTCCAACAAACATATTTTTTAACAGGACAAAAAATAAAAATAAAAAAGTGTGAAAGGGCGGACTGCAGGCAGAGGGGAGGAGATTTATATAATTTTCATTTAATTCATTAGAATCCCTCTCGCTCTTACTTGCACCAGATTAAAGTAGGAAAAGAAGATTTACTCCTTTCTTTCACGTGACTTTTCATACAATAAATGAATCAGCATCAGTTACTTTCTTTGAGAACCACACATTGGCTTATACATTTTTTAAATTCAACTTTTGATAAGCTAATCAAGGTATGATAGGGAATGTGCGACATTTATAGATAGGCTGCATCATATGAAGATTTTTTAATGCAATAAATAGTTGGACAATTCTGTAAAACAGTTTACGCCGGAGTCATCCAATGTCAGCTATTCTGTGATTAAATACATCTGTGATAGTTCTGCTAACAATGCTGTATTTAAGCTCTCTTTAGCGCCTGCTCTGTCAGAAATTGATCAAACAAGCAAAA
Organism: Amblyraja radiata; assembly: GCF_010909765.2. Classification (NCBI taxonomy): domain Eukaryota; kingdom Metazoa; phylum Chordata; class Chondrichthyes; order Rajiformes; family Rajidae; genus Amblyraja; species Amblyraja radiata. The sequence continues at coordinate 27,870,558 of NC_045976.1, forward strand.
ACGAGTTAAGCTGCATGCAAAAATTGGCAGTTATTCATTTGAATAGCGGCCATTTAAAAAATCTAGCACCTGCCTTAATGTAGGGGACAAATGAGATTGCCAAGTTTTTCTTCCTTTTCTAATTATTTTTGAGAGGTTCGCATAGATGAAACCCAAACCCAAGAATTACTACCGACAACTACATTATTACAGCCACAATGTTGTAGCACTACATTGACATTCTACACAAAAATATCAAATAATTTAAAACCTTCATATTTTCAACGTCATCTCTTTCATCCGAGCCATTTTTTAATTTATCTCTACATGACTTCAGTAATCCCTAAACCTACCACATTCTTATTTTACATGTACAAAACTCAATCTTTAGATATCCTTTTCCCCCCAACTTAACCTACATGCTCAGAAAATAGTTGTACACGTACTAAATTCAACACATCAGTAGGGATTGCAAGCAACTGCATTCATCAATGCAAGGAGACCAGTCATTGAGGAAGTAAACAATGTTACCGACATTGTATTATGAGAATTGCACTAACATTCCAGTTTATTGCTGCTAAGCAACAGGATTTTTCTGTCATCAGTCTGCAGCAATACCTACAGATCTGTGGCTTTAATTCCGAATAACATTAAAAGATCCAATAAACAGCTATCAGACTATTTGATAATCCAGAAGGTTGGACATCTGGCTCACTAGTGCTGTTCCTGTGCTCCCTTGAAGTTCACAGGGTGCTGTTTCCCATGTTTACCTGAGGCTTTATGAAGGTTTCCCCACACTAACTTACTGAGTTCACAGGAATATCTCGAATCTTGAATCTAGTGTTTAGTTGTCATATAAACCAAGAACTGAACAATGCATAACACGCACATTAATGCAACAAACAGCTATACAAGAATACAATAAATTATCAGTACACTAGGAAAAATGACTACAATACTGCAAGCAGAAGTATAGAGTGCAACCTTATACAAAGCCCATAGTTGTTCTGTGCTGAGGTAGGATTGTGCATGGTGGTTCTAGTTGTTCTTGAACCCAAGGCTTCTTCCTGTATTATCTTCTTGATGAGAGGAGAGCGTGGGCAGAAAATTGAATTGAACATGTGCTTTGTCACATGTAACGTCACAAGTCACAGTGAAATTATTTGCTTGCATATCTTACCTTTTGTTCTTCCACCCTTCTCCCCCCCACCCCGGTCCTCCATTGTTCCTTCCCTCGGCAATGGCTTCCTCACTCCACCTGTCTGTCCTCGTCCATCGTTCGGCGACCCCTCCACTAACTCTGCCGGGTCCTCTCTGGACGCCTCAGTGGTGCCAACCCAGGCTCCAGCCGTGGGCTCCGTCGACCCAGGCACCGATGGTCGCGGGCTTCGTCAACCTGCGAGGCTCCACCGACTGGCGAGGTTCCGGGCCGCGAGGCTCCGGCCTCGGCTTCTCCGCGGCACCTCCGGAAGGCATGGTGCGGGTCTTTGATTTTATCTGCCTTTTTGAGGCAGCATTTTCAGTAGATCCCTTCAATGGTGGGGAGGTCAATACCGGTTATGGACCCGACAATATTCAAACTTTCTGCAGCCTCTTTTGGCCTTGAACATTTGATTTATTGAACCTGGCCATGATGAAACTACTCTGCTCTATAAAGTACACCTATAGACGTTTGAGGGACTATTTTGCAACATACCAAATGTTCTTAATCTTCTAAACACAGTAGAGGCATTGATGAACTTTCTTTGCAATTGCATTAATGTACTAGGCTCTTGACAGATCTTCAGAGATGACATTCAGAGGTGAATGTAAGCGGTTTACACTCCCCACCACAGTCCCGTCGGTGGATCCTCAACTTTCCCTTCCTGTTGGTAGCGGGATAATTGTTCTGACACAATCAGACCATCAATTGCCCTCCTGCACCCTCATCATCACCCTTCATTTGTCCAACCATAGTATTATTGTGAACTTGAAAGATGGCAAGTGAGCAGTGTCTGGCTGCACAATATTGGGTAGAGAAAGTGTTGAACCGGGGACTGGGCACTCAGACTTGAGATGCCCATGCTGATGATCAGTGAGGATGTACCAATTGGTACTGATGGAGATTCAATTGCATAGAGATGAATCGAGACCCAGTTCAGAGTTTGATGATAAGTTTAGAGCGGAACATGGTATTGAACGTCAGGCTGCAGGAGAGGAATAACAGTCTGACTTGTTTTCTTGTTATTCACCATGTCCAGTGCTGAGTGGAGAACCAGCAAGATTGCACCTTATGTTAATCTGTTGTTGCAATAGGTGAATCTTAGTGGGTCCAGATCCTTATTAAGTAAGTTGATATGGATCATAATCAACTTGTCGAAGCACTTCATCACTATGGAAGTTTGTGCATTGGAGGTGAATTGAAAGTGTTTTGAAGTATTGATAGGAATAACAGCCAAGAATTTGGAAATTCCCTGGTGCTGAATTAATGGATTTTATGCATTTCATGTCCTGCCATCTGCTTGCTCCATTATTTAAACGTTGCATAAGTCAACCGATCAGAAACAAACATAATGTGTTCCATTCACCCAGCCTATCACTCAAAGTACCCACATTCCCTCCTGTAACATATTATTGTGCTGAAAGTGAAATACTCAAGATTATCATCTTCTTGTCCAAATTGAATTTAATCAATGAAGATGCTGGATAAACGATAATAAGCATACTAAATTTTACAAGCACAACTGAGTAGTCAGTAGATGGCATCACTATGACAAACAACATTTGTTAATCATCTTCCAAAATAACACAATGTTGTTGATATGGTTAAAAACTGCTCATCCTAAAAACATGTTGAATTCATCTCCATCAAAAAAGCCGTTACCACAAGAGCTTCAAAATCAATTAGTGAAAATAGACTAATAAACTAGATTAAATTACAAGTTATGCAAACACCTTTTACTTCGAGGTTAAACTCTTGCAACAGCCCATTAATAGTGCCTTCGCGTGCTAAAATTCCCAAAGCTGGAAGATACAATAGCTTTTAAAATGTGCATTTTTACATCTTATAAACATAATTCACAACTTAAAATATGCATTTTCCAACATATCACTTGCGTTAACTATTAGTTAGATTTTCCAATATTGTTGAATTATTTCAGATCAATACATTAACTTGTAAAACAGTATACATTGTACAGTTTTTTTTTGGACAGTCAATGGATTTATGAAGGTGAAATCATGCTTGACTAATCTTCTGGAATTTTTTGAGGATGTAACAAGTAGAATAGATAAGGGGGAGCCAGCAGATGGGGTGTATCTGGATTTTCAAAAAGCCTTTGACAAGATCCCACACAAGAGATTAGTTTGCAAAATTAAAGCACATGGTATTGGGGGTAGGGTATTGACATGGATAGATAACTGGTTGGCAGACAGGAAGCAAAGAGCAGGAATTAATGGGTCCACTGTGAGGTTATTCATTTTGGTAGCAAGAACAAGATTACAGATTATAGATAATAGAGAATAGGTGCAGGAGTAGGCCATTCGGCCCTTTGAGCCAGCACCGCCATACAATGTGATCATGGCTGATCATCCACAATCAGTACCACGTTCCTGCCTTCTCCCCATATCCCCTGACTCCGCTATCTCTAAGAGCCCCATCAAACTCTCTCTTGAAAGTATCCAGAGAACCGGCCTCCACCACCCTCTGAGGCAGAGAATTCCACAGACTCACAACACTTTGTGTGAAAAAGTGTTTCCTCATCTCCGCTCTAAATGCCTTACCCCTTATTCTTAAATTGCGGCCCCTGGTTCTGGACTTCCCCCAACATCGGGAACATGTTTCCTGCCTCTAGAGTGTCCAACCTATTAATAATCTTATATGTTTCAATGAGATTCCCTCCCATCCTTCTAAATTCCAGAGAATACAAGCCCAGCCGCTCCATTCTCTCAGCATACGACAGTCCCGCCATTCCCGGGAATTAACCTTGTCAACCTACGCTGCACTCCCTCAATAGCGAGAATGTCCTTCCTCAAATTAGGGGACCAAAACTGCACACAATACTCCAGGTGTGGTCTCACTAGAGCTCTGTACAACTGAAGGACCTCTTTGCTCCTATATTCAACTCTTCTTATGAAGGCCAACATGCCATTCGCTTTCTTCACTACCTGCTGTACCTGCATGCTTACTTTCATTGACTAATAAACAAGGACCCCCAGATCCCGTTGTACTTCCCCATTTCCCAAACATGACACCATTTAGATAATAATCTGCTTTCCTGTTATTGCTACCAGTGGATAACCTCACATTTATCCACATTAAACTGCACCTGCCATGCATCTGTCCACTCACCCAACCTGTCCAAGTCACCCTGCATTCTCATCGCACCCTCCTCACAGTTCACACTGCCAACCAGCTTTGTGTCATCTGCAAATTTGCTAATGTTACTTTGAATCCCTTCAGCTAAATCATTGATGTATATTGTAAATAGCTGCGGTCCCAGCACCGAGCCTTGCGTTACCCCACTAGTCACCGCCTGCCATTCTGAAAGGGACCCATTAATCACTGCTCTTTGTTTCCTGTCTGCCAACCAATTTTCTATCCATGTCAGCACTCTACCCCCAATGCTATATGCCCTAATTTTGCCCACTAATCTCCTATGTGGGACCTTATCAAATGCTTTCTGAAAGTCCAGGTACATTACATCCACTGGCCATTTTCCTAGTTACATCCTCAAAAAATTCCAGAAGATTAGTCAAGCATGATTTCCCCTTCGTAAATCCATGCTGACTTGGACCGATCCTGTTACTGCTATCCAAATGATTCAAGATTCAAGAGAGTTTATTGTCATGTGTCCCTGATAGGACAATGAAATTCTTGCTTGCTTCAGCACAACAGAACATAGTAGGCATTGACAAATGTGCCGGTATTTCATCTTTCATGATTGACCAGCATCTTCCCCACCACCGATGTCAGGCTAACTGGTCTATAATTCCCTGTTATCTCTCTCCCGCCTTTCTTAAAAAGTGGGATAACATTAGCTACCCACCAATCCACATTATTATCTGAATGGTGTCAGATTAGGAAAAGGGGAGGTGCAACGAGATCTGGGTGTCCTTGTACATCAGTCATTGAAAGTAAGCATGCGGGTACAGCAGGCAGTGAAGAAAGCAAATGGCATGTTGGCCTTCATAGCGAGAGGATTTGAGTATAGGAGCAAGGAGGTCATACTGCAGTTATACAGGGTCCTGGTGAGACCACACCTGGAATATAGTGTGCAGTTTTAGTCTTCTAATTTGAGGAAGGACATTATTGCTATTGAAGGAGCGCAGTGTAGGTTCACAAGGTTAATTCCCAGGATGGTGGGTCTGACATATGTTGAAAGAATGGGTCGACTGGGCTTATAATCATTGAAATTTAGGATGAGAGGGGATTTTATATATAAGTTTATGAATAAGAGGTAGGCCACTTAGGACTGGGGTGAGGAAAAACTTTTTCACCCAGAGTTGTGAATCTGTGGAATTCTCTGCCACAGAAGGCAGTGGAAGCCAATTCACAGGATGTTTTCAAGAGAGAGTTAAGGGGCTGCCCCACTTGGGCGATCTAATCTGCGAGTTTAGAAGAGTGTCTTCGACCTTCAAACTCGCAGCATGGTCGACACGTGGTCCTGTGATATCACTGGAACTCTCCTTCATGCTCGAGGGAAGTTCCCGACTACTCATGGCCTCAGCTAGGTCGTGGAAAATGTATCAGCATGTTGAAAATTTTTCTGCGAGTAAAATTTGGTCAGCATGGTTCTTTTTGACGCATAGTGCAGTGGAGTGGGGTCGCTTTTTAGTTACAGGCAGTCGAGGGCAGCCGTAGGCAATCTCCTTCGCTGACCGGGCATTTTGATTGGCTCATTGGAGTTTTCAAGACCAAGGAAAACTTACCGGTAGGTTAAATGCCCGATAAACTTTATTATACTTCTTAAAAGGTTCTCCACTTCTTCTCCCCCCCTTCTCGCGCTCTGTAAAGGACTTACCTTACACAGTGGCAGCCGTGTACCTTCCTCTTCATCGCGCAGACAGCGCTCCCCCGCTTTCGCGGTGTGTATGTGTGTGTGTGTGTGTGTGTGTGTGTGTGTGTGTGTGTGTGTGTGTGTGTGTGTGTGAGAGTGTGAGAGTGTGAGAGTGCGGGGGTTGGGGTGGGTGTGCGCATGCCCTCGAGCTTGAAGGTCAAAGACACTCTTCTTAACTCGCGGATTAGGTCACCCTAGTGGGACAGCCCCTTTAGATATAGCTCTGAGGGCTAACAGAATCAAGGGACACGAGGAGAAAGCAGGAATGGGGTACTGATTTTGGATGATCAGCCATGATTATATTGAATGGCGGTGCTGGCTCAAAGGGCCGAATTGCCTACTCCTGCACCTATTTTCTATGTTTCTCAGACTTCTAAGAAAAACTAGCACCCTGCAGGGCAGAACCATGATGCACTACTCAATTTCTGATCAAAAATAGCAACGTTTTTTTTTGTTTGCCTCTTGGAAATATCTGCATAGGCTGTGTGGAAATATCTGCATTGCCTTTGTATCCAATAAACCACAACACAATGTTTTAAATACAACATTAATTATCAGATTTAAATTGTTACATAATTAAAAGTTTATGATATTAATCAAAATAAACACTTCCAGTGAAACTTAAAAGCAGTGATTATTTTCGAAACCATAAGTCCCAGCTGTACAAATTAAGGTGGTTCTCTATTAGAGCAGCATAAATCAGGGACCAATTTGACAAGTGGTCCAGATATGATCACCACATTTACTGACATTGACTGGTTCCTCATTGTGTACTTTATCAAAATTTGTGGTGATTCCTAAGTAGATAGGTAGACAGATGTGGGGACAGTGGATAGGGAGAATATTTCATATTTATAATCATCACTATTATAATAATATTCCCAGGGTGTTATAATAAGCTATGCACAAACTTAGATTACAACTCCCAGACATGTGTCACTGGAGTTGTAGCTACTTTTTTCCAGCCGAGGACTATCTAACTGAAATAAAAATAGAAAACCCAGAAACATTCAGCAGATCAAGTACTATGTAAGAACAGAGTTAACTTTCAGATCTGACTTTTTGTCAAAAATGGGGGGAAAGAGAAAACAAGTTAGCTTTCAGTTCCAGAAAAGACGAGGGAAGAGGGTGAAAAGGAATAGGAAGAATAAACTGAACATCTCTGATAGCACAACGACAAATATATGGGGCTGTTTAACATGCTCAGCAGGCCACACTGATTGAGAGAAAAAAACCATGTCAATAAAATGCACAGATGGATGACTGACCGAACTGACCAAACAGAAATAAACTGAGTTACAGACAGAAACAGTGTGGTATCCAAAACTGGAGAATTAGATGCCCTGTCCAGAATTTTGCAATGTGTTCATATGAAAGATGAGGTGCTGTTCCTGAAGCATGTGTTAATAAACCTTGTAAGAGAGTACGAGGGTACAGATTGATAGGTCATATCGGCATGGACATTTAAATAAGAGAACAGGGTTACTCGTAAACTGATCACGATGCTCCACAATGCAATTGATCAGTGTAGAAGATCTCATTGTGGAACAAGTGCATGTGAATCGTAGCTTGTCACCGTTTCGTGTCCTTGGCGATGAGATGGGAAGAGGTGAAGGGAATGGTCTTTCAAATCCTGTGGCTGCATGGGAAAATACTGCAAGATGGGGGTTGAGGTTCGTAAGAATTGAAGGGAAAACGTGAGTTGCAAAGAGAGTGATCCCTTCAAAATGCTGAAAGGGGGGGGGGGGGGTGAGGAAAGAGAAGGAAGGGATGCATGCCTTGTGGCGGAATTTTGTGAGAGTTGACTAAAATTACGAATGCTTATTAATTGAATAAGAAGGCTGGCAGGGAGAAGGGAAGGATCACAAAAACTGTTTTGCTGCCCAAGAGGCGGGGGCAAGAGCAGAGACGTGGATAAATAGATAAAATGTGGTCAAGAACCCCTTACACTATGCTAGATGGGAAGCCACATTTTAGGACGGAATCTGCGCGGAAAGTCCCATTATTAGAGCAAGTGCAATGGAGACAGACTTCACAATGGAAGCATAGTCAAGGCAATTGATAAAGTCCCCGAGTTTCCAATGGATGTTTGTGCCAAGCCTATCCACGAGAGAGAGCTGGAGAGATAAAGGAAGGGAAGAGTCATGACTAAATATCTGGCTGACCTATCCAAAAGGTTTGCACTCAGGTTTATTTCAATAACTCACCAATCACCATCAATACCAATGGTGAAAAGGGTTACAGCGGTTGTAGCTTCCAATAGAAAACACTGCCACTCTTTCCTCAAGTGTCATTAAGTATATTAAATTCTAAATCACACACCCTACCTGAGCATTGAAGTTTGAAATGGTAGTTGTCTCTATATCCTTCTTTCCCAAGATCTCTATCTTCACTGGTGCAGTTGGAAAGCTATAGGCAAAGTACTCAAGGAAATCGGGCAAGTATGCAGCAGCTCCATGAACAATGCCCATTACATAATAGGCTGCAGAATTATTCTCACTAAATGTCAGATTCACAAATTCATCTGAAAATCTCTCCATCTCCACAGGAGATAACGATGAGAGCTCATCCATATAGGCATGCACCACTGAAGCTCCTCCATTAGGCTGGTCTTCTATGTGGATAAACCTTCTGAATTCCAACAGATTTAGCCTTGAACCTTGGTTTTCAACATTAGAGTTGCTGTACATGTTGGGTGAAAGGTGACCACTTTCCACAGACAGACATTCAGGCAATCTATCATCTGGGTATAGAATGGTTAACTTTTTCACATCTTGTATTGAAGTCAACTGCTGTTCTTTGATTTCTGACATTAGCTCCGAACAAACTGTTTGTATGGATTTGCTGCACATTTTGGGCTGTTTTCGTTTTTCACTTTCCTTGTGTTTCTTTTTCTTTTTCTTCTTAATTTTTTTAAACTGAAATTCTTCAGTGCTAAGTTTTCTTTTTTCTCCATTACCTGCAAGTGAATGAAACAAAAAAATATCTATAGCTTCAACAAATTTGTAATGCCATCTTAAATGTAAAATCTCAGGTTCATAAATGGCAGCCTATTTTACACATTTCCTTAGAGAGGTTTCAATTTCAATCAGGGTTACAGAGGAAATATGTAGGAAGGGACTGCAGATGCTGGTTTACACCGACGATAGACACAAAATGCTGGAGTAACTCAGCGGGACAGCAGCATCTCTGGATAGAAGGAGTGGATGACATTTCGGGCCGAGACCCAAAACTTCACCAATTCCTTCTATCCAGAGATGCTACTGTCCTGCTGAGTCACTCCAGCATTTTGTGTCTAAACTTACTGAGTAAATAGTTCAAGATAACCAAATATATTTCATTTGTGGTTCTTTTTGAGGAGTTTTAACTTCTAATCAATTGTGCTCTCCTATTTATTTACATCCGACCAGGAATGCCAGTATCAACCAGAGAACAAGACACTACCAAAGCTTTTGAACCAGTGGCAAAGAATTGCACAGGAGTAGTCAGAGGTGACATTATCCAGAGAATTAAGCACAATGCATTCCCTTACATTTGTCATAACTAGTTTGGTCAATGCAACAAGAAACCTGGCTCCTATTAATTCATCACCAATGGAAGTGTTACATGACTTTTTAGATTAATGTTTATAAAGACAATGCAAAGGAAAACAAAATTAGATTTTAATAACATCTGTATTAATGATTGCAATGCAACTCCACAGAAAAATAAAATTCACCTTCTCTGGTAAACAAAGCATGATTACCATGCCACTTCATGTGCATTGAGATGAGAACCCCCTTTCCTATCTCCACCACACATTTCAGACCACTTGATGAGAATCAAATCACCAGCCTTTCTGGGCAAAGAATGTAATACCCTTCATTCATTCAAATATTCTATAGTAAAGAATCTAAAGAGTGTATGTAAAGCAGTTTAGAGGACAGCAACATCAAAATGCTTACTATTCGGAGTGATAAAATACAGATGTGTTGCTTCCCCCCACCCTCAAAATTAAACACTGTGGCAAAGGTGGACATTCAAGGAAAAATTATATTTAAAATAGGGAGAAATTGTAGTCTTGTGATACAATACAAATCCCAGGCAGCAATAATTAATAATACTTAAGCAAAACTATACCATGTTGATAAATCAATAGAAAGCAATGTTAGCCAGACACGTCTTCAAGGCTTTATGGGTATTTAAAAATGTCATTGGTTGAGACACTACAATTGAGCAGAACACAAGAACTAGAGGGGAGACACAAGAGACTGCAGATGCTGTAATATTGAGCAAAAAAACAAGCTGCTAGAAGTACTCATCAGGCCAGGCAGCATCGGCTGGTTGAATGAGTGAGAAAGTACTAAACCATGAAGAACATTAAGCAATAGTTTAAACACACCTGGTATTGTGATTCTCTGCAACTATACATTATCTAGAAGCATGCAAGATTTTAAGGAATACTTTGAAATACAGTAAAGGTTCAAATGCAAGAGATGAATAAAAAATGGTTAGCATCTGGGAGATACAGTAGGACTTGGTGGATCGAGTGGAAGTATTTTGCGAAATGGTTGCCGAATCTACGCTTTCCCTCACCAATGTACAGGTGCCCACATTGGGAACAACAGATGCAGAAGATGGAGTTGCATGTAAAACTGTCTCACTTGGAAGGATCCTAGCTCTCCCATAGACTACTGTCTCTGTCTCTTCCTTTCTTCTTTCCCCCCAACCACCCCCACATCAGTCTGAAGAAGGGGCTCGACCCGAAACGTCACCTATGCCTTCGCTCCAGCAGTTTCTCCAGCATTTTTGTCTAAATGTGATTTGAAGTAAGATATACTTTTTGCCTGAAGGGAGAACAATGCTTCTTACATATTTTTATGCCACTCAGCAGATTCTGCCTCAAGTTTCAGCACGTTCATAATTTAAAACAATTATGGAGTCATATAAAGGTTCCCAGCAAGTCCAATGTTCATTAAATCAAATCAGAAACATTGTCATATTCAAACCTATCTCTGGAAAAAGTCTCAGCCTTAAACAAAACAAATTGCTGGAAAATCCCAGCAGTTTATGCAGCATCTGTAGATGCAAAGGGATAGTTGGCACTTTGGGTCAAGGCTTTGCATCAAGACTGGCAAAGTGGTAGTTGTCGTATCAGCTCAAGATTCCACAACGGTACGTCAACAATTCCTTTATTTTTTTGTCCTGTTGAGGGTTTAGTTTGTAGTGGGTTTTTAAATGTGTAAGTGTATGTGTGGGGGGTGGGGGAGAAACTTTTAAATCTCTTCCCTGCATGGAGACCCGACCTTTTCCCTGTCGGGTCTCTGTTGCCGTTGGGGCCTAGCGCCGTGGAGCGGCCTCCAACCGGAGCGACCTGGGGGCTCAAGTCACGGAGCCTGTGGAGCTGTGGAGCTGCGGACCTACCTCCGTGGAGCTGTGGAGCTGCGGACCTACAGACCTACCTCCGTGGAGCTAGCCAGCTTCGGAGCGTGGAGAGCTGCGGCGGCGAGCTGCTGCAACCCGACTCCAGTGGATGGTGACACCGGGAGCTCGCGGGTCCCCAGTGAGAGACTGCTTTGCGGGGCACCGGCAACGGCGACTTCTCCCGCCCAAATTGCGCGGTTGAGAGTGACCTGGAGGGGGGGCCTTACAACGCCCGGCGCGGCTGTAAATTGCCGCGGACTTGCTAGCGCCCGCCGGGGGCTCCAACATCAAGACCCGGGGCAGGGCCCTACATCGCCCGGCGTGGCTTTGAGTGGCCGCGGACTTGCTAGCGCCCGCCGGGGGCTTTGACCTCGACTTTGGGAGAGGAATGGAGAGCAGGGGAGAGACAAGTTTTTGCCTTCCATCACAGTGAGGAGGACTCACTGTGATGGATGTTTGTGTGAATTGAACTGTGTTGGTGTGTGTCTTGGTTCTTTTTTTTGTATGGCTGCAGAAACCAAATTTCGTTTGAACCTCATGTGAGGTTCAAATGACAAATAAAAGGTATTGTATTGTGTATTGTATCTCCATAAATGCTGCCCAACCGTAGAGTTCCTCTTGCAGCTTGCTTTTTGATCCAGATCCCAGCAACTGTCTCCATATTCAACTTACAAGGACATGTCCACCACAGGGTATTCACAGTACAACTATGATTAGTGGTCCTACTTCAGACAATAGAAATTTGAAGAATAGGATAAGATTTCAGTTATGTACATTGCTGGTCATGTGAAGTGTTCACATTTGTTTCCACTTGCAATGTGAACAACATTAGCACCACAGTAACAGCTTTACTCATTCAAGACATGGATCACGTTTAAAGGCAAATTTGTTTGCCAAGCTCTCATGTCATGCACTAAATGCGGAAGTTCAATTATCACACAACAGCTTTAACTCAAATGCAATGTGTTCAACCATTTAATGGCAATTTCCATAGTAACATCAATGAATTAAATCTGCTTACACAAATATACATTTGATTTAAACACAATGTATATGTTTCCCTTGTATCGAAAGCTACTGAGATCACTGGAAATTTATCCATTATGGATTTGAAATATTTTTAAAAGAAAAATGAACTAAATATGCACAAAATTTACACCATAGAAACAGACCACTCAGCCCAGCTGATGTGGATGCATTATATGAAAGGAAAAATCAATTGCTTCTGAAGATTAGATATGGGGCTGGAGTTTCAATTTAGAACAGACTGGGATATTTACATTAGGCTTTCCAATAGAAGTGCCCAGATAGGTAAAGAAAGAGAAGTTACAAAAAACCTGTCCAGAATAATATTCTTAAGAATGGAACATGTTTAAGGAAAGTGGTAAGTGAAAACATAAGAGCAAGGAATTAACTGAATTGTTTTTCAAATTACCGCATACGGGCAAAATAGCTTGCTTCATTATTCGGAGCCAACTAGAATTGAAACACATGTTAAATCAATTATTTAATGTCGTATCAGTAGAAGGAAGAGCAAATGTATAGGCCTCCGTTAAAGAATTTCACAATCTTAATTGAGATTTAATTTACATTTGGACAACCAAGGGCATTTTGCTTGAGAAGGAATCAATATATTTTCACCAACACAGCAAATAAATCAACAGATGTATGGATTAAATATTACACTTAACACTTTAATGACGTAGCTACCCACTGTCACACATGAACAGACTACTATATGTCATCCCAAACCAAAATGCCATCTGTTCATTTCCCTCCACAGATGCCACTTGACGTGCTCCAGCAGTTTGGGTTTTTTTGCTCAAGATTCTAGCACCTGCAGTTCTTGAGTCCACATCAATTTTGACTGACTTCTTCCCATTTCTAAAAATGCAATTAATGACAAAATTCCTGATTCTATTTCAATTCCTCAATGCGGCAGCGTGTTCAGCAAGCTCAACATCATCACTGCTGCTGGATGCAAGGGATCAACTAGAATCAACATGTTACCACTACTGCTTCTAGAAAATGGGAAACCCACATAATTAGACAATAGACAATAGGTGCAGGAGTAGGCCATTCGGCCCTTTGAGCCATTCAATATCATGGCTGATCATCCCCAATCAGTACCCCGTTCCTGCCTTCTCACCATATCCCCTGACTCCGCTATTTTTAAGAGCCCTATCTAGCTCTCTCTTGAAAGCATCCAGAGAACCTGGGCAGAGAATTCCACAGACTCACCACTCTCTGTGAGAAAAGGTGTTTCCTCATCTCCATTCTAAATGGCTTACTCCTTATTCTTAAACTGTGGCCCCTGGTTCTGGACTCCCCCAACATCGGGAATATGTTTCCTGCCTCTAGCGTGTCCAAACCCTTAACAATCTTATATGTTTCAATGAGATCCCCTCTCACCCGTCTAAACTCCAAAGTGTACAAGCCCAGCTGCTCTATTCTCTCAGCATATGCCAATCCTGCCATCCCAGGAATTAACCTTGCAAACCTACGCTGCACTCCCTTAATAGCAAGAATCCTATATTCGATTCCTCTTGTTATAAAGGCCAACATGCCATTCGCCTTAACTGCCTGCTGCACCTGCATGCTTACTTTCATAGACTGATGAACAAGGACCCCCAGGTCCCGTTGTACTTCCCCTTTTCCAAACTTGACGCCATTTAGATAGTAATCTGCCTTCCTGTTTTTGCTACCAAAGTGGATAACCTCACATGTATCCACATTAAACTTAATCTGCCATGCATCTGCCCACTCCCCCAACCTGTCCAAGTCACCCTGCATTCTCATAGCATACAGCATGGAAGACAGACCTGATCACTAGATCTTTGTAAGAAGTTCTCGTCAAGATTCAAACCAAGCCTTGTTGTCGAAAACAATATATAGACAACAAAACTGCCAGGATTGGTAATGTAAGAATTGAAATGTTAAATTTGAAGCATAAAATAAGCATGGTTGTAATAAATCAAGAAATCCATGCAAATATTTTATTTTTTGCATGCTTTTCCCAGCTCTCACCCTGAATAATTTACAGTTGACGTTGGAAACAAAGGGGAAATGCCAATAGCAAGCACAAAACGTCACAATATTTATATAGAATCTATTCTTTGAAAGGTGCAGTACAAGTGGTTGCATGTTATTCTCAGCACTTGTTAATCATATGCTATAACCATGCCACAACAGTGCATCAGATAAGTAGACAAAGGACCATTTTCCATAGATCCAGAATCAGATAGGACAGGGCTGCCAACTCACGCTTTGAGCGTGAGAATCACGCTTTGAGCGTGAGAATCACGCATTTGAACGAATACTCACGCTCTCACGCTGATCACAAATTTCTCACACTCTGTCGTGAGAAATTCTGTGATCAATGAAAATTTAAAAACTCAGATAAACTGCATGGGCCGAGGGTGTTGGAGAGCCGGGGCTGAGAGAGGGATGGAAGCAGAAGTAGCGGCGGGGACAGATGCGAACGGAAAGCCGGGGCTGGCGAGTGTTTGTGGGGCCTGCGAGTCGCTCGCTGCAGCTCCAGTCATGGAGTCCCCCAACATTAGGAACATGTATCCTGCCTCGAGCGTGTCCAATCCCTTAATAATCTTTTATGTTTCAATAAGATCCCCTCTCATCCAAAATTCCAGTATATACAAGCTCAGTCACTTCATTCTATCAACATATGACAGTCCCGCCATCACGGGAATTAATCTCGCAAACCTACGATGCAAGTATGTCCTTCCTCAAATTTGGAGACCAAAACTGTACACAATACTCGAGGTGTGGTCTCGCAGGGCCATGTACAACTGCACAAGGACCTCTTTGCTCCTATACTCCACTCCTCTTGTTATGGCCAACATGCCATTACCTTTCTTCACTACCTGCTGTACCCGCATGCTTACTTTCAGTGATTGATGAACAAGGACCGCCAGATCTTGTTGTACTTCCCCGTTTCCCAATTTAACACCATTCAGATGATAATCTGCCTTCCATTTTTTGCTATCAAAGTGGATAACCACACATTTATCCACATTAAACTGCCATGCATCTGCCCACTCACCCAATCTGTCCAAGTCACCCTGCATCCTCATAGCATCCTCCTCACAGTTCACATCTGCAAATTTGCTAATGCTACTTTTAATCCCTTCATCGAAATCATTAATGTATATTGTAAATAGCTGCTATCCCAGCACCAAGCCTTGCGGTACCCCACTAGTCACTGCCTGCCATTCTGAAAGGGACCTGTTAATCCCAACTCTTTGTTTCCTGTCTGCCAACCAATTTTCTACACATGTCAGTACCCTACCCCCAATACCATATGCTCTAATTTTGCCCACTAATCTCCTATGTTGGACCTTATCAAACGCTTTCTGAAATTCCAGGTACACTACCACTGGCTCTCCCTTGTCCATTTTCCTAGTTACATCCTCATAAAATTCCAGAAGATTAGCCAAGCATGATTTCCCCTTCATAAATCCATGCTGACTCGGACTGATCCTGTTACTGCTATCCAAATGTCTCGCTATTTCATCTTTTATAATTGACTCCAGCATCTTCCCCACCACTGTTGTCAGGCTAACTAGTGTATAATTCCATTTTCCCTCTCCCGTCTTTCTTACAAAGTGGGATAACATTAGCTACCCTCCAATCCACAGGAACTGATCCTGAATCTATAGAACATTGGAAAATGAACACCAATGGGCCACGATTTCTAAACCCACTTCCTTAAGTACCCTGGGATGCAGACCACCAGGCCCTAGGGATTTATCAGCCTTCGGTCCCACCAGTCTACCCAACACCATTTCCTGCCTAATATGAATTTCCTTCCGTTCCTCCATCACCCTCGGTCCTCTGGCCACTAGTACATCTGGGAGATTGAATCTGCCTTCACTAAGGAAGACACAAACAAAGTACCTGTTCAACATGATCAATGAGCATGAAAACAAATATCCTGATGCTGCTTTTATTATTCTGGGAGACTTTAATCATTGCAACCTCAAGAAAAACATTCCAAAACTGTATCAGTTTGTGACTTTCCCAACTAGAGGAAATAAGACACTGGACCACTGCTACAGTAATATCAAAAATGCTTTTACAGCTGAACCAATACCCCACTTCGGCAAGTCTGACCACCTGGCAATTCGGCTCAAGCCCACCTACACCAAGAGGCTTAAGGCACAGCCAGTCACAGTCAGAACTGTTAACACCTGGACGGACAGTGCACAGGCTAGCCTGCAGGGATGTTTAGAGGCTACAGACTGGAACATCTTTAAGGTGGTCACAGATGACATTCATGAATACACAGAGGCTGTGAGTGACTACATCAGCTGGTGCACATCTATATGTGCCCCTCCCAGAACTGTGCGTGTGTTTCCAAACCAGAAACCTTGGTTCAATGGAAACATAAAACAGAAGATCAGGAAAAGGCAGGAAGCTTTTAAGTCAGGAGATCAAAGGGAGTACAAGAAAGCCCGGTACGAGCTACAGAAGTCCATCAGAGATGCAAAGAGGGCTTATTCCCAAAAACTTGAAAGCTTTTACCTAAGTAACAACACACGCAGTATGTGACAGGGAATCCAAGCAGTCACAAACTACAAGAAAACAGTACCATCCACAGACCCCCAGGATGTCACCCTCCCAGACAGCCTTAATACCTTCTACACCAGGTTTGACAGACTGAACACAGACACCCCCTCAAAAGCCCCATGCAACCCCACGGACACTGTTTTTCAGGTGACACCCGTACAGGTCCTGAAAGCTCTGAGGCAGGTGAACCCCAAGGCTGTGGGACCAGATGGCGTCACTCCTAAAGTTCTGAAGGCCTGTGCAGAACAACTCACAGGAGTGTATGTAGACATCTTCAATCTGTCTTTAAACCAAGCAGTGGTCCCCCCGTATTTTTAAATATTCCACCATTGTACCAGTTCCAAAAAAAACAAACCCATCCACCCTGAATGACTTCAGGCCAGTGGCACTCACGCCAGTTGCCATGAAGTGTCTAGAAAAATTGGTTCTCACACACATCAATCACATGGTCCCGGGCACGATCGACCCCCTCCAGTTCGCCCCAACCGCTCAGTGGACGACGCAGTGGCCATTGCTCTACACCACATCCTGCAACACCTGGACAGCAGAGGAACATACGTCAGAACGCTGTTCCTGGATTATAGCTCGGCCTTTAACACCATTCGCCCGGGCAGGCTGACTGAGAAGCTGACAGACCTCGGCGTCCCGACTCCCACCTGCAACTGGATCTTAGATTTCCTGACTGAAAGACCACAGGTGGTGAGGATGGGAAGGAGGGTGTCTGCAGAGCTCACCGTCAGCACAGGATCACCACAAGGCTGCTGTCTCAGTCCCAAACTTTTCACCCTGTACACACACGACTGTGTCTCCACCCAGGAAAACACCATCATTATTAAGTATGCGGATGATACCACCATCCTGGGCCTCATCAAGGGGGGGGACGAGTCGGGCTACAGGAGTCTGGTGAACGACATTCTTGCCTATGGTGAGGTGAACGACCTAAGCCTCAACACAGACAAGACAAAAGAAATAATAATGGACTTCAGAAAAAATCCACCCCCCCCCTGCAGCCCCTCATCATCAAGGGGACTGTGGTGGAGAGGGCTGACAGTTACAGATACCTGGGACTACAAATAACATCAGATCTGAACTGGACTTTGAACACTGCAGCCACAGTGAAAAAAGCCCAGCAGAGACTGTACTTCATCAGGCTGCTCAGAAAAGCTGGTCTGCACTGTCGCCCTCTCACCCATGTCTACAAAGGACTGGTAGAGAGCATCCTCACCACAGCCATCACGGTGTGGTATGGAAACACCACACAGACAGAGAGGAAGGCTCTGCAAAGAGTCATAAAGACTGCAGAGAGGATCATCAGAACTGAACTCCCCTCCATGGACACAATCTACACACAGCGCTGTCAAAAAAGAGCAGGGAGAATCATTAGAGACACACTACATCCAGCTCACTCCCTGCTCAAACACAAAAACTGCACATACAACCTCAGGCACAGACGAGCGGACAGTATCGCCACAAATAGAACACGCTTTTTTAAGAGCTTCTTCCCTGCAACAGTGAGACTCTTGGCCAAAACACAACAAAATGAACTGATGTCCTGATATAGTGTTTGTGCAAGTTACAATGCTCTATGTGTCTTCTGTGTGTCTTTTTAAATTTTTTTAAATTTTTTAATTTTTAACTTAACTTGACTCTCTGAATAGCCGCACAAGAGTTCCTATGTGTGTAAGCACAAATGGCAAATAAAGTTTTTGACCTTTGACCTTTGAACTCGTCTGCCATTTCCTTGTTCCCTATAATAAATTCACCTGTTTCTGTCTTCAAGGGTCCAACTTTGGTCTTAACTAATTTTTTCCTCTTCACATACCTAAAGAAGCTTTTACTATCCTCCTTTATATTCTTGGCTAGCTTACCTTCGCATCTCATCCTTTCTCCCCCTATTGCCTTTTTAGTTATCTTCTGTTGCTCTTTAAATGTTTCCCATTCCTCTGACTTCCCGCTCATCTTTGCTGTTACTTCTTCTCTTTTATTTTTATACTGTCCTTGACTTCCCTTGTCAGCCACAGTCGCCCCTTAGAATCTATCTCCATCTACCTTTACCCTATCAAACCCTTTCATTATTTTAAACAATTCTGTCAGATAAAACAGACCTTCTAAATTAAAAAAAAATACATGATAAGGTTTTGAAACCAAGAAGTTTTCTTAAATGTAATTTAACTTCTCAATCTCACCTCACTTGTTAGTAATGCGCTATGGGTTATACAAGTTAACAGAACATAAAGTCATTGGCCCCAATTGCCTGTATAAATACTCCACACAAGCTTCCCCCTAATGTTTCATCCAACTCTGAACAACATTTATATTTATCTTTCACCTTAAACGCATTTACCTGGCATTGCTTTAAACCAAGCTCCGAGACAGCAGTTGGCTCAACAGTGCTTGTGCTAACATGTTTTACATTCTTTCCACTTGCTGAATAAACAAATTTCTCTGAATTCATTACTGGACTTAAATGGATACTTTATATTCATTACCTCTAATTTTAAACGTCACTGGTGAAAAAATGTTTTAAATTTGATCCACCAAACTTTCTTACCTTAAAAGACCCATCCTGGGCTATGCCTCAGCCTTTTCCTCTCCCTTCCCAACCCCAGCCTCTGAACAAGAGAGCATTCAGCCTTCTCATTCCTAATGATTATATCCTCTAAACTCAGCATGGAATATTGCTGCATCAGGATGAATTAGCTATATTAAATTGAAACAATATTGAACTTTTTTCGCCCCGATGTTTCTACACATTGGTACCTCCTTCAGAATTTAGAACACTTCTCCAGAAATTAGAATACCTGCATTTTAGAAGCACTAAACAGGGATCATTATAACATTAGATACCGAGATGTATCTCTGATTGCACCACTTCATTAGTAACTTGATCATGAATAGGTATTAAAATGATTTCATTGCCAAGGGGTTAGTATGTAGTGAGCCTGAGGCAAATGCTGCACATTGATGGGATTGGGCGAGTAGTGTGACCAGTCGCTACATAAACAGGGACTCTGGGCTGCATCCCAGTTCAGGCCATTGCTGGGGGCAACTATTAGCTGCCCCATTTGTCAACAGACCCAGACCATGTGGATCCTATGATTCTTTCATCACCATTTGGACAGCACGGTAGCGTAGCGGTAGTTGTTGCCTTACAGCGCCAGGGATCTGGGTTCGATCCGGACAACGGATGCTATCTGTATGGAGTTGTACGCTCTCTCTTTGACCTGCATCGGTTTTCTCCGAGATCTTCGGATTCTTCCCACACCCCAAAGACGTTCAGGTTTGTGGATTAATTTTCTTGGTATAATTGTAAATTGTACCTAGTGGGTGTAGGATAGTGTTAATGCGCAGGGGTTGCTGGTCAGCACGGACTGGGTCGAAGGGCGTTTTCGGGCTGTATCTCTAAACTAAACTACCTGTTGGATGCGATGGAAGCTACGACCGTCCCTTCTCCTTGATTGATTCAGTTCTTGTCTGCCTAGAGCTTTAGCTTAGAGGTATCCAGGCCAGGAAGAGCTGTGCAGCCAAAAAGATTCCAGCCCATCCAATAACATACTTGTGAGAGACAGAGAATGCAGATAATCCAAAAAGACCATTCAACATGGAGCAGCTGCTCCCTAGTCCCCACGAATGGCCTACAACATTTGACGTCATAATTCTGAATCCTTCTATTAAATCTGCCCATAACCTTCTCTAAAGATCACCCCAGATATTCTACAATAATGCTCACAATTGGCTCCTACTCACTAGAATCTCAAAGAATCCCTGCAATTCTCCAAGACTTACTTTATTTCACGATCATCCTGTCATCAAAGAATCTCTGCAATTCTCCAAGACTTACTTTATTTTAAGATCATCCCGTCAACGGGGGCTTGAGGCCCATGACCGAGGAAGAACTAAGGGGAGGGACTTGAACTTTATTTCGCCTTCCATCACAGTGAGGAATGTGTAGGATGTTCATGTGGTGGATGTTCATGTTAAAATGAGTTTTTGAGTGATCGGTTGCTTTTAATTGTATGACTGACCTGGCAAATGAAATTCCACGTACGTTGCAGGACATACTTGGTGAATAAAGTGCGATTCTGATTCTGATTTGCATTTGCAAATTGTCTGGTTTCTCCATTCCGCATGCATTTTGGTACTTTACTATTTAGAAATTTAATTTCAAAACTGCATGACTTCATAATTCACAGCATTAAATTTCAACTGATACATGTCTGCCTACTCGGGAATTCTATCTACATCCTCAAATTAGTAACCACATTTCTGATTTAATATAGAGAATACTAAATATATACAGTATTTGCAGGCAATGAAGATGCACCTGCATCGAAGACACACCCCCATTTTGAGTTGCTAAATTTTGAAAAAAAGCTGGCGGGACAGATTCAAACTGCTGCACCTGCATGCCCACTTTCAATGACTGGTGTACCATGACACCCAGGTCTCGCTGCATCTCCCCTTTTCCTAGTCGGCCACCATTTAGATAATAGTCTGCTTTCCTGTTTTTGCCACCAAAATGGATAACCTCACATTTATCCACATTATACTGCATCTGCCAAACATTTGCCCACTCACCCAGCCTATCCAAGTCACCTTGCAGTCTCCTAGCATCCTCCTCACAGCTAACACTGCCCCCCAGCTTAGTGTCATCCGCAAACTTGGAGATATTGCCTTCAATTCCCTCATCCAGATCATTAATATCATTAATATTATTGTAAATAGCTGGGGTCCCAGCACTGAGCCTTGCGGTACCCCACTAGTCACTGCCTGCCATTGTGAAAAGGACCCGTTTACTCCTACTCTTTGCTTCCTGTTTGCCAGCCAGTTCTCTATCCACATCAATACTGAATCCCCAATGCCGTGTGCTTGGGTAACAATCTAACCTTCAGCCTCAAAGACGCAGGTAGATTTTCGGACCTTATTTCAGGGTAAAAAAATAGCGTCTTCGTTGCTGGGAAATACGGTAATTATAACTTTTTCAGACAATTTTGGTTGCAGCAGGGGCTTTGCCAGTTAATCCCCAAAGGCAGCACTACACAAAAATAATTCATTTCCGACATGCAAACTGATTAGTCTGAATTAAAACCAGATATTTAGCAGATTAAAAGCACCTCTAAATATAACCTTTCAAGTTCTCACAAATTTTTTTTGAGACAACCACAAAACAATAACCTAGTGCAGGAGATACAAATCCTGAACTATATTTATCACTGGAAGATTTGCTCTTTGCCATGCCAGGACCAATGCAGGATTGTTCTCTCTGGAGCATTAGAGACAGAGGCTTGACCTGATAAAAGTGTATAGGGCCTATTTCTGTGTTGTATTGTTCTATGTTCTAGATAAAATTATAAGAGGTAGAAATGGGGGAGCCAGTCAGAAACTTTGTCCCGGGGAGAAAATGTAAATACTCTAGGGCACAGATTTAAGATGAGAGGGGAAAAGTTCTAAAGGAGATTTGCAAGGTGTTGTTTTTTTTTTAAAGCACACACAGGATGCTAGGTGCTGGGAACGTGCTGCAAGGGAAGGGGTGGTAGTGGAATTAGATATAATAGCAACACAAGGCATTTAGACTGACATATGAACAGGGAATAGAAGGATGCAGATCACATGCAGGTAATGGGTAATTAGTTTAGATTGACACTGCATTTGGCACAGACATATTAGGCTGAAGGGCCCATTCCTGTGGGCACTATTCTTGGTTCAGAATCTTACTCAAAACATTGAACATTACAAGCACATCCTTTCATTCGTCATTCACAATGAACCTGCAGTTTGATTGCATCATGCACTAAAATTACGCCAACAAACAGCTGTTGAATTAGCTGATAGTTAACGTAGAGAAGCATTGTTTACAGCACCATATGGCCCCAATAAGATATCTGATAATTACAAAATGCACACCCTAACCATTTTAGATTTTTTGAATGAACCTAGACAAACAATTTGATAGCATTATCGTAAGAAATTCATTTTATCCACAATTTCTCTTCTTCCAGTAGAAGTAGAGTTTATATAATCAAAAAACTATGCAACATAAAAAATTAATTATTATTGACAGATATCGAAAATCCCATTTGCAGGCATTGAGCAGAGGAATGTTTGGGGCAGAGGAGGAAGGGGAGAAAAAGAGGTAGTGGCCCACAGCATCACCATTATGGGGTTCAAATTCCCATCTTATGGGATATTTGAATTCAGTTAACCACTCTGAAATAAAACCAGTATCTGTAATGGCAACCATGAAAGTATTGGAAACAAGAAATAAAGTTCGCATTTTTAGGTTTATGGCCTTTCATTAGTTCCGATTGCTCATTCTAAAGTGACGTAACAGGTATTTCCAGCATTTTGTTTATGTTCAATAACATCCTTAGGGAAATAAATGTGCATGTCACCACTGTAGATTATCAACGATTCCAGTTCTATAGTAATTGGCTTAGCTCTTAACTGCCCTCTGCTCTATCAAAAAGTTTACATAAAAATTTTTAGATTATGGGAATCCAAAAATCATTATTTGAAACTGCTAAACTTTTCTTCTGCACAAAAGACTGTAACATACCTAGTCAAAGTACAAGGTGCTCTTCCAAAATTAGGCCAAACTGCAATGGACCCCAAAGACAAGTAAAAGGTGAAGAAAATAAAAATAGGCCATTGGAATCTCAGGTTAATGCTTGGAGTGTGAATAGAGGCTTTCCATGTATGAAAATCCCAAATGCATGTGTTTCCCAATACAGAGACAGATACTCTGCAAGCATGGAATAGTCTATACCATATTTAAAGACATGTATACTAAATTGAAAGATATACGTAATAAATCACCATTTCACCTGGGAAAGAGCCCGAATCCTAAATGGTGAGAGGTGAAAGGATGATCATTGCAACTTCCTTTGTCATTAACCATTACTCTTTTACTTGACACCATAACCGCTTCAATTAAAATTTTATTTTGATTTTAGTTTTACTCCTGTTGGCTATCTTTTCCCAGATTTTGTGTTCTCTCCAAACCTTTAGGCTTTAGCTTTAACTTTATCTAGTTGCAATAAACATTAATGACTAAAGTCGATCAGTTTCACTTCTCTTAGATGCTGCTTGACATGCTGACAAATTACAGTATTTGTTTTATAATTTATAACAGATTCGCAAAATCCAGTGTCTTAAGGACAAAAAGAAATGTGAACATGCTAGCACCAATTTAAATATCACACACAGGTGGCACACTTAATCCAATCAACACAGGAAAGCTGCCCTCACCAATATTTAGGGACGTGGCAAATAGCGAGGGCAACATAAGAACATGCAGGCTAAATTCTTAGAAGTCATATTCACAAATAATACATTTCAGCTGGCACCTGACTTGCTGCATCACTATCCCGAGGCACATTATGCCCCATAAACATGATCAACTCACAGAGTGGGAACATAAAATTATGAGTGGAAAATTCTCTTCTTTTACTCTGGAATCACAAGCTTGCTGCAGCTGACAAGAGAACAAACCAGGAGACTATCCAAATATCCTTATTAATCTACCTATTGTAGATGCCTCTATCCATACTGTAGGTTGGAAAGAAAGCAAAGTTCTCGTGGAAATAAAGACCAGTTTTCTCATTCAAAGCAAACGCAAGGATCAAAACCAGGCATCAATGAAGCTCTTGAGCCATTAGCTATAAATTCCATTATCAACTTCATCCCTAGCAATCCCTTAACCTACCATTTCCATCAAACTAAGGGACCAATCATTCATATCAACAATTTGGATGAGAATGTGCAAGGCTTGAATAGTGGATGATATTGCAGATAGCGACGATGGTCATCAAATATTACAGTAGGATCTTAATCAGCTGGGAAGGTTCGCTGAGGAATGGTTGCTGGAGTTTAATGCAAATATGTGCAAGGTGTTTCATTTTGGAAAGCCAAGCCAAGGCAGGACCTTCACATTGAATGACAGCGCCCTGGAAAATGACGTACAGCAGAATGACAGATAGATAACGTGGTCAAGATCACTTTTGGTACATTGGGCTTCATTATTCAGGGTATTGAGTATAGAAGTTGGGAATTCATGTTACAATTGTTTACGTTATACTTGTACAATACATTGTTGAGGCTGCATTTGGAGTATTGTGTTCAGTTTATGTCACCCTGCTATAGGAAGGATGTTGTTAAGCTGGAAAGAGTGCAAAGAAGATTTATGAGGATGGTACCAGGTCTTGAGGGCCAGAGGTAAAGAGATATTCCTTGGAATGCAGGAGGCTGAGGGATGATCTTATAGAAATGTATAACAACATGAGAGCAATAGATAGGTTGAATGCACAACATCCGTTACCCATTGTAGGGGAAATCAAGAACCAGAGGACATAGTTAAATGTGAGAGGTGAAAATTTTTATAGGAATTGGAGGGGCTGCTTTTTCACACACAAGGTGGTGGGTATATAGAACAAGCTGCCAGAGGAGTTAGTTGTGGCATGTACCAATACAACATTTAAAAGTGATTCGGACAGGTACATGGGTAGGAAAGGTTTTAATGAATATGGGCCAAAGACTGGCAGGTAGGACCAGTGAGGATGAGACATTGTGGATGGTATGGGCAAGTTGAGCCGAAGGGCCTGTTTGCATGGTGTCTGGCTCCATGCATCTAGAAGGTTCTGAAAATGTATGCCCCAGAACTAGCTATATCTTCAGCAAAGGTACACAAAATTGCTGGAGAAACTCAGCGGGTGCAGCAGCATCTATGGAGCGAAGGAAATAGGCGACGTTTCGGGCCGAAACCCTTCATTGCCAACAACCTGAGAAAGTAAAAAAATGTTCATACCATGCGTCATGTACGTATAACCCCAATAAGTCCCTTTACCATCCAATCAGCTTACATTTAATTAGCAGCAAAGTAATGGAGAGGAGTAACCTGTGTGAACTTATTGAACAATGTTTATTGAGTTTGACCAGAGCCAGAACTCATCACAACTTTGAAACAAAAATAGTAAAAGGAGCAGAAATTCTATAAGTAACAGGCACCTATTGATACCAAGGTAGATGTGCAATCAACCTTGAGAAAAACAAAACCAAAGGGAATCTGTGATAATGCTGGATAACAATTATTTCAACCTCAAGACCTTACTACTGGACAGTTTCCTATTCCAAACTAATTGTAATAGTACAGTAAAAGGAACAAAATTTGCCCCTCAAGTTAATTCTTTAAATCAACATTTTCATGGCTGATCTTCAGTGTTAACATCATTTATTTCCTGTGCTATTCCCATGCGCCAATTCCTTTAGAGTTCTAAATCTCTTAACTGTCCACATGTTAGCTTGTTGTTATATATACCAGGACATTCCCTGATCTTTCACTAACTAAAATCAGAAGTCTTTTTTCCAGGAGTAAACAACTTCATTTCCTCCAGCTGTTTAAACAATGAGCAAGCCTTTGCAAGATTAGAAATGAAAATATTTGTGACAAATGCATAATTTGGTAGATAAATGGCAGACATCATGGGCCGAAGGCCCCGTTCTTGTGCTGTATGTTTTATAACGCATCCCATGCTGCATGACCTAAATAACATACAGGGACAAGCAATAAGTAGCAAGTCATATTTGTGCTACCCATGGCCATTTACAAAAGGAAAACATCTATCAACTACCAACATTATTTTAACACTCCCATCAATATCCTGGAGAGCTTACCAAACACAGGAATGCTCACTACTGATCAGAAGTTTAACACAATGAGCCACATCAATATGACAGTCGCATGATCAAGCCATAGGCTAGACACATTGGTAGGACTCTACCATCTCCCCAAATATACCTACAATCTGTAAAACAAAAATCAAGAGTGCAAGGGAATACCCTTCACGTGCCTGGAGTCCCCACACACTCAAGTAATTCAGGATTACCTAGGACACAGGAGCCCATTTAATTGCCACCTTACAACACCCTGACACCCAATTCCACTGGCACGGCACAGTAATTGTACTGTGTACGACCTACAAGAGCAAACCCCATAATCTTTATTGCCTACTTCCCGTGGAATAAAGGCGAGACCTTAACACAGAAGAAGGTGGTATAGATTAGATTGAACTGAACTGACCCTATATACTGAATGAACAGTCAACAGTTTTGTCACAAATACCCAAATCATTTTAAGTATACAAATATTTATGCAGTACAACAAAAGATACGTTTGATATCATTCTACTTTAGAACATTTCATTGCGAGTTCTGTATTCTAATAACAAGATGGCAAAGAGTGGTAATCACTACTTGATAGCTGATGTGACGTTTTGAGGTCCTTCTGCAGATCTCGAGGACCCACCTGGCGCCAAAAATTCTTCTGGGAGCAGTTGCTCATTTCCGATGTCAACAATAAGCAAAAACACAGGACAATGAAAACATCTCAAAGCTTTATAACTACTACACTTGCAATACTGTACCTTTCTGGAGCAATTTGACGTCGCCGTTTTCTTTCTTGGCCCTGTGTTTCTTGTCCTTCTCTTTGCTGCTGCTGCTGTTGTACTTTTCTTTGGAAGGTTTACTGGATTTCGAGTGGAGGTAGAGCGAGGAGGTTACGGAACTGTAGAGAGTAGGAAGAGAGCTCGGAACGGGAGTTGCCACCGTATATTTCGAGCTCACGCCAAGTTCCGGGCAGCGTTTGTTTGTGTGAGCACTGCCCTTCTCCCGATCTCTGTCCCTGTCTTTCCCATCACTGCTCTTCCCCATCAGCAACAAACTCGTCGGCGGATGGGCGCCACGCACTTCTATTGAGGGCTTCGGGTAACCTTCGGGCAATGGTTGCATCTTCCTCTTCTTCGCTGCAGTTTTATGGTGCTCCGATGAGGCATTCGTGGCCGGATTCACCTTGAGAAACTCTGAGTTGGGAGTTGACGGTAGATTAGACCGCTCACCATTATCATTTTTGTCAACCACAACGCGAATGTAACTAAACTGCGCCATCTTGAACCTTGGTCGAGATTGTCCTGCCTTGTGGTGGAGTCATCGCAGCCCGAGCGGCCGCGCCCGCTGACTGGCCGGCCGGCGCGTCAATCACACACCGGAACGCTTCCGTTGGGCTTGGGAGCGGAAACGTGGGTGGGCGGGACGTCCGGTCACGTCTGTGGACGGGAAATGAGCCCGGGCTCACTCTGT
The DNA here is from genome assembly GCF_010909765.2 of Amblyraja radiata. Lineage (NCBI taxonomy): Eukaryota > Metazoa > Chordata > Chondrichthyes > Rajiformes > Rajidae > Amblyraja > Amblyraja radiata. The sequence continues at coordinate 27,898,694 of NC_045976.1, forward strand.
GGCATCGCGGCGGACGAGAAGTTGCTGTTCTGGGACGGAAACATCACGTTTAAAACGTTCATTTTAGTGATGTTTAACTCTTGTGAATCCCACGTAACTTGCCTTTTTACGGCAGAGATAGATAGATTGTTGATTAGTACGGTTGTCGAAGGTTATGGGGAGAAGGGGTTAGGAGGAAGAGCAGCGATGACTAAATGGCGGAGGAGACGAGGGGCCGAATGGCCTAATTCTTTACCCTATCACTTATGAACTTTTGAAAGCCAGGACTCTGAGTGATGCAACGTTTGAAGTCATGTTCAGCAAGGCAGGTGACGTGTGAAGGCTCAGTTTAATTTATTGTCACGTGTATCGGTACAGTGAAAAGCTTTTTGTTGCATGCTAACATGTGAGCTGAAAGACAATACATGATTACAATCAATCCATTTACAGTGTATAGATACATGATAAGGGCACCGGCTGTCCATGTTCCGGTGTCCGAATCCTCCCCCAGTGTCAGAGACCCCCACCCCGGTCTGTGTCCAGGTTGGTGTATGAGCCCCACCCCACCCAATATCAGTGCCAGACCATGGCAGTTCCAGCTCTTGCTGCCGGCACACAGAAAATGTACAACCAGTCACTTCAAGATTATTATTTTGATGTTGCATCTTGTTGATAGGCAACTCAAACACCCAGGAAGGAGATTAGAGTAGTGCATGTTGCCCGGGTTCATTACGGCAACTGACCTCCTCCATCCAAGGGGTCGATACGAGGCACTGCCTCAAAATAGATAGCCAATAATCTAATTTCTATCTAATCACTATCTAATTTCCTCATAAAATCAAGGAAAAAGGTATAGGAGCCTGAAAACCATGAACACCAGGCTTAAGAATTGCTTATTTCCAACAATCATGGACTCTGGTTGCACGAAGGACCATGGGCTGTTTTTGCACTAGTATTGGGGTTATTGATCTATTGACATTTTATTTATATATTCGTGTATTGTGTTACAGGCTTGTAATGCTGCAAGCAAGATTTGTATTGTTCTGTTAGTACAAATGACAATTAAATACACTTGATGTATTTTTCCATCTTCTTGGATGTTCTAACCCATGAGTTCTTTGTTATGAACAACCATCATGTTTGTGGCCAGGAAATTGCCAAAGGATTTCAGTAATTGGGGAGTGCTCGTATTTCAAAGATTAAGGGACTTTTTTCTTTGACAAATGTTGAGAAGGACTTCGTGGCCAGGATTTGATTTGCATGTAAACATAGAAAGTGGTTTAGTTTAGAGTAAAACCTTGTCTTAAATTTTAAAAAACACAAATACTAAAGTCGTGAGTTGACTGTGACAGATGAGAAAAGTAAAAGGTACAACAGCAGTAATGTAAGGCAATGCAGGGATAGTGTTCACCAAAGTAGAACTAAGGCATTGTTAAAGAAAGGGAAACTTGAGCAGGCTAATGTTGGATAAAATAATAGCCTGCAAGAACTTCTGTAACATAGAAGAGTTCAGCTCAGGAACAAGCCTTCAGCTCACAATGTCCATGCCAAACATCCAGCCAAATTAAAGCAATCATCTTTCCTGCATGTATTTTTAAAGCTATGCCATTCTGTTTTCCAGGCCCCCACTACCTCATCTTTATTATGGATCTTCACTCACTCTACACCTCCATCCCCCATCAGGAAGGTCTTAAAGACCTGTTTCTTCCTTGACCGCACAACCAGCCAATTCCCGTCTACTAACACTCTCCTCTGCCAAACAGAGCTCGTCCTTACCCTTAACAACTTCTCCTTCGACTGCTCCCACTTTGTCCAAATCCAAGCTGCAGCTATGCCTGCCTCTTTGTAGGGTACGCCGAACAATCAGTGTTCCAGGCTTACACTGGCCCTATCCCCAAACTCTACCTCCGCTACATTGACGACTGCATTGGTGCTACCTCCTGCACCCATGCAGAACTCAGGCTTCATTAACTTTACTTTTAATTTACATCCTGCAAGCAAATTCACTTGGACCATCTCTGACATCTCCCCATAGTTTCTTGATATCACCGTCTCCATCACAGGAGACAAACTATCAACTGACATCTATTATAAACCCACCGACTCCCATTGCTATCTAGACGACATTTCTTCCCACTCTGTTTGCTGTAAAGACTATCCCTGACTCCCAATTCCTCCATCTACACCACATCTGCACTAAAGATGGTGTTCCGTACCAGGTCATCGGCGATGTCCTCATTCTTTTGGGAACGGTGCTTCCCCTCTTCCATTATAGATGAGGCCCTCACTGGGGTCTCCTGGATATCCCGCAGCTCCACTCTTGCTCCCCCTCTCCTTATCTGCATTTACTATGGAGAAGGGCATGAAAGCTAATGAGTTCAGGGAACAGAACAGTGATAGCCCAAAGCATATTAAAATTACAGAGGAGGTAGAGGAGTTGGCAATCTTCAAAGGGATAAATCCCTAATGCTTGTCTAACTGTATCCTAGAACATTGTGGGAAGCAAGGAAATAGATTATTGAGGCCCTGTGAGTGGGTCATGGATAGGAAAGCTTGAGAGGATTATGGTCTTTGGGCGAGTCTGGAATTTGGACGAAGGAAAGAAATATGTGCCCTTTTAGTTAGTTCTGAATAAAGATCCATGCAAGTAACTGAAAATGAAAATAAAATGATACCTTAACCGTATTAAACATTCTTAAGGCTTTTATTTATTTATTGATTTATTTATTTGACTACAAATGTTTGGGACTGAACTAAAGATCTTTTTTTATTAGAGTTGTGGCTACAATTTCATGAGATAGTCATCATGCATTTGTTAAAGGGCAATTATGTTTTAACAATTTTTCTTTTTTGAGTACCTGACAAGAGTAGACAGTACTTAAATTCCAAAATACATTCAAAAAAGTACTTGGAAATCTATTTAACAAGCAATGTCCTTGGATTGGGGGTAGACAAAAATGCTGGAGAAACTCAGCGGGTGAGGCAGCATCTATGGAGCGAAGGAAATAGGCAATGTTTCGGATCGAACCCCTTCTTCAGACTGATGTGAGGATGGTGAGGGGGGGGGGGGAGGAAGAAAGGAAGAAGTGGAGCCAGAGGGCTGAGGGAGAGCTGAGAAGGGGAGGAGAAAGTAAGGACTACCTGAAATTAGGGAAGTCAATGTCATGGGGTGCAAACCGCCCAAGCAAAATGAGGTGCTGCTCCTCCAATTTACGGTGGTCCTCACTCTGGCTATGGAGGCTGCCCAGGACAGAAAGGTTGGATTCGGAATGGGAGGGGGAGTTGAAGTGCTGAGCCATCGGGAGATCAGGTTGGTTATTGCGAACTGAGCGGAGGTGTTTGGCGAAGCGATCGTCAAGCCTGCGCTTGGTCTCACCGATGTAGAGCAACTAACATCTAGAGCAGCGTATGCAATAGATAAGGTTGGAGGAGGTGCAGGTGAACCTCTGCCGCACCTGGAAAGACTGCTTGGGTCCTTGAATTGAGTCAAGGGGGGCGGGGGGTGGGGAAGGTAAAGCGACAAGTGTGGCATTTCTTGCAGTTGCAAGGGAAAGTGCCCGGAGAAGGGGTGGGAAGGGTGGGAAGGGACGAATTGACCAGGGAGTTACGGAGGGAGTGGTCTCTGCGGAAAGCAGACAGGAAAGAAGATGGGAAGATGTGGCAAGTGGTGGGATCACATTGGAAGTGGTGAAAATGTCGGAGGATGGTTTGTTGTGACGATTGGTAGGTTGGAAGGTGAGGACAAGGGGGACTCTGCCCTTGTTACGAGTGGGGGGGGGGGGGGGGGGAGTGAGAGCAGAGACACGGGGTACAGAAGAGAGCCTCATCTATGCTAGGAGAGGGGAACTCCCTTTCCCTGAAGAATGAGGACATCTCCGATGCCCTGGTGTGGAACACCTCATCCTAGGTGCCAATGGGGCTTAGACGGAGGAATTGCGAGGAGGGGATGGAGTCCTTACAGGAAGCAGGGTGGGAAGAAGTGTAGACGGACAATGTTCAGAATACATAACAGTTAACAGATGAAAAAAGTTTTTAAAATATGGAGGATACATGGAACTGCATATGCTGAAAAAAGAAAGATTTCAAATTGGCATGCCGGGCTTATGGAAATCCTTAAAGATCAGTGCTCGGGATTTGTATTTATGGTCCTATGGCATAGGTGAAGGGACTGTGTAACAGATTCAAGTTTGCCGATTGTGATATTTGCTGGGAGAACAAATTGAGAAGGGCATGTTGTTTAAAGGATATAGACAGGTTAAGCGGACGAAGGAATGGTCGATAGGAGTATAATGAAGGGAAGCATGAGGCTACCCTCCTTTTGTAGGAAGACGAGCCTATTTTGTTTTACACTGACTTGTTCAGAGATCTGTGTCATCCAAGAAAGTAATTAATTAGGAAGGCAAATAAAACATTGCTTTTTCAGGCAAGGTTAATGCAGTACAATAATAAGAAATAACTTAAACAATCTGCTTGTGGAGGGGGAAGAAGAAGGAGAACAAATCGCTAGAGTTTTAGGTCAAAACACTGCGTCAGGATATTCCTTCCCCCACTGGTTCAACCTGCTGAGTTCTTCCATCAGATTTATTTTTGCTCCAGATTCTAACATTTGCATTTGTGTATAAAGAATAAGGAAACCTTGCTATAACCACGCAAATCATTCTAAGGGAACCGTGTACAGTTTAGGTTTCATATAGGGAAAGATTTTCTTGGCTTGGAGCAAAGTTCACCGTTTAATTCCTACACAGATGGGGTCTTATGATCAAAGAGTAGGACTTAATTTTCTGGAGTTTGAGATTATTTTATTAACATATTCTGAGGAGAAACCCATATTTGAAGAGCTTTGATGTTGCTTTAAACTATGTAATTATCTTTAAAACATTCATAAAATGTGTTTATGCAATGTAAAACCAGTCAACATTTTTCTTTGAGACTCGATCTGAAAAAGCTTAATAGTTATGTAATAAGTACTAGAAGTTCTTTTACTTAAATTGTTAGTGTATTTTAATCAAGAACACAGTAAAACAATTTATTTCAAGATCTTTACTGACATGTCAATATATTGTAAAATACAGGTTTGTGTGGCTGATAGTCGTCTAATTCCAGATACACAAAAATCAAATGCTCATGTTAACAGGATTGCATACTGTTCGAAGGCACTTACGAAATTAAAGGCCAAATGAACAGATGAAAATGGGATTGGTTATTAACAGCATATAATATAAAAATATCCTTTTGCCTACAATTTACAAATGTATTATTACAATTTCAACCCCTGTTAAACTGCAATGTCCTGCTCATTTCCAGTAGTTAAGAACACCCGAAAGAATATGTTTCTTTATCAGGGCAAATAATTTACAAAAAATGGTACACAAAGATTTAGATCATGCACTGATTTCTTACATCTTCTGTTAAGAATATTTAATACCTGCAACAGTCATTTATATACCTACCCTGCCCTGTACACAAAGGAGTAATGCACATAAGTGTCTGGAAATTAGCAAAGAATAACTGTCCACAGACTCCCTATTTATACTTATTGTACTATTAATATACAATCCTACAAGCAGTGTAACCAATTCCCCCCAAAATTAAGGCCTGTAATACTTTTTTTTGAAAAAAGTTAATACTTAAGTGTGAAATAAGGCAGGTCAAAATGGTCCCAGCAGAGATATTTAGCACCGGAATCCACCCCCGGGAAAGGTTTTAGCAAGTTACAATAAATGTGAAATGTGTACCATTCTGTAACTGAGAAGACACCCAAGTTTCTCTTGCTTTTTGTTAGTTTAAAAAAAATGTTTTTAATGAACATAATTTTATCAATGTTTCAGTCCTTTAGTGGCACTTGAAGGGAAGTATTACAGTCTATCAAAACATATCCATCATGTCCACTCAGAAGGAGGATCTCTTGGCCCTTTTGGTTTTGTATATCGATTATTGAACCCTGCAAATTAAAGAAAAATTCCATAAAGTTTTAAAAAACCTTTTTATATACAATTACACAATTCAAAAGGTAACAATGTAATGGTCAAACACTTTGATTATGGGAATGATATTGTCAGATATTATACAATGTAATTTTTAAGATGTATTGTTCAGAATCTATTACACCTGATCTATGCAGTGTAATCACTAAAATGAAAAACAAGGCCTTGAAATTCATTTTTATCAATGTTTTGATTGCAAAGTGCAGCAAACCTATGTGCATCTAACTGGATATGAAAGCCATGTAAAATGACTAATAAAGAAACAGACCTATCCATGATTCCTTTTGGCAGCATTTGTTTGGAGGGGTTGGGAATATAGATGACTGACAGCACAGAGAAAATGCACTCTGGGTCTATACGTTTAGACGGGTAATATTTTCTCTAGTTCAGGCACTAATTCTGGAAATTAAAAAAAAGACTCAAGGCATCTTATCTTTTATGACCATCTATTATTTCATCATATTCAGCTTTATAATTATCTTTACACAATCCATGAGTATTTTTGAAACAATTTCACTTATTTTTGTTGAAATTACCCAATTCTCAGGCTTGCGTGTCCAAAATGTGTATGTTACCTAGGGTTACTGCAAAATACGTTTGATATTACTTATCAAAATAAAATTTCCAATTTTAAAATTGTAGCAGTGAGCAATAAGTCAAGCATTTTAAGTCCTTATTTAAAGTTAATCAGCAGACACATTTCAAACAAACAAGATTTCAAGTAGCAGTAAAAATTATAATTTATCACCACAGTTCAAAGTTAAAGAAAAGTAATGGGAGATGGAATGGGGTAATAATTTGTGACTTTTGTTTTGCTCGCTGATTTGTTTTTAAACCCCCTTTCATGCCTGGAACGAAACCATTACAATGCTGAACAAAACCACTTAGATGTTTCACTAAAATAGAAATTGCAGCAAGAGCTAGAGCAAGGAATTGCAAATTAGCAAAAATGAGAAGGGAAATTACAACAGCAGAAGAAAGCAAACTGAAACATCGCAGGACATTGTTTAAATAGGCATAAACGGGGATCTATACACTTAAATGAGAACAATCTAACATAAATGAAATTGAAAGGACTAAGTACATTTGTTTCAGTCAACTGAGTTAATTTTTTGGCACTTTATACAAGCTATGACAATGATAGTCTATAAAAACAAAACAAGAAATAAGTTTTGGGCTATTACACCGAATTAAGGACCAAAATATCAAATGTGTATGTTCCCTATAAAATAACTACTGGAAGTGTTTGATAATTTCACAAAGATTGAATTTTATAACAGTATAATACTGAATCAATGAGAATATTACTGAGCTCAAGAGTGTGAGGACATACATTCAATTAATATGAACAGAATTGTGGGTGGAATAAATCAGTTATTGATAACATTTACCAACGGTCTTTCTTTAAAAAAACGACCACATTCTCATTTGAAAATCCAACTATACTAATGGCAAAATGGGAAAGAATGTGAACTAATGGAAATTAGATGAATGAGCAATTTTTCTATTTTCCCCAACTCAAAATGTGAAAATTCCGTTTTGCCTGCAAACACATTTCCTTACTTCTATGTCAAGGAGGAACTGAGAATTAAGAGTATAAAAATAGTTTAGATTTTGCCCTCCAGAAGAGAATTTACCTTCTCAAAGCCACCATCATCCACCTCTCAACACCCAAACAACCAGAAATCCAAACCAGTTATTATCCAGTTAAACAGCCAAATTAATGGGTGTTACCATGCTTTTGTTCTGTTGGTGAGACTACATTAATGAAATTGTATAGTTAGAGCCACCTTTGATTACTTAAAGATAGATTAAAGTTAAACTATTATACAAGCACGATCGATAAAATCCTAATAGAAAGGGCAGGACTGGAAATTGCAAGAACTCCTCGTCTAATATTTTGATGGTCTAAAATTCCTTTACACTCTTCAACCCCATCAAATGTTGTTAAATTAAGGTAAAGCAACTTAGTTACTTTTAAGAGCACTTGTTTTAAGAGTGTGGATTTTACTTTCTTGTCCCTAAATCCACAATCATTCACCTCCAGGTGATTTTATTGTTAAATGTTGGGGCAGTGACGTAGGTCCTTACCTGATTTTTGGAGACAGGATACAAGGACAGTTCTCAGCATGCTCATTTTCGAAAGGAACCCGCTGTCTGATAAGAGGAGGTCACTTATGAAGTTGGATTAAAATCTAAGAGCATTTTTGAGGTGACAGGTGTATAAAGAAAACAAGCATGCATGCATGGAGGTTATGGCATTCTACGAAATTTACTTTCAGAAAAAAACCCATAAATCAGTCATGCTTCGGTTAAAAAGCAGAAGAGGTTTAAAAGTATTTTAAAGATATTTATAATCACATATGATCCCAGTATATCTGTATTTGACCATGCCAAAATGATTAGTTAATTATAAAATCTGAAGATAATTTTTTGATCAAGCTCCATTATTAACTTCCCAACTTCCAGTTATAGAAAGGGTATGGACATGCAAAATTAGAATGGGAAAAGAATGAATGGTCAAGAACCTCTATTCGCACATATGGGATACATTTATTGGTTAGGATAAATATAGTAAGCTCCTGCGTTTCTTTGATGAAATATCCTAGACTGTTAAAAGCAGCAAGGAAAGATCACATTTTTGAACATGTTTTTTATATCTGCCCTGCAGTGGTGCTAGAGAATTGGATGACTAAAAATGTTCCAAAGCTTTTAAAAAGGGACACACCAAGCAAAATGCTAACTCTGAGGTGTGTATATTATTGGGATCAATTCTGAGGGATAGTCTAAATGCTCATTTGGAGGAGCACAATTTAATCAAGGGAAATCAGCATGAATTTATTATGGGAAGGTCAAGTCTGAAATAGCACTGAATTCTGAGCTATGAAGGTTGACGATTGTGCATTTACCACAGTTAACACTGGTTTTTGAGAGGGTTTTCTAGCAGGCTGCTCAAAAATGTAAAAGGCCAGATTTTTGGAAATTGATTCTAAAATTGTCTCAGTCCCAGGACAAAAAAGGTGATGTGTTCTATTCAAATCAATGGTCATCAATTTGAAACATCATTATTTCTTTCTCTACAAATGCTTCCTGACCTTGAGCTTTTCTAGCATTCTGTTTTTGTTTCATATTTCCAGCATCTGAACATTTTTTTGTGCATAGGGCTTTGATTAACTGATATTTTGGAAGCCCGTTTTAATCAGGGGTTCAAAGACGCAGTACTCATCCTCTGTGGGAATGATCAGAAATCAGAGATAATTTGAAAAATTAATCACTTGGTTAGAAAAGGACAGACGCATATAGTTGTTATGCTGAAGAGCTATAAATGAACTTTAATCCAAAGTAGTAGATTTGAGGATTTAATTTGAAGAAGGGCAACTAGTAAAAGAAAACAATAAATGGAGGATAGTGAAAGGTATAGAAGAACAGAAAAAATGATTTACAGATCCTTAAGATCAATACGGCGGTTACAAAAAGCATCCAGGATTACTGGTAGGGAAGATTTGCTGTAATTGTGAACAACATTATACCACAACTTGAGTAACATACACAGGTATGGCCACCCCAATACAGGAAAGAGGATTCACAAGGATTTTGCCAAGTCAGAAAATTATTTGTGATGAGGGACTGGATATGTTCATAGGAAATCAAGAAGCCTTTGAAGAAACCCATTCCCCTTAGCCTCGGGGTTAAAAGCAGGGAGTGATGATTTAAAATAACCGGTAGGAGGACGAGTAATAATCTAGTGATTGAGAGGGGTATGGAATTTGTTACCCAAGTGTGGTAGGCAAGAGACCATATTTAAAAGGTACTTGGATATTCACATGAGGGGTTATGGCCTGCATGATATGACTTGAGATCGATTGCTGAAAGTTGGGAAGCTCTTTTGAGGCTGCATGGAATTAATGGGTCAAATGTGTAGTAAAATTTCTACAATTCTTTGCTTAACTCTTTAATTATACTTGTAATAGCTGTTATTTTAAAATTCACATTATTTTAAATACTCTACTGATCTAAGGAAATCAGTTTCTGCATGTTTCAAATGTTTCACAGTATTTTCTTGACTTTTGAGTAAAACAGTAATGATTGGAAATTTAACGATCAGCCTTAATGACAATCAGAAATTATATAAACACTTGTAAACAGTGACCAATATGTTTCAGTAATAGTATGAGAATATGTGATATTAACAAGAGATTGCTGTCTCCCACTGTGTTGATTGAATATTCTTTCAATAGAGGCAAGTTTATCTATACAGATTGTAATTTGTAAGTGTACAAAAATTATGGAACATTAAGCAACTTCATAATTTTGTCCTGTTGTTGAGCAGGAAACTTTCACCATTTATAAAGATAGCTGACAGCCAAGGAAAGCAAGGCAAGAAAGAAAACCGCAAAGCAAGCAAATAAAAATATGCTTTGCATGTTAGATGGACACAATATTTACTTTTCACTGGTATTTTAATTATAACATTTTTCTAACATATCTACTTTTGCAAGGAACCCAGTTTTCAATTATAATGAAGGCTAAATTTCATCAAACATACATATCCTCAAAACTATCACAAGGTAGGGCCTTGAACTAAAGCTTGACAGCAGGTTAGGATTTACTATTATATTTTCACATCCAGTGAGACACTCTCTTTAAGACAAAAAGAGGCTGCCAAGAATCAAGATATTCAGACAGCAGGTCTCAGCCATGAGATTTTGTTTATAATCAGTATCATTCACATTCTTTGAGTCAGGAAAATTTCAGAGCTTCTTTTCAAATAAAACTTGTTTTTTGGCTGCCTTGCCGTTTTGAGCCCTTCTGTCTTCTCCAGACAATGTCAAGTGATCAGACGAAGGGGATAAATAATTGAGTGGCCAGTACATTCTCACAAAGAAAAACTCAAACTGTCAAGTGAAGTTGTTCACCCATTGTTACCAAATACCATAAATGCTGCAGTTAGGAACAATATTGAAGCCATTGGTAAGATTTGTAAACTTCACTGACTTCAACAACTCCAGATGAATAATGAACGGAGCTTTAAATAACTAGTTGTATAAACCCAACCACGCCACAAAATAATTTCTCATAATAATCATTCTTTCCCTCCAGTAGATTTGTAACAAAATATTTGATATTAATGTTTGGTAGGTTAGTAGAGCCACATACACCAAATTGTTCATATAAATGTAGGGGTCTTGAAGCTAGATGAGCAACCTATCTAGAAGCAATTACAGTTAGTTACCCAGTATCATGCAGATCTAACATGCATTTCCATACTGCAGGCACTCTGGTTCATATTAAAAAAAGTAGCAAAACATTTCAATCCCAAATTTAAACCGATTACATCATTTCCATGCTACCATCATATTACTTTCTTCTTGATATGCTGCTCGTGGATTGAAAAGTTTAAAGAAATTAATTGTTCAGTCATGTATAGTTACATTGTGGATCACTGTAAATCTCAATCACATGCAGACGTTTAATAAATCTAAAATGACTGCATGGTGGGGAAGGAGGCAGGTCTTTATGATTAAATGTGTTAGAATTGGTAATTTGGTATTTAATATTCCCTTTCCATTTACAACATTAAGTACTCCAGCCGGATGAGAAAAATGTAATAATAAATCACTATTCCATTGACAAAGCCCAATTCATTGCAGGAAACTATTTTGTTCTAAGCAAATGTGATCTTTATCTCATTACATAGTCCAAATAATGATTAGTCTGCAACTATTTTTAATTTTGTGCGGATCCACCAGAACAATACCAATTTGATCGATACCTACAAAGTTACAACAGCTGTGCTGTCAAAGATCTCATCAGTCTGGCACTTTAATAAAATGAAAATCCTTTGAGCCGACCAAGAACCATTTCAAATATCATATACAGGTTAGCCCACATTCTCCATTTCAAAGGTTGTGGTTCAACACCAAGGATTTTGCAGCCAGGTTAAATATAGTGAAAGCATGTACTACTTTTTCTAAACTACTCCAAATATTAACAGTAGAATCATTCAAGAAATTAAAACAAATGCTGAATTACACAAAATATTTAAAGAAATGTTTAGATATGAAGTTTTCTACCTTTTATCTCCCAAACATTTGATTAAAAACATTTTTATATTAATTATAAATCTAATACAAAGATTTTGCTTAACTAGGATTCTTAATTGATCATTTTTCTAACAGTTTCATGCAAAATATATTCAAATTATTCTGCCCCAGTGATATGTTGAACCAGGACTATTTGTGGGTTTCACATCAGGCAAGTCCCTGATCTTAAGAGTAAAAATAGAAAATAAAAAATCCTCTCTGCTTGGAGAAACATATAGCAAACCGATAACACCAAATGAACTTGCTCCAATGCTTCAATGTACCAAAGCATGCTTTGGAAGTATTTCCTCACTACCAAACCAAAGGGATGGCAAGTCGTAAATTTCAAAGCACTGCTTTTATACAAGTTTAAAAATTAATTATTTGGATTTTATTGCAGATGGGATATCTGCAATATCATCAAATTACGAAAAAAGTGATTTCAGCATCTTTCCGATAAAGTATTGTGAAATTTATATGATTATACTCATCCAAAATTACAAATCTTGTTGCAGACTCATAGTATTACGTATACCCACCTAAATCTGAACAACGTTCTCTTCGTTTTGCATTTGTTTCTGGAGTATGTCCTACCTCACCCTTGGTTACAGCAGTCGCTAATCCCAACAGACCCGAGGGCCTTCCGCAGTCTCCTGTTTCAGGAGTATCTGAAATAAGATGAATACCTAATGAAATCTAGGAATTTAATTCCAAATACACATGAAGGGTCTCAATTTAAAACGTCACCCATTAGTTCTATCCAGAGATACTGGCTGTCCCGCTGAGCTCATTCAGCATTTTGTGTCTCCCTTTGGCAAATACGAACCAAAGAATTTTCAAACAACAATTAGGTATACTAATGAACTGCATACCAATCAATGTATTTAACAGCTGTGGAGGCTCACAACCAATCTGTATAACATGAACAAAATATGCAAGTGGTATACAATCTACAAGACACATCAGCAAGTTTCACCTTGCTCCATATATTCTTGAATACCAAGTTGTATTAATCAGGCTGGGTGTGTGTCTTTAAAGAAAAAGCAGCACCCTATTCACGAGGTAGAATATTTATCCGAGACTCATTTATGGTCAACTTTTCTATTTTGTACCCATATCTCATAATTCCTAAAGTTCAAACTCTAGGATCTTTATACTTTTCTGGCGCAACTTTCTTTCTTGCTGCTTTATTACATAACTTAAATGCTTGTATGTTAGCATAATTAACATGAGAAAAAGATGGTTCCATACTGTGGCGACCTATTGCAAGCAGAAGAACAGGTCAAGATCAAATACAGCAGTTTTGAACTTGTTCAGTTAAAAGAAACAGCACAAATCACTGATGTAACTGCCAGGCTGGCTAGTCAATTTAAATGGATTAAGACTGTTGCAATCAACTGATGGCAACTAAGGTCCCGACAGCTAGAGAATCCCCAATCGCAGGAGAATTGCTGACCTTGGAGGATGACAGTAAAGTAATTGCAGTACCTGGAAACACCGGGGAGTCTCCATTATGCCCGTAAATGTGTTAGATGGGGCGTCCTACAAGTAACACTGAAATGCAGGGGACTTGCAGGTCCCTGCTATCCTACTAACCAATGTTAAGTCCCTAGAATATAAGGTTGAAGACATAAGGGCACATCCGCTTCACCAAAGAGACATGAGGGAATGTTGTTTTCTCTGTTTCACAGAGACTTGCCTCATCCTCCCGCTCGCCAGGATCAGTCCTCTAGCCCAAAGGTTTCACCATTCATCATATGGGCTGGACTGCGTATCAGGGAGAGGTAGAAGCACCTGCTTCACAGTAACTTCATGGTGCTCAGATGTTGTGGTCTTGTCCAACTCCTACCCTGCATATCTATTACATCTAGCAGTGAAGTGCTGTCTCTATCTCCCAAGGAAGTTCACAGCTGCACGCCGTTGTCAACAGACACCAGATAACCGACTCCGATGTCCATAAGGTTTATTTATTGTCACATGCACCAATTGGTGTAGTGAAATTCAAGTTGCCATTGCAGCACATTAATAAGAATACAACATAACATTATAAAGAAATTAAAAATAAAACATAAAAACATCCCCCCACAATGGTTCCCACTGTGAGGGAAGGCACAAAGTCCAGTCCCCATCTCATAGTTGGACCTATTGAGGCCTCCGCAGTCGCAGCTACGGGGCTCGATGTTTCAGGCCCTTCTCGCCGGGTGATGGTGCTCCGGCATCGGGAGAACCCTCTCAGCGGCTTGGGATGCCTGGAACGGCCGCTTCCTTATCGGAGATCGCGGCTTCCGAAGCCAACAGGCGCTGGATGGAGCTCCACCACTGCACCACTGTGATCCCGGCGAGAGATCCCAGGCTCCGCGATGTTTAAGGTCAGTGACGCCGCTCGCGGCTGGCCGCTCCACAGTCCCGCAGCTCACAGTCCAGATGTTCATCGGCAGGCTCAGCATACCCGAGCTCCAGTGCTGCGACCCGGGAAAGGCATCGCCCGCTCCGCGATAGCGCTCCAGCACTGTGCCGCCGCAAAAGCCGTGGTTCTGGCCAATCCCCTCAGGAAACGCCACTCCAGACCCCGATGGTAGGCCGCGAGGATGGGTCGAAGTTGCTGCTCGGAGCAAAGCCGCCTCTCCGACCAGGAAGGGACTGAGAAATACAGTCCCCCCCCCCCACACACACACATAAATAGAATAGACCTCCAAACGACACTTTTTAACATACTAAAAAATAAAAAAGTGAAAGAATGGACAGCTGCAGGCAGAGCAGCCATACCCAACTGGACAGCGCCCCTTAACTCCTGTCTTTACCATAGCAGAGTATTTCAACAGACCATTTTGGATATAGGAGTTAAGATGCTGAGCATGTTTTAGACAAAAGGCCACAGTGTGTACTCTTAACAGTCTGTTCTGTGGAAACATGCATTTTCCAAAACTACAAACTTAACCAATGAGAAAGTCAACAGCTGCAGGAGAATATCACCACCATGTTTCCTGCCAAATCACACAGCATCCTGTCTAAAAACAGACAACCATTATTACATTTCTCATATCTTTGTCCAGCTCTATCATGGGAATACCTTCACTAATGGATTGCAACCTCTCAAACACAAAGGTGAACATCTGAAAATAGAGGATACTTAACAACACTGCAGTTTTGAATTTACTTAGAGGTCAATGCGTAGAAGAGTAATTTAAGATGTTGTTACAAGTGGTAAATTTAACATGCTTAAGAAAAACTGATGACTGGTCACTGTGTCCAATCTGTTTGGCCCAGTCATAATAAATTTATTTAACCACCTAGCTTTTGCACAGTAAGTCTATGAATGAATGAATCCCAACAAAACAATTTGCAACACGCCCTGCAATCTGTCAATAGTCAATCTGTTTCCAAACCTTTCTCAGGGCTCTCTCTCTTTTTAAGCCTTCCCCCAGACAGCAGAGGAATAGTGTTTCCTTGGTCCTTGCCCTTCACCCCACCAACCTGCTTCCAGTACTATTCTTCAGCGTTTCTACCAGCCTCTACGTGATCACCCCACCGACCACATCTTGCTCTCACCGCCTCTTTCTGCTTTCTTAAGCAACCACTTTCTCTGTGACTCCATCGTTTACCCAACCCTCCCTAGGCACTTCCCCTCGCATCCATGATAGGTGCAACACCTGTCCTTACACCTCCTCCCTCACCACCACCCAGTGACCTCAACAGGCCTTCTATAGGAGGCAGAGATTTACGCTATTTTCCTCCAACTTCGTCTCTTGCATTTAGTGCTCTAAATGTGGCCTCTTTTATCTCAGTGAGACCAAGTGGAGACTGTGCGAACGATTTGCTGAGCTAAGATCCGTCCAAGATGACCACCTGGAGTTCTTGATTGTAAGCCTTTTTATAATTCCTAAATCCATTCCCACACTGACGTGCCTGTCCTTGACCTTCCCCATTGCCAGAGTAAGGTCAAACACAAACTAGAGGAACAGCAGGCCTATTGCACCAAGGTACTCTGCAACCCTCCAGCATCAACACTGAATTCTCCAGTTTCAGATAACCTTCTCTATGGCCCTTTCACCTCTGATCTACCTAGGTCCTCTCCACGCATCATTCTTTTCAACGCCATTCCTCCAGTCTATTACCTCTCATTTTGTTCCCAATCCACTGCACCTGTCTACATCCTCCTCCCAATTGGTCTCCTCTTTCCCCTGTTCCCATCTTCCCATTTTACCTCTTATTTAGTTCATGATTTCACCTTTCTTGCCTATCAGAATCTATCACCCAAAGCACTTTGTTGCCTCCACCAATTACCTCCTAAGCTCTAGACACTGCTTCCATTCTTCCCTCCCCCACTGACTCCATTTGCAACCCCTCCTCACCTGGATGCAACTATCACCCCACCCTCCTATTCATCACTTCATACTGGCTACTTCCCCTTTACTCTTTCAATCCCGATAAAGGTTTCAGACCCAAAACATTGACAATCCATTTCCCTCAATAGATGCTGCCTGACTGCCGAGTTCCTCTAGCACTTTGTTCCTTCCTCTAGATTCCAGCATCTAGTCTCTTGTGCCACCAACAACTCAACTACTGTGTTAAAGTAACTAAGAAAAGTAAATACCTCAATCTTTATTCATTCATCCTATATCATAGAATTTCACAGTCTAAACTCAAACCAGTTTTGACTGCAAAGAGAGAATTTGTTCATGCCACAAGTCTTAAGAGAAAGGGAAGGCAATTTTTCATTCAGTCAACTTTTCATTCACTTAATTAAAAAAAACATTTGAAATAAAGTAGAAAAGGAATATATACACTTCCAGTAATTTAAATGTATTAATGGTTACTCACTCCTTTTTTGACTTCGGGGATTTTTCAGGCTCTGTTTAAAAAGGAACAGTGTTGAAATATCTTTCAAAAATTGAATATGGTTATTACTGAATGCTTTTGATTTACATATATAGTGCTACACCGGAGCACACAATTATTACCTTACTCCTCACCATCTTTAATTGCTCAACAGACTGTGGTTGTGGAAAGCCACTCCATTCTGCAGACTTGCCAATATGACCAGGTCTAACAGGAGAATCTATGGGAAATTATCAACATTTAATTTCATGAAATTAAAAATTGATTAATATTGAATAGAAAATTCATTAAACTATTGACTATTATTTTTATTTTTATTCCTTTTTAATTGTTACATTTCAATTCTCAAGCAAGAATGCTATAATACTAGAAGTAATGCCCACAGCAAACTATGACACATTCTAATTTTGAGAATATTAACCATAATTCACCTATGTGCTAATCACTTTACAAATATTAATCTTTTATTCAAGTAAATTGGAATGTATCAAAAGAACATTTCACAGCGGCAAGGTAGCACAACTGGGCAGCAGAGCAGAGCAACTACTGGAGCTGCTGCTTCATAGTGCCAGAGTCCCGGGTTCGGTCCCGACATCAGGTGCTATCCGTGTAGGAGTTTGCAAGTTAATCCTGTGACCGTGTGGGTTTCCTCTGGGTGATCTGGTTTTCTCCCACATCCTAAAGACATACGGGTTTGTAGGTTAATTGGCCTCTGTAAATTGTGGTGTGTAAAGAGTAGATGAGAAAGAGGGATAACATAACGTTTAAATGGGTCACCATGGACTTGGTGGGCCGAAGTGCTTGTTTCTGTGCTGTATCTCTAAATTCTCAACTAAGAATAACTCACAGAAAAAATATATACAATGAACCAAATTAGAGAAAATATTTGTGCTTCAGTGGCAAAGGTTTGTATTATTTTTTGCAGTGTTTTCCAAATCAACATATGGCACTTTTTACATCTTGAGTTATCAGTCATTTAGCCATTTTCCAGGTATTGAAAGTGAATTAAAAATGAAAGATAAATGAATTAAAGAAAAAAGTGATGTATCATTTTATTTTATAAGCTCATTATCGATGAGCAAAGGTCCTAAGATGGAGGAAGGATTTCACCAAGAATGGGGATTGGAAGATCCACTCTCAGTTTTCACAAAGGAAATGAAGGATGTGGAAATTGGGAAATATTTCTCAAAAACAGAATTGATATGATAAAAATGTCACTTGAAATCAAGTTGAAAAAAGTTACCAGAACCCGACATATATATATGTAGACGAAAATGCTGGAGAGCCTCAGCGGGTGAGGCAGCAACTATGGAGTGAAGGAATAGGTGACGTTTCAGGTCGAGACCCTTCTTCAGACTGAAGAAGGGTCTCAACCCGAAATGTCACCTATTCCTTCGCTCCATAGATGTTGCTTCACTCGCTGAGTTTCTCCAGCATTTTTGTCTACCTTCGATTTCTCCAGCATCTGCAATTCCTTCTTGAACTACAAACAATTTCATTTGCCAAGTCAGTCAAACAAATATTTTGGTGAGTGATCAATTTTGAATAAAAGGACAAACAAACTTACATTTACTTCTTACCCGATCAAACCTTCAGGTTATCTCAATTACGTGGGAGAGGAAGAGTGGAAGAATAGTAGAAAGAGCAGTGCATGTCCTTATACCTAATTTAGCTTCTTAAGGGCACTGCAGATGATCTCAGAGAAATCATGAAAAGAATCAAGATAGAGGCTAAGCATTTCTCCACATGAAGGTGCTGCAAGCAATCAACTAAAGACAGCAATACATGCTGATTACATCAGTTCTGATGAGTCCCAAGCATTAACTCGAGACTCTCTCCCTATTGATGCTTCCCAAACTGTTCAGGGTTTTACAGCATTCTTTATGGCCGTGATAAATGATATTCTGTTTTTTTAAATTCCAGTTTATTAACCCCATGTTCCACTGTAATAAATAGCAGTGCAGTGATGCATTCTTTCCACTATTTAACAGTGCATTCGTTCCTAGATTTTCAAACTGGAAAGCAAACTATGCCCTCATCAGGGTGGGAAAAGCACAATAAAGAGTTTCATTCAATGGGAAGAGCACAAAGAATCATTCAGTGTTTATAGTTAAAGTATAGTTAGGGAAAGGGACACAAAACAATTCTCTAAAGTGGAGTGCAGTTAAAATCACGTTTGGAAATTACGATAAAAATCTATTAATCCAACAACACTTGGAACTCTGATGGCATTGGACATAGATTTTCTGGAGTACTGTTCCTTATTAATATAATGCTCCAAAACATCGGCTTAGCAAAATAATATTTTCTCTGAGGCTCCATCGAGTTTTCAAAGGATGGAACAACCAGGGATTTGATGAGTGATATTTACACTGGAATCAGCTCCCACAGGTGCCAAACTGTCCAGATTTTCAAATAATTAGAGAAAGTTTTAATCTTTGATGATCCATTTGGTTTCTACAGAGCACCACCCAGTGGAAAACAAACAACCGTACAATATCACAGAGGACAGACGATCAACTGACGCCAACAACAAACCCTGCGACTCCCACAATTACCTATACAACATCTCCTCCCACTCTGCCTCTTGCAAGGACGCCATACATTAACCTCTATTTCTCCATCTCTGCCGCATCTGCTGCCAACATGAGGCTTTCTATTCTAGGCCATCCGAGATGTCCTCTTTCTTCAGTGGAAATGGCTTCCCCCTGCTGTTGTGGCTGGAGCCCTCACTCATGTCTCCTGTACATCACATCATCTATCCTCGCCCTCTCCCCCAGAAGAAACAAGGATATCCTTACCTTTCATCCCATCTGCCTCCACATCTAACACACCATTCTCTGACATTTCTGCCACCACCAACATGATCCCACCAATAATCACATCTTTCCATCTCTACCGCCTTCCACTTTCCATGGGGACCATTAATGGTCTCTCACCCCTTCCCACCCTACCGGCCCCTTCTCCAGGTATTCACCCCTACAATCACAAGAGATGCAACACCAGTCCCTCTTTCACTTTATCCAGGGACCCCAGCAGTCTTCCAAGTTAGACAGAGGTGCACATGTACCTCTTCAGACCTCATCCACTGCATTCGGCATTCCTGATGTGGCATCCTTTACATTAGCAAGACCCAGCATAGATTAGGCACCTGCTTTGCTGAACACTTGCACTCTGTCTCTCTGGGTTTATGTTGCACTACTCTTCTCTCCTTAACTAACACTTTTGTCTCCTCAGCTATATACACTTATCCCACCATCAGCTCTTTTCCAGCTTTCTCTCCTTCCTAGTCCAAAGGAGGATCCTGATCTGAAATGTTGTCTGTTCCCCCCACAGATGCTGCCTGACCCACAGACTCCTCCAACACTCTGTGTTTTGCTCAACACTACAAAAATATATGACCATTTCAATTAATTCCCACTAGCATGTCCATTAATCAGTCAATGATAAAACTGATATTACAATTTTAATTAGTAGATATTATCCAATCTCTCGAAAATTTGACTCCTGAAAAGTCATCAATTGTGACCAACCCGAGTTATATTTAGCTGTTTGTATTTAGCTTATTTGATCGAAACCTTCTATACAATTTGCATAACCACTCACCCAACGTAAAAGGCAGGTGTTATGTAACTAAATTATTCTCTCCATTTCTAGTGCTTAACAAAACAAAATCAATTCTGCACCATCCAACGGGTTGTGTGAGCCCAATAAAGAAGCAGATACCACTGATATCTCCATGAATAGTGACAAAATAACTATAATAATTACGAGTGAAAACCTTTACCAGATTCATGAGCCACCACAAAAGATTCAGGTGTTCTCTCTGGCAAAGGGGGTGGGCTGTCTTCTTTGTTCCCCGAACCTTTCAAAATAAAATTTAAAAATTTGTTTATGAAAACAATATTACTGTTAATGTTTGCTGCAGCCATGTATTTGTTGTTTTCACCAAGTATTTAAAAAGATACCTCTACAAAGGTGTCGAGCTCTAAATGAAATTAATTTACTATCCCACAGATTACAGGAACCAGTGCAGTTACTTCAAAATCTGAGTGCATGCATTATTGCTGTGTTCAAATACACGTTTCTACAAATTTGGAAGGATGAAGCAATCACATAATATTGCAGGTTGCAGAATAAATATGGCAATATGTTATATTAAATATATATACAGACAATGCTGGAAAAATTTAACAGATCAGACAACATTTGTGAAAAGAGAAACAGAATTGACCTTCCAAGTTTGAAGACCTTTTGACACAAATGGGAGAGAGATGTGTTGGAAAGAACAGCAGCTGTTGGTTTAAACCGAAGGTAGACACAAAATGCTGGAGTAACTCAGTGGCAGCATCTCTGGAGAGAAGGAATGGTGACGTTGTCAAGTCGATACCCTACTTCAGACGGAAAGTCACGGGAAAAGGAGAGAGATGACAGGTTAGTTCCATTCTGGAGGGATGAATAGAACATACAGTGCCCTCCATAATGTTTGGGACAAAGACCCATCATTTATTTATTTGCATCTGTACTACACAATTTGAGATTTGTACTAGAAAAAAAATATCACGAGGTTAAAGTGCACATTGTCAGATATTGATAAAGGCCATTTTGATACAATTTGGTTTCACCATGTAGAAATTACAGCAGTGTTTATACATAGTCCCCTCATTTCAGGGCACCATAATGTTTGGGACACAGCAATGTCATGTAAATGAAAGTAGGCATGTTTAGTATTTGTGGCATATCCTTTGCATGCAATGACTGCTTGAAGTCTGCAATTCATGGACATCACCAGTTGCTGGGTGTCTTCTCTGGTGATGCTCTGCCTGCCCTGTATTGCAACCTTCTTTAGCTTATGCTTGTTTTGGGGGCTAGTCCCCTTCAGTTTTCTCTTCAGCATATAAAAGGCATGCTCAATTGAGTTCAGTTCGGGTGATTGACTTGGCCACTCAAGAATTGACCATTTTTTAGCTTTGAAAGACTCCTTTGTTGTTTTAGCAGTATGCTTGGGATCATTGTCTTGCTGTAGAATGAACCACCAACCAATGAGTTTTGAAGCATTTGTTTGAACTTGAGCAGATAGGATGTATCTATACACTTCAGAATTCATTATGCTTCTACCATCAGCAGTTGTATCATCAATGAAGATAAGTGAGCCAGTACCTTCAGCAGCCATACATGCCCTTCTCCCCTCCATACTTTGCTCTTGCCATCACTCTGATATAAGTTAAACTTTGTCTCATCTGTCCACAAGATCTTTTTCCAGAACTGTGGTTGTTCTTTTAAGCACTTCATGGCACCATCCTATTTTTGTGGCAAACCAGTGGTTTGCATCTTGCAGTGTAGTTTCTGTACTTCCGTTCATGAAATCTTCTGCGGACAGTGGTTATTGACAAATCCACACCTGACACCCGAAGAGTGTTTCTGATCTGTTGGACAGGTGTTTGGGGATTTTTCTTTACTATAGAGAGAATTTTCCCTCATCAGCTGTGGAGGTCTTCCTTGGCCTGCCAGTTCTTTGCGATTAGTAAGCACACCAGTGCTCTCTTTTTTTCTTAATGATGTTCCAAACAATTGATTTTGGTAAGCCTAAGGTTTGGCTGATGTCTCGTAACAGTTTTATTTGTGTTTCTCAGTCACATAATAGCTTCTTTGACTTTCATTGGCAACTTTGATCCTCATGTTGATAAACGGCAATAAAAGTTTCCAAAAGGTGATGGAAAGACTAGAGCAAAGACTAGGTGCTGAGAGCTCTCTTATACCTGCATTAAGCAGGCATTTAAACACACCTGAGCAATTACAAACACCTGTGAAGCCATGTGTCCCAAACATTATGGTGCCCTGAAATAGGGGGACTATGTATAAACACAGCTGTAATGTCTACATGGTGAAATCAAAATGTATAAAAAATACCCTTTAATAAAATCTGACAATGTGCACTTTAACCACATGCGATTTTTTTCTATTACAAATCTCAAATTGTGGAGTACAGAGGCAAATAAATAAATGATGGGTCTTCATCCCAAACACTGTAACAGTGCTGCTCCCTCACACTGGAGACACAGGTTAGAATCTGACAGGTTAGAGTCTGAAGAAGGGTCTTGACCCGAAACATCACCTATTCCTTCGCTCCATAGATGCTGCCTCACCCACTAAGTTTCTCCAGCATTTTTGTCTACCTTAGAATCTGACTATGTGCTATTTGTGCAGAAATCTGCACAAATCTATGTCTCCATTTCTTCTCCAGATGCCTCCCACAGATATGCTTATAGGTTAATTGGCAATTATAAATTACCCCTACTGTGGGTAAATGACAAAGGGAATCTAAAATGAAAGTTAACGGACCCACCCGAGTGCAAATAAGTTGCGTGGATAAAGAAAGGGGGGATGTGACCAAGGGGATTGCATGAGTTCCGATGGGCTGAAATTAGCTTCATTCTGTCTCGAGAGTAGTACAAGACTAAGGACCATCTCTGGTAAAATGAGGCCAGGATTGCCATGAGATACCAATTAAGTAAACTGGTTGACAGATTAATGAGGGAAGTTAGAAAGAGAAAACACAAACAAAACAATGTGAAAGTTGTGAAAGGTAGAGCTTTAGGGTTTGCCCAATAGGTCAAGCCTCATTTATGAAGAAAAACAGCCAATAACACAGATGGATGCCCAATAGCAGAACAGCTCAGTTCAGATCCAAGAACTCGAGTTACCAAAAGCCACAGAATATGGAATTCCGTGGAAAGTCTCTATTTATTACATTCGACTTACCTGTGGAAAGTCTCGATATTTATTAGAATCGGTACTATCATTACAATTGGCTATGCCTCCTTCTACCCTGCCTCTTACAAGGATGGCAATTCATGTTCGCATTTTCTCCATGTCTGTTATCTTGTCTTCCAAAAGCTCTACCTTTCTAACTTGCACATTGCTTTGTTTGTGTTTTCTCTCATGTGCCTCTAAGCATATGTTTTCGCCCCTCAATTGTTGTTTCATCTCCTCTACAATGAGCAGAGGCCTTGACCACATTTACTCTACTTTACCTCTGCTCTCGTCCCTTCTCCTTTCATACAAAGTATTGATGGAATTTTAGTTTAATATTGCCACGTGTACCGATTATAGTGCAAAATAACTATAAGGGGCCACACCCTTAGCTTATAAGTGGTCCGTTCAATAGTCTGAAAACAGTGGGGAAGAACCTGTTACTTTCTGAATCTGGTGGTATGAACTTTCAAACTTTTGTATCTTCTGCCTGACTGAAAAGGAGAAAAGGGAATAACCGGGTATAAGTGCTCCTGGATCTTGATTGTGCCGGCTGCCTTTCTGAAGCATCATGAAGTGGGGATGGAGTCGATTGGGAGACTTGGTTTGTGTTATGGACTGGGATATACCACAACTCTCCTATTCCTTACTGCACCAACCTCCGCAGGCATCAGATCATGCTCCCATTTTCTGCTACCTTCAACGAGATTTTACCATTTAAAAAGAGCTACATCCCAACTTCCTGCTTGGTTCACATCTTCACTCACTACTTCCTTTTTATCAATACTCTCTCATGTCACCCCAAAGATGCAATATTATTCTTTTGTTTCCAGCATCCTGGAAAGTAGAATGTTCTTCCAGGTGAAGAAGTGACTCAATGGCACAATGTTAAATTAATGTGATGCTTTTGGTGTACACAATGAATTCCCTCTACATTGGAGAAACAAATCATAACCACTTTGTAGAGCAGCAACATTCAGTCTGCAGGGCTGATCTCTTGATTTCTGACAGCAGCCACTTCAACTATCCATTCCACTCAGACCTATCTGACTGTGACCTCTTGCAATGTTACAAGACCCAATGGAACATGACCTAATTCACTGCCTGGCCACATTCCAGTTTTCTGGACTCAACATTGAATTCAACAGCTGTCCTTAACTTTCTATTTTGATTGTACCAGAACTGGCCAGATCTGCTATGTCACCTATCTGAAATATTTCCTCAGGTTTTCTTCTCTCCACTAAAATAGCCTGATTATTATTAATTCTCCAGCACTTATGTAATTTGCTTGTGTTATCTCTCTCTCCCCTTATCAATTCATCAACTAAATTACTTCGGAAATGTCCTCATTCTTCAGAGAAAGGGGGTTCCCCTCCCCACTATAGATGAGGCTCTCACTAGGGT
This sequence comes from Amblyraja radiata, assembly GCF_010909765.2. Lineage (NCBI taxonomy): Eukaryota > Metazoa > Chordata > Chondrichthyes > Rajiformes > Rajidae > Amblyraja > Amblyraja radiata. Next base: position 27,923,736 of record NC_045976.1, read on the forward strand.
TTCCTCAATACCCCATAACACTGCTCTCTCTCTCCCCATCCCCCCCACTCGTAACAAGGGCAGAGTCCCCCTAGTCCTCACCTTTCACCCCACTAGCTGTCACATACAACAAATAGTCCTCCGTCATTTTTGCCACCTCCAACGTGACCCCACCACTCGCCACATCTTCCCATCTTCCCATCTCCCCCCCCCCCCCCGTCTGCTTTCCGCAAAGACCGCTCCCTCCGTAACTCCCTGGTCAATTCTTCCCGTACCACCCCCTCCCCGGGCACTTTCCCTTGCAACCGCAAGAAATGCTACACTTGTCTCTTTACCTCCCCCCCTTGACTCCATTCAAGGACCCAAGCAGTCGTTCCAGGTGCGACAGAGGTTCACCTGCACCTCCTCCAACCTCATCTATTGCATCCGCTGCTCTAGATGTCAGCTGATCTACATCGGTGAGACCAAGCGTAGGCTTGGCGATCGTTTCGCCGAACACCTCCGCTCGGTCCGCAATAACCTACCTGATCTCCCTGTGACTCAGCACTTCAACTCCCTCTCCCATTCCGAATCCAACCTTTCTGTCCTGGGCCTCCTCCATGGCCAAAGTGAACACCACCGGAAATTGGAGGAGCAGCACCTCATATTTTGCTTGGGCAGTTTATACCCCAGCGGCATGAACATTGACTTCTCCTATTTCCGGTAGCCTTATTGTCTCCTCCCTTTCTCGGCTCTCCCTCAGCCTTCTGGCTCCTCCTCTTCCTTTCTTCTTCCCACCCCCCCCAGCACAGACTAGTATACATTAGTGGATTTTGTGCACCAGAAGTAACCATTCAACAATGTGTAATGGTACTATCATACAGTATATTACTAAAAACCTTCAAGATGATTCAAACATCTTGGCTGCCATTTCTACTACTTATTGCATCCTCATCCCCATGCATTTCCTTCAGTGCAATGCCTTTAGAAAGTTCAATGAATTGAGAAACATACAAATACCGACCAGAGGGCAGGCCATCCTAGACTGGGTATTGTGAAATGAGGAAGGATTAGTTAACGATCTTGTTGTGAAAGGCCCCCTTGGGCAACAGTGACCATAATATGGTGGAATTCTGCATTAGGATGGAGAGTGACATGGTTAATTCAAAGACTAGGGTCCTGAACTTGAATAAAGGAGACTTAAGGGAATTGGCTAGGATAGACTGGCAAATTATATTTAAAGGGTTGACAGTGGAGGTGCAATGGCAAAGAATGAAAGACCGCATGGAAGAACTCCAAAAATTGTTCATCTCAGCCTGGTGAAAAATTAAAACTGGGAAAGTGTCTCAACCATGGCTTTCGAGGGAAGTCAAGGATAGTGTTAAATCCAAGGACTGATGGTCTGCATCCCAGAATACTTAAGGGGGTGGCCCTAGAAATTGTGGATGCATTGGCATTCATTTTCCAATGTTCTCTCGACTCTGGACTGAAGAGTATCCAATGGACTGAATGGTTGCCAATGTAACTCCACTACTTAAGGAAGGAGGGAGAGAGAAAACTGGGAATTATAGACCAGTTGGCCTTACATCGGTACTGGGGAAGATGCTGGAGTCAATTATTAAAGATGTTACAACAGCGAATTTGGAAAGCAACGACGGGATCAGTCAAAGTCAACATGGATTTATGAAGGGGAAATTATGCTCGACTAATCTTTTGGAATGTTTTGAGGATGTAACAAGTAGAATGGATAAGGGAGAGCCAATGGATGTGGTGTATCTGGACTTTCAAAAAGCCTTTGACAAGGTCCCACACAAGAGATTAGCATGCAAAATTAGAGCACATGGTATTGGGGGTAGGGTATTGATATGGATAAAGAACTGGTTGGCAGACAGGCAGCAAAGAGTAGGAATTAGCGGGTCCTTTTCAGAATGGCAGGCAGTGACTAGTGGGGTACCGCAAGGCTCGGTGCTGGAACCTCTGTTATTTGCAATATATAGTAACGATTTAGACAAGGTAATTAAATGTAACATCTCTAAGTTTGCAGATGACAAAGCTGGGTGGCAGTGTGAGCTGCGAGGAGGATGCTATGAGGCTGCAGGGTGACTTGGATAGGTTGGGTGAGTGGGCAGAAGCATGGCAGATGCAGTATAATGTGGATAAATGTGAGGTTATCCACTTTGGTGGTAAGAACAGGAAGGCATATTATTATCTGAATGGTGTCAGATTAGGAGAAGGGAGGTGCAAACAGACCTGGGTGTGCTTGTACATCAGTCACTGAAAGTAAGCATGCAGGTACAGCAGGCAGTGAAGAAAGCTAATGGCATGTTGGCTTTCATTGCGAGAGGATGTGAGTTTAGGAGCAAAAATTGCAGTTGTACAGGGCCCTGGTGAGACCGCATCAGGAGTATTATGTGCAATTTTGGTCTCCTAATTTGAGGAAGGACATTATTACTATTGAGTGCAGCGTAGGTGCACCAGGTTAATTCCCAGGATGGCAGGACTGACATATGATAAACGAATGGGTCAACTGGGCTTGTATTCGCTGGAATTTAGAAGAGAGGATATCTTATAGAAACATGTAAAATTCTTAGAGGATTGTACAGGGTAGATGCAGGAAAACTGTTCCCGGTGTTGGGGGAGTCCAGAACCAGGGGTCACAGTTTAAGAATAAGGGAGAGGCCATTTAGGACTGAGATGAGGAAAAACATCTTCACCCAGAGAGTTGTGAATCTGTGGAATTCTCTACCACGGAAGACAGTGGAGGCCAATTCACTGGATGTTTTCAAGAGAGAGTTAGATTTATTTCTTAGGGGTAAGGGAATCAAGGGGTATGGGGGGGGGGGGGGAACCAGAACGGGGTACTGATTTTGGATGATCAGCCATGATCATATTGAATGGTGGTGCTGGCTCGAAGGGCCAAATGGCCTACTTCTGCACCTATGTTCTATGTTTCTAAGCTGCCGGACACGCCGTGGTACTCCTGCACTTTGTCTCTTCCACATGTAGAATTCTGTTGCATCAAAGATCAATTAAAACGATTGCAGAAAATGCTGAAAACACTCAGATAATTAGCACGTGCAGGGAGAGAAAAAGAGTTGACATTTCAGGTCATTGATTTTCATGTGAAGGGTCATCGAACTGAAAATTTAAATTATGTTTCTCTCCACAGATACTGCTTGAACCGCTTGATACTGCTATTTTCAGCATTTTCTATTTTTATTTCAGTTCCAGACTTTGGACACTTTTGCTTTTCAAATCCGGTTAACTGCCCATACAGGCCTAAAAATATCTGAATGCATTGTTCACAAATATTTAGGTGTCATTTTAGCAATGCATTTCATTATTCTTTTAGCAATAACTGGGTTCAACCAGAGAAACATACGATTTTTGTTTTGCATTGATCAGAAAGAAAGGTTAGAGGCACCAAATAGTAGCAATTAATAATCAGTTATTACCATAAATCCTACAAAAATAATTAAGTGATCAGATATCCACTCTTTAACGTGAAGTAAGTACTTACATTTTTCTGCTGCTAAATTTAATGTACTCGGTGGATGTTCTCGGGCAATAGACACAGGTGATATTTTTCTTGCTGAAGGAGTTTCGTTTTGTATGGTTGCAGTAACAATGGCACTTGTTAAAACACTAGTAACATTTTTAGGTACAGTGTTCCCAAAATCAATCTCCTCTGGCTCAGAATCATCAGAATGGAGTGGATTAGTAAAACTGAGGGGCGAAGCATTTACACTGGGATCCTTTATCAATGATGGCTCTGGTGGTACACCGGATGCTTTTGAAGAATGACACTGATCGTTGTACAACGTATTATCTATGGAATTCTTCGTAAAAGATGGGATACATTCATGGCTTGGCATGTTCCACATTGCATGGGCTCTCTCTTTAAGTGGTAACTGAATTGGTCTCAGGGTAACATCAGAATTCTTCCCTTTTTGAGTAGCATCAGAGTGTTGCAAGACTTCTGAGTTTACTGCAATTTGTCCACAGCTGGCTTCCACTGATTTACCTGTTTGCTCCATATCAGTTGCTGGCGTGGACTTAACCTTATTTGATGGCAATCTATTAAGAGCACTGTTGGTATCAGGTGGGGATACTTCAAAGCTTTTAGGTCCTTCTTGGAGTGGTATCTTCTTTATTTCAATACTAAGTTTTCTTTCCAGCTTTTTTTCGATAGGTTCAATCTGTGCAGCACAATTTTCAATTTGCTTGAAGGTGTCCCCAGGTTTGTTGTAGTTTTCATTGAGGTCTGTGGGAGGTGGTGGTGTATAAGAGTGCACGACTGGCTTGGGATGGTATCGATCATTATCCTGCCACACAGTGGTAACAGCTGGATAAGCAGATGGTGGAGAAGGAGTAAGGATGGGTGGCACAGGCTGGGGCTCTGGAGGCTGCAAGATTTCTTCTTTTGCATCTCCTTCTACCAGGCAGCTATGGGAATTTATGGTTAGGGAAGACACAAAAGGCAGGGAGAAAAAAAAAAGGAAAGGATTAGAGAGCGGCACTATTTTTAAAAAATAACAATAAGTGAAATATTAAAGAATCTGAACACAAAACATCTAATGACGGTCATAACATAAAAATATTAAAGAAACATAACCTTCTATGCATTTCAAAGATTGCTTGGCAGCTGCCAGACAAACCATTTAGAAACATAGAAAATAGGTGCAGGAGGAGGCCATTCGGCCCTTCAAGCCAGCACCGCCATTCACTGTGATCATGGCTAATCGTCCCCAATCAATAACCCGTGCCTGCCTTCTCCCCATATCCCTTGATTCCACTAGCCCCTAGAGCTCTATCTAACTCTCTCTTAAATCCATCCAGTGATTTGGCCTCAACTGCCCTCTGTGGCAGGGAATTCCACAAATTCATAACTCTCTGGGTGAAAAGGTTTCTTCTCACCTCAGTCTTAAATTGCCTCCCCTTTATTCTAAGACTGTGGCCCCTCGTTCTGGACTCGCCCAACATTGGGAACATTTTTCCTGCATCTCGCTTGTTCAGTCCTTTTATAATTTTATAAAAGCCCAGTCTTTTCAATCTTTTCTCATATGACAGTTCCACCATCCCAGGGATCAATCTCGTGAACCTACGCTGCACTGCCTCAATCACAAGGATGTCCTTCCTCAAATTAGGAGACCAAAACTGTACACAATACTCCAGATGTGGTCTTACTAGAGCCCTATACAACTGCAGAAGAACCTCTTTACTCCTATACTGAAATCCTCTTGTTATGAAGGCCAACATTATATTAGCATTCTTCACTGCCTGCTGTACCTGCACGCCAACTTTCAGTGACTGGTGTACAAGGACACCCAGGTCTCGCTGCACCTGTCCCTTACCTAACCCCATTGAGATAATAATCTGCCCCCTTGTTTTTGCCGCCAAAGTGGATAACCTCACATTTATCTATATTATACTGCATCTGCCCACTCACTCAACCTGTTAAGTTTGGGCCCAAACTAAACTCAATTTTTCTCCTAAACGAAACGGACTACCTGTTGGTGCAGCAATGACATTTCATTTGCAAGAGGAGTCAGAAAGGCGATTTTAATTGTTTCCACCCGTGTGAATAAACCCCCATATTTGCAGAGAAATCCTCAATGCTGTTATTTTGACCATGCATTAAACAAGATTCATGGACATCTTGCAGTTTCCCAGGCTCGTGTAATGAGATTAACTGGATACAGATTTAGACTGTTTGATGAAGGGTCTCAACCCAAAATTCCTGACCCGCTGAGATACTCCAGCATTGTGTCCATCTGCAGATTTAGCAATAGCTTTTATTTCAATGGACTGGAACACGCTCTGAGCTTCCCCTTCATATTTTCATTAGTTAATTAAATACATTTACTCACATGTTTAATATCATTAAATGCATTTAAATCATTTTCTGTGTTTTCTAATGACTCGGCTTTTAACAAGTTCTGTTGTGCCCTGATATCCAGCAAGCCTGGTACATGCCTTCACTAGGTGTCAAAGAATTTCTCGGAACAGGGCTTACCACCTGCACCAACAAAGCCAAATCCACATGCACTCTTCAGAAGGAGCAAGCTCTGGGAGCACGTTATCACTGCAGGCAAAAGCTGAGAGTGGAGTGGTCAGTGAGGGCAGCTTACTCGTAGGTGAATTGGACCAAACCTTCCGTAGGTCACAGCAAGCCATTCCGCGGTTGGGTATGGCTTCTGGATATTTGTACACCACCTGATTCGTGATTTTCAAATCGGAGTTTGAACATTATAGAATTAAATTAGTGCAGAGTTGAGAATTCTCTGCCAGCTCATGGCCTGGACTTAAATCAAATTATATATGCACAACATTGCGAGAAGGCAATATCCAATTTCTTATAATATTTTACCACTTCAGATACAATTCATTTATTTTTTGCCAAATCCTTTACCATCCAAGATCAAGCCAGTTATTTCATAAATCATAATTTGTACACAATTATTTTTAAAACCATTGGACATTTAAAAATCATTGGACACCAAAAAAGCAATTCACTTCCACTATGTTGTGACAAGATCATATTTTCTTGACTGCTCTTAGAGGAGCTAGAATTAACCGAAAGTACAAACCACAAAATTGATTTGCTTCTCTTTACCACCATCTATGAAGACTAGATGGGACGATAATCTTGTGTGATAAAACTAGTACAATGAATGCAGAATTTCCCTTTCTGACAATGGATTTAACTACCGCAACTTAAACAGCTTCTGAGAGACTTGGTTTGAAATTTGGAAATCCAAAAATATTAACAGTAAAATCACAATTACATCATAGGCAATTGATCTACTGACAAACACTTTCCCACTAATCGATCAATCACCCATTCACACTAGTTCCATGTTATCTCACTTTCTCATCCAGTCCACACTAAAAGCAATTTACACAGGCCAATTAACCTACAAATCTGCATGTCTTCTGGATGTGGGAGGAAACTGGAGCACGCGGTGGAATCTCACGCTGTCACAAGGAGAACGTGTAAGTTCCTATCAGATAAAATAAAATTTAGCAGGCACACCCGAGGACAGGATCAAATCCAGGTCCCTAACGTTATGAGGCAACAGACCCACAAACTTTAAAATACTTTAAAAAATGGACAAATACAAGCATACCAATATACAAATACAAAGCTAAAAGAGGATGGAAAAAATAATTAAATAATGAATTACTTCATGAGAAGCACAAAAATAAATCGGGTAACAGATTTTTCTTGGTAATATACTAATTATTGTTAATTGGAATTATATGGATATGTGCACATCAACTCATCTTTTGGGTTTAATTGTGCTGAAAAATGTCCAATACATTCACTTTGCAAATGTCCAGATATGGCCTTGACTTTCAAGAAACCAATTAGCCAATTTATGCAAATCACTCACCAAACGCCCTCCACTTAACTACAGAAATACAATCTGAATGAAATATTTGTTTTTGATAATGTTCAGTATCATTAAGCCATCAATTGGTATGGCATTCAAGAGATCAATTATTATAGCCGTTAAAATAAAGCACTAGCTTCATCAATGGAGGGGTTAAATCTCCCAATCTTTGTTGATAGAAGCTACCGTATTTCCCAGCAATGAAGACGCACCTGCGTCGAAGATGCACTACCCATTTTGAGCTAAATTTTGGAGGAAAAAAGGGCTGGCGGAACATAGAATTTCTCATGCTCAAAAAAATAAAATTAAAATAATGAAAGTAACAATTCAATTTGCCCAAGGCTTCCACATCTCCTCCATTCTGAATGACTGAATGGGAGGGTGGGTGGTGGAGGGTGACGGCAGGTGGAGAAATGGTGGGAAAAACTGGAGCACACCAGAACAAGTTGAATCAGTTGTGATCTTATTGAATGACAATACTAGTTCAAGGGACCAATTGAGGTTACACGCACTGACACAGGAGTAAGCTCCGCGGCCCGCTGTCCTGTTATCTATCGCCCGCTGACCTGCCCCACTCTATGATCTTTGCTCTTGAGCTGGTCCCCTCACTGTCCGGTCTCCAGCCAGGTCGAAAATAGGGATAATAGGAATTTCAAAACTAATACCAACTGCTTTTGTGCGCTTCTGTTGACAAGGCAGCAGCATTCTTATTGTCTCTGTTAATCTCACTTGACCAACAACCGCCACACACCTCCAAAGCATGCCCCATGCAAATATACATTGAAAGACACGGACCGGGCAGTGAATGCCATGCAGTGTCACCTAGTGCAGCAAGTGAGGCCATGTCCTGCTCCCGGCGGCAGTCGGAATTTAAGGATTTGCGAGGAGCGGCTGACATGAGCGAGGCCGGCGAGCGGCAAGAGAGGTGTTCAGACGGAGAGCGCTGCCAGAGGTGAGCTGGGTACTGAGGCCAGTTATCCATGATGTCCAGATCCCAATGCTCAGCTCTTCATGTTTCAGAGTTAGCTAATGTTATTGATTTGTAATTAGCCTGATTTTTAATTAGTTGACAAAACCTTAATTTATTCATTCGGAATATCCAGGGGGATGCGATAAATGTATTTAAATGACATGCAAGGTGTTGGGTTATCTGTCACAACATTAATTCCCATTATTTCCTTGCGAGGCCTGGGACTAGCTGCAGTTCCCAGGTCCCCTGCCCCGGAACTGGCTGTAGCGCCCAGGTCGCCTGTGAACCCCGGGTCCTGCTACAGTTCCTCTGTCCAGTCCCGGCAGCCGCTCGCAGCCACCCGAGCTACTAAGTGAGTTACTGGCATGATCCACGATGCCCCTCCTTCTCAACGCTCCTGTCCGCCCCGCAACTTTACTCCTGGCGGCCCAGCCGTGCTGACCCGGGCCAGATTCCCCACACTCTGCGGCAGGAACTCTCCGCCCCAGTGGTGCTGTCCTTTTACAGCCGCTGTACTGAGGGATAGTCAAGTCTATCTTTCTTGGCTAACAGTCTAGCCTTTGGCCTCCAAGACGCAGGTAAATTTTCAGGCCTTAATTTAGGGTAAAAATTTTTTTAAATTGCGTCATCATTGCCGGGAAATACAGTACTTAAAATATGAAATGTTTCATGGGGAAAATCTAAATTACTAAAAGCCTGATCTTGACCACTTCCTGTTGTTCTGTATATTGATTATAGAAAAAACGCTGCCACTTACGGCTGTGATTTTTGGACATCTTACTCAGATCCCCCTGCGCTGCGCAGGACAAGAGGATTTTTTCCATCGATGAAAAATAAGAGTTATTAGTGTTTAAAAAATGTTGAAATTCTCTCTCATGTCAATCACGCCAGGAAGGCTACGCCCCTTCTGGTGGGAGGGGGAGGGACTATAAAACCCAGAAGTGTGGGCGTGGCTCTGTCTCTGCAAGGTGGAGGAGGGAGATAATCACGACTCGCTGTCTTTAGTGGCCTTGCACACTGCTTGAAATGGAATGAAACTGCACTTGAATTTGGTGGCCTTGCACCCTGCTTGAAATGGAATTTCAAGGAATGGCCGTGAGTCAACTGCCAGCCCACCAGCCGTAAGTGAGTGAGCTGCCAGCACAACAGGCTTGAGTGAGTGAGCCGCCAGCCCAAGAACCCATTTGGCCCACAATGTCCATACTAGCCCTCTGGAAACCAGTCCCTTCAGCCCACAACACCCATAGTAGCGCTCCAGAAAGCCCCTCCCACTGGCCACCAATATTGGAATTGGTGGAGAGGCGGAATATTGCGTTGGGGGACCAGCCCTCCTGTGAGATGCTGAGACCCAACGGGTCCCACTTAGTCTAGTGTTCACTTATATTTAAGTATCCACTACATATAGAAAATATTTTCTTCACATGGCTCTAATTGTGATTACAAAATTTAAAATGTGGTTAACGACTTAAGTCATTTAAAATCTATTCAGTAGATTAACAAATAAATGAAAGTCACCTTTTCTTAGGATTTACCAAAACTACAAAATTACCAATCTAAAATTGTCCGTTAGTGCAACTGTTTGAAGGAACTCTTATGGCGATTAAAGGTATTCAAACTGCTTTTAGTAAAATGTACACACAACTTAACATCGAAAGTAAATTGCAAAGCTATTTAGACAATGGAACAGGAATTTCTTGTTCTCGATTTGTTTTCCTCTCCCCATCTCATTTACTTTGTATTTTAAAGCTGGTTTTATCAATTCAAATTAAAAGTCATCAGCTTGAATCACAATGGCAAATGTGGATCCATAATAGATGGCTATAAAATTACTCTTTCTATTTCCACAACTGCTTTAATACTCTGATTTAGTGTCAAACATTTTAGGCGTCTTAAATGCCCAAAAATGAAGTTCTTTAAAAGTCATTGCCTTCAATAGAAGGGAGAAATTGAAATAAAAAGTATAAGATGAAATGCCTTTAAATGAGAGGCTTTGACTGCACTATACAAGACAGCTGCCCCTAGCATATGTTGGCATCAGTTGCCTAATGTAGTGAACAGTTAACAAACCTCAAACAATTAATTGGCTGTAAAGACTTGTGGTAAGCCAAAGATGCAATAGGACAAAAATAAGTGTTATCTTTTACCCTTGGTTCAGAATTAAGCTCCAGTGTAAATGCAATTCTTGGAAGGGAACTGAACACATGTACTAATAGTAGCATGGGTGATTGTGTTCCTCCACATGCTTGCTCTGTTATTCAAATAAATCAAGCAGATGCAATTCTGGCCTCAACTCTACTTTCCTGCCCAGTATCCAGAATTTCCATCTCAACCCCCTCAAAAAACTAATGATTCAGCATTGATTACCTTCTGCAATGGAGACTTCCCAAGTTTAAGAAAACTTCAATTAGCAAATCCAGATATCACAGCACCAGAGACCCGGGTTCTATCCTAACTATGGATGCTGTCTATATGGAGTTTGTACGTTCTCCCCGTGACCTGCGTGGGTTTTAAGCGGCAAATGCCTTATTCTAAGATGGTATCTATCTTAGTAGATACTACCCTCTGTATAGATTCCTACTGCAGGAAAACAAGCAAACCTTGTAAAAGATCCATTCTCATTCCTCTAAATTCCTGAGAATATAGGCTCAGTCTTAATCCAGGACTTAATCTAAGGAACTGTCACTGCACTATCCACAAGTATATCCTTCCTTAACTGTGACCAAAACTGTATGCAGTTATTTTTGTGTGTTGGCTCACCAAAGCCCTGATAGTTGCAAAAACACTTCCTGACTTTTGCACTCTATTCCTCTGCAATGAAGGCCAACATTCCTTTGGCTTTCATACTTGCATGCATTTTAAGTGTGTGCTCCTTTGCAATACCTACACATCCCCAATCACTAATATGGAAACAAAAAATCAACAAGGAAAAGATCCTGAGATTGACTAGAGAGGAAAAAAAAAAAAACTTGCGTTAATGGGGGCCTCTTTTGAATAAAGGAGAAAATATAAAAATATTTTGTATCTGTTTATATAGGAGATACTGAAACCCACCAGGAAATAGTACAGAAGAACTAGTCCAGAATGACAGATGTGCTGTCAGAAAACCACATTGAAAAATTAAGGTAGAAGGGTAGATAAATCCTCAGGATATGATGATCTGCAATCCAGGGGTTTTGAAAATATAGAAATATTGGATGCACCAGTTATCTCCTTCCCAAAAGCAAAGAGATTCTACAAATAGTTCCCACAGAGTGGAAGGTGGTAAATGTGGGACCATTATTTATGAAAGATAAAATGGCAAATTAACAGACACCTTCTACAAGTCTAAACTTCTTATATAATATACATTTTAAAAATAATTCAATGCAAGATTAACATGTTAAAAGAATGCAGTGTTTGCTGCCACCTCCTGGCTAAAATTAATTCCCTCATCCATGAAATGATCATTACATGGCAACCGCAAAACACTACAGAAAAAAAATCTGAAATAAAATAATAAAGGCCAATGGCATGCTAATATTTCAATTACTTTTCATCTGTTTAAACCAAAGGTTGTCTACTACTTTGAGTAGTCAATACTCCCAATTTGTTGACCATAACTCTACCTTCAACACCATAATCCCAAACAAACCACTCCTCGTCAGTACCCCCCTTTGCAACTGAACCCGACTTCCTGACCTAACCACAATCAGTAAGGATAGGCAACAAAACATCATCCATGATAATTCTCAATATTGGTGCTCCACACAGGACTGTGTTCTCAGCTTCCTATTACACTCCCTATACACAAGTATATGGCTAGTTTCTGTTCTAACTCCATTTACAAGTTTTCAGATGACTCCACTGTAGTGGGCCAGAGCTTGAATAATGATGGATGGAATACAGGAAGGAAATAGAGATCTTCATAACATGGTGTCACAACAAGCTCTCCTTCAGTGTCAGCAAGGCAAATGAACTAGTTATTGACCTCAGAAAATGGGGTGGTGTACATGCCCCAGTCAAGTGGAGATCGTCGAGAGCTTCAAGTACCTAGGCGTAAGTTTCACCAATAATTTAACCAACCACATTGCAGCCATAACCAAGAAAACTCACCAATGCATATACTTCCTCAGAAGACCAGGTAAGTTTAGCATGTCTCTAATGACTCTTACCAACTTCTACAGGTGCATTGTAACAAGTGTCCACTTGGTTTGGCAAAGGCTCTACTCAAACTGCTGTTCAGACTACTGAACAGTCCTCCCACAAGGTTGGTTGCAATCCCAATCTTCCAACTTATCACATTACATTAGTTTCACTTTATTTGTTCCCAGCACACGTGATAATAATAAACCAATAGCAAGCATTAAAAAAATAGTTAGTTACCTTCGTACTCGTGGTGGTTTAGGTGGTGGCGAATCAAAAGTCTCAGGAATTAAGGAAATGGTTTGACTTTCAGAACTAATTTCAACCTGTTTTAAGAGACAAACGTTTATGTAAAAAAGATCATAAAATGCAACAATAGTAATATTACGCGATTTATTGAGGCTGAATATATACATTGCACTAACACGATGCTTGAATCTAAAAAGAGACAATGCCAACCTGAACCTAAAAATAAGGACTAAACAGACTGCAAGCCCCAGATTCAGTACCCATGCAAATGGATTAAGAAACATCTTAAAAAATTCTAAGCAAAAGTCAAAGGAAATAAGGGTAAAAATATATACAGGGTAAAGATTGACATGGTACATGGAGAGATTCAGTACAAATACCTCTTTATCTGTAAATTCTGAATAATATGTATCTAAAGCTGAAAAAGGAATTTGTCTGTTGTGGAGCATTAAATCAAATTTCCAAGCCAAGCAGAGCAGAGCATCATGGTTAAGAGGTGTTCCAATATGAAATTTGATTATTAAAATCAGAGCATGGAAACTGACCCTTCAGATCTGAACTTGTCTATGCTGAACAGGTTTTATAACTGAACTAGTTGCTGTTTGAAGTTAGAGATGTTGCTATCACTAATCTATAGAGTAGCTGAACTATTTTACATCTTACTGCCTTGTAATGCGAATACAAACAAGAAATAATTATCAAATGATCAACATTAAAAGTGCTCAATACCCTTCAAAATGTAAACTGCATCAGCATTAAGAAACATTACCATACATAACGTAGTTACGCAATACGCAAGCATTTATAGGTAAAGAAAATTATACACTCAGATTGAGAACCGCAAATATTGAAAGAAATTTGGTTACTGGACCAAAAAAATGAACAATATTTATGTTATCAACATATGGTCATATTGTATATTGCCGTACTACTATTGCAGCCTCTTAACAAATGACTGCACTCTGATAATTATAACTAGAGCCAGGATGTTTAGGCGCTAAAAATCTCCGAAATAGGCAGGCATAATAAAATTACAAAAAAAAGCACGAAAAAGGCATTTATTTCCACCACCAAAATATGGTTAAAGATGATAATTATAAAGGTATACAGTATTAAATGTCCAAAGTTGCCTGGTTGCACATAATTATCAGCATTTTTTTTCCCAAATTATCTGGGGTTAAACTATGCCGTCTATCAGACAAAATATGCTTGAGTTGTGAAAAACTTCTTTCTGACTCAGCTGAGGTCACTGGTGCATACCCGAAACAAGCAACAAACTCTATATTCATGTTGATATGTTGTGCATAACAACTACCTTTGAGACTTTAGCTATGTTTTCTATTTCTTCAAGATCTTGTCAGCTAAAATCACTCTCTCACATTTTCGTTGTATGTCTTTACCTACATCGCCAGGAACTTTACGAATATCGTCAGTTACTTTGTTGAAAACCTGCAAGTTATTCACTAATGTTTCGCCACGTTTCTCAAGGGAAGTGATAGCTTGTGGGAAGTTCGCAAAATTGGAATCAATAAACACAAGATCGCGGTGGACTTTTTCTGCATGATTTCACTGACGATCCTGACTGCAGCAGATTCTTCTTCTTCAAAACAGTTGACGATTTATTTTATCTTTTCAAATTTTGCAGCATAGAAGAGTACAGCTTAGAGCCATGTACCCCATCTAGTCAAAACGGGCGGAGGTAGCGGAATCTCGGATGCCATTTCCTTGAACAACTGCACACGTGACAGTGCTTTGAGGAAGATTTCTTGACATTGGAAACTAGGCGATCGACATTTGGAAACAAGCTACGTATGTGCTCGGCAATTCTATGGAGTCCGTGAGCAAAGCATGTCAAATGCAACATTTTAGGGAATAAAACTTTAAGAGCACGAGCAGCCTTTTTCATGTACGGAGCTGCATCAGTCACAAACAGAAGAACATTCTTGTGTTTTATACCTTCTGGCCAAAGTCAGCAAGTGAAGATGTAAACAACTGAGCAATAGTTGAGCTGTTTGACTTCTCCAATACTTCCGATGTCCACAAATACTCCTTTGATGGTTGACCTGCCTCCAGTGTACCGATGACCACATTGGCAACATATCTCCCCACAACGTCGGTTGTCTCGTCTATTGAGATTCATATTTTGTTGCATGCAACTTCAACTCTAATTTTCTGCACAACAATGTTCAAGTTGCTGTTAACATAATTTTTCCGTAATGATGACTCGCTTGGTATAGGTTCCTCTGTGTATTTCCCAAAAAAACCTCTAAGAGATTTGTTTTCCAATTTCCACAGTGGAATTCCAGCATCAATGAATGCTTTGCACAGATCACTCGAAAACTCAGAATTGCGACTGGAGCCAGCAGTAAATTTAGTGAGGAGAAAAGCCTTCGGTTTCTCTGCCACCGACTTGTGTTTAGCTGTCTGTAAATGCTGGGAGACGAAATATTTCTCATGATTCACTGCTTTCTCACATGCTTTGCAAAACAGCACACAGTTGTCTGTAGAGAATATATCACTCCCGTACACTCTCACCAAATCTTTCAGTTTTTTACAAGGTGTTGACTTGACTTTAGGCATTTTGATGCTTGCAGGGGTAGATCCTACAGGAGTGGGGATGCAGACCTCTACAAGCAGGCTAAGTACAAGCTGAAAAGTGGAATCAGAGCTGCCAAGGAAAGGTACTCTGAGAAGTTGAAGAGTAAGTTCTCAGCAAATGACTCTTCTTCAGTGTGGAAGGGTTTGCAAGAAATCACAAGCTACAAGAGGGAAACCCCCACTAATTGGACAATCATCAGCTGACCAACGACCTGAACGAGTTCTACTGCAGGTTCGATAAACAGAAATTTAACCCTGGTACCCCCACACCCTCTCCCCAACCAAACACTTCACAGCCTGACTCCAGTTTGAAAAGACTGGACCTCTCACCACCTACTGCTCCCCCAATCACCGCTGCACACCTACTTAAAGCATGACTCCAGTCTGCAAAGACTGGACCCTTTCCCATGCACCCCTCTCCAATCACCACTTAACATCCTCCTACAGCCGGGTTTCACCCTGGTGATATAAATTGTCTTGTAAGTTACGTTAACACGGCAAAAAAGCTAATTTAGGCACTCAATTGTAAAAAAAAGGCATTAACTTCCTGAAAGGCATGAAAAGGCACTTATGGCATTTATGGCAAAATCCTGGCTCTAATCATAACATGCAGACCCCTCTACTCTATTCCTCTTCATTCATGGAACTGAATTGTTATAAGAATTAGTCCTTTAGCTGCAGCATGTAACCTGCAACTAGTAGATCCAAGCAATACATTTGGCTGCATTACTGCTTAACAAGGGCAATTCGTTATTTTTCTAGTTAATAAGGAGTTAACAAGTTAATAATGGACCTCCTTCTGTGCTCTATGTTTCAATAAATGGCAATGGGATTTTGATATACAATCTTTAACTGAATTCAATTACAATACATCCAACGCACAGCATAAATGCTTTTACTGGTCTTCCAAGAAATAAGCGACATGCAACTGTAAACCAAGTTACAAATATGTGTCTTGGATAATTTGGTGTAATAATTTGCATCTCAAAAGGAACACTGGTAAATCATGATTAAGAGTAGACCAGATTTCCTGCCACCCAGTTGCTTTTCCCAGATGTTTAATTACTCTTAGTTCATTACTTCGAAAACACCATTATGTCAAAGTCACCATACTGTAAGTGACCACATTTCAATGAACAAGAGGAAGCAGGCTTTCCGGAAAATAGCAACCAGCCATCTGCATGCAATACAGCCTTTTTTTTTTTTTTTTTTTTTTTTTAAAGTGACTTCAGGATACATCCAATTTGCCATTTTTATTTAAAAAATGCATAACCTCAATTTTTTTTCCAACTGGTGATATGATTATCATTAGTCTCTCCCACTCACGACTGTCCGAGATAAAGCTGCACAACTTCTCAAAAAATTAATGTGTTGTTTGAACAATAATTTTAAGGGGTCAAAACTAATTTCCACTCCCACAACAAAAAGAAATGAATCATACATTGCAAGGAATGAAAATAAAATATTTTATTCGCAGTGACTTTCTACAAGTGACATTTCTACAGACTGTACGTACCGGCTCAGATAGCCTTTCAGCACATCGACTCCTCTGCAATTCCTTTTCAAATAGCTGAGCTATCGCACGGTGAACAAGCTCATATTGCTCCTGCAAAACAACAGACACTCCTTGATATCTGCATTCAAAATGTTACCACCAAGTCCACAAGACGAATTAATGCTTTTACAAAATATGCTGGAAAGGTGATTTTACTGCACATGTATACAGAGAAAATGAGATTACCTTAAGATTTAGTTTTTAAATAGATACACATATATTAACAGCCATCACACTTGTTCATGACAATTCATAAGAACTGTATTGACAATTAACTTCTATAAATATTCTTAATGTTTCATCAACACGATCAAAAATAAAAAAAACTAGAATGAGAAGCAGCCATGTTTTCATGTGGACTCATTTATGAATCTACAAAATACCAAAATGTTTTTTCTGTCCTTTATTAGTTCAGGGCAGAGCAAAATCTTGGATTTATGAAAGCATAATCCTGTTTGACAAAACTCTTAGAATTTTATGAGGTTGTAATTATAGGAATAGGCAAGGACAACCAGTGAATGTGCTGCATTTGAACTTTCAGAAGGCCTTTGATAAGATGCCACACAAGATTAAACAAAATTACAGCGCAGTACAGAAATAGGCAGAGTAATAGCAGTTGGAGTTTGATCCGAACAGGTTAACATGTTGCATTTTGGGAGGTCAAATAAAGGGGAAAGCTAACAGCATTGTTACCAAGGGATATTTGGGTCCAGCTTCATAACTTCCTGAAAAAGTGACAACAAAAGTATATAGAGTGGTAAAGGCAGCATATTGTATACTTGCCATCACAGGTCAGGTTATTGAGTATAATATTGAGTATAACATTGCTGCTCTGTAGGAATTTGGTTAGGCCACATTTGGAGTATTGTCTGTAGTTCTGGTCTCCATTACAGGAAGGATGTGGAGCAGGGTGCAGAAGAATGCTGTCTAGGTTAGAGGGAATTGGCTTTAAGAAAAGGTTGGATTGTTTTCTCTGGAGCATCAGAGGCTGCAGGGAAACCTGATGGGCGTATGTAAAAATTATGAAGCCTAGATAAGGTAGACAATCAGAACATTCTCAGGGAGAAAATGCCAAAGACGAGTGGAGCCAAGGTGAGATGGGCAAAGTTTAAAGGAGATGTACAGAGTAAGGTTTTTTTTTTTTTAAACACATAAAGAGCGTCTGGAACGCCATGCCAGGGGTGGTGATAGAAGCAGATACGATAGTGGCATTTAATGGCTTTTGGAGTGACCCAGATCTGCTGGGAATGAATCATGTACAGGCAGATGAGATTAGTTTAACTTGCCATCTAGACTGGACCTAGACTTTGTGCTGAAGCAACTAGAGTGGAAATGGAACCTCAAATTTTCTGGCTTTTTGGGCCCTGGAACAATATTGTTCAGATGCAGGTATCTCTTTTACACTTATTGAAGAAGCTACCAAATATAATCATCCGCAGGCACAAATAATTTTCATGATGAGGCCACAAAAAGCCAGCTCTTTCCAGAATTCAACTGAGTTGTCTTGATTCTTTGTAGTCTTTTTCTTTTAACTGTCGTGCAGAAATTAGGTGTGATTTATCTACAATTTATGTTTTTGTGTTGTCCGTTCTTTGTTCCTTTTGATGCTGCTGCAACCAACATCTTAATTGTAGCTGTACTTCACTGTACCCGTACACGATAATAAATCCGACAATTTGAGTTTACCTACTAAATAAAATATTGACTTTCAAATTTCTATGTCTGTTAATTAATAGATGCCATAAAGGCTTAAAATAGGTGCAGGAGTAGGCCATTCGGCCCTTCGAGCCTGCACCGCCATTCAATATGATCATGGCCGATCATGATCATAATTTAAGGTTTGCATCCAGAATAATTGATGAAAATTATTATTACAAGAATGTTTTACAAATTACAAAGTTATATTTTTAACTAACTTTAAATAAATGTTATGGCCATTTAGAAAACATGTCCCACTCAACCAATGCCAACACAGTACAATATTTCTTGGCTTTTTGCACCTCTACAAATGTGTATGCACTTTTCACTGGAACATTGTACTAAACATTTTTAACAATTTCATATTAAAGAAAACTTACTGAAAATTTTATGCTATTTAAGGATATTTAAGGGATAAAAGGTGGAAAAATAAGCATCACTGACATACCTTTGTTTGGACTGCAGAATGTCTTTGTGTTCTCATTTCCTGTATCAAATTAAACACACTGAATTCTTCAGGTATTTTCTGAAACAGAAGGTACATTTTGCACAAATGAGAACCAAAATCAACATAATTAAAATTAATTGTTCTGATTTCACGTGCATTATTTCATTATTGACAGATAATTGATCCAAAAGGATTACAACAAACAAAATATGTGCTTCCCACTAGTAATTCAATCAATATCTTATACTAATAGTACATCTTAGTTTAGCATTTCAGTATAATATCCCAAAGCACCATAAAAATAAATAAAAATAAAACATGACATGAAAAATCAAGAATTAATTCAAGAATTAAGTTTATTTTAACAGACAGACAAGTCCATTCACCTAATTACTTGATCAAGTTCTTTTCTTGCTGAGAAATGTTTAAACAAGGTCCAAGCTTATATCATCAACCATGGCCCTTCTCCGGACAGCTATGACTATATTTCGACAAACATAATTATAAACAAATTAGGAATAATTTATTCACTTCCTTCAAAGGGCTATGTCACGGTGGCATAGCGGTAGAACTACTGCCTTTTCAGCAGCGGAGACCCGGGTTTGATCCTGACTACGAGTGCTTGGCTGTACGGAGTTTGTAAGTTCTCCCCATGACCTGCATGGGTTTTCTCCGAGATCTTTGGTTTCCTCCCACACTCCAAATGCACACGGGTTATTTTAGGTTAATTGGCTCAGTAAAATTGTAAATTGTCCCTAGGATAGTGCTAGAATGCGGGGATCGCTGGTTGATGCGGATTCAGTGGGCCGAAGGGCCTGTTTCCGTGCTGTATCTCTAAACCATATAATGCTTTGCATCCAGGTAAAGAGCAGCTTTCATGTATCACAAGTACAATAATCTAACATGTCATGCCACATAAAATATGCCTTTACCAGTCCTGATTAGTATTTTCTTAAATAGTTAGGAAAGAACTGCAGATGCTGGTATAAATCGAAGATAGACACCAAATGCTGGAGTAATTCAGTGGGACAGGCAGCATCTCTGGAGAGAAGGTATGGGTGATGTTTCAGGTCGGGGTCCTTCTTCAGACTGATGTTAGGGAAGTGGACGGTACAGAGATAAAATGTAGTCGGAGACAGTAAGACTGGTAGAACTGGGAAGGGGAGGGGATAGAGAGAGAGAGAGGGAAAGCAAGGGCTACTTGAAGTTAGAGAAGTCAACGTTCATACCACTGGGGTGTAAGCTACCCAAGCGAAATATGAGGTGCTGTTCCTCCAATTTGCGCTGGGCCTCAATCTGACATTGGAGGAGGCCCAGGACAGAAAGGTCAGTGTGGGAATGGGAGAGGTAGTTATAGTGTTGAGCAACCGAGAGATCAGGTAGATGTTCAGCGAAACGATCGCCGAGCCTGCGCTTGGTCTCGCCGATATACAGGATAAGCGTGTTAAGGATTTAACAGATAATCTGAATATTGCTCAAAAATTGTCTATTTCTAACAAAGGGCAGTAATCAACACGGTACGATCCAACCTCCAGGAGTTTTACAGGAATCTTCATCATCTGACTGCTAAGATCTGACTTGCTTTAAAAGGAAATCCATAATACCAGTGCCAAGAGCAGCAAGGTGACATGCCTCAATGACTACCGACCTTTGGCAGTAATGTCTGTGGTATCCAAGTGTTTTGCGAGGTTGGTTATAACGCATATCAACCTGTCCTAATAAGGACCTGGGCACACGACACTTAGCCTATCACCGCAACAGAATAACAGGGAAAGTAATCATACTGGGTCTCCACATTGCACTGGACAACTTAGACAATTGGAAGAACAGCATCTCATATTTCACTTGGGCAGCTTGCAGTATGAATATTGATTTCTCTAACTTCAAGTAACCCATGCATTCCCTCTCTCTCCATCCCTTCTCCAATCAAGTTGCACCAGCTAATTTTCACCCAACATACAGGTAACAATGGCTCGTTTCCTTCATCATTGTTACTTTTTCAGTCATTGTCCATTATCTCTCTACATCATCTTCTTCTATATCTATCGTTTTCCTTTCCCCTGACTAGTCCAAAGAAGGGTCTCGACCAGAAAAGTCACTCATTTTATTTCTCCAGAGATGCTGCCTGTCCCACAGTTCCTACAGTTTTGTGTGTCTATCTTAGACAATTAGAACAAGTTCATGAGACTGTTGTGTTGGAAAGAACTGCAGATGCTGGTTTCAAATCGAAGGTGGACACAAAATGCTGATGCTGCCTGTCCCGCTGAGTTACTCCAGCATTTTGTGTCTACCTTCATGAGACTGTTGTTCAACAGCTTGCCGTTTAACACTATTATCCCCTCTAGACACCAACTAACTCAGGGAACCAGGTTGCTATTCATACCTATGTATGCAATACCTAATTTTCCTTGTTAGGAGACCACAATCAGTACTAATTGGCAACCACACTTCCATCTTGATAACCATAAACACAAGAGCACCTCAAGGATGTGTGCTCTGACCTCTGTTCAACTCTCTCTATATCCATGATTGTGTAGCCAGAGACAGCTCTGAAGGCCATAGACGAATAACAGGTAACAATGAGGAAGATAGATAATCTGATTGAATACTGCCAGAACAATACTGTGAAGAAGGGTCTCAACCAGAAACATCACCTATTCCTTCGCTCCATAGATGCTGCTTCACCCGCTGAGTTTCTCCAGCATTTGTCTACCAATAATCTCTCAGGGTTGGCAAGAGCAAGAAGTTAGTTGTTGATATCAGGAAGAGAATAAAAGGGTCCATGAACCCTTCATCATCGACAAGACGGCAGTGGAAGAGTCAACCGTTTCAAGTTCCTGGACGTGTATATCTCGGAAGATGTGTCTTGGGCCCAGCACATTGATGCAATTGCAAAGAAAGCTCATCAATGCCTCCATCCAAAAATCTGCCCATCAGAAACTTCCTCATCCGAGGCTATTTGATGCCACCCCAAAGTTGTCCTGCCTTTCTTCACTTCCAGTTTTTATCCCCGCTCTCCCTACTACAGTCGAAAGAAGGGCCCCGACCTGAAACTCACTTGTCCATTTTCTCCAAAGATGCTGCCTGACCCGCTGAGTTACTCCAGCATATTGTGTCTATCATCAATACCTCTACTTCCTTCGAAGGTTGAGATTTGATATGTTGCCGAATATTTTATCGAACATCTGTAGGTGTACGGAGAAAGCATAGTGACTTGTGGCATCATGGCTTGATTCAGCAAGTCAAACATCTAGGACCGAATGAGGCTGCAGAATGTGATGCATTTGCCTGGTCACCAAAGACCCCACCTCAACAACTATGATCTACTGTGGACTTTGTTTTGTTTACACTACAGACTTCAGTTTTGCACTGTTATAGTTTGGTGACTTAGTAAAACTGATTTTTAATTGATTGCATTGTTGATTATTGTATATTTATTTATGCTTTATTGCATTTATGGGTCTGTAAAGGTGCAGTAAGTAAGATATCCATTGATCTGTTGCCAGTAACTATGATCATTAACCACACTTTATTCATTAATTAGTTTCCTACCGTTAAGGTGAAATTAGCAAGAGATGACTCACCCCAGCTTTGAGTAAATTCCATGTATAATCAATTGCACATATGGCTCCAGTTCTTCCACATCCAGCACTGTGGGAGAACACAGAATTCCAGGAAATGACTCATTACGGTCATCCTTCATAAAACACAGTGACAACTTCCATCACTATTTGCATCATCTCTATTACCAATTTACAGGAACTTGCATTGATTTTAAGCAATGAAGCTTAAAGATTTTGCTTCCCAGCAATTTAATAATTATATCGTTAAAGTTTAATTTCTTGGGTAGCATAGAAAAAATGTTAAGCTTGCAGATCACATACATCCTGGGTTATACCTCAATGCAAATTCATGCCATAAGAATGTAGCCCTACACAATGAGTGTTAAAAATCTCAAATTTCCCACAAAAATTGTATAATTTAGTATGACAAAGCAATTTCCTTCAGATGATGCAATATTAATTACATTACAAAAAAGACAGAAAACATTCTGACCATCAGCTCTTCTACAACTTTTGACAAAATTGATCAAACATATTTTATTTTTAATATTTATCTTTTGTCATCCGAGTCCATGAGACAACTTTATTTTGTTCCACTTGCTACTTCTAGCAAGGGGATGGGGGGGGGGGGGGGGGGGGGGACGAGACCATGCTGGTGTTCTGCATTCAAATTGCCTAGTCTCATTAATCAACACGTAACATGCTTTTCTGCTATTTACTGCCATTCAGCTGAATATTAAGAGCACCAAAGGTAACTAGTATCAAAGACACAGTATTATATTCAACCTTTTACCCTTGTATCATTTCTGATGGGTTAGGCAAGAAACAAAGATAGATTTTCCTCTATACCTGCAATGGATGCAAATAGGTACACCTTCATGCTCTTGATATTCTCGCATCAAACTGATCATGTCCAAAATTGAATCAAATGAAGAAGGAACATCATGATCCGGCCAGTTCACATAATGAAACTGATAGATTCTACGAGATTCCTATTGAAGAAGAAATACAGGGTTTAATTTACTATAATTCACCATAAGCTATTAATACACCAGGCTCAAAGTTTATCCAATAAAAGTAAAATATTGGTTATATATTATTCAACTTTATTTGAAACATTCTCACTGGCTAATACATGCAAGCTGATTAATAACACAATAAGAACAAGAGAGCATATATTATTTTTAAAATATTCTCTTTAAGCAATGCAATTTGATGAGAAATAAACAGGGGATTGACAAAATAAATCTAGGTCAAGTAATGAAGAGGGAGAAAATAAGGGAAGATTGGATTGAGGAAGATTGGATTGAGAGAAACAAAGAAAAAACTAATGCAGCAGTTTCATGAAACATGGGTTTTTGGACAAGGCCACAACACAGTGGAGCAAACTGCTTAGACAGGTGCATCTCCTCCTTAACAATTACAATATAAAACATGCATTTTGACCAAAAAAAATAAGCACCTAATTATTATGGAGGGAGTAACGTATTTTCGAAAAGCAGCGCCTAACCTGCCAATACTCAATCAATCCCGCTAAATTAAAGTGCGGATCCCTTTACCAGTATTAAGACAGAGGTGTCGGGACCATAAACTGCACAAACAATATACCCAAAGGCATATTTTTGTACATGTTATTTGCTATCTCATTACGCTGAGGTTTGCAGGAATGGTAATGTTTTGTTGTAGATAAAGTAAAATAGTGAATGGCACTGATGTTAAAAGAATGGTACAGCAAATTAAATCCCATGCCTTCATCACTAGAAATTATGTTTAAAAGCAAACAGAGATCCAAGTTAGTAAATATTTTCAACCAAAGAAATGACGTTTTCAAATATTGAACACATAAGCAATCTAAAACCAAAAGAGAGACATAAACAATCGCAAAGGAAATGACCCGATTGGTAGTTGGTGAATATATCTAACACCAAATGGCTCCTTTGCTGAAAAGCTGCTGATAAATTTGCAATGCTATTCCAGTGCCATCGGTTGCATGAGACAATCGAGTGGTTAATGGGCACAAAAAGCTGCAGTATATCAGCAGGTCAGGCAGCACCCCTAGAGAAAAGGAATAGTTGACGTTTCAGGTCGAGACCCATCTCCAGACTGAGTTAGGGGAAAGGGAAACCAGAGATATAGACGGTGATATAAAGAGATATAGAACAAATGAATGAAAGATATGCAAAAATAACAATGATAAAGGAAACAGGTTAGCTGCTGACTAGGTAAAAATGAGTTAGACAATTTAACTCACCAGGAGGACAGTGAAACCAGTACAAAAACAAAGGTGGGGGAGGGACGGAGAGAGAGGGCATGCAAGGGTTACTTGAAGTTGGAGAAATCAATATTCGTACCGCTGAGTTGCAAGATGCCCAAGCGAAATAAGAGGTGCTGTTAATGGGGATGGACAATAAATACAGACCTTGCCAGTGGTGTCCCCGTACAGTGAATGAGTTTTACACCCACAAATTCAAGAAATGGGTGAACTTTGAAGTATACTGTCATACGGTTCAAAGTAAACTCATTTCACTCCTCCAAAGATTCAACTTCTTCAAAGTTACTGGATACTTCAATTATTCTTCATCAAATATAAAAGTAGTAAACATGAAATTACAAATGGACAAGTTATGAGGAAAGTAGATTCCCTGCTGATAATGGACCAATACTCACATTCTGGAATTCCACTAATAGAGTCCTTATGAAATAGTCATTCCTTGCCTGTTCCTCCTCCTGGAAGGGCATGAAAAAAATACTAAATAATTAGTGACACTAAATTGATATCGGATCTGGCTGTGCAATTGCAAAAAATCATTAAGTAGCATTAAACAAAGGAAATAATACATGATGTCCTGACATAGAATGCGGTTATCATTTTTTACACATAACTGTTGATTTTGATTACGGAATGTTATAGACTCATTCTCAATTCTTGGTTTACAACTACAATGGTATTGATATGAAACACCAGGTTATCTGTATTAGACAATTATCAAGCCCAATACATTCACCAAAAAGCATTGCAATGTTTAAGTGTATATATATACACCATCTCTCCTGGAAAATTTAGCAAATCATTTGAAAATCAGATAGCTGCATTGTCAGAAATCTAAGATTTTTACTTTCATTTACAACATTTCGATGTTCTTTAAAAAAGTCTCCAAACTTCTCTCAACAAAATCTTTGTGTTAACTGTTGAAATTCTGCTATAACCTAAATATGCATAAAACAAGAAAAATCTAATATTTAAGAAGGAATTTTAAGCCTTTCAGTAGCTTAAATCTGCTAATGACAGTCATTACAAACAAAAGATAGACACTAAAAGCTGGAGTAACTCAGCGGGCCAGGAATAGGTGGAGTTTCAGGTCGAGACTCTTCTTTTGCGCGAGTCGGGGGAAAAGGGAACGAGAGAAAGAGATGGTGATATACAGTGCCCTCCATAATTTTTGGGACAAAGATCCATCATTTGCCTCTGTACTCCACAATTTGAGATTTGCAATAAAAAATAAATAAATAAATAAATAGATAAAAGTCACTTGTGGTTAAAGTGCACATCGTCAGATTTTAATAAAGGCCATTTTTATACATTTTGTTTTCACCATGTAGAAATTACAGAGACATAGACCCCCCCCCCCCCCCATTTCAGGATACCATAATGTTTGGTACACAGCAATGTCATGTAATGAAAGTAGTCATGTTCAGTATTTTGTTGCATATCCTTTGCATGCAATGACTGCTTGAAGTCTGCGATTCATGGACATCACCAGTTGCTGGGTGACTTCTCTGGTGATGCTCTGCCAGGCCTGTATTGCAGCCATCTTTAGCTTATGCTTGTTTTGGGAGCTAGTCCCCTTCAGTTTTCTCTTCAGCATATAAAAGGCATGCTCAATTGAGTTCAGATCGGGTGATTGACTTGGCCACTCATGAATTGACCATTTTTAGCTTTGAAAAACTCCTTTGTTGCTTTAGCAGTATGTTTGGGATCATTGTCTTGCTGTAGAATGAACTGCCAGCCAATGAGTTTTGAGGCATTTGTTTGAACTTGAGCAGATAGGATGTGTCTATACACTTCAGAATTGATTATGCTACTACCATCAGCAGTTGTATCATCAATGAAGTGAGCCAGTACCTTCAGCAGCCATACATGCCCAGGCCATAACACCTCCATCACCATGTTTCACAGATGACGTGGTACACTTTGGATCTTGGGCAGTTCTTTCTCTCCTCCATACTTTGCTCTAGCCATCACTCTGATATAAGTTAATCTTCATTTGATCTGTCCACAAGACCTTTTTCCAGAACTGTGGTTGCTCTTTTAAGTACTTGGCAAACTGTAACCTGGCCATCCTATTTTTCCAGCTAACCAGTGGTTTGCATCTTGCAGTGAAGCCTCTGTATTTCTGTTCATGAAGTCTTCTGCGGACAGTGGTCATTGACAAATCCACACCCGACTCCTGAAGAGTGTTTCTGATCTGTCGGACAGGTGTTTGGGGATTTTTCTTTATTATAGAGAAAATTCTGTCATCAGCTGTGGAGGTCTTCCTTGGCCTGCCAGTCCCTTTGCGATTAGTAAGCTCACCAGTGCTCTTTTTTGCAAACAGTTGATGTTGGAAAGCCTAAGGTCTCTAGCAGTTTTATTCTTGTTTCTCAGTCTCATAATGGCTTCTTTGACTTTCATTGGTACAACTTTGGTCCTCGTGTTGGTGAACAGCAATAACATTTTCCAAAGGTGATGGAAAGACTGGAGGAAAGACTAGGTGCTTAGAGCTCTCTTATACCTGCATTAAGGAGGCAATTAAACACACCTGAGCAATTACAAACACCTGTAATGCCATGTGTCCAAAACATTATGGTGCCCTGAAATGGGGGGGGGGGGGGACTATATATAATTTCCGTAATTTCTACATGGTGAAGCCAAAATGTATAACAATGGCCTTTAATAAAATCTGACAAAGTGCACTTTAACCACATGTGATTTTTTAAATTACATTTCTCAAATTGTGGTGTACAGAGGCAAATAAATGATGGGTCTTTGTCCCAAACATGATGGAGGGGACTGTAGAACAAAAGATATGCAAAAAAGTAAAATGTGGTCTATCTTTTGTTTAAACTGGCATCTGCAGTTCCTTCCTAGTTATTACATACAATCTAGTTTCCACCTTTGAAACCAGTGAGGAACTGCTGGCTGTGGTCTCCGATACGATACGATTTGCCTAAACGACTGACATGTGTGTCACTTTCAATGGCCAATTAAGTTCACAAGCAGAATATTATCCTGCAGACTAAGAATACTTGAATTCTCTAACAATTTCCTACAACCTTCATCAAATATGCTTTCCCCTCATTTGATATTAAAGTCAGTGAATATAAATTTCCCCAAAATAAATTACACTAATTTAGCAAAGATCATAAAAAAGGAAAGTGGGGAAAAGAAGAATTGGTAAATGGTGCACTTGGAGTATAAACACCATCACAAACTAGTTGAACCAAATGCTATTTCTGGACTATGATTTTTATATCCTGTATTAGGAAAAGTGGAGCAATACATTTTTTGCTCAATGAATAATCTCTTGGAAATTAGGTGACTCTGGTAAGGTCACAGTTAATGTAAATCCCTGTTGAATAAGTCACCGTCTTTTTGATTTAAGATAACACTGTAGCAATTCTTTTGTTTTTGATTACAATTCTTGGAATTCTTACAATGAGTTGGTCTGCTGATTCAGAAGGAAGTAATAAGCAACTATGTCATTTGAGATTGAAATCACTTGTGAAGTAGATAGCCAGCATTATTCTTTAAAGGAATCAGTGAACCAATTGTGCATTTCATAGAATGGCATCTTTCATCAATGTTCCTCTCCCCCTTCCAAATGTCAGATAACAAGTTACGATTTCCATTGCATAGGCTGGTATATTGGGATTTGAACTTCAATTCTGGTTGCAGATAAGAAAGGTTTCCTACATACATGCATGATTTGCACACAAAATGTTGTCTAACCACAAATAATTTTTTTATAACTATTTGACTAAAGCCTGAATAAAGTTAAATGCAACTGTCCTTATTAGTTTCAAAGTAGAGCACAGAACTGGACCCTTCAGGGCATCTTTCGGAGCTGTGATTATTTTGCTAGTTACATAGCCATCTCACTACTGTTTTAACTGTGCTAAGTAGACAAAGTCAAAAGATGCCAAAACATTTTTTGATCCAAACCACTATGGTTCATTGAGATCAAAATATCACTCATCATTATTTCTGATAATGAGCCACTTCCTGTTACTCAAGATATATATTAATGGTTTTGAAATTTAAGATTTAGAAATCCAACGAGTTTCATCTTTATGGGTGTAGCTGAATTGCCTCAATCAGACAATGAGCCTCACCCACTGATTAATTTCTATTCCATGCCCACACCATAACTCCATGATTAAAACGTCCATCATGATGAGAGGGCAACAATCTTATGCCTGCTCTGTACATTATGGATGTGAAACACAAGAAAAAGAGGTCATGTGCTCACTATAGATCCTCCATCTCAGCTTTTCATTATTATCATCTTTTGATAAACTATTTAAAGAAAGATAAATGGGAAAGTAAATTCTGACAAAGATGGAACCTGTGGTGAGGTTTAGATGAATGGACAACAAAAACAGCAGATGGAGCAAAATATTAGGTAATCTACACCACAAAGACTAGAAAACTTAAATATCAGATCACTAAAAACATTGATTCTCCATTATTTAAAATGATTCATCTTGAAAAAAACAGTAGAATCACGTCTGAAAAAGATTTCACTCGTCTTATTAGTAAATCTATTATCATTTACTCGTTGCCACCCCCCCACCCAAGCACTAACTTCAAGTACAGCAAAACACTCACACAAGTAATCTGAAATTCTCCAAGATGAAGAGCACCATCCCCATGTGGTGGCCAGTAACGCTCACATTTTTTCTGTAGAACAGGAAAGCTAAAATTATTAATATACATTTTTAGTTTAAATTGACTTACTGTCTCAAATGAAAATTGGACACAGGAACTTACCCTCCCCATTTCAAACTCACGGCAAGCCATGATAATTATCTGGAAATAGAAAATAGTAGAATGTTTAATAATTTGTTCAGCAGAAAGCCCACAGAAAGTTACAACATGGAATGACTGAATAGCCTCCTACTTGCTGACATTTATGCAACTTTATCCGACCTTCCAGTTTGCTTTACAGCCTGTTTTAACTGAAGTTACTAGTTCTGACAATCAAAAATTGAGACAACTTACTCCAACGTTATATTCCCAGATCATCCTCCAAAAGTCAAGAACAGAATTTGCTAGTGGACCTTGCGTTGCAATATAGGATTTTGGCCCATAAACTCCCTAGAAATATAATAAGAATACACATTAACCAAATTAAAAACCCAACAAAGCACTTCATTTCCAAGCCATTAAGATAACAATTCTAAATAAAAGGTTATAATCCAACAGAATCAGTTATTCCATACAATTACAAAGTGCTCAGCAAGTGGTCAAACTGCGAATAGGAAAAATGCAATTAAGCTGGATAGACTGCAGGGAAGATTTACAAGGTTGTTGCCAAGGCGCAAGCTTGAACTATAGTGAGAGATTGGGCAAGCTAGGACTTTATTGCTTGGAGCACAGGAGGCTGAGGGGTGATCTAATAGAGGTGCATATAATCATGAGGGGAATAGATAGGGTGAATGTAGTCATTTTCCCAGGAAAGCTGAACCGATAACTAGACCATAGGTTTAAGAGTGGTGTGGAAAAATTCAATAGGAATCCGAGGGTCAAATTTTTCATACCGATATTGGTGAGGAGAGGCAGGTACAAAAACAACCTTGGGACAGGTACATGGATAGGAAAGAGAGGGATACAAGCCAAATGCAGGTAAATGGGACTAATTTTAAATGAGGTATCTTGGTCAGCAAGGACAGGTTGGACTGCAGAGCCTGCTTCCTTGCTCTAGAACGATGACTAAATCTAATCTGAATCAAAGCATTGGAATTTTATTCGCTCAATCTATTTTTAAAATACATTGTGAATTATTTGAAACAGAAATAATGAAAAATAGATCAGGTAGATGCAGAGTCTCTTGCCCGGAGTAGGTGAATCGAGGACATAAAGGGGACATACTTTTAAGTAAAGGGGAAAAGATTTGATAGGAATCTGAGGGGAGATGGTGGGTGAATGGAACAAGAAGAGGTAGTCGAGACTGGGACTATACCAACGTTTAAGAAACCGTTAGGCAGGTACATGGATGTGACAGGTTTGGAGGGATATGGACCAAACACAGGCAGGTGAGTCTAGTGTAGTTGGAAGATGTTGGCCGGTGTGGGCAAGTTGGGCCGAAGGGTCTGTTTCCACACTGTATGACTAGTCATGTGGTCTAGCATGTCAATGATTTTACTCGAGAGGACTTTTAATAGTTATTTGGTTATCCTAAAGGGCCAAAATCTTACTGGTTTTCCCCTTAAGCGAACAGTTTTCTCCCCAGGAAAGTGCAGTATCATATCACACCATCTACCATAAGCATTGGCCTTATTTGCCGTGTTCCACTCATTTTTGGGCTCTTATTTTCAAGTAGCTCCCCACCTCCCCAGTCTGCTTTAAAAGTTTAATTAGATCTGGAAGAAAACAGTGGATTCAAAATGGCAATAATCAGAATTTGTTCAGATGCTTATGTGAGCATTAAAATCACGGAGTGATCAAAGCATAATACTGGATCAAACAAACGACACAATGCAGTTTATCTGACCTGTCCAAAAAAGACAAGCAGCTGTGTCAAAATCAAAATATATAGAAATCTACTGCAACAAAGGAGGATGCTAGGACCGACGAGAAAAAACATGACATTTGGACCCTTTAGGATAACTGCATAACTATTAATAGTCCTCCCCGAGTAAACTCACAAAATATCACAATTCCCCTTTAGCACAACCAAATCTTCCTTGAGAACCACAAAAAGTCAAATATAAATTCATAATTTCATTGTTAAATTCGACCACAATGGAAACAAGGTTTGCTAGAATGACCACTGGTCTTATTATCACCGAAAATGAATAATCATGCTTTTAACACAAACCATAAATAAGCACCTGATTAAAATCATAGGTTTTCCCAATTTTACATCTATCAAACCTTAAACTTTATAAAGCACTAAAAATTGCTCTGTGAAATATCAAATATTACCTTAATAAAATTTGCATTAATATAATCTGAATCTTCTTCTGTAAGTTTCATTGCAAGTTTCACCCTACTGTGGTCAACTGTGGTGTGAAGAAAAAGGACATTTTACAAATGTAAAAGCCAATTATACTGTACATACACTTAAAGTCTATTTAATATAAACAAGCAGTTCTTCGAATTAAAACACAATGCATTTTACAGGCTAGAATAGAATAATAAGATATCAGAAATGATAATGACACCACTTAGCACTAAAATAGAAATATCAAAGACTCTTAAAATATTATCAGATTACTGCTGCAATAAGCAGATATAAAGCAATATTTTCAACAGTGAATGGAAACACAGGTTAAACTAACTTGGGAAGATTCTAACATCTCAACTACAGAACATAAACTATTCACCAACTGCAATAAATTACTGATGGAAAATATGAAGTACATCTGCAGTTATTTCCTATATATATGTTGACGCCTTTCAAACTGCTGAATTTGTACGTTCTAATTGGAGTACACCAAGTTGTACCAAGATTTAAAGTCAGAAATCAATCTATTGCGCCATGGAACCAATTAGCAATAATTCAATTCAAAAGTTCCTATTCTCTGTTCGAGCGCACACACGCTTTACGGAATGTACAGAATCTCATAAATCTGTACACTTCTTTCAGCTTTGTGATGTCTTTTATACAGCTGGGTAACTAAAACAGTACAGAATACGGCAAGTGCAACCTCACCAACATCTTGCACAACTGCAGTGTAACATCCCAACTCCTGTGCCAAGACTAATAAAGGCCATCATATCAAATGCCCTCCTCACCACCTATTCTAGCTGGAACGTCACTTTCAAGGAATTATGTACTTGTGCATCGGAGGGCAAGAGTTGTATGAAAAAGTTGGGCAGGTTAAGATTTTATTCATTGAAGCATAGGAAACTGATGGGTGACCCTACAGAGTGTATAAGATTTTGAGGGCATAGAAAAAGTGAATTCACACAGCCTTTTTCCGCCAGAGAAGAAGAATCAAAAACTCGAGGGCAACGGTTTAAGGTGAGAAGGGGAACATGTGAAAAGGGACTCGAGGGACAACTTCTTCACACAGAAGGCAATGCGCATATGAAACAGGCTGCCAGAGAAAATTATTGAGACAGATACATCAACAATATTTAAAAGACATTTGGATAGGTGCATGGTTAGGGAAGGATTCAAAGGGCCTAACATGGGTAAAGGAGACAAGTTTAAATGGGCATTTTGGTCAATATGGACAATTTGGCCAGTATGGTTGAGTTTGGCCAAGAGGCCTGCTTCTACATTATAATACACTTTCATTCTATTACCTTATTAAATGTAGTATAGTAAATCTATCAGGGATCATCAACCTGGAATTTTAACTTTCCTTTTCACTTCAGAGACCAGCTACCTTGCTGACTATGTCCAGCATTTAAAGAATTAGCCTTTCTTACTGAAAAATAAAGTGACTGTAGATAAGGTACTCAGAGAGAAAACTGATGGGCTTAGAAGGGTCAAACTAATAATATCAAATGTGCGAACTTAAGATATTGGATGCAATATACCATACTACATCACAAGTTGGCAGAATGAAGGGATACACGCACACGTACCGGAAGTGGCGGCGCTGGTGAACGGCTGCGGCTTGCCTGCAGTCCATTTGTTTTTACTTTTGTGTTGTTTTTTTCCGTTTTGTCTAGTTAAGTTTTTGGTTTTTAGGTTGTGTTTATGTGGGGGGGGGGGGTTGAAACGGGGCTTGCTGTCTCTCCCTTCGGGGGAATGCGACTTTCTTGTCGTATCCCCCATCTCTGCCTCCGTCTGCGCTGAGGCCTAATGGCGGAGCTGGCGACCTCGAGACTCTGGAGGCAGAGCCAGTCAGGAATTGCCCTGGGCTCGCTCCCGTGAGGGCGGTCCGGCTCGGGGCTGGAACGGCGCTCCCGTGAGGGTCTGTGACGCTCCCGTGAGGGCGGCCTGGCGCGGGACTGAGACTCTCCCGTGAGGGGCTCTGGCGCTCCCGTCGGGGCGGCCCAGCTCGAGGGTGGAATGGCGCTCCCGTCGGAGCGGCCCAGCTCGAGGGAGGAACAGCACTCACGTGAGGGCGATCCGGCTAGGGGCTGGAACGGTGCTCCGGTGGCTGGGACGGCGTTCTGGCGGCAGTGACCCGAGTCCGGGGTTCAGCCGCGGGCCAGCGGCTGCGTCCGCTGCACTGGAGGGCGGCAGCTTCGACCACCCCGGGCCGCGATGTTTGAGCCGGCCCGTTTGCGGGGTTCGGTGAGCCGCGGGACTGTTTGTGCCATCGCCCGGTGGGGTATCGCCTCAGCGCAGAGGGAGAAGAGGAGGGAAGAGACTGCAGCCCTAAGATTTTTGCCTCCACCACAGTGAGGAGGTGCTTGGAGGACTCACTGTGGTGGATGTTAATTTGTGTTTATTGTTGTTTATTATTGTATTATTGTATGTATGACTGCAGGCACAAAATTTCATTCAGACCATAAGGTCTGAATGACAATAAAGGTAATTCTATTCTATTCTAATTCTATTCTACAAGATGAGAAAAGATTCTACAAGACAGAGGGAAACTATACTTAACTGAGGACCGTTTTAAAAATAGCAAGAGGCAAGAGATAAGTAACTTCAACAAGCATTTCCAGAAGAAAAATAAACATTTCATCTCTGCAAGGGAAAGGTTCAACTGGTGCCAATTCCAGTGACTGTTCTGCTCAAGTGCCAGCCTAGTAACAAGCTATTCAATTATAAAACACTTGAAAATCACTATTAATGCCAGCCTCAAAAATGCCTGCATATTCAAAGCAAACAATGCATATTAGTCACTGTTGAAATTCAAACATAAAACTGAAAACTTACATGGCAAGATATCTTTATATCTGTTCTTCTTCACATTTTCTTCCTTTTCTCCAGTGTTAGTTGGATAGATCTTTTCAGTTCTATACTTAGTTGATAGTCTTCTGAGTCGCTGTTTAATATATAAAATGTCCACATTAATGAACTGATATCCCAACAAATTCTGACAGAAACATGAAAGCATATCTATTTGTAATCTATCCTAATAAATGTACATATAAATTACCAGGAGATATAATTATAGCTCACTTTTTTGACATGAAAAACAATGTTGTAAATACATTTTTGTTTCATACCAGTTAGTAGAATGACAGCACTTCAACCCAATTTCCTGCTAACTTTTTAAATTTCACGTCGTAAATTATTGCTAGAATTGTGGAGATTTTAGTGATTACTGAAAAGGTTAGTAAACCATGATACAAAATACGATTCTTTTCTAAAAAAAGCTTTGTGATACGAGAACACAGGCAAGGCACAGTTAATCTTCATTTACCCATTAATAGATAGCTTGCTCACCCACTTCAGAGAACATTTAAAAGCTAATCATCATTATGCTACAGAGCAATAATGCCAAAAGGTTATCGTCCAGAGGACACACAAGGATTTTCAAGACATAATACTTGTTTCTTGTTTATCACGACTGATAAGTACATCACAAATTAAAACTAATTTTAATTTCTCAACATGCCTTTATGGGCTTTGAATACATGTCTCCATATGAATAGTCCAGGCCTCTGACTTACACATCTGTCCTGACCAGTATAACTACACCGAACAGCATGTGACAGTGAGTGGGTAAAAAGAGAAGAAAATGGACATGTTAGAATAGATTCACGATGGCAGCGATCACCATATCCGGATGACCAATCAAATGATCAAATCACAGAAGCCCAAAGAGTTGCACACATTCTTCCAAAAGAACCACTGTATTAATTCCTCAGCTTGTTGCTCACATAATAACGTTGTCAGTTACTCTGAAGATACCACATGCAGGAGAAAGCTACAATTCTCAATTTCAACTAAATTACTCTACATTGAAATGAAATTGATTTTACAAAAGTAAGCAGACCACATCATATATTGATGTATGCAAGTTCATTCTTAATGAAAATCAATCAACATTGCAAAAATTGAATATTAATTCTACCATCTTACCTGAATACAGGATCCATTTTTCAAAGTGTTAGAGCATTAAACTGGTTCATTCTGAACCAAACCACCAGTGCTCAACTAAAACCAACACAGATAAACCAGGTTGATTGAACTTTTGAATATGAGTTTCAAAATACATCATGACAAAAGAGAGAACTGGAGGGCAAAGAGAACTCTTGTTGTGGTTGTACTACCACAAGGATTCAAGACTGAGCAGGAATCTGTACCTGATAACTGAATTTTTCCTCATTATGCATTGTCCATAAATACAGTAGATAGTATATTAAAATAGTACATTCGATAAAACACCAAGTTACAATTAGCATCAGATTAAAGTATAGCAGCATCAATTGTTCACATTTTAAAACAACAAACCAAAATTAAAATCTTGATCTCCATGATAATCAGCATCGGCTCAGGTTTCAGCTATCATCAGATGAATTCAAAATTAATATTATTCATGCCAAGATTTTGCGGCATTTGGTAAAATATATATTCATGGCTGAAAATGGAGTCGTAAAATTACATACTGAAATTTATCATGGGAAAATAACTATTTATGCTCCTCATTATTTTAAACCTTCAAGGTCATCAACATCTATGCCTCCTGAGATAAACGCAGCCTTCCTTATCTCTCCTTTTAAGTAAAGACCTCCAATCTAGGCAACATCCATGTAGAATCTCTTCTGCGCTCTCCCTATTGCTACCAGACCCTTCATGCATTGTGGTCACCAGAACTGTACACAATACACCAAATGTGACCTAACCAATTCTTTATACTGCTGCAACGTGACATCTTAACTCTTTTTCCCAATGCCTTAATTCTATAAAGGCAAGCAAACGAAATGCCATCTTCAGTACCCCGAGTCATCACATTCAGGGAGGTATGAACTTGCACTCCAAGGTTGCTCAATACATCAATGTTCCCAAGCTCCACATTCCACAAGTCCTACCAGAAATTGACTTCCCAGGATACATTTCCTTATAGTTGTCAGATTTAAATTTCACCTGCCAGTACTCTGCCCAACTTTCCAGCTGATCTCTATTCCGCTATATCCTTGGACAACCTGCTTTGCTATCTACCATTCCATGATTTTTGAATCATCTACAAACTTACCAACCTGATCATCTACATTCGCATCCAAGTCACACAATAAATAACAAAAGGTTCCAGCATCAATCCCTGTGGAACACCACTTGTTACCGATATTCAGAATAAAAACATTGAACACTACCCTCTCTCTCCCTCTCTCTCATCACCAAGCCAATTTTAGATCCACTTTACGTCAGACACCTGTACCTTACCAGGCCTCGAAATTAGCGGTTGCCCGGGTGCCAATGGCAACTTACAGTCCCGCCGGGCAACCCAAAAGCCATGCCATTTTGCCCGGCTTGGCAAGCAATCGGGACACCCGCCCGCCATCAGTGTCCGGATCTCGGCTCTCCGCTCCGTTCTCGGCCCTAGCTCTTGGCTCGGGTCTCCGCTCATCACGGCCAGCCGCCGAGCACATCATCGGCCGTGGTTGTGCACATGTGCGGCCCTGCACATGCGCACTGCCACGGCAACTGGTCGGCGTCGGCCACTATCTCCCTCCCTTTG
This sequence comes from Amblyraja radiata, assembly GCF_010909765.2. Taxonomy (NCBI): domain Eukaryota; kingdom Metazoa; phylum Chordata; class Chondrichthyes; order Rajiformes; family Rajidae; genus Amblyraja; species Amblyraja radiata. The sequence goes on from NC_045976.1 coordinate 27,961,093, forward strand.
CATTGTGGGAGCTCTGGCCATCATTGCTGTTCGGTCGCTGCCTCACCGCGACCGCTGAAAAACAACGCAGAATCACTCCCTGGAGCTGCAGTAACTCCCTGGAGTAACTCTTGCTTCTTGGTTTCCTGATCCTCCAAAAATATTCGAAATGGAATTTAAATTGGTGGACCCACCACCACCAAACTCCAAACTCTGAAAAATAACAGCCTATTGTATTTTATCTGTTTATTTATTGTGTATATATATGGTCTATAGTATATAGACACACTGATCTTTTATCTCCTGTTCTGTATTATGTTTACATATTCTGTTATGCTGCAGCAAGCAAGAATTTCATTGCCCTATCTGGGACACATGACAATAAAACTCTCTTGACTCTTGACTTGGACTTAAGCAAAAAAGGATTATTGGGGGAAAAAAAAGCTACCTTAAATTTAGTTGCGTCTGGTTGGTACCTATGGTAGGGTGAAGACTATTCCATGCTTTAATTGTGCGGGGAAACTCCATGGAGTAGCCAGCAACTCTGGATAGAAAAAATTGGGTGGCGTTTCGGGTAGAAACCATTCTTTACATTTCCTCTGGTTTTAGTGTTTTTAGTTTAATTTAAAGATACAGCGTGGAAACAGGCCCTTTGGCCCACCGAGTCCACGCCGACCATCGATCACCCGTACTCTAGTTCTATCCCACACATCAGCGACGTAAGTCAAGAGTGTTTTATTCTCTCACGTCCCAGTTAGAACAATGAAATCCTTACTTGCAGCAGCACAACAGAATATGTAAACATAGTACTCTGTAAACAATGTTATAAACGAGAAAACAAAACTCCATACAGACAGCACCCATATTCAGGATCAATTCCAGGTCTCTGGCAATTATAGGCAGCAACTTTATGGCCAATGTACTGCCCCAATAGCCTTTAACTGAATTAAAACATACAGTAGCTGTAAAGGGGGATAGCGTCACTTAGAGATCTAAGACTGAAAATGGATAGTTTCTTTTTTTTTTAGTAACCAAAGTTATCAGCGTATAATTTTTTGTATGTTGGAAAATAAAATATAGTGGCACAGCTGGTGGACTCACACGCCAGAGATCTGTGTTCGATCCTGTTCTCGGGCACTGTCTGTGTTGAATTTGCACATTCTCCCTGCAAGCGTGTGGGTTTCCTCCCACATCCCAAAGACGCGTTAGCTCTGTAGGTTAACTTGGCGCTGTAAAATTGCCCATAATGTGCAGGGAGTGGGTGAGGAAAGTGGGATAACAGAACTTGTGTGAATGGGTAGACGAAAATGTTGGAGAAACTCACACAGGTGAGGCAGCATCTGCGGAGCGAAGGAAATAGGTGATGTTTCGGGTCGAGACCTTTCTTCAGACTGATGTCGGGAGGGGTGGGGGGGGCGGGAAAAAGAAAGTAAGAGGCGGAGACAGTAGGCTGTGGGAGAGCTGGGAATGGGAGGGGAAGGAGGGAGAAAGGGAAAAGCCAATATTCATACCGCTAGGGTGTAAACTACCCAAGCAAAATATGAGGTGCTGTTCCTCCAATTTGCGGTGGGCCTCACTCTGGCCACGGAGGAGGCCCAGGACAGAAAGGTCGGATTCGGAATGGGAGGGGGAGTTGAAGTGCTGAGCCACTGGGAGATCAGGTTGGTTATTGCGAACTGAGTGGAGGTGTTGTGCGAAGTGATCGCCAAGCCTGCGCTTGGTCTCACCGAGGTTGATCATATGCTGAATAACCATATTTTTGATTGGAAGTGGAAACAGATAATAGAAATTGCATTCATTGCAATGTGTAAAAAGAGATGAGATATTGTATTATAATGTTGCTGCATGTCATTGTGGTATATATCATGTCTTGATTGGTGAATATGTTTAGTTTGTGACTTTATTTGAAGCAGAAATAATATGTGAATGCTTCATTGACCATAATTCTGACCGGTAACTACGCGCGTCATGCAAGCCGTCCTGAATGACCACCTAAACTGTGATTTGGCAACGTAAAAAGCTGCCGAGGTTGCCCGGCTGGCAACAGGGAAAAAAGTTAAGCGAGAGCCCTGCTTACCCTCTGGACCAGTCTATTATGCACAATATTGTCAAAAAGCCTTAATGCAATCGATGAAAACTGCTCTGCCTTCATCAATTATCATATTAATCTACTAAACTCAGATTTATGAGATATTTATTATATCCTTTGCCTGTCCAAATGAACATAAATCCTTTCCATCAGAATCTTCTCCAGCAACCTCCCTACCATGGATGCAAGGCTCACCAGCCTGCCTTTCCAGGCTTGTCCCTTTTGCCCTTTTTGAATAAGGGAACAAACTGTGGTTCTGAAAATTTCACCCAATGCATATGCTACACTTGGTGTGGGTGCGAGACCCATGACAAACAGAATTAGAGTACTGAAGGTGTCAGGCTTCAGTAAAACCTATGAGTAGATAGCATCTCCAAGAACATCTGTAAATATGCAAAACCTAGGACAACATTACACCCTTGACATGACTCTAGGGATATGCAAATCTGAGAAAATAAATATCAGATGTATGAGTGACAATGTACTGTTCAATTACAGTGCAAATTTCCAACTGCAGCATCTAGTCGTAGTATATCGACATGGAAAGTGGGCACTCAGCCAAAGGGATGACAAATAACAAGTCAACAGGCTCTCTGAAACCACGGAGCTAGCAACCTAGTGTATCATGTCTAAATCCGGTTTAGTGGAGTCGCACACATTAGGAAATAGGTTTATGCTTTAATGTTGTAAAAACAATGCATGAACGATTCTAGAAAATAAAGGAAACAGCTGGAATGAGAGCATGTGCACAAATATAGCATAGATGGCACTAGGGTCAAGCTTCCTCACGGATTAAGCAAGCTTAATGTTTCCTCATGCCTAATGAATACTTTATGAAGATTAATTAATTCAATTTTGCAAGAAATTACAGGACCAAAATGCAAGCAATCCATCATCAAGAATATATATCTTACTAAACAGAATGAATACAACCCCAGTTCTCAGTAATAGCACAAAATGAAGCACCTCCAAAACTAAAGTAAACCATTGCCCAAGAAGATTATTTTTTAAAAGCTTATCTACAAATTGGACCTGCAATGCAAACTGAACCTTAGTCAACTTATGCCAACAGCTAAACGGAGAGATAAAGCAGACAGATCCTAAAAAATATTCGATAGATTCACAATATTACACTGAATCAACAACACCAAAAAATGATCAAAGTTGTGGCTTGGTAGGATTAATTTCAATTATTTCCTTCTTTGGAGGACATCAAGGAATATTAAGAAAATTGGGGGCAGATATCTTCTCCCAACCAGAGAACCTCAGGATGAAATTTCTTGTATGGGTGCAATCATTTTTTAAACTGATTCAATACCAATTCGATATTTAAAAACTGCTTTCAGTTGATTTTGATATACACAGCACTGCTCATGACCAGCAGTCAATTAAAGTCACACCAGTGTGCCCTGCTTTGTTATAATTAATGAAAAGTGGGACTATTACAGCACTTCGAGAAACAGACAGGATTAGACTTTAACTGACTGTTACCTACTACAGGTGTAAATTATTATTATTTTGACCATGATGGGATCATTCAACTGAGAATAATGGTCAACTATATGTTGTAATTATTTTAAGTATGATTTTGTTTGAAAAAAAATTAAGATACAAAATAGATATTGATAGAGGGTTTGTGTAGAATTGGAGGAAGTTGTGAAACCAGAAAGGTGATGATCGCAGCAACTTTCCAAAATTATTAGAGCAAGCGAAAACAATGATAGATTCAACATTAAAGCTATGCTCTCTATTATAGCTGCAAAAAGATTCTATTTCCTCACATATATTAATAAAAGGTGGCTATGTTTGTCCACATTACCAGAACCCAAAGCATCTGCTCAGTATTTACAAAAGATGCAAATTGAAAATTCTATTCTTTGAATTTCAGTCAGGGTTAGAGATCTTTAATGCAGTGTGACACAAAATACAGGAGTAACTCAGCGGCTAAAGTAGCATCTATGGAGAGAAGGAATGGGCTACGTTTCGGGTCGAGACCCTTCTTCAGACTGATGTCAGGGGAGGGGGCGGGACAAGGATAGAATGTAGGCGGAGAAAGTAAGACAAGATCTGGGAAGGGGAAGGAGAGAGAAAGCAAGGGCTATCTGAAGTTAGACAATATAATGTTCGTACTGCTGGGGTGTAAACTACCCAAGCGAAATATGAGGTGCTCTTCCTCCAATTTGCATTGGGCCTCACTCTGACAATGGAGGAGGCCCAGGACAGAAAGGTCAGATTTTGAATGGTGGGAGAGTTGAAGTGCTGGGCCACCGGGAGATCAGATAGGTTAAGACGGACTGAGCGGAGGTGTTCAGCGAAACGATCGCCAAGCCTGCGCTTGGTCTCGCCGATGTAGAGAAATTGACACCTGGAACAGCAGATATAGTAGATGAGGCTGGAGGAGGTGCAAGTGAACCTCTGCCTCACCTAGAAAGACTGTTTAGGACCTGTTTAGGTATTGATATGTATTCTATATTGTCAATATGAAATGTTTTAAAAATTAAGATTAATGAGTGGCATAGCGATAATTATTGCCTTTTAGTGTCAGCAGTCCAAATGTAAACCTGACCTCCAGACTAACTGCCTGGAGTTTGCACATTCACTGACTGAAGATTTTTTTTTTTCAGGTTCTCCAGTTTCTTCCCACATTCTAAACGCAGATGAATTAATAGGTTACATCACTTCCAATTTCCAGGTGGATGGTAGAATCTAGATGGAGTTGATGGGAATGTCGAGAGAATTTGACACAGAAAATTGTGAGAGCTGACAGGATTTGATGGGCCTCTATCTTAAAGAAATATGGAAGATAAATGAAACTATTTATTATCCTCTTGGATTTAAACAGAAAACTTGTGTTTTTAAATTAACTTCCACTCAGCCAACCATATATAAAATCGTTCATCTTAAATTGACATTTATCTATTAGATATCCAATATTTTTCCCATTTCTGCAAAGCCATTTATCTTCAATTCAACACCCTCAAACCATTTACTAAATTCAAAGACTAACTGTCCTAATTCTGTTGACCATAGAGATACTTTAACCATGTCTCAGCTCAAGTTGTTATTTTGCACGAAAGGTAACGATGCAACGTTAATTAAAATTCAAGTGACAAGTAAAACTAAACTCTCTCATGTATGGTATTGTAAACCCCCAAACAACATCTCTGAAAAAATGACAACTTAATTTCAGCTTGACAAAATTTCAACACAATATGAACAAGAATTACATCATGGCTGGAATGAATGAAGGGCAAGTAAAATAAAGTGTGAGGGACTTTCTCTGTTCATGAAGTAAGCTTCTTTCGAAAAACCAATGAACAGGATTTTGTTCAGTAATTGTTTACACAGTGGTCCACTGCTATACATGTAAGACTAATGATACAATCAGAAATAGATTGGAACTTGCTCATTCAGCCAGCCAATAATCAATACTGACAATATTGCTATTTAAGTGAAATTGACCTTTACTAAACCCCTACTGTGCCAAAGAAGATACACAAGTACAGATGCCATGCAAATTCTAAATACCAAGCAACATCAGGAGCACATTATGTAAACTCTCAAATTAGTTTTAGGATAAGGGTCATTTTCTAATAACAGAACAGTACTTTCAAAAGTTATTTCGTAATAATTAATGAGAGAATTCAGCTCATCCCAGAACCTCACCACCTAAACATTTTAAGTTTAAAAGTTGTTGGCAACGATGAATTTCCATTTTAACCTGAAAAGTCATCACCAGTTTGAACTGGTACCCAAATGACCTGATGGGTCCCGATCAAAACGATACCTCCATGCCCTCCAGAAATGCTCACAAAGTGCTGGAGTAACTCAGCGGGTGATGCAGCATCGCTGGAGAAAAGGAATATGTTATGTTTTGTGTCGATACCATTCTTCAGACTGAGGAACTGAGCCAAGTCATGAACTCCTTGCACCCCTAAACACTTGAACTCCCCTTCTCATTCCCACTGACCTTTCTGTCATGGGCCTCCTCCACTGTCAGAGTGAGGCCACACACAAATTGGAGGAACAGCACCTCATATTTAACTTGGGCAACTTACAACCCAGACTGGGAAATCTTGAGTGGGTTTAACTTCAGTGACGTTTGCTAATTAATGATGAGCCATCTTTGGCTTGGAAAATTATAAATGTGAAAACTCATTCTTTTAGAAGGAAATTAGAATTGGAATTATTTTAAGTTAAAATAATTTTACGCATTCCTTTATATTTCCCCAAATGTTATCTTTATTTTGCTTTCTGTATGTAAATTTATTTTTCCAACATTGAACTTTCTGGTTTAGACGTTGCATAAATCTAACAGTTCCTCAGACGGATTGGTTGAAGAACCTTGCTGTTTCTTGGTCTGTTCCAAAGATGTGCACTACAACTGGCTGGATTAAAGAAAACCTGGAAGGTTTACAAACCCTTTCCTTTTGTGGTTGACTTCAATATCTATACCTTTACACCGCAGTTTGTAGCGTGCATCTAATACACAAAATTATCAGGTGACTGACAACATCCACAGGCCTGAAGATCGGCTACTTAAAACAATTTGCAGAGCTATTCAGAGTTCCCACCAAGAATGCATGAATGGATTCCAATGCACTTGAACTACATGCATTTATTCCATACTTTATTTTGAGAATTAGTTGACTCAGGAGATAGTAGGAATAAATAGGTATTTTTCTGTTATGAGGCTGTGACTAATGGGCTGCCACAGGATCAGTAGTTGCCCCAGCTGTTCAATATCAATATTTGTGATCTGGTTGAGAGAACAAAATGAAACTTCTCCAAGTATGCTGGCAATAAAAGCTGGGTAGAGTAGAGGGGGAAGGGAATGTGAGCTGCAGGGAGGATCTAAGGAGACTCCAATGTGATTTAGAGAAGTTAGGTGAGTGGACAAATGCATGCCATATGAAGCACTAAAAGCAGGAAGAACCAAAGTGCATAACCCCACATTTATTCACTTTACGCCTTACAGGGAAATTGCAAAAGGGCGAGCACTATGAGACGAATGGCCTTATTTGCCAGGCACTTAAAGCAAGCGATCAACGAGAGCAGTTAGGAAGACTGTTGGCATTTGGGCTTCATTGCAAGAGGTTGAGTATATGGGAAGGGAGTCTTGCTGCAGCTGTGCAGGCCTTGGTGAGATTCCATCTGGTTCTGTGCACAGATATGGTCATCTTTTCTGAGCAAAACTGATCTTGACATGAGAAGGGATTGCCACAAAGGTTTACCAGATTTATTCCTGGATTGACATATATAGTATATCTTTATTGTCATTTTGCCTGAGTACTCACATACCCAGAGGAAACAAAAAAACGTTGCTCAACCAGTATCCATTCAGTGTGCAGTAAAAAATAAATAGAAATAAAAATACATATATCATGAACAAATTAAACACTCTACTCTCTACTAAACATCAACAGGCGTTCCGATCGGCAGCGGCACGACAGTGGCTCTGCTGCAGTGTGTCCAGGTTGGTGGTTGGTGCGCGATACTTTGGCAGGGGGCAAAGTCCGTTTATCAGTCTTATAGCCTGCGGGAAGAAGCTGAGGAACATCCTGCTGGTTTTGCAGCTAATGCTCCTATACCTCTTCCCAGATGGCAGGATGGAGAATATGTGATGCGATGGGTGGTAGGGGTCTTTGATGATGGAGATGGCTCTGCTGATACATCTCTTCCTGTATATGTCCAGCAGGAAAGGGAGTGGAGCACCAATAATCCTGGTCTTCACAATCCTGTCTAGTTGGTGCCGTTCGTACGCCTTGCAGCTCCCGAACCAGGAAGTGATGCCGTAGGTTAATGTGCTCTCGATTGTCCCCCTATAAAACGTTCGTAGGTGTGTAGTGGGGAGACCTGCTTTCCGTAGTCTTCGGAGAGGGTGTAGTCGCTGCTGGGCTCTCTTGACCAGTGCTGTGGTGTTGGTCGTGGACGTCAGGTCATCTGACAGGTGGAGTCCTAGGAACTTCACGCTGCTGACCCTTTCCACATCAGCTCCATCGATGTGCAGAGGTGTATGGTCACAGAAATGCTCACAAAGTATGGTGTTGTTTTCCCGCCCTCCTGAAGTCAACCACCATCTCCTTAGTTTTTCCCACGCTGAGACTGAGGTTGTGGGATTTGCACCATCCTGTGAGCAGCTCCACCTCCATCCTGTACGCCGACTCATCATTGTCACTGATGAGACCCACCACTGTTGTGTCATCAGCGAACTTGTTGATGAAGTTGTTGTTGAGTCTAGCAGTACAGTTGTGTGTATGCAGACTAAACAGCAGGGGGCTTAGGACACAGCCTTGGGGCGAGCCAGTGCTCACAGCTATGGTTTTTGATGTCCTACTGCCCACCCTGACATACACTGAAAATGAGTCATTTAGGCCTCCATTCAGTGGAGTACGAGGTCTCTAAAATTCTACTAATCAGATAAGAGTAACAGTTAGAGAATCTAGAACCAGGGATCTAAACCTCAGGATACAGGATATACTTTAGAACAAAGATAAGAAGAAATGTATTCACCGAGGATAATGAATCCGTGGAATACTCTACCGCAGAAGGCAGTTGAGGCAATGTCAATAAATATATTCAGGAAGGAAATATTTTTCTTAATGCTGAGAAAATCAAGTGGTGTGGAAAGGTGCTGAAAATAGAGTACTAAAGTGGGTGATCAGCTCTGATCTTGCTGAAGTGGAACAGACCCAAAAGGGCCACATGGCCTACTTCTGCTCCTATTTTTGTGTCTTTATTTTTATTTACATAGAAGCTGAAGAAGTCAAGATTTCAAAATGAAATGCTTACTTCTGTGAAATACTATTGTTTGAATTGTCAGCACTATTTAAATATATATACAGAACACAATTGCCAATTACCAGTTGTCAGGGCTGCCAACTCTCACGCATTGAGCGTGAGACTCACGCATTTGACGAAATTATCACGCTCATGATAGAAGTTCTCATGCTCGTAATTTTTTTTTAAATTATATATATATATATATATATATATAAATAACGCCACACTCACAAATGATAATAGTATTCTGTCGGCGGGTTCCCTGTTAAGCCCATTGCACACTATTTAAAGTGGCAATGTAGACAAAAATGCTGGAGAAACTCAGCAGGTGAGGCAGCATCTATGTCTGAGCTTGACCCTTCTTCACACTCAAGCATTTCTCCAGCATTTTTGTCTACCGCTCTATAGATGCTGCCTCACCCGCATTCACAATCCCGTGCAGACGGTATAATAGGTGAGATGCAGCGGTGGTCCCAGCACGGTGTGCGTGAGTGATTCCCTCTCCCCCCCCCCCCGCCACCCAAGGCACCGCTCACACCTCTCACCCTCACCTCCGGCGGCTCTGTATCCGGCGGCCACTCTGTCCACACCACATGGAGTTTTAACCCCGGCCCGGAGTCAGGAGCGGACCGGGTGAGTGGGGGCGTCGGTGCAGTCTCCAGAGCCGCGGGGATGAATCCTGGGCTATAGCTCCGCTCTGATGCCTTCCCCGGACCCCCGGGTCAGTGACCCCTCACCTCCTCCGGACCCCAGCTGGACTCGGAGCACCTGGGCCGGCCCGCATTCCCTGGGAGGAGGAGAGAGGGAAATGCTCTCCGGACATCGCCAAGTCGCCGCTCACACCGGGTGTTGTCGCCGCTTCACTGACACACACTATCACACACAACCTTACACACACACACACAAGGTTTAAAAGGATATGGGCCAAATGCAGATAAATGGGACTAGTTTAAATGGGGCATCTTGATCTGCATGGACAAGTTGGGATGAAGGGCCTGGTTCCATGCTGTAAGACTATGTCACACTGTAGAAACAGTACAATCGCTCTGGAGAGGATCCAGCAGCATTTTATGAACATATTGGCAAGGCTGGAAGTTTTTTTTCCACTTTGAAGAAAGATTTGATAACTGGGATTGTATTCTCTGCAGCAATGGAGGTGAAGAAAAGACTTAGTCGAGGTGATTATGAGAATGGGACCCGTTTCGCTTAACAAAGAGTGTAAGAAGGAACTGCAGATGGTGGTTTAAACTGAAGATAGACATTAAAAGCTGGAAAAACTCAGCAGGACAGGCAGCATCTCTGGAGAAAAAGAATAGGTGATGTTTTGGGTTGAGACCTTCAGACTGAAGAGGTTGAAATCCAGCCATAAAATACAATGACTGGAGATGTGTGTTATCCAACTAAGGGCAGAAATCAGAATCATGTGTTCATCTTTATTGACGTGACACCAAAATAAATATATTACAGAAAAATAATTTAATGTGGTGGCACGGTGGCACAGCAGTAGAGTTGCTGCCTTGCAGCACCACAGACCCAGATTTGATCCTGACTACGGGTGCTGTCTGTACAGTATTTGTACATTCTCCTTATGACCACATGGTTTTCCCTGGATATTCCAGTTTCTCCCACATCCAAAAGAAGTGCAGGTTTGTAGGTTAATTGGCTTCTGTAAATTGTCCCTGGCGTGTAGGATACAACTGGTGTATGGTAGATTGCTGGTCGGTGTGGACTTGGTGGGCCGAAGGGCCTGTTTCATATATATGTTTTACATATGTCTTAATTTCATTGAACCATATACGGTTGAATGTGACATTATTTTCGTCTTGTTTCTATAGTCAAAGGGTAATGTTGATTGATTTATTTGTGCAGAACAGTGATGGAAGTCTGACTCCTCTTGCCTGGTTTCTATGTTTTTGTTTCTCTCTGTGCATAACAGCATGAATTATAATCTGATTTCCATACAAGAATATACTAAGGCCATTCATGTGCTGCACCTGTTGATCAGAGCCTGGCTCTACTGTTGAATGTAATTAGGAATGTAATTTAGTCTAACCTTATTCATAACTAATCCAATTTGAAGCATAAAATGTTGCATTCAAGTGTAAATTAAAAAGCTCGCTACAGTATGCACAATTTCAAGCTGAAAAATACAAAAGCTCCCTACCGTGGGAGGGAGGACACCTCCCTCCCACACCCTCCCCCCTCGGTTGCTACGCTCCCTCGCTATTTCTCACTCCCAACTCTGACCTAATGTTGACAGCTCTGCAGTTGGACTGCAACCATTAACTGCAACTGCCCATTCAAACCATGCCAAAAGACTTCAGTTAAAATTTCACGCTGTACTTCTGTCAAAAGTACCACATCGTGTAAATTAAGTGGCTTAATAAAACGTACAACAAAAACAATCGTTGTCTCACTGACTCCTTTGACTGTAAGTAAACATCAAAAGCATTTGAAATAGATTTTGTAACAAAAAGGATGAAAATATTAGAGGCAATTTCAACATTAACAAAATTTTATTGTGAATTTTAATCATGCTATTTGTCGAGCTGAAATAGGTCAATGCTCTAGTTCTCACCTACTCACCATTAAAATTCAGGTTACAAAAGCAATTTTCATAGCTTAACATTTTTCCTCAAAGGCAAATTATGCAAGGTCAAACGTACTATATTGTAGTACTCTCTAAAAATGAAGTACTCTTGTGTTTGTCCAAACATTCACTGGCGATCATAGCTCAATTGATTCATTAGGTCTAACTTTTGATATTTAAAAAAAATACATAGTCACTTCCGAACGGGAATAGGTCACCGATTAAACAATCCACAACTCATTTAACTCAATTCTTGACAAGTAGTGGTGTCCAAACCACCAGATACATATTTCAGAATTTTCTAAATATTGTATGGACCTAGTCGCTAATGGGTGGAAAGGAAACTAGTGCTACCAGCAGGGATAGATAAGCAACATATTCAAGGCAACATAAACAAAATTCCACAGATAAATTTTAAAACATTTTATTCGTAAAAAAATTGTTTCCTATAAAATTCAGTTCTGGTTGATCAGACAAGTTGGTTGCAATTTTAAGAATTCAAATCTGCAAATATTGATCGTGTAAATCCACAAGTAAAACAAAAAAAAGGTATTCAAATCATTTGACTAAAATGAAAACATTCATTTGATTGGGCAGTTCAATGCATATTCCATATTGAGGGGTTGGAGTGCAGTTAATCAGCAAGACCGGGACGACTACTTACAAGGAGTATGGCCAGCGAGTGGCGCTTGGGATGAGGGATGAAGAGATTCATTTTTTAGTTTAGTTTAGGGATACAGCGCGGAAACGGGCTCTTAGGCCCACCGAGTCTGGACCAACCAAAGATCACCCATACACTGGTTCTATCCTACACTCTAGGGACAAAATACAGCAGCCACTTAACCTACAAACCTGCGCTTCTTAGGCATGTAGGAGGAAACCACTATAACCGGAGATAACTGACGCGGTCACAGGGAGAACGTAAAACTTCGTAAATAATAGCTTTCACGATCAGGATCGAATCTGGGTCTTTGGCGCCGTAAGGCAGCTCTACTGCCTCGCCAACGTGCCGAAAAGAGAGTGAGCACAATGTTGAATGGACGGCAGCGGCATATCTATTGCAGCATTCAAATTTAGTTACACAAAATTATATACAGTCAGATGGAAAGAAACAGGTCATGTAACCACATGGGATTTTATGCTCCATTTGAGCCTTCTCCTCTTTACCTTTTACTATCAATACAACCCTTTATTCAAGGGTTGCAAAAATAATGGCTTGCAAACTAAATTTGGCCTGTGGCATACACATGAATTACTATGAAGATTGAACAGGCACCTCATGTTTTATGTGGGAGTTACAGGGTTTGAAAAACAGCGCGTAAATCAAAAAGTGTGTAAATCAAACGCATGCCTGGCATCACATGCAACTATGCTGTCAATTGAAATAAGAGGCGAGTCACATCATAAAACTTTCCCTTCCATCTGTACAATGCTTTACCTGAAATGCATGATATTACCCATTGGGCATTAAAACTGAGAAAATTACCCATTTATGCTTTATAATTGGAAAGATATATCCAAAAGGCAGGTAGACAGAAAATGCTGGAGTAATTCAGCGGGACAGGCAGCATCTATGGAGAAAAGGAATGGGTGACATTTCAGGTCAAGACCCTTCTTCAGATATCCCAAAGGCAGATATATTTAAACATATAACCTAATAGCTGCAGAGTTTGAGTTTCCTTTCTGTTATGCAAAACTCAACTTGCAAGATGACTTTGAAAGCTGCTGTGCAAGTTTACCAGGCATAAATTTGAGCATGCTATTCTGAAAATAGGAGCATATAAATTAAACTTCAGTAGGAATTAGACAAGCGTGTTATTCTAAACACACGCAAATCAAGCACACATAAAATGAGAGAGGTGCCTGTACTCCAAAAAATGAGGTTCCAATATTTTCATATACAATGCTCAAGGCAAGCTCTGCAGCAGAACAAATTCGTCCTCTGTAATCTCCTGTCATGAGGAAGTGAGTTGTGGTAGTTTCTAGAGGAAGCTGGTCACAGTGTTGGAGTCAGATGGGAAGCTTAATATTAAGAGGACAATTGACAGAAAGGGGTCAATAGGGAGAAGATATGGGGAAGATGGCAAAGGCAGTCAAGGCACAGTGGAAATTCTCAAAATGCCTGGACCTGGGAATCAGCACCCGCTTTTCCCCACAAGATCCTTGACTTGACCCATTGACCAAAATCAGTAAAGATAAATGACAAAACATCCTCCACAATAATTCTTAACACCAGTGCCCCACAAGAATTCATTCTCAGACCGTTACTATACTCCCCATACACTCATAACTGTGCAGCTAAATTCTGCTCAAACTCCACCGACACGTTTGGAGATGACACCACTGTAGAGGGTCGGATCCGCACAATGACAAGATAAAATACAAGAGGAGATAGAGAGCTTAGTAGCAGAGTGTCAAGGGAATAACTTCTCTCTCAATGCCAGCAAGACGGAGGATCTAGTTATTGACTCCAGGAAGCGAGGTAGAATGCATGCCCCAATCAATACAAAATGTACCAAAGTGGAAATCATTGAGAGTTTCCAGCATCTAAGCATAAAAATCAACTTCTATAGATGCACCGTAGAAAGCATACTTTCGTGTTGCATCATAAGTTGGTTTAAGTATAACTCTGAACTCGACCACCCAATCACACAGACCACCCTCCCCACCATCGACTCAATGTACAATTCATGTTGCCTCGGGAATGCAGCCATTATAATCAAGGATCTTTTTCCACAACCTCCTCTCTTCCACCAGGCAGTGAATACAACAGTTTGAAACCATGCAACACCATATTCAGGAACAGCTTCTTCCCATTATCAGACTACTGAACAGTCCTCCTATAAGCCAGGGTGGAATCCGTATCCTCCAACCTACTTCAATGCAGACGATGGACTTTTTCTCTCTAACTGTAACACTGCAATGCTGTAAAACTATATTCTATATAGAATTCTACATTTTTCTCTTTCCACATTTATGACTTGAGTGTATAATAAGATTTGATTTGACTGAACAGCATGCAACAAAAAGCATTTCACTGTATCTTGGAACAGTAATAAACCAATATGGTGGCACAGCGGTAGAGTTGCTGCCTCACAGGGACCAGAGACCCGGGATCAATCCCGAGTATGGGTGCTGTCTGTACGGAGTTTGTACGTTCTCCCCATGACCGCGCGGGTTTTCTCCGAGATATTCGGTTTCTTCCACACTCCAAAGACGTACAGGTTTGTAGGTTAATTGGCTTGGGTTTGTATACTTGGTATAAGGGTAAATTGTCCCTCGTGCGAGTAGGCTTGTGCGGGGATCGCTGGTCGGTGCGGACTCGTTCGGCCAAAGGACCTGTTTCCGCGCTGTATCTCTAAACTAAACTAAAAAAACTAAAATAATACCAAGGTTAAAGGGAAGAACACCTCTGCTCTTCTACAAACATACACCATGGGAACAGAATCAAAGGTGGCACATGGACTACCTGGCCTAACTGGTGGAGAGGGGCACAGCGCAACTATTAATTGTGAGCGTGGCATTTTGGTACAAAACAACCTACCAAAATGTCACTTAACATTTCTTGGCATTAAATTGCAGTCAGCACTGCATTCTCTAGCAGCCTGTTTGTATCTCCTTAAAGTCTACCTATTCTCACCTACCTCCAAGTTGTATCATCTACCACAGTATTGAGTGTATTCTGACAAGATTCTTGGCTGTTCCCAAATATTTATATTTTTCCTACGTTGATGGCCAGTAGTGTTTCTATTCCCCACAAGTTGAAACAGAGTAGAAATTGGTGCTCAATCACTTCTATAAAGTATACACAATTCCAAGTAGTTTAATCATAAATCATTGATGTTCATGTCAGAAATGCATATGTTAGTATACTCAGTGCAAGGATTCACAGGAACATTTCTATCTTTTTGTGTTCAATATTGTAGATCCAGCATAGTGTATATTAATTTATCCAAAGGGAAAAGGAGACCTTTACCTCCAAACCCTTTCCATCTCAGTCCACAACACCAAAGTAAAAACCACATTTTTAATGGAATTTAAATGGTTAAATGTAAACACTCTGGAGTGTTCCAGGGCTCTGGACCACTGAACTACCAAATTATTGAAAGTTATGTGGGTAACTCTTTCAGAGATGACAAAGAATATATATGAAATGCATAGTTTACTGCAATATATTGAAGAACAACTAATTTGAAGTTCACGGCAAAACAAAGTACAAAATAAAAAGTTTGTAACGAATACAGGATTTAACTTGCAGAAATTAAGTCAGCTTATAGTCAACTACTAATTGCTATTTTAAATATATCCGTTTAAGTGACAGTTGTTCAGACCAAAGAAATATCCTTTTTATCTCTCACAACAACCCCCACATTGTGGCGCATTATCTTGTATGACCACAACACTTAATTTCCTTTAAACAAAGATTATTTGTTCAATTGTTTATGATGAACCAAGAGACTATATCAAGAATAGTAAATGTTTTCACATACTTTTAGTCTTCTCATTAAAACTTTGGTGTGGTGGAAATGAGAAATAGGTGGCGGCAATTTATTTCACCTTTAGTAGAAACAAGGAACTGCAGGTGCTGGTTTACACAATACGACAAAGTATTGGAGTGACTCAGCAGGTTAAAAGCATCTCTGTAGACTATGGATAAGTGACGTTTCGGGTCAAGACCCTTCATCAGTCTGAAGAAGGGTCCCGATCCGTCACCTTTCCTTGTTTCCAGAGATGCCGCCTGACCCGCTGAGTTACTCCTGCACTTTGTGTCCTTTTCTTTAACCTGAAGACATGTTAAAATACCATTTCATATTCCATATCATGTCCAGTGGGCATTATAGGTAAACATCGGCAAGACCAAGCGTAGACCTGGCAACCATTTCAGCAAACACTTGTGCTCGGTCCGCTCAGGCCAACTGGATCTCCGGTCCATTTTAACTCCTCTTCCCAACCCCATATTGACCCTTCTGCCCTGGGCTTCCTCCATTGCTTGAATAAGGCCACACGCCAACTATAGGAACAGTTGCTCATATTCTGCTTGAATATCTTACAACCCGACAGTATAAATATTGAATTCTCTAATTTTAGGTAACAACCTCCCACCCCCCATCCCTTCTCCCACAAACCCGCTTTCTTTCACCCGTTCTTGCACTTATTTCTCCCTTCCACTTACAGCCCTTCCTCTCTTCACAATTCTACAATCCTTTTGTCTCACACCTGTTTCTACATTCTGTCATTTTATCTGTGGTGTTCGTCAAACCATCTGCCTATAAACCCCCTTTTATCCGCCACCCATTAGCTTACCTCCTCTAGCTTCCCCACCCACCCCCCCAATAATCAATCTGAAGAAGTGTCCCGACTCAAAACATTACCTATCCATGTTCTCCAGAGATGAATGAATGAAAAATGAATGAATGAAAACTTTATTGTCATTCAGATATACACCTAGACACAGTGCACCTTGAACAGATGCTGCCTGACCCACTGAGTTACTCCAACAAGGTGTCCTTCCCCCCCCCCTCCCCTCAGTAAACATTTGTTTCAATCAACAATTTGCCCACTTGACCAAATAGATTGCCAACGATAAAAGGCGAGGGAGATTTATGTTCATAGAGGCATTGGCCAGATTAGGCATATATACAACAGTGATTTTATGTATATGACTACGAGACTGTTAACATGACTTTATTTTAATACTGAAATTTGGAAGTGCGTTTCAAGAATACCGGCTTTCTTACAAGGTGCAGTCCAAAAATAGTTCTTCCATAGCCTTGATCCAAAAGACATGCAATTGCATGTGCCTACAGTTATAGTACTTACGCCTCTGCCATGGATCTAAATGAATGACAAAAATCCAAAAGGCATCATATATTGAAAGCAAGTGGTATAGGTGGTGCACAGCGGTAGTGTTTCTGCCTTACCCGGGTTTGATCCCAACTACGGGTGCTATGTGTATGATCCCAACTACGGGTGCTATGTGTATGGAGTTTGTATGTTCTTCCTGTGACTGTGCTCCAGTTTCCTCCAAAACTCCATAGACATGCAGATGTGTAGATTAATTGGCTTCTGTAAATTGTCCCCAGTGAGTAGAATGGAACAAGTGTACGGATGATCATTGGTCAGCGCAGACCCGTGGAGGCTGAGGGGCCTGTTTCCATGCTTTATCTCTAAAGTAAACTAAACAAGAAATTTATAAGCCAAGACAATTTGAAGGCCAAGTTTATAAACAAACAAATCTGAAAGCCTTGATGGTATCATGTAACTATAATGCTACTGAAGAGAGTTTCTTGTCGTATGAACCACAACAATGAAAGTTATGCTGCAGCTTTACAGGCACATTTGCTTAACAACAACAAAATACAATAAATTATCAATTATTTGAAGCACACTAGACTATCTCCTGTAAACTTTGTTCCTCTCATCTCAAAACTGGCACTCTAGCATTTGATTTCTTCAATCCTGAGAAAAAGTTGCTGACTCCCAATCCTATCTATGCCTCATAAATTTTATATACTTCTATCAATTCTCCCTGCAACCTCCAGCATTTCAGAGAAAAGAATCCGAGTCTGTTCAATCTTTCCCTGTACCTAATATCTCCTCATCCATGCATTATTTTGGTAAACCTCCCCTGCACCCATTTCAAAGCCTCAACATCCTTCAATAATCAGCACTTCAATAACTTGATGCTTGAAGGGAAAAAGCCATTTTCAAACCTGGAAGTAATTGTTCTCAGGCTCCTGTACCTTCTTTGATGGTGGCAATGATAAAAGAGCATGGCCAGGGTGTGGGTCTTAGATGATGATATCAGCTGGCTTCTTGAGGCAGCAATTCCTGTAGATCTCATATTGATGTTACTTTCGACAGAAATAGCTGTTGTAGAACATTTCTAATTTGTCACTGTTTGCAATACAATAGTATTGTGTTAAAGCTTACAAATATTGGAATAGCAACCATGACACATTAAATTGGACGATTGCAAAAATATTCATTAAAATAGCACAAAAAGATGACCTTGAATTTGAATGCATTTTTTATGAATGATATGTTGGCACTGAGGCTCATATAGTTTGGCACTGTAATTTCTCCAATATAAGGAATGAATTCAATTATTCACAAAGGATGCTCCCAAAATAGCAACTAACTTCCTGACTGTTAGTCATTTACAGAAGGGGGTGGGGGCAGCGAGGAGTTTTTCAAAACATCCCTAAATCCTTATATTGCAATGGTTAAACACCAGCTCCTTAATAATGTTCACTACCCATCAGTCTGAAGAAGGGTCTCGACCCGAAAACGTCGCCCATTCCTTCCCTCCAGAGATGCTGCCTCACCTGCTGAGTTACTCCAGCATTTTATGTCTACCTTCACTACTTATTAATGTATTTCACACCAACAATGTGATATTTTTATTTGCAATCTAATTTTTGAATAACAAGTTTCCAGAAAAAACTGATGCAGCTAACCTCCAGTAATGTAACATGCACATTTTGGGTTATAAAATACTGCCTATGAGCACCTAATGGGAAATCAAGTAGTTACTAATTAGATTTTCTAATTCATTACTTGCTAAATAAGTAAACACTTAATCTGTGCCTTTTTGCAAAAAAACATGTTTTAAGCCAATACACAACTCTGAAGAGGTGCCCCAATCTAAAATATCGCCTAACCATGTCCTCCAGAGATGCTGCCAGATCCGCCATTACTACAGCACTATGTTTTTTTTTCTAAATCAACATCTGCAGTTCCACGTGTCACCATCTTATTACTCGAATACAAAGACTATGCCAATGATTTGGTACTATTCTCAAGTGTTTAGCGCTGAATTTAGGCCAAAATAAACCCCAAACTATTTTAATCTGGAAAGGACACAGAGCTTTGGAAAAGCGGGGGCAGCATTTGGATTTCATAGCTCTCATGAAGCAAAATTCCCCAGAGATATTTATTAAAGAGAAAAACAAGATGAACTCACAACAAGTTATGAAACAACAGACAACATTTGATGAAAGGTAGAATTAGAGATTAAGTGTTAACTTGGAAACTTCCGAACTGCTCACCCAAATCAAGATTCATTCCTTGAATAGAGTAATGGGCCATTTAATGGTATTTTTATTATGCACATCTTAATTCCACAAGCGCATTCAAAGAAACATTATTAATCAATTTGACATTTAAAACAGGGGGCCAAAAGAGTAAAAAGGTAGGTTTTAAGTAGAAGCTTTAAGAAATGAGAAGAGATAGGGGAGGAAAAGCATGATAATGAGCAAGCAGGTGGGGATGGAGGCAGTTGGAAGTTTGTACATGTAGGAACACAGGCACAGTCCATGGACACATTCAAATTTATAGGTACAAATTCAGTAGATCACCTGTCATCTCGCTTTGCCACCTGTTTCAATTTTATTTTGTTAACATGCCAATAATCATCCATAACATTCATGCAACACTTATTGACTGCCATTTCCTTTACTGTCTATATTTTGGAAGTGGAGACAATCATACCGAGATTGTACGATGGTAAGTTGGTCAAGGAAATACTGGAATAATCACACCCAGATGACCAGAGAGTTGGGCTGAACTTCGTTAAAAAGGAACTTCACAATTTCCTAATTTAACCTCCTAAGTTTTATTTTAAAATTACTAATTTAAAAAAAAATCTATGGAAGAAAATAAAAAAATTCACATAGAAGTAACCTTTAAAAGCCAATCAGTGATTCTGGCTTAAAACCTAAAGACCATGTAACGATGCAAAATATTCTGGGTACTTGACAGTGAAATTAGTTTGTGAATACAAATTTATGTCAGCTCAAGAGATGTCAGATTATGGTGGAGAGCTCTGTAAACAATGACAGTGCACCATGTAAAGGTCTGCTGGATCACTGACAGTAACTTTGGCATTGTCATATTAACTTCCAGATGCATGAACATCCCCAAGTTTAGTCACAGAGAGAAGTAATGGTAACACCAGTAGCTTTGCTGTCACTATGACCACAGAATCAGGTCCAATAGGCATCGGCTAAAGGAAAAACAACTACTTAACACTCTACACGGTATTGCTTAACTCAACAAGATCAAAAGGACAAATATTACATTCCAAAGAATGCATTTATTTCTGTATACATCAATTTAAGGTGCGTAAATCTGAATGGCAGCGATATGTACAAAATCTTAAAATGCCTTAGATGGCAAGGCACCACTCCGGCTTTGCTGTCTGTGTAAAGATACCAGAGTCTTTTGCAGCAGTGTCACTGTAGTGTGTTGTCCTTGGTCCAGTGTCATCTAGATGCTGCTGATAAATTCAAAGGGCATAGAAGCTATCAACTCAGCCTCTTCACATCTGGTCCAACCAATACAGGTGTACTGTTATTACAGGCAGTAGGCCAGATCCAGCACAATTTGATGCCTAAATTTGCAGCCAGATACTTCATAAAAATGTAATTCAAGTTTCTGCTGTTTCATCTTCACTAATTTATTCTTATATGTATGGCTGGGGATCATGACAGAAGCCTCCTCGTGGTGATCCCTGGACGCGACAGCGTGATGCATTCTGTGACGCGTCGGGCGACAATTCCTTCAACATGTTGGACGATGACAGAAGCCAACAGCGAGCTACATCGTCTGACACACGAGCTAACAATATGTATGGCTAAAGAGTAGCCTGGAAACATTCAGATCCATCTTACTCCCATTTTAAAAGACAGCAACCTTTCGATTTTAGATTTAGAGGAATCCTACATTTATACATCAATGGAAACATTCTGCACTCCCATCAAACCCTCTCCAAATATATCCCACAATGCTGGCACCTTTTCATATTACAGTAACTGTTTCTATCATGTCACATTTTGATAAATTATATAACAGTTGGACCTTATCATGATGGA
Source organism: Amblyraja radiata (assembly GCF_010909765.2). Classification (NCBI taxonomy): domain Eukaryota; kingdom Metazoa; phylum Chordata; class Chondrichthyes; order Rajiformes; family Rajidae; genus Amblyraja; species Amblyraja radiata. The sequence goes on from NC_045976.1 coordinate 27,982,409, forward strand.
AATTTTACATCTGGTCAAGACAAGAATGTTTCATTGCCATATGCACCCTGACCGGAACAATGAAATTCTTCTTTTGCCGTAGCTTTACGGGCACATTAACACAACAACATACAAAATAAATATACAAAAAGCAATAATAAACTCTCAGTTATACTAGGTAACCAGATTATAATAGTGAAAGCCAAACACAAAACACTTAAAAGTTCCATGTTGAGGGGTGTTGTGGTTATGGTTGTGCAGGGTGGTTCAAGAGCCCGATTCTTGATGAGAAGTAACAGTTCTCAGACTCTCGTACCTTCTTCCCAATGGTAGCAGCAAGATGGAATTGCAATGTGGGTCTCCGATGATATTAGGTGCCTTATTGAAGCACCATTTCCTGTAGATCCCTTCGATGGGGAGGTCAATACCTGTGATGGATCACAGGTTACGTCCACCACTTTCAGCAGTCTCCTTCATGCTTGGCCGTTCAAGTTATCAAAACCAGGTCTGTGATGTAATCTGCCTATTGTCATTTGTTCACAAAATGCTTGCCCACTGATATGCCTTCCATCTATCCAGCTACATTCCCTGATAGTGGGCCCAGTAATATTCCATTTCTAGATGGTCTTTCAAAGTACTTTCAAAGTAGTACAGTTTTAATAATTCTGCAACTTGAAAGGCCAGGAACAAAGGATATTACAGAGAGAGATACAACCACCTAGTCCCCGGGACTATCCTCCCACCAAAGATATCTGTAGCAGGTGCTGCCTCAGAAAGACAGCCAATATCAAAGACCCAATCTACCCTGGCCACATTTGATTTCACTTCTCTCATTGGGATAGAGGTACAGGAGCCTGAAAACCATGACCACCAGGTTCAGCTTCTTCCCAATAATTATCAGGCTATTGAACATGCACAACACTAACCTCTGCAACCATGAGCTTGTCGGGACTGTTTTTAGTTGAACTAAAGACTTTGGATTTTTTGCACTTGCATTTATTTCTTCCCATTTAATCCTCAGTTTTTGTCCTATTGGTTTTGTGTTTTTCAGTCGTGCCTATATTTGTGGGCTCTCTTTTGGTTTGGAATTCGAAGTGTGCCAATCCTTTCTGCTACTTCAACTTTTAAGACCTCGTTTTTGTTATAGATTCCTTCTTACTAATCATGTCACCTCAGGTTCAATTGCCCAGCTCCATTAGCTGCCTCATTCTGCCCCTTAAGTACAACAAATCTGTGCTGACAACATCTCTGCCTGCTCCCATTTCCCCATCCCACCTCATCCGTCCATTCTGGAGCCATACATCAACTTCCACAACTTCAGCAGTAGAATGCCAGCACACAATTCTAGAGTAACATTATAGACCAAATTGGATAATCTGGTATAGGTCCACCATTGATTTTCCAGCAACTGAGAGCGCAGCACCTCCTTTAATCTGGACAAAATCATGAGACCACTTAATATCCCGTCCAGAAGTCACGCCAAAAATGTGGTGCGTAGACCAGGTAACATAGAAACATAGGTGCAAAGGTAGGCCATTCGGCCCTTCGACCCAGCACCGCCATTCAATATGATCATGGCTGATTATCCAAAATCAGTACCCCGTTCCTGCTTTCCCCCCCCATATCCCTTGATTCCATTAGCCCCAAGAGCTAAATCATAACTCTCTCTTGAAAACTTCTTCAGTTCAGTTCAAAGACAAGCACACAAAGCTGGAGTAACTCAGCAGGACAGGCAGCACCTCTGGAGAGAAGGAAAGGGTGACGCTTCAGGTCGAGTCCCTTAACCCAAAACATCACCTGCAGTATTCCTTTTCTCCAGTGAGGCACGGTGGTGCAGCAGTAGAGTTGCTGCCTTACAGCACTTGCTGTAAGGTGCACCGGAGATCCGGGTTCAATCCCGACTGCGGTTGCTGTCTGTACAGAGTTTGTACGTTCTCCCCGTGACCTGCGTGGGTTTTCTCAGCGAACTTCGGTTTCCTCCCACACTCCAAAGACATTACAGGTTTGTAGGTTAATTGGCTTGGTAAATGCAAAAACAATTGTTCCTAGTGTGTGTAGAATAGTGTTAATATGCGGTGATCGCTGGTCAGCGAGGAACCGGTGGGCTGAAGGGCCTGTTTCTGCGCTGGATCTCTAAACTAAACTAAACACAAAGATGGAGCAACTCAGCGGGACAGACAGCATCTCTGGAGAGAAGGAATGGGTGATGCCTCGGGTCGAGAACCTTAACCCGAAACGTCACCCACTCCTCCTCTCCAGAGACGCCGCCTGACACGCTGAGCCACTCCAGCATTTGTGTCTATTTAAAGTGCAAGGCAGCCAATTGACCTCATCAAGACTTCCACGCCGATCGGAGTCGGCAGATCTACTCTCATAGGTTAATTGACTGTGGTAAGATTGTAAATTGTCCCTTTAAAGTCTAAACATCAGGCATCTTTATGACAAGAGGATATGGGTCCAAAATGTCTCCAAGGATCAAAACTAAAGCTGCAGATAATCTGTTTCACTTTGAGTTAGCAGATTAGTGAAGAATTCTGGCAGAAACCAAGGAAAATTCTCAAAAGTTCTCCAAGATCCTCTTCAAACACGATCTTCTCACATCAAATTGTCACCCTCAACATTGTGATTTTTTTTTTTTTAAAGCACACTTAACTTTCCCCAATAGATTCCAGGATTTTCCCTACTGCGGGTATCAGTGCAGATGGCTGAAATGTTATTTCTGTTGACAAATTTGCATTTGCACAAACTATTAATTTTAGGTACATTTGCAACTCTTTAATTTATACGTAAAATAGAATGACTGGAAGATTAAACACAGGATGTTGTTAAACCCAGCATTTGTGCCAGCTCCTTACCAATACGACCCCCCCCCACCCCCCCCAATTCTGCATAGTTTTGCTTCTTTTTTTAAAATCACCATATATTTGTGCATTTCCCTCTAGGAGAACCTAACTCCACCATATTTGCAGGCAGTGCATTCAATATTTCTAGATTACTTTTCCTTTATAACTTTAGAAGCTGCTGGAATGTCTTCCAGTAGGATTACTCTCCCCTCACTTCTGCAAAGAATGACCACGAAATTGAAGGATTTCAAAATCTGGCCAATAATTAGGCTAATCATATTAAGCCTCTATATCTATAGATATTTAACCTCAAACTATTTTCTATATTTTGTTTAAATCCCTGAAAGAAATGTACACACATCATGAATTACTCATTATTTATATGGCTGCCTTTTTTTATTCACTAGCAAATCTTTTAACCTCATTGGAAACTAATCCTCATACTTACATACTTATTCAGGTTTAACACCAGTGTAGGAAACTTAACTAAAATCATACTCATAATTAAAAATTCTATCATGACTGTCCTTCACCAAGGTGTTGTTGATCATAATGGCATTCATTAACCTTGCATCATTGCAAATACCAAACAGCGTGGCCACTAACTAGTGCTTCACATTCTAATCTAGAAGCTATTCAATGCATTGCATGAACTTGGCCATAGATCTATATGAAGATTAAGGTCTCCAGTGATTACTGTATGAATTTCTTCTTAACAAACAGAAGGACCTCGAACCAAAACATCATCCATTCCTTCTATCCAGAGATTCTCCAGCATTTTGTGTCTATCTTCATGTAAACCAGCATCTGCAGTACCTTCCTACACCTTTAATTTTCCATTTTGTTTACTTGCCTTACACCTGTTAGGAAGTTATAAACAAGAGGAACAAAGTAATAAAGAAATGTCAGGTTCTAGAACTACCGCATAGTGACAAAGGTGGACTTCAAGTAATCAACTACGCTCCGCAGCAGTAATTAAGGAACCATTTGCATTACGTGGACCCAATTCATAACACTGTTTTGATCAGGGACTATAAGTACCACTTAAAAGTTAGATTGGAAATTGACAAGTACACAAAAAGCCGTCTTGGATTTAAATACGGGGGGGGGGGGGGAAGGGAAGCTTCCCCTGCAGTAATCAGGCATCTCTCAAGAACACAGCTTCTGGTTTAACAGTAGGTGGCCACTGAAATTGACAATCGCTTCTATCGACACTTGTACAATGATACTTTATTAAACAAGGTAACATACAACCATTAGTATTTTTTGTCTGCAGTAACAAAAATAAATATTGCTATTAACAAAATCCTAGTTTTGAAAATCCTGTGGGCAAAATAAATTTATTGTTGCAAGTCTGAAATACACTCCCCTCCAAACCCCTTTCCCCAATTGACACAACTGTCTTTATAATGCGATTTTCTATAACACAAAACTTCTTAGGAATGCAACTATCGCATTATAGCTGAAACACCTGCATTCAAGAGAAACATCTTCATCAGCAAGACTCCTGATCAAATGAAGAGGCCCCGTTTGATCTAGCTTTGGGAAATGAGGTAGGTTATTGCCATCATCTCCAAAATCTCCATCTTTACTTCAACAACCTAAAAGGCCTTGCATCGAAACCTGGTAACTTATTCCATTTAAGAATAATCATTCCAATAGTTGTTTTCAAAGAAAAATAGCGTATGTTGCCAAGAAAAGCAACAAATGCGAGCATTGGAAAACTGAATTTAAAAGTACAAAAGCATTGATGTGCACAGAGAAAGAAAAGTATGAGAAGTCAAGTGAATAGCAGAAAAACAGATCGCAAGAGCTACTAAAAGGAAAAGATAGTCAACGTTGATAAGGGTAACTTATTGACTGAGACACAAAATATTGTTTAAAAAAAAGGAGACCGAGTATAGGGCCTGCCCGTCTTCATGGAAGGCACAGCAAACATCCAAATGTGCAGAATGGCAGGTCTAATGCGAAGAAGTTCAACAACAATAGTATTAATTACTCCAAGCTTTTCATTTAAATTTACAGGACAAATGTGATCAATCCACAGGACCTGATGACCTGCAGAAAAAAAACTAAAAATAGGACCAAGAGTTCAAGCCCCCTCAAGCATGCCCTGCTATTCAGTATTATCCTGGCTGATGTGCCCGTTCACCAAACTTTACAAATTATTATCCATGTCCTCTTTTTTTAAATTATTATTAATAATCTAGCCGCCATGGTAGAGAATTCCATGGACTCACCACCATCTGCAAAACTAAATTGATGCATACTTCATTTTTAAATTGTCTCAGATTCAATTTTGAATCTGTTCTACTTAAACAGGCCAAAACAAAATTGTTACACTGCTTCATGCCAGGGCAAAAAAGCTTATTAGATATTAATCAATCCAAAGCAACTTATCCTTATGCTATTCAGACTCCTTTGTGGAACTGAGGTACGCCATGATTGTCAAATCTATTTCCCAATTTAAAATTACTTGTCAATAATTCTACCCAGCATTGTATAACAACATTTCCTCAGCAAGATACCATTCTCTAGAAAATTGGGCTCAACTAAAATGTGCCATTGTAAATAAGAGTTTAATTGTCTACTTCCTCCATCCACTCATCGCTCATCCCTCATTCCCTCCATTTTTCTTTGCGCAACACTCCCCTGCACCCTAACAGCACCAAAATCACACCCCCTTTTCCTTTTTTGCACTATCCCTCCCTCTGGTCCATTTCATTCCCTATCTTATTTTTCCATCAGTTGCATTTTGTTATTCTCTATATATCATCTCCAACCTTGTTTATTAACTCTCCCCTTCAACAGTCTCATTTGCCAAACAACCACTTCTTGCTTGAACCCACATCTACATTTTCAAATTCCCATGGTTAATATCCAATATGCCTATCAAAAACTATTTTCAGCCCCACAATCCAGACACCTTCAACTTAAAATTCTGCCCCTTGCTCCGTCACAACTGTTCATCCCTCCAATGATAGCCTTGTACTTGTCTACCTTGGTTCTAAGTTTCAAAGTTCTCTCCTTATAATCCTAAATGTAATCTTTACCAATCATTTAGTTATCTAATCCAACATTTTACAGTACTGTCAAAATTATTTTTGCAGACATATGCAACGCCATTGTGATATTTATTATGTTAAAGACTCCAAGTAGTGCAAATTACAATTCATTCAAAATGTGCTGATGAAGATGTTGGATAGCCAATAAGATCTCCAAATGCCTGATATCAATCGCTACACTAATGCTAAATTTCCATTAAATCAATTGTTTCCCTTCCTTCACTGTATGTTACAAACCACCGCGGACTGCAAGTTCACAGACATCACCCACTCCAGAGTATTTCACCAATGCGGCCATAATTCATGCGAGTCTATACACCGAATACAGGAAAGATCTGCGATCAAAGGAATTATCACACTCCAGCTATTCTTGAAATCATACAACAGCCATCCACTGGAAACTATACTTCACACAACGGGTATAGTTAAACCATAGCTCCTTCCCCAATACAATTACTGAGTAGTAACAGAAATAAATGTCTATTGTCAGGTCTGATGACATAAAATGAAAAACAGGTCTTATAAAATAATGAATACTTTAAGTGAAACAACACAAAACCACTCATTGCATACTTTCTCTGAGCGAACACAACGCCCCTGTGTCTTGCGCAACATCCGCAAGCGCTCCACATTTCTGACTCACAGCTGACAAATTCATTACATTTTTTTGCTCTGCAAACCTCACACCCAAGATGAACCTGGGGGGGGGGGGGGGTGGGGGGGTTCTACGTTGTCTAAACCGTTGTTGTGCCCCGTTAAAGGCGAACATTTCGTTCCCAGTGCCCGAGACAAACACGAGCTGTAGTTATTTAGTGGGGAAAGTGGATGAGGAGCCATGAGGGGGCGGCTTAGGCCGCACAGCCTGGAGCTGGCGGTGATGGTCCAGCTGGGTCGCGGCAGAGGAGGAGGATGAGTAGACACCGCCGAAAACCCCGACTCCCCCGGCAGCCGCCTGTCCCGACGAGCCAAGAAAGTTCATTACAGACAAAAGGAGCCAATGTTACAGGAGACTTAACTACACACACACAGCAACTCACCATGAAGTCGTTGGCAAAGTTATCCTCCCCATTCTGGTCGCGGTTTTTCATGGCCAGCACCCGATCAATGAATGTCTTCAGGATCTCGCTTTGCTCCATCTTCTCAGCACATTGGACAACTGGAGCCAGCAAACCGGGTCAAACGCTCATCGCTTTCGCATCTTTCCCCAGCAAATATCTTTCTTTGAAAATCCGATGGTCCGCCCCTGTCCTTCTTGCCACCGAATAATGTCAGTGATGGGCGATTATTTGCACCATTGTGCCGTGCCGAGGCTCGGGCTTCCTCCGTCCGTCTCCCACTTTCCTCTTCTCCGCTCTCTTCTTCCTCCTCCCCACCCCCAGCTCACAGCCGAAGCTCCCGCCCCTTCTCCCGCTCCTCGTTGGCCCATCTGGAGCACGGCTGCACCCTCTTGTCGGCCGCGTCTTTATCATCCCATTCCTCGATTGGACGCGCTGCCTGACGTTCACTGCTGCGTGCTCCAAACTTTTTTTCAACTCAATTCCCTGAAGATCGCTCAGATACACTGAGCTCCTGTTTGCAAAGGGGTTGGGTAACCCTGATTTTCTGTTGGTGGTATTCAGGAACAATCTAATATTCCGTCCTGTCCCTATTGCCACCTAATGCACACTGAGTTATTGAGGATACACATAATTCTACCTAAACATTTCAGCATGCACCCGAAAAACCCAACTGGTGTAATTCTTCCAATAAAGTATCATTCATGGTGCCACACTGAGACTCTGAAGGTATAACGAAAGCCAATGTTTGCCCTCCAAAGCAGCAAGAATGAGATCTGAGAAGAGGGGAAACTATTAAACATATACAATGAGAATATTTTTACACTAAGAGCAATTACTCCACCGACGCAGTTTGTGTTTCCTACTTGGATTTCAATGGGATTCCCACTGAGCTGGCACTGAAGATGTTGAGTGTTTCCAGCATTTTATTTTAGATTTTCTGCTTCAATTGTTTTTTTAATTAGCACTGGCGTTCTTGATTATCACACATTATCAACTGGGAAACCAATTTAGCCATGTTTCTGTTTTGTCTGTACACAATCCATTGTTTAATGGCCAGATTGTGATAGATTTTGAAAATAAAAAGATGGAAATCTGAAACAAAAATAGAAAATGCTGAAAACAGACAGCAAAAGAAGCAGCATCTGTAGAAAGAAAAAATGGAGATAAGTTTCAAGTCATAGACTCTTCATTAGAAGAGATAGAGAAAATGTGTTCATTATAAATGGCAAAGGAGTTGCAGAGGGATGGGACAAAGAAGATTGAGACCAGGGTTGCCTTGGGGATGTTTTAATGGTAATTAAAGGGCGACAGAAATGGCGCATGTTGCATATAGCAAGCCAGGGTGTCTAATGGAGGGGGAAAATAGAACTGAGCTGGTCACCGACAGATAAATGCAGCAAAAATGGCCAGTTCTGATAAAAAAATAGAGAAAGCAAGTTATCAGGAGTTGAAGAATTTGATATTTAATTTAATATCTTTGTCTTGGATAGTTTTGTGTGCTCTGTACATTGTGTGCTCTAAGATATTGCTGATGATTGAACTCTAGTCTAGGTCATTGTCAGGACATAAAGGCCTGACTGTGGAGCTAGAATTCTTGCCACTTCCCTTCAGATAATTTTGTACAAATTACCACATGACAAACCTGGTTAGGAAGTAATAGGAAGTTTACAAAGTTCCTTTTGTAACTTAACTGTTACTTTTGCCAAGTTATCTTCAGTAGCAGAACCAAACCATGCTGCCTAAATAATAAGCCTTGCTAACATGCGAACATTTTCTGGGTTTAGGCAAATGTATGTTACTCTACAACAGAAAGGTATACCATGTATGTTTAGATAAGAAAGCAAACTTTTTTGTATTTATATATCGTTAGTTAGAGATTGATAAGAATAATGAAGAGTTCTAACCCGAAACAATGCCGATTCCTTTTCTCCATAGATGCTGCCTGACCCGCTGAGTTACTCCAGCATTTTGTGTCTATCTTCAGTATAAACCAGCATCTGCATTTTCTTCCTACACATAAGAATGATGAGTTATGGATATGAATGATTATATGATTTCTGTCAGAACTGCTCAGCTTCATATAATAGGGTTATGAATGTGTGCTGAGATTCATACCTGACAAAGTGAAAGATGTTTTTTGACCATCAATTAATTATCTCAGCACCAAGGACCTTAGTTTCATTTAGTTTAGAGATACAGCAGGCCCTTCAGCCCACCGAGTCCACGTCGATCAACAATCTCCCGTATCATACATGCTCCGGGCAATTTACAGAAGCAAATTAACCTACAAATGTAGTGTGGGAGGAAACCGGGTCACCTGTAGAAAACCCACGCGGTCAAGGGAGAACATACAAACTTCTCAGACAGCATCCGTAGTCAGGATTGAACATGGGTCTCTGGCACTGTAAGGCAGCAACCCGACCGCTGCACCACTGTGCCACCCTTCCTGCGAGTGTTTTTCAAGACAATAATCCTGATCTCAACAATTCTCAGCTCCTTTATCAAAAACAGAAAAGAGATTGCTTACTGATGATGATCCATTCACACGTCAGATTATGAAGCAGTCCACACAAGCATGCAAATAAATCTTAACAGCATTGCGATGAGAGCTGATGGAAAGTAAAGTGAGAGTCATACAGTCCTACAGCATGGAAACTGTCCCGTTAGCCCAACTTATGCATGCCAACCAAGATACCCATCTACAGTACGCTAGTCCCATATGCCTGCGTTGGCCTTTTTTCCTCTAAATTACCTATCCATGTACCTATCCATGTACCTGCCAACTACCTGCTCGGGCTGCTTGTTCCATATACTGACCACTCTCCACGTGTAAATGTTGCCCAGCAGGTTCCTATTAAATATTTCCCCTCTCACCTTAAACTTATATCCTCTAGGTCTTGATTCCCCTGTTCTGTATAAAAGTCTGTGCATTCCTATTATGTATTCCCCTCATCATTTTATACATCTCTATTAGATCACCCTTGTCCTTGCCTGCCAAACCTCTCCCTATAGCTTTGACTCTCAAGTCCTAGCAACATCCTCTTAACCTTCTCTGCACTCTTTCGAACTTAACGATATCCTTCCTATAGCAGGGTGACCAAAAGTGAACACTATACTCCAGAAGCTGCCTTACAAATGTCTTGTTACAATTGCAACATAACATCCCAAATTCTATACTTAATAACTCCTGACTCATGAAGGCCATTGAATCAAAAGCCTTCTTGACAACCCTATCTACCTGTGACACCACTTTCAGGGAACTATGTACCTGCACACCAAGACCTCTCTGTTATACAACACTCCCTAAGGCCCTGCCATGCACTGTGAAGGTCCTGCCCTGATTTGACTTCCCAAAATGCAACACCTTCCACTTATCTGCATTAAATTCCACAGCCATTCCTCAGCCCACTTGCCTAGCAGATCAAGATCCTGTTGTAATTTTTGATACCCATATTCATTATCTACACTACCACCCCCTTCAGTGTCATGTAGACTTACTAATCATGCCTTGTACATTCTCATTCAAATTGTTGATATGTCAAAACTGCAATGAGCCCAGCACTGATCCCTGAAGGACACCGCTAGTCCCAGGCCTTCAGTCTAAAAAAATAACCTTCCACCATCACCCTTCCAAGAAGACAATTATCTAACCAATTAGCTCTCTCTCTCTGTGGATCCCATGCGATCTAACTTTCCAGATCAGCCTACCATGCAGAACGTTTTTGGTTATTCTTCAAAAAACTCAATGAGATTCATAGGACACGATCTCCATGTACAAAACCATCCCCAATCAGCTCCTGTCTATCCAAATGATCTCTCTTCAACCTGTCTATTTGTAGCAGCAAAGTACCAGTCAATGGTCAATTATAACAAAGGGAACATAATTACCTTCCCTTGACACTAAATGACATTCCCATGCCATTTTCCACACAATCAAACCCTTAGGATCCCCATTGGCCAGGAAGGCATCATGTAAACTCTTTAAGTACAAAAACAGGCTGAGGTTGCGTATGAACAAAATTATAGCATGCAGATTAGAAGCAAAACAATGCAGTTTAACAAATGTTATACAAAATATGCCAAGTCATGTCAATAAACAACAACTTTTTTTCTAGAGTTAACTGAAGGCAAGTAAAAAGCAATATAGTGTGCTATGAGATCAACAGCCCCTTTCTAAAATTGACAGGAATATGTATGTTTTCATATAAACTACATACTAATCTTTAAATGTTATGAATAACGAGTTAGGCTTTTGGATTGGTATGAAAAAATATATTGCAAGAAGACTGGAATTCTGTGGCTTTAGGATATGAATTCCCTTTGTCATGTGATTTTAGTTATTTGTTTTTACAAAGGAAATAAATTTTAAATGCAATGCCCCGTGGAACTAAGCCAGACTAGCGTTGTGAATGGTAGAAAAGTGATTTTATTCTGTTCTTATTATAAATGTGTAGGAAATACAACTTACCACATCACTAACTTTGTCATCAGACCATCAAGTGATGAAGTTACAATTGCTCTATCACAGGCAGAAGCAACCTACAAAAATCAGTTCATAATTTTCTTTCACAGGGTGGAGGGAGTATTTATGTTTGATTCGCACAGCTTCATGCCAGGACATGAAGTTTTAAAAAGTATCTTACAAATCGTGGTGGAATGAGTGATTGAGAATTGCAGCTACAGTTTGGAAGTCATTACTTTTTCTAAAATACCTTTTAAATCCATTCTGGATGACATTATGAATCTTACTGGAAAAACAGATGCGAGTAAATAGCTATAATATGTAAAAGGACAAACACCAAACAGGCAATTTTAGATTTTACCCTTTTTTAAAACAAATAATTATAGTCGCATTTATTCTCTTTGTCCCAACCTCCCTCCATCTCGTATTCATAAATTCATCCATCCAACCTATTTTTTAAAAGTTGAATCGCCTGGAAATGAATCCATGACCTGAGAATGTTGTCTCAAAAATCCACCGTTATAAATCTCTTAAATTTGATGATATTGCTTGATCATATTGCTTCCCCCTCTCTTAATTTTTTGATCCAGTCACCTAGCTCTCTCTGAATTAATTTTAAGTGGCTAATAGGGAATTTGCAGGATTCTGTAGTTTTTGGGCATACATTAAAACCAGGCACTAGTGAGGAAATAGACTTGCGAGTAACATTAAAACACAACTAGAGTAAGAACATCAAAAACAAAATGAGGACACAACCCTCAAAGCCTCCTTCATGATTCATTAAGAATACAAGAGCAGAAGCAAATAGGGGTAGGGGTGGCCCACCTTACCTCTCATGTCTGCCCTACCACTCAATATGATCTTAAATCCACCTCTGTGCCAGACTTTTGTCGACCTCCATCATCCAACCTTTCAAAAATGTATCTAGCTCCATTTAAAATATTTCTAAAACGTATCTAGCATCCACAAATCTCTGGAGCAGAGAATTATAGTGATTGACTAAATCTGTCAGCCCCTTATCTTGAAATTATATTCCTTCCTTAAAGATTCTCCCACTCATGAATATATCTCAACAACTATCATTCACCCTCAGTATCTCACATGTTTTAATCTGATCACCCTCATTCTTTTAAACTCCAAAGAATACAAAACCAAACTGTTGAGTCTATCTTGATATGCCAAAAATCTGATAAATCTCCACTTGATTGCCTTCAATACTATTACTTCCTTTCCTAGGTAAGGGGACCAAAACTGAGCAGTACCTCAGGTATGGCCTCACCAACACCCTGTACAATTGTAACAAAATGTCCCTGTTTCTTAAGTCCAAACCTTTGTGATAAATGTCAATATGGCGTCTAACCCAATTAACTACGTGCTGCACCTTCCTGGTGAACCACAAAGTTCAATGTAAAATTTTTTTTTTAAGGAACTCATAGAAGTTACCACGATCAGTGAGTGAAACATCTAGTGCTTTGTTCTAGTAATTTTACAATACTCACTTACTTTACAACTTACCACACTCACTATTTACTAACAATCTGTCCATCATCTGTACAACTAAACAAATGTCCTTCACATGTCCACTGATTCAGATTCCAGGAATGGAACTGCAACTCGCAAGGACTATACAAATATAAAAAGAACCTGCACTTCCTCACACTACAAAGTCTTTTACAAAAATGAATTCAGAAAATATTGGCAGATACTTGTCAGTTCAGGCCATGGCAGTAGGATGTATGTCCAGATGTTCATGCAGAGGGTGATGCGAGGGTTTAGGGGCGAGTGATGAGGGACGCATGAGCCAGCAGGGGTGCAGTTTAACATCCAGAAAAACAAAATATGGGGTCCCTTTATTCCCTGATGACAGGGTCTGGCTCTCATTTTGAAAACCTATTAACTTACCATAGGCTGCTGGATTGATCTGGCAACCGGACAGTCGATCTTCACTAGAAGATCTCAGCTGAGTGTGGGGTGGGGGGGAGAGAAAATAGGGATTGAGGGAAGAAAGGATGAATGCTGACTGTGGCAAAAAATTGTGGAATAATATATATAAATTATGTGTGAAGGAAAATCTGAAATCCTCGAAAGCACATCCTCTCTAGATAAAGTGAAGAAGCTCAGTCAGGCCTAATAATACTTCAATGCAACAACCAAACCTTCTTTATAGCTAATTTTCATGTACAGTAAATCTAAAAAGTGGTAGGTTAACAAACTAAAAGGAAATAATGTCTTTAAATTTTGAGATGAAGAAATAATTTCACAATCTGAGCATGTTCGAAATCCAATTAAGTACTTTAGTAATGTGTCACAGTATAACTTCGGAAACACAACACCTAATTTAAGCACAGCACAATCTCACAAACACTACTTATTGTGAAAATTGCCAGCTGAACTTTTTTTTGATCCTGCTCAACTGATGATTGTTAGCATGATAGCAGGGAAAAGTTCTCTGGACTTTTGAAAAATACAGCCATGGGATTCATTGAAGATGAGAACAATTGCCCAATTGATGGCTTTGAGAAGTTTATATAATTAAATGCCTCACTAGACACCCCATACAGATTTCCAATGTTATAATAAAACTACATAGACACATATATTCTGTTGAATGTTTTAGAAATAATTAATACAGATGTAATTTACAGTGCCTGATCACACAACTTTGTTAATTTTAGCAACGGGACATAAATTGTCTTTCACTGGCTTTTGCAAAACATCTTTTAATCATTCAAAATATTTGACTTCCATAGTCGATAATTTATAAATATTATGCTGATTACATTGCCCTTCTTAAAATTCCCCCTGTGAATATTCATATGTGTTTTGAAAAAGAACTTATTCCTTGTTTAGATCTAGTCTTTCTATTCAATGTCATACATGCTGTTTCCTCCAATAGATGTGAAGTTCATTATCATATTCACAAGTACAATGAGGTACAGGTACAATGGAAATCTTGTTTTCACCAGCATCACAGGTATACAGTATAGACCAAGACAACACACACACAATCTTTAATTATATATAAATTGCAATTACATTCTGCAAGACAGTGAAAATAAAAAAGATTGTGCATAAAACAAACCTTGAGTACAAATCACAATTAGAAAAAAATTCCATGGTAGTGGAAGAACTGGTTAGTTGTGTCCTGTAATCGAGGTAGGTTTGGAGTTGGGCCAATTGGTTCAAAAGCCTGATAGTTATAGACAATAGACAATAGACAATAGGTGCAGGAGTAGGCCATTCGGCCCTTTGAGTCAGCACAGCCATTCACTGTGATCATGGCTGATCATCCATAATCAGTACCCCGTTTCTGCTTTCTCTGCATATCCCTCGAGCTCTATCTAACTCTCTCTTGAAAGCATCCAGGGAATTGACCTCCACTGACTTCTGAGGCAGAGAATTCCACAGATTCCCCAACTCTCTGGGTGAAAAGGTTTTTCCTCATCTCGTTTCTAAATGGCCTACCCCTTATTCTTAAACAGTGATCCCCGGTTCTGAACTCTCCCAACATTGGGAACATATTTCCTGCCTCTAGCATGTCCAATCCCTTAATCATCTTATATGTTTCAATAAGATTCCCTCTCATCCTTCTAAATTCCAGTGTATACAAACTCGGTTGCTCCATTCAATCAACATATGACAGTTCCGCCATACCAATACTCCAGGTGTGGTCTCACTAGGGCCCTGTACAACTGCAGAAGGACCTCTTTGCTCCTCTACTCAACTCCTCTTGTTACGAAAGCCAACATGCCATTAGCTTTCTTCACTGGCTGCTTACTTTCAGTGACTGATGAACAAGGACCCCCAGATCTCGTTGTTCTTGCCCCTTTCCCAACTTGACACCATTCAGATAATAATCTGCCTTCCTGTTCTTGCCACCAAAGTGGATAACCTCACATTTATCCACATTAAACTGCATCGGCCATGCATCTGCCCACTCGCCCTACCTGTCGAAGTCATCCTGCATTTTCATAGCACCCTCCTCACAGTTCACACTGCCACCCAGCTTTGTGCCATCTGCAAATTTGCTAATGTTATTTTTACTTGTTGTAGGAAAGTAGCTGTTTCTGAACTGGTGGTATGTGTCTTCAGGCTTCAATACCACCTGCCCAACGGTAGCAGTGACAAAAGGGCCTTACCCTGTATTGCGTGGTTCCTTGATGTGAGGACAACGTTGCCAGTGTTAAGCCGGACTGAGTCCATCACTCTTTGAAACCTCTTGCGTTACTGCGCATTGAAATTGCCATACCAGCCCATGATGCCACCAATCAGGATATATTTGACAGTGCATCCGTAGATCATTGTTAGAGTATTCAGTGACATGCATTAATATCTTACAGTAGAGGCACTGGTGCGCTTTCTTCATGATTACATCTATGTGTGACGTCCAGAACAGGTTATACAAGGTGTTAACACACAAGAATTTGAAGCTGCTCTCTCTCTGTCTCGCCACCACCGAAACACCAATGAATACTGGTGCGTAATTCCCAACTTCCTCTTTCCAAAGTCAATAATTAATTTATTGGAATCTCTCAACCAGGTGTTCTATCTCTTCCCTCTACGTTGACTTCTCACCACCAGGATTCCGCCGTCCACAGAGGTGTTGTCAGAGAACTAATAGATGGCATTAGAGCTCTGCTTAGCCACACAGTCATGAGTGTAAAGAGAGCATAGCAGGAGACTAAACTCACTGCCTTGAGGATCACCAGTGTTGATGGTCAGGGAGGAGGAGATGTTGTTACCAATCTGTTTGAGGTCTGGTGATGAGGAAGTCCAGGAACTAGTTGCAAAGATAGGTACAGAGGCCCAATTCTTGAAGATTGGTGATCAATTTGAAGGAGATGACAGTGCTGAATAGCGCGTTGTGGTCAATGAACAGCAGCCTGATATATATGTTCCTGTTATCCATCAAGTCCACAGCAGAGTGAAGAGCAGCAAGATAGATCTGCTGTTGACCTACTGTGAGATTAGGCAAAATGAAGCTGATCCAGGTTATTTCTGAGGCAGGGGTTGATTTGCACCGTAACCAATTTCTTCAAGCACTTCATTATGGTGGATTTAAGTGTTACTGGTAATCATTGAGGCAGATCACCATGGTTTTTTGGGTACCACAGGATTGATGTACTTTTGAAGCAGGTGGGAACCTCAGACCGCAGAAATGAGAGGTTTAAGATTCCCACCCTACTCATCTTTACCTATCTCATCTAATCTTCTCACCTACAAAACTAACGTTAACTTATTTCCCTTATTCTTTCTTTGTTTCTTCATTCTCTGTCCTTGCCATCCAATTTGAACAAGCAAGATTAAAAAAACAAAGATAATACTAATGACCTTCAGGGACATCTCTTAGCCAATCAAATGGACATTGGACATTGGGTGAGTGGGATGGTCTTGTTATGCTTTTCTGGAAGCTTATACATGTATGTTCAAATACACATTCCACAATTGACCATGTTACTTGCTGGATTGGAACTCCCATTAGGGATACAACAGACCAGCACTATTCTGGTCCTGCATCAGATCTTGAGCCAACCAAGAAAGTAGACAATGTCTGCCTTGTAGTAAACATGTATTGGTTACCTTACTTTATAGACAATAGACAATAGGTGCAGGAGCAGGTCATTTGGCCCTTCGAGCCAGCACCGCCATTCAATGTGATCATGGCTGATCCCCAATCAGTACCCCGTTCCTGCCTTCTCCCCATATCCCCTGACTCCGCTATTTTTAAGAGCTCTATCTAGCTCTCTCTTGACAGCATCCAGAGAACCTGCCTCCACCGCCCTCTGAGGCAGAGAATTCCACAGACTCACCGCTCTCTGTGAGAAAAAGTGTTTCCTCATCTCCGTTCTAAATGGCTTACTCCTTATTCTTAAAGGGGTTTGTAAGATAAGTGGGAAAATTCTTCATCTTCTCTGGTATTTTGGCAAAATCTTGCAAGAGTTGCAACAGAGGTTCTCACTGTAAATATTCAAGATCTGAACATAAAATGATATTTTCCTGCAACTGTATCTATGGAGAAGTTTGCAAAGGCCACCAAGAAAAAGGTTAGATAAATAAATTAATAACTGAAGAGGAGATGAAGAAAAATCACACAGACAAAATCATATATAACTATCTACAGTCACACATATAGGATTAATGAATTCTCAAAAGGTCCAGTGAACCCAGATAAATAACTCATTTAATTTCAATGTCACATGATACAATAGATAATGTGTTGGAACAAACCAAATCCCCCATGTCAGCCAAGGAAATTCTATCCAGCTTCCAACCAATATGAGAACTAGTTAGAATAAAGAGGAATAAATCTTAGAATAAAGGGGAAGCCATTTAAGACTGAGGTGAGAAAAAACTTTTTCACCCAGAGAATTGTGATTTTGTGGAATTCCCTGCCACAGAGGGCAGTGGAAGCCAAGTCACTGGATGGATTTAAGAGAGCGTTAGATAGGGCTCTAGGGGCTAGTGGAATCAATGGATATGGGGAGAAGGCAGGCACAGGTTATTGATTGGGGACGATCAGCCATGATCACAATGAATGGCGGTGCTAGCTTGAAGGGCCGAATGGCCTCCTCCTGCACCTATTTTCTATGTTTCTATGTTTCTATATGTTTCTAGTTAGCCAATATTCAATATTCTTCATATAGTCATTGTAAAGTAACCTTTTTGATTAGGATTGCATGTGGAAATATTGCATGCATCTTTCTACTACTTTTCTATTGGTCATAATATGATGTATTTCATGTCAGTAGTTTTTTTGTTTTGGTTGTATAAGATGTATAGCTGTTATGTGCATGCTACCATGTAGCCCTGACCAGAGACAAGGGTCTAGAAAATCCATTATCTGCATATTTTAGAATTGCATGCCTCTCCATGACATTGCCAAGTGCCCATTTTATTACTTTCCTTCACCTTAACAAGCCTCATCCCTTCATTAGACTGTTTTCAATTGCGGTGTGTCACAGAGGAAGTTAAAATTTACAAGTATCTGTTACTTAGACCCACTTCCCTTGACCCCACAGTATTTGATAAGGTCAGTAACTGGAGAAAGAGATAGCAGATCCCAGCAGTACATTGTGACTTCCCCTCCCTTTTTCACCCTGCTGATTTTCTAAGCCAGTCACTCTGTATCAATTATAAAAAGGGAAAACAGAGTCTTGTGTTTAGCATGTGCTCTTCCTGAATGCTATCATGTGGCTTAATCTGCATTACTTCCAGTAAATCTGAGATGCTTTCGAAAAAACCCCACCACAAAGCAATCATATGTTGATCACATGGAAGGGTAAAACTTTTAAAAGGAAAATATCACAAAGAAATCCCATAGTTAAATGGGAATATTTCAGAAGCTCCTTCCTGACAAAATAAATATTAATGTTTTGATACATTGCTCTCAGACTACCCATTCCCAAATTCAATAAATTAGAAAAACGGGTCTCAAAAGCATACAAAGATTCTTCTGATCACCCTACGATTTTAGTTATCACAAAGTAATTAAATAAATATAACCATCTTACTGCAGCAATTTGAATGCTAGACAGGTACAAAATATGACCCCTTCCTCTTCCTTTGTTGATTGAACAACATATTTTGGAATAATATTGATCAAATTAAGTATATTGAATAAAGTAAAAGGCATGAAATATAATTCTACGAGGGCTAAATTGTCAGTTGAAAGATCTGAAAGAGATACAGCTGCATGAAAGCATTCTTACTTCTGAAGCAGAAGATTCAAGAGTCAGCACCTAATCTAGGCTGACCAGTGTGATGCTGTGGGTGGTGTGGGAATGTATATGCTGCTGTGCTGGCAGCATGATCTTTAAAATATGCTATTAGTTTAATAATTAGAAACCCTTTCTCAAGTGGTACTGTTAAAAAAACCCCCAGCAAATAACGTCTCCCACATGTCTAGACAAACACTTATCTCCCACCTAGCACTTAAAACTGGTGATTTAATTGTTTATTTAATTGTTTGGATAACATTGCAGTAAACCAATTGCAATATTTCCTTCAAAAACAACATTACACAAAAGCAGTCCTTCCTTTCTTTGTTCATCTGCTAAAGCGGTGAGATTTCTCAATTGACTAATTCAGCTCTTATGTTACAGCAATCCAATGATTGCTCCATCAAATATCATATTTAACATTCCATGACATATCTTCTTTCGCAATTACTCCTGTTATGGTTGATATATGAAGCATCTCCAACATAATGAAATGTTCAACAGCACAAACATTTATTCTGCTTAACCAGTTATCATGCTTATATTTTTATTTGTTTTAATCCCACCACTTTGGTTGTTCATTCATTTTCATGTTTAAATGTTCATTTTATTTTGTAAATGCACATCCTATTGTCTCCTGTGGCCATTATTTTAGTTTTGGTATCATCTCATTCCCCATTTAGGCATTTTTTACGCAATTACATGTCAGTTTTTTAACTAGTTTTTCAGGATCAGGGCATTACTGGAAGGCCATCATTTCATTGCCCATCCCTGAGAACAAAGGTTCCAGGATTTAGACCCAGCAATGATGAAGGAATGGCAACATGTTTCCAAGTCAGGATTGCGTGTGACTTGGAGAGAACAAAATGGTATTGGCGTTCCTTGTGTTCAAGAAGGAACTGCAGATGCTGGAAAATCGAAGGTACACAAAAAAGCTGGAGAAACTCAGCGGGTGCAGCAGCATCTATGGAGCGAAGGAAATAGGCCACGTTTCGGGCCGAAACGTGGCCTATTTCCTTCGCTCCATGGATGCTGCTGCACCTGCTGAGTTTCTCCAGCTTTTTTGTGTACCTTGGTGTTCCTTGTGCTCATTGCCTTAGGGAAGTGGTGAATTGTCGGTGGGTAGACAAGTCAAAATTAGAGAAGATAGGTTTAAAGTGAGAGGGGAAAGATTTCATAGGAACCTGCAGGGCAATGTCTTCAGGCAGGACAAGCTGCTGGAGGAAGCTGTAGTGATGGGTACAATGGTGGCATTTGAAAGACATTTTGAAAGGTACATGGATAGGAAAGGTTGATGTATGTGTAGTTTTCCTCTCCCCGTTATCTTAGTTTTGTATCTTTTATCTGGAATAATTGATATTCAATATAGAGTCCATACCTAAAACTAGAAATTATCTGGTTCTCTCCATAAATCTTGATTGAGCTGTTGATAATTTCCACCATGTCCTTTCTTTCAAGTTTCCAGCAACTTCAGTTCTTCTGCTCTCTGTAAATATAAAATTAAATTTTTAGGATGCTTAATCACAGGGAGAAATCTCAAACTAAACAGTCAAAGGTTGGATTTTGAACACGTAAAGGGCAATTTATAACTGTGGTAAGGGTGTTGCCGAATAAATAAAAAGCATTTGAATGATTTCTGCGTAATAAGCAGCAGCATTCAGATTATACATTATCTCACAAAAATTTTGGACTGTTGGAAACAAACAATATTCCAGGGTTTTCAGTGTGGCCTGTAGTGGATCAGAACAGCCACTCCATATTCTATATAATTGGGAAGAGGACCCTGATTTGCATATTTCAATAGTTGAGCAGAAAGGCACATGCACAGCAGGTCCAGCCCACCACTGCACAGTTTTCGATCAACAGAGATGGTAATTTAATTCCATGCTTCTTTGAAATAGAAAGACCAACCTCATTTTTTGAAAGTAATAGCGAGTGTTTCTGTTTCTGTCATCTTAGCACCAAAGTCATTCATCACTCTTTTGATAATGTAATTGGAAGGATCGATGGAAGTGGTGAGATACATTTTGCACAGTTAAAAAGGCAGTTGATTAATTGCTGCATAACAAGCGTTACAGGAAAACGGAAGCATGTGATAATAAGGGGATGATAGTAATGGGCTAAGAGATTAATGGTGAATGGATATATTTAGGACTCAAGAGAAATAAATGAGGTGGAGGCAATGAATGAACCCAGCAGTCAGTTTTAGGACCACTTATTTTCTTGTTACATATACATGATCTGTACTTGGGTACAAACGGTACAATTATGAAGTCTGTGAATGATCTAAAATGTAGGTCCATGGTAACTCGTGTTAGTTGAACATTTCATAAAGATATGGACTCACTGATGAAAAAGGCAGACTGTGGCAGATGTAGTTTAATGTAGATAAGCATGAGGTGATGCATTTCGAGTAGATAATATGGAGAGCCAATATAATGTATATGACACTGGTAAGTATCTGCTATTGAAGGGACAGGTCAAGTTACTGAGGCGGTTAAGAAAAAAGATGGACACCTAACTTTGGTAATAAGGGCACAAAAATATAGAATATATGTCATACAAATAAACCGAGCATTTTTCCCAATGATGAACTTCAACAAATATACCAGTCTTGAAGAAGGAATGGGGGAGATTCATAGGAAGATAACAGCAATAAGAAGAGATTATTCTTCACAAAGAGAGAAAGTTAGAGGAGATCTTATAGAAGGGTTTTAATTTAGCAAAGATAACGAATCAGTTTAATCTGGCAATTAAATGCTGTAAAACAAGCATTTATGATCTGTAATGCATTACCTAAGAGGGTGGTAGAATTTGATTCCATGATAATTTTAAGAACATAATTAAACATAAACACAAAATTTGCAGTTGGAAAAGCTCTGAAATGTAAACATTTATATCCTTACCATGTGAAAGTGAAAGCTGTTTCCGGCATCAGCACCAAAGTAGTTATACACATAAATCCATGTACTGCTACTCATCTACAGAATAATTTGTTAGATGTTTTGCCAAGGCAATCATTGCAAAATCAATAGATTGATATGATTTTTATGCACCATCCTTGCATGACAATGGTCTATATCCCACCCCTGGGAGACGTTCGTCTAGCACTGGAGGAACTGCACACTATGGACAACAACACCAAACGGCGTACCCCGACATGTTTAATTTCATAGATGGGGACCTCAATAAGGCTAGTTTGAAGTCCCTTAAGAACTAACACCAGTACATGCCCTGCAGTACCAGAGGATCAAATACCCTCGACTACTGATGTTCCACCAACAAAGATACCTATCACTCCAGCCCTCAACCTCACTTTGCGGAAATCCGCCCACGTGGCCGCACACCTTCTTCATGCTTATAGGCAGTGACTAAAGAATGTAGCCCCAGCGGCAAGGATTGTACAGAGCTGGTCACGAGAGGCAGAGGAATAACTCTGGGAGTACTTGGAGCCACTAGACTGGGTGATGCCCAAGGACTTGACAGCGAATCTGAACAAATATGCAATGGTTCTTCCTGACTTCATAAGGAAAAGAGGAGTGTGTTCCTACCAAAACTATCCGAATGTTCCCAACAGAGGCCATGGATGAACCAGGGGGTCCGCAATTTTCTGAGGACCAGATCTCAGGCATTCAAGTCTAGTGATGCAGATTCATACAAGAAATCCAGGTAGGACCTCGATAAGGCCAGCAAAAAAGGGAATTTCACTCTAAATTGGAGGATGAGACAGACGTTCAGCAACCCTGACAGGGCTTGCATGTCACCACTTTCTACATGGTGAAACCAAGGGCAGCTCAAGCGACAGCGAGGCATCCCCGTGACCTGCGTGGGTTTTCACTGGGATCTCCGGTTTCTTCCCACAGTCCAAAGACATACGTTTTGTGGACTGATTGGCTTGGTATAATTGTGAATTTCCCTAATGTTTGTAGAATAGTGTAGGTGTGTGGGAGTCGCTGGTCGGCGCTGACTCGGTGGGCCCGATGTGCCTGTTTCTGTGCTGTATCTCTAAACTAAAACTAAATAATAATCCTTTTAACTTCCTATTTTGCCATCTTTCTGAATTCTTCATCCAGTTGGATGACATCACTAACAAAGAGCATAGGTGTTTGACAACATCTCAAATTGAGAAAGGGGAAACCCAGACCACAAAGCACACTGAAACATTGCAATTAGACTTCTTCAAGGTCAGCTGTGTATTCTTCTTCTTCTTCTTCTTCTTCTTCTTCTTCTTCTTCGAGTCCGTTGCAATCTCAGATGTCGTTCTGCCAGTATCTGGCGCAGGTCACAGCTGGTCGGGTCGGTTCAGCCAGGTCCTGGGGGCTGCACTGGGGGGCGTCGTCACACTCCAGTAGGTGGGACATTGTCTGTACTGCTCCACAGCTGCATGTGTCTTCTGCCTGGTAGTTCCATGCTTTCATAAGTGCTTTGCACCTCCCCTGCTCCACTCGTAATCTGTTGAGGGTCTTCCAGGTTGGCCATGGGAGGTCGTGTCCGCTGGCGAGGCATTCAGTCGGAGTGATTCCTCTCTCCATCCAGTCATGGGCTCGTGTGTTGAGCTGGTTCCATTCATCTTTCCAGATGTTGGTCCTTGCTGTTTCTTTGGTTGTCTGGAGAGGTGGGACTGTCTGCAAGAAACTGGCTCTGGATTTCAGTCGGGGTGGAGGTGCTGTGTGTCCGTGCAGTGGGTGCCTGGTATCGATCTCCTGTGCTCTCCGCTCGTCTTGGGCGACGATGGATCGTCTGATATGGGGGTGGGGCAATACCAGCTAGGGCGTAGAGGCACGGGACTGTGTATTGTCTCTCAATGATTGAAAAATCCTAGCTAATGTACTTGAAGAGAACTAATTTGCAGGGTGATGGGGAAAATGGCTGGCGTGTTGATCTAAACTCGATTACTCATTCACATATTTGGCAATAGCCCTTTTTGTGATGTATGCTTTTATTATTCTGTCCAATAATTCCAATGACTTGGGAAAACCATTATGATCCTCTTGCACCAGCAGGCTTATGTTGATAATGTTTTAAGGGAGGAGCTCTGGAATTGCACAGTGGAATGTGAATCAACAAGTTTGAACATCAGCAGTAGAAGAAGAAAAAAAATAAGCAGACATAATAACCACTTTTATTTCACAGTTCAATTCATGGACAACAATATGGAAATATATTCGATACAATAATTTTTCAAATTACTACACATGAAATAAAATCCATTCTTCAACAGTACAGAGTTTAACTGCATCAAAACAAAGGCATTACTTCTGTGTGGTTTTGCAGAAACTACGTGGTGAAATACTGGCACTCTAACAAACATTTAAAGGATATGTAACTGGTTGTCTTGGAATGATCTAAAGACAATCAACGTCCAAATAACACCCTGTATTTGTGGAATTTCTGAATAAAGGAGGTCCTTGCATAATATAGATTCCCTCCACAGCATTCTATTCTCAACAGGTAATCAATGGCAATTATTTAGCTTCAGGCATTTTCATTCCATGATTGGACATGATTAAATAGGTTATGCAAAGAACTCCAGAACTAGCACAGACTTGTTTTGTCATTTTACAACTTGCATGACAAAAAAAATGTCTTAACAACAGTGGAAGCATGAACAAAAAATATTTACTTATTATTTTCAATGTAGTTGTACTTAATAATTCCATTCAAAAATCACTTTTAATTCAGTAACGATTCCTATTTCAGAAAACATCCCAAAATGATGCCCAGTTATGGATTATCGCCATTGATCAGTGACCTTATCTGGTTGAACATAAAGGATTATTTGCTAAGAATTGTACTTCAGTTGTGTGAAACTTAGACTGCTGCTCTTATATCTACAGAAGGTAGTTGAGGCCAGTTTATTGCCTATATTTAAGAGGGAGTTAGATGTGGCCCTTGTGGTTAAAGGGATCAGGGGGTATGGAGAGAAGGCAGGTACAGGATACTGAGTTGGATGATCAGCCATAATCATATTGAATGGCGGTGCAGGCTCGAAGGGCCGAATGGCCTACTCCTGCACCTATTTTCTATGTTTCTATGTTTCTCTGTTTCTATATACAAAAATTATAGCCACAATTTACCTTAATATTTTCATTATCACGGATAATGTATTGCTAATCTTTTTCTATCTGACATCAAGGTCACTCCACAACCTCTGCATTCCCATCGACTCTCCCAATTCTTTCCACAATCCCATCAGCTACCCCCATATTTTTTTCATTTGCCTACAGATGAGAGACAATTTACAATG
The DNA here is from genome assembly GCF_010909765.2 of Amblyraja radiata. NCBI lineage: Eukaryota > Metazoa > Chordata > Chondrichthyes > Rajiformes > Rajidae > Amblyraja > Amblyraja radiata. The sequence continues at coordinate 28,007,781 of NC_045976.1, forward strand.
GCCAATTAACCTACTCACATACAGAACTTTAGGATGTGGGAGGTAAATGGCGCACTGGGAGGAAACCAATGTGGTTACAGGGAGAATGTGTAAATTCCACTCAGACAACACCCAAAGTCAGTATTTTCTTAAAGCAAATATATATAAGAAGCAAAGGAGTTAAGACTAAAAAGAAGCAATAGGATAATGACAAAAACACGTTTGCGTGTATTATCTTGTATTATCGTGTTTTGCACAAATTGACAAATGTGATGTGATTGCATTGGAGAGGAAGGCAAAGAGGATTTAGGAAGATGCTGCTAGGATTGGAGAACTAGCAATGAGAAAAGATTGGACAAGCTGGGGATATTTTCTTTGGAACAGAACAGGCTGAGAGGACCAAAAATCAGGAGGCGTGGGTTTTAAATAACTGATCAGATTAAAGAGATGACAATGAATTATTTCAATTGGAGGGTGTTGAGTTTGGGACCTCTCTGGCTGAAAGGGCAGTAGAAGCAGAAACCCTCATTACTTTAAAACAAAATGAATGTACTTGAAGAACTGTGACGTGTGGGCTACGGATCAAGCCTGGGAAGGTGAGATTGGGTAGGTGGCTTTACATCAGTGATTTGGATGAGGGGATTGACTGCAACATATCCAAGTGTGCTGATGATGCAAACCTGGAGTGCCAATTTATGTTGTCATTCAGATTCAGATTCAACTTTAATTGTCATTGTCAGTGTACAGTACAGAGACAACGAAATGCAGTTAGCATCTCGCTGGAAGAGCGACATAGAATATGAGCAATAAATACATCTATTTACATGCATACAATCATAGTGTTTTCCTGGTGGGAGGAGTGTCCGGGGGGGTGATTGGCAGTCACAGAGGTGCAGTGTTGAGTAGTGTGACAGCCGCAGGGAAGAAGCTGTTCCTGGACCTGCTGGTCCGGCAACGGAGAGACCTGTAGCGCCTCCCGGATGGTAGGAGGGTAAACAGTCTATGGTTGGGGTGAGAGCAGTCCTTGGCGATGCTGAGCGCCCTTCGCAGACAACGCTTGCTTTGGACAGACTCAATGGAGGGGAGTGAGGAACCGGTGATGCGTTGGGCAATTTTCACCACCCTCTGCATTGCTTTCTGGTCGGAGACAGAGCAGTTGCCATACCATACTGTGATACAGTTGGTAAGGATGCTCTCGATGGTGCAGCGGTAGAGGTTCACCAGAATCTGGGAAGACAGATGGACCTTCTTCAGTCTCCTCAGGAAGAAGAGACGCTGGTGAGCCTTCTTGACCAGAGTTGAGGTATTGTGGGTCCAAGAGAGGTCATCGGAGATGTTGACCCCCAGGAACCTGAAGCTGGAAACACGTTCCACCTCCGTCCCGTTAATGTGGATGGGGGTGTGCGTGCCGCTCCTAGACTTCCTGAAGTCTACAATGAGCTCCTTGGTCTTCTTGGAGTTAAGGGCCAGGTTGTTGTCAGCGCACCATGCTGCTAGGAGCTGGACCTCCTCCCTATAGGCTGACTCATCGTTGTTGCTGATGAGGCCAATCACCGTTGTATCATCTGCATACTTGATGATGGTGTTAGTACCATAAGAATGCAGAAATGCTTTGCAGGAATATTGACAGATTGTGTGACTGGGCACATGGAATATATTGTGGAAAAATATATTATCCACTTTGATAGATAAAATAGAATCACAGAGTACTTATAGAATGGTGATAGTTTGTTCAGAGGGAATAACGTGGAGTATACAAATCAGTGAAAATTATCGTCAGATGCACCAAGCCAATAGAAAGGCAAATAGTACAACAGCATAAACACAATGGGAACAGAAGTCCCAAGAGGTTAAATGTAGTGGGAACAAAGGCCCCGAGTAAATATAGGGTCAGAGGCTACACGAGTTTACACAGCTGAGACGTGGAGCCTGTAGAGTTCAAACAGAGGGGCATAGAGGCCCTGAGAGTCTAAACACCACAGCAAAAGAGACCCAAATGTTCAAACAACGTTAGAGCAGCAACAGTTCGAGCATGTCAAAATTATGTGTAGAAGGCCGGTAGCTGATTGGTGAGTAGCTCTGTTGCCTGACTTCTGTCTTAAAATTATTAACTGGAATAGCAGGCAGCTCAGATGCATGGGATATGCATCCTATGCCATGTGGGAATTCATGGGTACACCCCAATTATGTAGAAAAGCACATGTATTTGAACTGTTGGTTTAGGAGCAGTTGGAGTCACTATGATACATCCATGGGACTGAGAATTTTGTGGACAGCTCAGCTAGAGAGGTGATTGCAACTTAAGGGAAAGGGCAACCTACAGGCAGACTAGAAGGAGGGGGTTAGATAGTGCAGGAGTCCCCCCAGTCCATCTGCCTCACAAACATATTATTTAATAGACTGCAGTCAGGGATAGGAATATAGCACCATGTGTGGCTTAATTGCATACGAGGAGAGGAAGAAAAATCATTCCATGTGTGACTGCAGTCTGGTACATTGCCACTAGGAAGCCAGGATCAAAGATGTCAGAGAATGACTGCATAAGGTCTGAAAAATGGGAATAGGTGAGAAAGGGTAAACAGCCATAGGTCGCGATTTATATTGGTGCCGATTAAATAGGTCAAAAGAGGACAGAGATTCTTCCGGCAGGGTTTAGGGAACTGTAAAATAATTTAATGAGCAGAGTCTTAAAACTGGTAATCACAATGCTGTAAGTACCATATATTACTATGCACGGAGATAAGATAAAGTAGATGAATGGATGGCCAGAAAGTGTAGATTAGGGAAACCTTTATATTTTGCCACCTTCTCCCATCCAGCCTCCTGTAAGGATACAATCCCCTTTTCACAATTTCTCCATCTCCACTATTGTTCTCAACGTGAGGTCTTCTGCTCTCGGGCTACTGAAATGTACTGATTCTTCCATAATGTGACTTGGTTCTGCCATAATTGATGAAATACTCACTTGTTTGCTCCATTTCCTGCACATGTGCTCTGATCACATCCCTTCCTCGCCAGGTGGAACAGTAATATAGTTGCCTTGGTCTTGACCTTCTATCTCAGATGCCCTCACATCCAAAACATCATCTTTCACAATTTCTGCCTGCTCTTGTGTTATCACATCACCAAGTCACATCTTTCCACCTCCCTGTCTTTATGATTTCAGCTGTGACCGCTCTCTTCACGTATCCCTGGTCTACTCATCTCTTCTCACCCACTTCTCCCCATACTCTACCATTTTCCCCTGCAACCAAAGGATGTAATTTTAACTCCTTCCCATTCCGCATTGACCTGCCTGTCTGCAGCCTTCTCCTTTGAGAGGCCAAAGACAAATTGGACGAACAATATCTCACATTCTAATTGGCTAGCTTACAACCCAATGGTATAATCATTTTCCAGCCTTAAGTCACCCACGCTTCAGATGCTCTCCTCCCAGATACAGTCCACCAAAAACAAAGAGATGCAAATGGTGGAATTTGATAAGAAAGGAAACTGGGTAAAATGTAGAGCCAGAGGGAGGGAAGGTGGGTAGAAATGAGGGGGTGGGGGGAAGAGAAAATTATTTCATTCAACGCTCACTACTCACCCCTCCCAACTGGTCCTCATGTTTAATTGGATTGCTGGCTGGCATAAACATTTTAAATTCATTTAGGATTTCAGACATTTAAATTATTTTACATATTTCATCCAAGTCACTCTGCCTCAGTATATAACAAAGTACCTTTTCTGAAAAGTAATCAGAAATGACTTTGATGATTCAATGATACTTTCTATTCTCATATGGTCCTGTTGTCTTATATTTTAAGTGACTATCGTGATTTATTTCACTTTGCTCATTGAATAGCAAAAGACTTTGGCAACTGCCAATATGGAATTAAAAGAATGTTTATAATTCCGGGTATTTGGAAACTGCTGCCGGGTAGCCAGAGAAAAATAACAGAGAACAATGCCACCTTCTGGAAATACTTCAAATTGAAGCAAAGTTATTTTTAATAATGTAACATGTTGCATATGTATGGAAAGCAATATTGCCTGGCACTTATAACTAATTTTCATTTGAAGCAAGAGCACATCATCAATCTAGTCACTTTATTATAAAGCATTGATGATAAGTGCTTAGAACTTTCACTTCATTTTGGGAAATTATTTGGAAGAGATTTCCAAGATTCCCCATCGAAGGCAGACCTATTTTACATCAGGTGACCTTTGCTCTCCCATACCTAATATTATATTTCACAGAGTTTATTTAAAATGTATAGTGTCCAAAGTTATTTTGTGCAATCCTAAGGCAAATAGGATTGACCGCCGGCCTGCGGCCTACAACAACTTAAAGCCGCGGTCTCCGGTGAGGAAGATCCGATCCTGGACTGACTCTGGACTCTGGTCATGACCACGGGGGGGAAATGGAGGAGGACTGGCCAAATTTTGTGCCTTCCACCACAGTGATGAATGCTGTGGTGGATGTTTGTGTTAGTTTTATTGTGGTTGTGTGTTCTTTATTATTGTATCGCTGCAGACAACCCAAATTTCCACCAGCCTGGCTGTGTGGCAATAAATTATATCTAATCTAATCTAATCTAATCTAATCTATGGATGCTAAGCAACCAGATAACGGCTCAAAGTAGAACTTAAGCAGTTTTGCCCATGAGAAAGAAATTATAAGCACTAGCTATGCTAATTTAAGCATATAATGTGTTCAAAATAACACACAGATTAAAAACTACAAATTGAAAGTATATGTTTTTTTGGCTTATTTTTATATTTCTTTTCAGCTAAAGTTCTTAACATTATTCAGAAACCTTTGTTCTCTGGTGATAGATTCATAAAAATCACAGTGTTGTGCTTTAAAGTTGTTTTACTGTGTTTTACCTTGCAAAACACTCCCAAAGGTGCATTATTCATGACAATTTGTGATTCATTAAAAACAAATGTCTACACAGTGAAACAAAAATGTATAAAAATACCCTTTAATAAAATTTGACAATGCGCACTTTAACCACATGTGATTTTTTTCTATTACAAACCTCAAATTGTGGAGTAGAGGCAAATAAATAAATGATGGGTCTTTGTCCCAAACATTATGGAGGGCTCTGTGCCTATAACTTGCCAGGCTTTGTCCTGCCCCTCATCTCTTCCAGCTTTCTTCCCCCTCATCCCCTAGAATCAGTCTGAAGAAGGGTCCCGACCTGAAACATCACCCATCCATGTTCCCCAGACATGCTGCCTGATCCACTGAGTTACTCCAGCAGTTTGTATATCTTTTTCCACTATTGAAATCTTATGTTGAACACTATCAACACATTCACTGATATTGGTTGCTTAAAAGCACTTATGGGAAGATTAAATCGAATGGTTATCTGTACTTAAAGTGTCCCAGATAATTCAAAGGATAAATGATTAAGTCACCAAAAGGCTTACAGAAATCAAACCAACCAATGAAACCGTGAGCATCTTTAAAGACTAGAATATTAATATTACCCTTCGTCTCTATTGGCATAGTATTTGTGATCAGTGGTTTAACGCCATTGCTTAACAGTGGCCGATGATGACAGAACAGATGTAATTGGCATGATTCCTTAATCACCGATTTGCAGTCTGTGGGTGGTTCCAGCAATGAGATATTACAGAGTGAACTGCTCCTTCTGTAATGTAATGGCATCACATGGGAATTAGTATCCAACCTTTAAAAAAAAGAAACCAAAACAGGTTAAAAATAAAGATAGAAATATTTAAATGCACTTTGAATGCAACAATTTATCAAAATCTAAATTAACTGCCCAATCTCTTGCAGCTGTTAGTACCCACAAGCCCCACCCTGACCCCAGTTATCCCCATCCAAATGAGTTTGTGCCAAGGAACACAGGACGTGGTTGACATTTGTGCAATCCAGCAGCCAAGCAAGGGGAAACATTATCCCTGCATCAAACTTGTCAAGCCCTGTGTGATAAGTAGAACATTTATAACATTGAAGAACCAAGCAGTGACAGTTTTCAATAAGAGACACTTTCAGCACCTATCTTTGATATTCAGTGGTTTCACTGAATGTGGTGCAGTTACAGGTCGAGACAAGATAAATTATATTGGATAAATAAGAAAACAATGAAGAAAGTAAACAGATTTTCAGCCTGTCTTCCTGGAAGACAAAGCAAACTTCCTGAAATATTGAAAAATAAGTTTAGAAGATGCAAATGGAGAAAAGACAGTGCAAAAAAAAAAAGACATAAAAGAAAATTACAATTAGAGAAAAATATCAAGTCCATGATAATGCGAGAGATCAGTCCATAGTGTTCCATTGCCGAGGTAGGATCAGGGTTGTTTCAAGAACCTGAAGCTTGAAGGAAAGTAGCTGTTCTTGAACCTGGTGGTGTGCGAGCTCAGGCTTCTGTGCCTCCTGCCTAATGGTAGCAGCACTTCAGGTATTTGCTTTTATTGGTGGGGAGGGCTGTGCTTGTGATAGACCAGGCTGAGCCCATCACTCTCTGCAGCCTCTTGTGTTCCTGTGCACTGGGTTTGCCATACCAGGGCATGATGCATAATCCAGTCAGGATACTTTCTGCAATATATCTGTAGATGTTTGTTAGAGTATTCAGTGACATGACAAATGTCTTTAAATTTGTGAGAAAGTATACCTGCTGCATGATTACCCAGGACTGGTCATCCAAAATGTTAATCCCCAGGAATTTGAAGATGCTAATTTCCCTCATAGTGTGTGACAAAACATGACTTTTGGGAAAGTAAATCACTGAGATTGTCACTCAGCATCCTAGAGCCTCCCACAACAAACACTGCGCCCATAATCCTGGTTCTGCCCACTCCTTTGTAAGTGATTTAACCTTTAGTGAAGAGGAGCGCAGCGCGGTCGGCTCATCCAGAGTGGCTCCTCCTGTGCAAAGCAAATATCCTATAGCGGAGTCTTTGGTGCAAAGATCCTATAGCGGATCTTTGCTCCTGTGCGCTCCAGTTGGCAACGTGTGCGCGCCACCGTGTTTGTGCCGCTGAGAGCGCGTCCCCGCGGGGCTCCGGCACTGTGCGTGTTGTGCTCTTGTTCGGAAGCAACAGGAGTGCTCCGAGCGTTTGTTGTCACGGCCTTTCTTGGAGTTGACTCGCAACCAAGAAAGGCCGCCGATTCGCCCAATTGACTCCCTGGCAAGGCGACATTGACTTGAGGCATTTACTTATTTACACGGATTTGGAAGAAGTGTTGGATAATGTTGGAGTTGAAGTCTGTGTTTGATACTCAGAGTGAAGTTGCTCCTTGGCTGGTGAAAGGCAAGCTGACTCCTCTTAATGAAAATGGTAAGTTGCAACACATTCTGCTTCCTGAGGCAGTAGTGTAATGCCCTCATCATTAACTACTGTATTCCAGTTTGCTGAAGTGAATGTTGGCATTTGGAGACTGTGTACGTTCGGATTTGAAATTCAAAGCTAATTGACAAATTAATTAAAACAAACGTTCCATGGCTAAGTTTTTCGGATGGGTTCAAATTAGTCGTGTATGTCTGCGAAAAGCAACACACTGGCGAAAACCGCACCGTCGAGTGTTTGTTTGGATTAAGTTGCGTACGCGGCACATTCATGAGGCATTCATAACGCTTCTTGCTATATTCTGTTTTAGGCGAATCTACGAACCTTTCAAGAACCGATTTGCAGATTATTAACGTTGAAAAGAATGGCGGTGTCGTCTTCACCTGGAAGGTGCAACTATTTCTTACATTACGAATTTGTTGGAGACACATATGTTCATGTTTTTGCTGTTCGGCTGGATAGTAACAGGTTTTGTGAGACCATTCTCCTTAAAGTGGTGATGGGGAGAAGAGTAGAGTTATCTTTTAATATTACTAGATAGCCACCTGTGGCATGATGATCGACTAGTCTGGGGTTTATAATTTTAATTACTGAGGACAGAGCACAAGTACTTTGTGTAGTAATCATAATTTTGTGCAAAGTGGACAACTTTAGTGATCAGGAATTTTAGAAGGTGAAAATTTGATCTTTAACCTTACAGATATGATAATGGAACAGAAAATTATATGGGCTGTTAATTCACATTGAATAGTGTCTACGAGTTTTTCTGACAAATCATTTCAGAACATGCTAACATTATCTTACAACATTCAATTTTATCAATAAGTAAATTTCAGATAAGGGAAAACATTGTGACCTACAGGTTTAGCTGGACAGCATTTCCATGTTATGCGATTGAATGTTGGACTGTGCACAGAGTGAAAAGTGATAACCACCATCCGGGGTTGTTTAGCATCATCCAGGAACTTGAACAGGCTTGAATCACCTTGAGTGCCTGATGATATTTCCACATCACACACAGGATGATATCATTCATTGTATAGTGCTTTTTTGAGCATGATTGACTTATTTGGATAGAATTGTACATGGGAGTGAACATCATAGGGAACTATCATTGGACACTGTTTTCCTAATTTACCACTTGACCATGATCCTTTGAAGCAAAGTCCTTTGCATTACAAATGAATAATGTAAAAGTGTGTGTAGAAAGATAAAACATGGAAATGTATATGTCGTCAGTTGAAACGCATGTGTGTGTGTGTGTGTAGATAAAGCTGGGAAATTTATAGAAACCATCAGTTGACATGCGCGCGCACGGACACCTCCGCGTCCTCATTCTCTCATCGTTTTGGCCAATGAGCTTTTTTTTTTTTTTCCCTTCCACCACTACCTCATCCTCTTTCTCCCCCGGAGTTGCCGACACACCTTGGAAGATGTTGGCAACTGCAGGGGAGAAGGCAGCAGGGGAGCAGACAAAGTGACTGGTGAGAGGGAAGAGAGTCCCACAGTGACCAAGCTCTTGGGCTCCCCAGCACTCTGGTACCCAATTGCTCATCCTCCGTCCTTGATTCTACAGAGGACCCACCACTCTGCGAAGGAGGTCATGATATACCGCCAAGGCCCCGATGAAGATACCAATTGCAGAAAATTATAATGCCCTCCCAGTAGCTCTTGAATGCTGCAGATAGGCCTTGGATAGCCTTGGATAGACATTTGGAAGGAGATTTATGTGATAATCTGAGGGATATGGAGGTTGCAAAAGACACACATTTGTCAATATAATGTGAAAATATTGCAATGACTCTAAGGTCTAGGTTTTTTTTTGCGAGTACTGAAATCCATCAAAGCACAAATTATGGCCAGAGAGTAAATGTGTCAAAGAAACTCTTTACTGTCAATGATGGAAAATACTACTCAGTAATGTGAAGATTTTAAAAATGTTTTTGTATTGAAGGGTAAGAAAGGAACGACGTGTGTTGGCTTGCATGATCTTCACAAAAAACAGAACAAGGTAAATGTGATTTATGTTGACAACGTCTTATCTCCAGCAAAATGTAGAAGTTTTACTTAGATATTTTCTCCATTTTATTTTGCTCTTTATTTATATTCTCAGCTGCTGTATATCTTTGATAGAGAAGTGTCTTTGATTAGTTGTTCTGTCAACAAGGAAAGGACACTGCTGGGTGAGTGGGACTCATTTCTATTTTGGGAGATAGTTTTACACTTTTAATGGTGCACTGGTATCTCATTTAGCCGCCGGTCATTCCTAGGAATGAATGCAATGGAATTGGTGCTAAAAGGGCTCATTAATAGCATGTGAGAGATGCATTATTCACAGTGCTGCTGTGCATGAATCCCTGCTTTTCCTGTTGCAGTGCCAGGAAACCAATTGAGAGCTCAGCACTCCACTGACACTCCCACAGCAATGACATAATGACCTCATCACTGCATGTGGAGAGAGTCACACAGCACTGCGATGCAGGGTTTGTGTGCACCCTGGTATGTTTGGTGAGTGCAGGCGGTTACACAGACCATTTGAATCCTATCTCATCACCTCAGGCTAGTGGTGATGGATGGAACCTGCTGCCTCCCCCACTTTTTGATTGGCTGCACAGTTTCTCCAGCTGGAGATATTTTTATTGTAACAAGTTCAAAGAGCAGTGTATGTACCCTGAGCCTTGCATCTCAGCACTGAGTGGTTGCATTAATCGGCCATGCTGCCCAACATCGATCCTTACAGGCAGCTAAGCATGTTGCCTTGGTGAGGCAACCATGTAATTACTTTAACTATTTCATCTTAGGGAAAAGTCCATGTTCCCAGCACAACAGCCTGAGGTACAGGGATGTACCTGCCTGTGCATGTTTGGACCAGAGCCAGGTGCACTATGACAAATGGGGTAATGCTATGTGGGGTTCCTGTGTAAATTGCAACACGTATCAAGATTATAAATGCATATTAAAATTGATATGTCATAAGTGAATTTGCTTTTTCAAATAAATTCTTGTTTTGTTTTAGCTGTAAGTATTCTACAGTCTGCTGGAAGAGACATGCCATTAAATACTTTCAGACCAGGTATTGCTCTCAACATTCTTTAGTGTAGTAATAAAAGTTGAATTCAAACTTTCAATTGAATTGCTTTTGGAATTGTTTATTTATGTAAACTATTCAGAATTAATTTTGAGGGAAGGAGTTAAATCCTTGAATTGCATTTGTTCCCACGATGAGGCTTTCCTTTCTAAAACATCTAAGATGTGTCCTCTATCGCTGTCATATATAGATCGTCCAACTGCGTCTCCTCTGTGACCTGTAGTTGTACTCTTCCTCCCCAGATAGACTTTCCCTGGTCCCTGCCTTTCACCCCATCAGATTCTGCATCCAACATGTCGTCCTCTGACATTTCCAACTCTTCAAATGTTATCCAACCACTGGTCATATCTTCAGGGCTGCCAACATTGGGTGTGAGTTGAGAGTGAGAAATTGCGAGGGAGCGTAGCGACCGAGGGGGGGAGGGTGTGAGAAAGGGGTGTGTCTTGATATCCAATATTTCTTAAAAACACTTTGGCTTTGTTGAAATATTTTTAAAGTTATCTTAGTACCTTACTACTATATGAAAAGTGAAAAAAGTTTTCTTACTACTATTAAGGAAGTAATAAGAAAGCTACTTAGATATTACTTATTATTACTAGGTATTGCTTAATATTTAAATACATTTCTTACTAGTTAATAAAGGGTTCAATGCCATATTATTCGAATGGACATTTAGTTCTCTGCTTTTGCTCTCCCTCCTTGAATGGGTTGTGTTGGCTCTGCATTTACCCCAGTCCCCGGGACCATTTCAGAATCGGTAAAACTAGTAAATAGAGACTTATTTTCAGTTCATGGTACTGAGTCTGGTATAGAAAAGTATTTTACAATTCTTGTCTATTCTGGTTAATGCATATTTTGTAGGGTTTTTTTGGAATGAATTAATTTGTAGTTCTGGGGATTCCAAGAAAGTTGTTTTTAATGCTTTGTTTACATGAAAATATCAATTCAATATTGTGTTTTAAATGTGATACAATTCACTTAAAACCATATATATGAATTGCTGGAGTATTTTATCAATACAGTACTATAATGGAAAATTAAATTTCCCCCTTTATTAAAATATGGCATATCATCCAGGATCTTATGCTGTTCACTTTTTAAACTTTTGTTGCAGTTTCCAGATGTTTGACTTTGTTGATTGAGATTCATCCAGCAAATAATACAAAAGTTTTAAAAGCCATTGATTCAAATGTCAAAGTTCAGGTATTTATCATTAATTGCTTTCTTAAATTTTGTTTTTTTTATAATGCTTTCGTATTAACTGTTTGTGAATGAGCAGGTTGGAAGAAATCTTGAGCAGTTTTCCTTGCTATATGGGTTTGAGGCTCTGAAGCTGCACCTGTAATTCTTGATCATGTTTTATAGCCTCTTGGCCAAGTCAGAGATGTAAAAGAAAGATAAAATGCTATTTGCAAACTATTGGGAAGAGTAAAAGTGGGACATTGAAGGATTTTTACTGAGAAGAATTTGCAAAAACCTGTGAACAGACCTGCCCTGTGACTTAGCCTGAAAGTGTTTAATGTAATAAAATGAGAAGGACGGAGTAACCTTCAAGAATGGGGTTTTGGGTACAATTACAGAGTTGCTATTGCATTAAAAATCCTTCAGGTATTTGTCCTTTTCCTTTTTGAAAGCTTTGTTTGAATCTTCTTCCATCATTCCTCGAGTCACTACATTCCACTGCTTGATGGAAGAAAATTATTTTCCTAAGCCCTTTCCCCAATCAGCTTCAGTATATTCATGACCTTTGTAAAGTTATGATGTGAACCGTTAAATAAAAATGTAGAGTTAGGATTAGGGTCGGTCGGTCGGGCTGTCAGGCCACGGTGAGTGCTGTGAAGGATCGTTTGGGCAGTCGGTAGTCCGGTGGATGCTGCGAGGAGTCGGTCGGGATGTCAGGCTGCCAATGTTGCAGCGAGCGAGCGGGCAGACTGACGGAGCCAGCACAATGGGGGTGCTGAAGGTGGCCGGGCGGCATGCAAGGTAATGCTGCTCCCCACCATCACCATGATGATCCAGAAGGGCATGCTGGCCGAGGTGGACGTGCTGAGTGACCACACTTACAGAGCCCACAGCCGCAACCAAAGCGGCTCCAGCTCCAGCCGTGGGCAGCTCTGGAAGGGGTGTGGGTTAGGGTTAGGCATTTTCCTCTAAGAGGAAGATGCCTTCGCCTTCCCCCAGCCTGGCACTGCCCCAGTCCCACCACCTCCGTGACCCCCACTCTGCACACTGGCAGTCAGTGGGGTTCAGTAAATGGGGGAACCCACAGGAACTGCCCTCACCCATTAATTAGGCTGGTTCAGGAGCCGGACCTCTGCGACAGTCTCATTCCAAATACACACTCACAATTATATTAATTATATTATTAATATAATATAATTATATATAACTCCAGTCATATTCACGTTTTATATATACAGTTATGGCTATGGATATATGCATATCGATATAGATGTAGGTATGTAGATATATGTATATGTATATACATATATGTATATAGGTGTGTGTGCGCGCGCACGCGTGTGCATGTGTGCGATCAATTTTCAACGCGTGGGCGCACTTTGCACTTTCCACCACCCTTTCCCCCCCCCCTCAGTCATTTTTTTTGCCTCCCGCTGTGCTGCGGACCAAAGATCGAGAGGGCGTACTGGCCGCCAGGGCCACCTTCTCATCGCGTGCCCCGCGCGCCGATAACGCCTGCTGCCGCCTGGCTCTCCTCCACTTCCCCGCCCTCCACCCCCCCGGCCCGGCTCTGTCACACAGACGGAAGCCACGATCGGCTGGTCCCCCCCGCTGCTTTTCACCGTCCTCACATCGCTCCGTGCCTCGCTGGTGGCCCGCAAGCTCACTCGGTACCACGCCTGACCGCCCACTCCCCTCTCCCTGTACTCGGGGTCTGAAGCGTTCGGGAATTGGTCCTTTGTGACGACCCGGAGATAACCGGCTGGCTCCGGGGGTACAGAGAGGATGCGCCGAGGATGCTAGGCCATGGAGCTGAGGCTCACTCTGAGGCCGACGGCTGCTGGGCCGCCCTACCCCTCTCCCCCTCTCTCTCCCCTCCTCCCCCTCTCTCTCCCCCCCACCCCCTCCCCTCTATATTTGGGAAAGTTCTTCATTTGCACTCTGAGCCAATATTTGCCTACATCTATTCAAGTGCACCAATTTTTACAAAATAATGTTTGGAAACTTGACAGTTTTTCTAAATTTTATTTTTCAGTTCCTCTATCAAGATTCAGATGCGAGGGTGTTGCCTGAAAGCCACTTACTCATAATTTCAGAGGACAGATGTAAGTAATATGATGTTCATGATTGGTGATGACTGCTTTTAAAAGAGATACGATTACAACATTTAAAAGACACTTAGATAGGTACGTGGATAGGGAAGTTTTGAAGGAATATGAGCCAGTTTCGGGCAAATGGCTCTAGTTGGCAATTCAGTTGGCATGGATGGGTTGGGCTAAAGGTCTTGTTTCCAAGCTGTAGAGCTCTGACTAAAAGTGAATGGTTGGCTATAACACAGCAACTTGTGATAATCTCTCATTAGCATGATGTTGGTCCATACGTTGTCCCAAAAAAGTGTCAATATTTGGAGAGCGAGAGTAGTGGGGGAGATGTAGGAAGAGACCCAAGTGTGCAGAAATATATTTTCTTCTCGGCACTAGTTTGATTGACAGGCTGATAGCTAGGAGAGCCAGTGATTTTTTGGGGCTGGTCACTGGCACTGTGCAAAATAGTTAAAATTGGTATAGTGTTGATTGGTGGGGTTGAACTAACTATGTCATCACGGGTGACTTGGGGGCATCTGTGTCTCCATCTTTTGTTTACATATTTTCTTATGACATATGAAGAGACTATTTAGCCCATCAAATTGTCCAGCACTCTGAGCGCTCCCATCAGACCCAATCCCTCGCTTTTTCCCCTGCAACCTATTCTATCTCGGGTCCGTCAACTCTCCTGCCACCCTAAATATTGCTGCACCAGAGATCATTTATAGGCGCCAGTTAACCCACTATCACGTCTTTGAGATAATGGTGCAAGTTTGTGCATTCACGGAGAATGTGCAGAATACACCCAGGGCAAGGATCAACTAACTCTGGTCACTGGAGCGGTCAGCAACAGTACTGGATACCGCACTAAAGCACCCAGGGCAGTTGTAAATACAACTGTACTGTATTCCATTTTTTGCCTGTTGTACACAGTTCACCTGAACTGAACCTCGTACTGTCACACTGAACCTCGTACTGTCACACCTTGATCGGAAAAATACTTATGCCAGGATCCTCTTCATAGACTTCAGCTCTGCGTTTAACACAATCATTCCGCAGCAGCTGGTGGAGAAGTTGGAGCTATTGGGGGTTGATGCTGGCACATGTAACCGGGTCCTGAACTTTCTATCACAACGGCAGCAGACAGTCAGGGTGGGCAGTAGGACATCAAAAACCATAGCCGTGAGCACTGGCTCGCCCCAAGGCTGTGTCCTAAGCCCCCTGCTGTTTAGTCTGCTTACACACGACTGTACTGCTAGACTCAATAACAACTTCATCAACAAGTTCGCTGATGACACAACAGTGGTGGGTCTCATCAGTGACAATGATGAGTCAGCGTACAGGATGGAGGTGGAGCTGCTCACAGGATGGTGCAAATCCCACAACCTCATTCTCAACGTGGGAAAAACTAAGGAGATGGTGGTTGACTTCAGGAGGGTGGGAAAACAACACCATACACCTCTGCACATCGATGGAGCTGATGTGGAAAGGGTCAGCAGCGTGAAGTTCCTAGGACTCCACCTGTCAGATGACCTGATGTCCACAACCAACACCACAGCACTGGTCAAGAGAGCCCAGCAACGACTACACCCTCTCCGAAGACTACGTAAAGCAGGTCTCCCCACTACACATCTACGAACTTTTTATAGGGGGACAATCAAGAGCACATTAACCAACGGCATCACTTCCTGGTTCGGGAGCTACAAGGCGTACGAACGGCACCAACTTGACAGGATTGTGAAGACCGCCAGCAGGATTATTGGTGCTCCACTCCCTTTCTTGCTGGACATATACAGGAAGAGATGTATCAACAGAGCCATCTCCATCATCAAAGACCCCTACCACCCATCGCATCACATATTCTCCATCCTGCCATCTGGGAAGAGGTACAGGAGCATTAGCTGCAAAACCAGCAGGATGCTCCTCAGCTTCTTCCCGCAGACTATAAGACTGTTAAACGGACTTTGCCCCCTGCCAAAGTATCGCGCACCAACCACCAACCTGGACAGAGCCACTGTCGTGCCGCTGCCGATCGGAACGCCTGTTGATGTTTATTTGAGAGTAGTGTTAAACTTGTTCATGATATATGTATTTTTATTTCTATTTATTTTTTACTGCACACTGAATGGACACTGGTTTGAGTAACGTTTTTTTGTTTCCTCTGGGTATGTGAGTACTCAGGAAAATAACAATAAAGATATACAATACAATACCTCAACAATAGAATGATTGTGTACTATAAAATCGTCTAGTACAATAAAAAAAATAACCTCTGGTGTGGCACATCCACAAACGTTAGCAGTGAGTTCTTCATGGTAAGTATCTGCATTGACCTATCTGAATGGCATTTTATTTTAATACATTCATGCTTTATTACAATCCTATCCAAGACATCGTAAAATTATTTTTTGCTCTTCTTGTTCAGGTATTGAGCACATTCGTATAAGGGTGATCATTGAAGAAGGTTACAGAGCGGTAAGTGAGATATATTGGACTTGTACAAGTACATGGATGCTGTGTTGTGGATCCAAAGTCTGTGCATTGGAGAAAGTTGGGCAAAGCTCGCCAAAATTTTCTCAAAAATCGTTGTGCAACTTGTTTTGGAATTTATAGTCATACAGTTTAGAAACGGGCCCTTTGGCCCAACTTTCCCATGCTGACCAAGATGCCCCATCTGTGTTTGTGCCACCATCTTGGATGGTGTTGAGCCTCTTCTGAGTTGTTGAAGGCATAGTCCTCCCCACAGATAGAGTATTTCACCAAGCTCCTGATGTGCATTGTAGATCTCGAGGCAAGTCATTCCCCTCAGCATATCTTGCTTCGAAATTGCCCTTTTTTTATGATGCTGTTCAAAGTAAGGGAGCCTGCAAAATGTAAAGATAGAAAATGAACTGTTCTTCTAGCTGGCATTGGGGTTTGATATGATGTGCATGAGGCAACAGACAGACAGTAGGAATGGAATTAAAGTTCAACAGGCAACAGGAAGCTTATAGTCTTTGCAGCTGCCTAGTGAAATGGATGCCAACTGTTTGGTTTCTCTATTGTAGAGGAGACTATGTTGTCAATTCAAAATTCATTCCACGAGAGGTGGAAAACAAGTGTTGCATGTTGCAACTTAAAACAAACATAAAAGTAAAGATAGGCGCAAAATGCCAGAGTAACTCAGCCGGTCAGGTTGCATGTCTGGAGAAAATGGATAGGTGACGTTTCAGGGTCAGAACCTTCAGACTCCTGAAGTCTTTTGTTATTCCAGTATTTTATGTCTATCTTTGGTATAAACCAGCATCTGCAATTCCTTGTTATTATATTTTAACTTGAAACTAACTTGTTTTTCCCTCTCAGTTTGTCAAATTGTCTGTGAAACTTTCTCACTTTTTTCCCTCTTTGCACAGATGCTGCTTGACCTGCTGAGTATTGCCATAATTTTATGGTTTTGGTATATTTAAGTTTCTGTTAGTAATTCATAGGGTATAGACGTTAGAGTGTTGACAATGGTAATGCCATCGAGTATCAAGGGTAGGTGGTTGGTGTCTAACTTTGGAGACGGCCATTGCCTGTCTCTCTTATGGCTTTAATGTTATTTACCCATTTGTGAATGTTGCCTGCAGGGATGGACTACTTCATGGGCGTAATAGAATTGAATATTGTGTAATCTATAGCTAAAACGCTGCCTTCTGTGTTGATATTGGAAGGAAGATCATTGATATAATCACATTTTTCCAGGATATTTCCATTTGCTTTATTTTAAATCTATTTTAGGTAATACAGGATCCAGACCATCTGCCTAAAGAGATTGTGGCTGAAGACTTTTTCTGGGCCCAATGGGATACAGAGGCACAGAGACTGTTCTACATTGTAGAAAAGGTAAAAAGTGATAAGATACCAGCATTTATGTTTGATTCATTAAAAATAAAGGAGCATTGGAATAAACAAAGCTGCGGCATTTAAAAAAATAAATTGACCCTCTTCTCTACAAGCAGCATATATGAGAAAATAATTTTGTTTTGGCTGCTACTTGATGGGTACTACTCGGGGAACAACAATAAACAATGTTTTTGTTCAAGGTTTGCATGAACACCTTCTTCCATAGATCTGTGAAGGCAAATTTAGGGCATGTCAATATTAAGCAAGTGTGTTGCTTAGTTTCTCAACAAATATTATGGTGGATAAGTAGGGCTTGAACCAACAACCTCCAGCATTCAGTGCTGTTACTGAGCTGAGATGACACTTAGATTAAAAGGATAGAAAAACTGCATAATAAATTGGGATACAATATTCTTTCCGTATCCTAAAAATGATACTGAAAGTGCAATGGTTATTCCATCAATGTGCAATTTCCAATAATTTATTTGGTTTACATGAGAGAGGAAAACCAAACTATTCCAATTTCTTCCAAATCTTATTCCATGGCAGTTATTTGTCATACATATGTTCTCATTTGGCCCATCTGACTGCTTCAAAAAAAAAATATAGATCTCACTTGGGCAACAAAATATGACTATTCTAATTGTTTAATTTAAAACGTTCTGCTTTCCATAGGGATAAGGATAAGATAATGTTGTACAAGAATGGCAGTGACAAATAAATTTGGCTTGAAATTCAATGCACTGCTGAACAGTTCCATGACATAGAAGCCCTTGTAGTTCATTAAGAACCTTTACTTCATTCATTTCTTTGGGATCTGTGTGTTACTGGCAAGGCTGGTAATTATTGCCCATTTTAATTGCCCTCAAGAAAGCAGTGGCATGTATCTGCCTTGAACTGTTGTGCACCCGGTCTTGTGAAGGTCCTCCAACATTCTATGGTAGGAAGATCCAAGATTGCAACTCAGCAAAGACTGGTGATTCAAATGGACTGAATGGTGTCCAGCTGTTGGAATGGCACCATCAACCAGGTGTTCCATCATACATCCTGACGTGCCCTGTCTACGGTGGACAGAGTTTGGGTGTCATAGAAACATAGAAAATAGGTGCAGGAGTAGGCCATTCCGCCCTTCGAGCCTGCACCGCCATTCAATATCATGGCTGATCATATTTCTGAGTCTTTCTCAGCATGACATCCAACCTTTGACCTGTTCTTGGAGTTGCAATATGAATGTGGCTACTCTCCTTGAATTTTTGGCCAATAACAATAGCAATGTTACAAAATTTTGAGATTTTAAAAATCAAGTCTGTAATTTATCCCATCAGATAAAGCATAAAAATAAGTTTAATTTGACACCTAATTCACTTTCATATCTCAAGTATTTAAAAAGTTATGGCCATTTTCATACTCGGAAATGAGCATCTTGTTCCCTATTGATTTTCTATGGACATAACAAAAAAGTTGTGATCGTGAACAGTCAAAAGCCCATAACTTTCTTAAAAATTAAGAGAACTGAATGAAATTTTCAGTTATCATAGATTGAAGCATTCTGAAACAAATATAAAATAATCTTACTTGGATGACCTGAAATTAAAGCATATAATTAGTTAGTTACCTAATTGTAGCTAATTTCAGACTTCAATTACTAGATCTAAACATCTATCCATTTCTTAATAAATGATTAACATTTTTAAATAGCCTAAATGTCCAAATAATATTCACAAATAATTCACAATAAAACATGATTTTTAAATCTCATTTACATTAATTTATAGACCAAATGGAAGGAATTCAGTGTTCAATTGCTGTAAATAAATGCCCATTTAAATCAGCTTTCCAGTGGGTCCCTGTGGGACGCGCTGGTTTAGAACGTTCACATTGCGGTAGATTTGTGCCCCAAATGCCCAGAAAAATACTGCGCGATATAATGGGGCCAAATTGAGCTACTCGCAATAGTAAACTTTGTATAAAGGGATATTTAGAAGCCCTTTTTAATGTAAAAATATACAACCTAACTTCTGCTATTTGCTTTATGAGACCCTGCGGTTGCTGGCGGTCGCGGGTTTAGAGATTGATTTTTAAACTACTATAACTATTATACGAGGCCTTTAAACCTAATAATAGCCTTTGCGACGGGGTCTTCCAGCGATTTTTCGTTAATAATTAACTAGGCTGAACATCTTCGATTTGAACAGCCTAGAGAAAATCACGTTTTAAACCCGCCCCCTCTAAACGGCGCCAAAATCGCGCACACCCGCAACGGCAGATTTTCAAAGACGCTTCAGGTAGGCTTTGCAACATACCTAATAACAACATCAAGGAAGTTAATGTAGTTATGTGATTAGATAGATTTGTCACTTCTAGTGATTTGGGTTTGGGTGCAATACAGCAGTTTGCATGTGGTATCAATATTGATGTACTGAGTACAGTAATTTACTGCTGTAATTATAAAAATATCCTTCTGAATAATAAGCTCCAAACTAAAATGAGATTGCATCAATAATAATGACCTCTTTAATTAGGAAAGCAATGCAGTTCTGATGTGTTACCAGTTTTATCTGGACAGGAGCAATGAAATGTTGGTAAGTAGGAGTATATATTTGTCATCTAACGTTTTTCCAACATTTTGAATTGTCCATTATATTTGGATTGTGTGTTTATTTTTCTACTAACATATATAATGCATTGTCTGTAAAATGTAATGGGAAAGTTGAGATATAAAACTGACAGGTCATGGAGTCATATAGCACAGAATTGGGCCATTTGGCTCTCTGAGCCCATACTTACCACCAGTCATCCATTTACACTAATTCTACATTTATCCCATTTTATTCTCTCTACACCCCGCTTGATTCTCCAGATTCTTCTGCTCATCTTCCTGCTTGAGAATAATTTACAGTGGCCAATTAATGTAGCAACTTGCATGTCTTTGTGGTGGGAGGAAATCGGAGCACTTGTGGGAACCTGTGCAGTCACAAGGAGTAAGTACAAACTTCACATGGACAGCGCAGTTTAGTTTAGAGATACAATGCGGAAATAGGCCCTTCGGCCCACCGAGTCCTTACCGACCAGCGATCCCCGCACATGAACACTATCCTACACACTAGGGAAATTTTACATTTATACCAAGCCAATTATCCTACAAGCCTGTACATCTTTGGAGTATGGGAGGAAAGATCTCAAAGAGAACATATGTGGAGAACATACAAACTCCATTCATACAGCACCCATAGTCTGAATTGAACCCTGGTCTCTGCCGCTGTAAGGCAGCAACTCTGCCGCTGCACCACCTTAATCACAGAGTTGGAGATTAAACATGGTTAGCTGGAACTGACATTTTCTTATCGAGGCCACACACAAGATTAGAAGTTGTTCAGCCAGAGTTGAACGGGCTTCTCGGCATCTGCATACAATGGTGCCTGTCTTGTTGCTTGTGCGTGGTGGTGGAAAGGTTGGTGGAAACAGGTCTGCGACGTGAACACTCTTTCCTTGAACTGTGAGACAGCAGCTCTTCCAGATGCAGGAACTATCAAGTATGTCTCTGTGCAATCCATGCTCACAAACAATATCTCTATAGTAAGTCACATACAGTGTTCTAAAAATAGTTTCACCAAAATACCTAGAATATAAATAGATTATATTTAATTGCTTGAAGTGAACAGTTGCTATAAAAATGTGAAAGGTACTGATTTTCACAGCTTGGAGAGTAGGAAAGCTTCCTTTTAGCATTTTTCCAATCCCCAATTTAATTTTCGGCAGCCGGGAGTGTCAGGTGTCAATCTGCATGACTGGACATTTGTTTACTTTGAAAGCCAGAGATTTAAGTTGGGACTGGTCCACCTGGCTTTACAACAGGAAGGAGAGTAGTGTCTGAAAGGTTGAGGCTATAGAATTTATTTCAATGGAACACTCAGTCCCAGGTGCAACTTTAAAGTAGGTCATGAAGGCTGTCAATCTTAAACTAAAGAGTGAGAGGGAGTTTTAAATCTGTATCTGGGAGAATATATTAATTTTGGATTCTACGTGAAGTGGTTGCCTGGCTACTTTCTTTAACATTCTGGTGAAAGGCCATTTGACCTGAAACTGTGCTTTTCCCACTTACGTTGCACAGTCTCTTGAGCATTATCAGCTTGTTTATTTCAGTTAGGAACACAGAAATTGGCTCACTTTTCCATTTCCACAGCTGTTTATTTTTTAGATAACCACCTTCAACGTGTGACTGAGCCACAACACGATATGAGGCAAGGGCATTCATCATGCAGGAGGAAGTGAGAGTTCCTTAATGAGTAGTACTGAGAGCGAATTAAGAAGTCTAAATGATCCACATCAAATAGCTGGTGTTTCTGGAGAAGGAATCATACATTTTTTGTTGTTGTTGTTTCAGGGTAGACAGACTTATCAATGTTACGATAACTCGCAGTTCTGAAAATTACCTTTCCATATAATCAACACAATTTCAAAAACATTTTGGTAAGGTGGAATTGGGAAATATTGAAGCAATTACAGTATTTGGTTATTTTTCACAGAAACCATTTTTTATGGAAGTTACACTAATCCTGGGAGTTCCCCTTTAGTTCTATAGAAGTGGTCACAATTATCGAAACTTGCTGCACAGAAAGAGGACATCTGACCATTGTGCTAACATCAAGTTCCATGGTTTAAAAAAAAAAGTTTGTTTCTCGTGCTCAAGCACCCATTCTATTCCCTTTATAAAACTGAACTTTATTGCCTTCCCTCAGTGGGAAACGTTGATGTGGGGATATTTATGTTAAACTCTATCGTGTATTATGTTCTTTTTATTCGTATGGCTGTACGGTAACTCAAATCTCACTGTACCAATTGGTGCATGTGACAATAAATGTAACTTGAACTTGAAATTGTTCCTGAAATCTGCTCAACAATTATTTTGGCTGTATGACCAACAGTTGTTTGCCTGGTTGAATTAACTTTATCAAAACTGCTGATCATACAAAAAAACCCAACCTATTTGGTCCCCTATGAACATCATGTACAGATGATCCAGTGGTACAATAATCACTTTTCCAACAACAACTTCCTTATATTAATATCCTTCTCCCAGATAACATTTTGGTAACAATTTATATAATCCTTTCCAAAGCCTTAACATTTTTTTCTGGACTGATGCATTTCAATGGAACTCAGTTTAAACTCGAGACCTAGACCTCGGGCAATTTGCCTTTAATAGGTCCCGATCAGATGAGTGTCTATGTCACCAAAAGCTCTGCAAATGCTCAAAATATTCCCAGATGCAGCTGTGGACATGAAATTTAATAATTTCTCATCACTGCCAAACTCACTTTATCCATGGTTCAATGTCTGAAGTTTATGAAATAACCTCCAATCATTAAAATGACTCTGCAACTAATACCTCAAACTGCCGTGTGAAAAAAGAAAATTGCTACCTTCCCCAAACCTGTCATTAAATTCACAAAGCAATATGTTCTATTGGTGAATATGTTTATCTGTCAATGTCACTGTTTGCAATGAAGACAAGACATTTTTTTGTTGTTATTTTCCGCATCTCCAGTTAGTGTAAAATGATCATGAAATGGGTTATAATGATTTTTTTTTTTGGCCTGTTATAGATGTCTTTATCTCTTGGATTCCCTTTAATAGTTACACGGTTACGGTAAGCAATAAATATTGTTTACTTTACAATTGTGCTGAATTGAAATAGTTTGGGCGTAAACATGAATATTTAAACATGAATACAGTAAACACTCCTTATGGGGCTTGGAGGTGGGGGAAGGGAAATAGTGTCCATGATTGCCGATTGTCCTTTATAACCGAGTAAGATATTATCATTGTCTGTAGTTGAAACAAAGAACTGCAGATGATAGTTAATACACAAAGGGACGTTATATCTATGCAACACCCTTGCCTTCTAACAGGAAGAGTTTGTATTCTCTCAATGTACAGCAACCTACAACGGATACTTTGTCAGACTTTAAGTGGGAAGCTCAGTGTTCAACGTTAGAAGATTGGTCCGCCTTAACAGCAGAGACCGCTCCCGCCACAACTCCCACAACCCAAACCACCCCCTCTCCAGATACTTTCCTCTGCAAACACAGGAGATGCAACACCTTTTCCTATACACCTTGCGTCGCATCCATCCAGGGAACCTAGCAGCCTTTCCAAATGTCAGAGGTTTACATGCAACTTCTAACCACATCTACTGCATTTGGTGCTCCCAATGTGGCCTCCTTCACATTGGTGAGACCAAGCATAGACTAGGCGACTGTGTCACAAACATCTACGCTCAGCCCACCAAGACCTGCTGGATCTCCTGGTGCTAACCAATTTAAGTCTCCTTCCCATTCCCAAGCTGACATTTCTGCCCACTGCCCCCTCAATTGCCATTGTGAGGCTACATGTAAACTAGAGGAGCAGCACCTCATATTCCACATGGGTAGCTTACAACCTAAAGATATGAACATTGTGTTCTCCAATTTCAATTAATATCCTTGTATCCCTTTAGCTTTTCTGTGCTCTCCCCCCACACCCATTTCCCCCACTCTCCTGCCCCTCTTTCCCCTCCCGCCTCCCCATCCCATTTCACCTATATCCCTCCCTCTTCACGTTTCGCTTCTCTCTTATCTTAAACTATTTTGTTTCCCTTTTTTCTCTTCTGTTGCCTATTCATCCCTTCAACATATGCTGCCTGACCCACTGAGTTACTCCAGCACTGCTCTGCTCAAGATTCCAGCATCTGCAGTTCCTTGTGTCTCCATACCAGGAGTTAGTTGGAGCTACACTCATCCATACTCTTGTACCTTGTTGTTAGTGGAAGGGCGCTGGGAGTAAAACGAGTTACTTGTCACAGAAGGCAGGATAGACAATAGGTGCAGGAGTAAGCCATTCGGCTCTTTGAGCCAGCACTGCCATTCAATGTGATCATGGCTGATCATCCCCAATCAGTACCCTATTCCTGCTTTCTCCACATATCCCCTGACTCCATTATCTTTAAGAGCCCTATCTAGCTCGCTCTTGAAAGTATCCAGAGTATCGGCCTCCACCGAATTCCACAGACTCACAAATTTCTGTGAGGAAAAAGTGTTTCCTTGTCTCCATATTCCTGCCATATTTTTGTAACCAGAGTATTTACATGCTTTGCCCATTCCTCTTCACTATTAAGTCCTGGATGCTGATGACTGTATAGTTATAATGTCATTGAAGGTTCAGCAGAGATTATTAGACCTTTATGTTGGAGATATTCGCTTTGGCTTAAATGTTATTTGCCACTTAGCATTTTGTGCCTGGTTGTTGCCAAGGTATTGTATGTTGATGTGGAACGTTTAATGACATGAAGAATTAAGATGATCAATGTCCAGTCATTGAGAATGTTCCCAATTTGACCTACGTGATGGCAGGAATGTCATTGTTGAAGCGGCTGAAGATGTTTGCTGAGAATATTAGGGAGCACTTGGATTTTTGCTTTGAAGTTGATACAATTAATTGTCACGCTCTAGATACAAGTACAATCAGATCCCTGCTAACTTCAGTTTTATTAGTGCTCCTTTCTCCGGTCTTGATCTAATTCAGCTTTGGTTTATATTTTGCTTCAGGAACTAAACAGTTTTGTTCATGCTTGGATGAAGGCTGTAATAAGGTTTGATGTATGGTCATGGGGGAACCGGTTGATTGTTCAGTTAGTATTCAATAACATTATTGATGTTAGACTAAAAGGTTGATAATTGGCTTTTGGATTTGTCCTGCCACAGTTATCTTGCCTAACTAGCCATCTTAATATTAAGATTATTTTCAGGATTTCGGAGCTAAGGAATTCATTGCTTGGTTCACCTCATCACCTCCTCAAAAATAACTTGATCAGACACGACCGACCGACATCAAAGCAATGCTAACTGTCCGTAATAGCTCCCCTACCACTGATGTGAGGCTCACAGACCTAGAATTCCCTGGATTATCTTTACTTCTTATATGTAGTAAAATTTTAGCAATTTTCATATTGCAGCTCAGTTGACTTGCGTGTGCATTTTGTCATCGTTATCATATCAATCTTGGTTGCAGATTTATCTGACCAGACAGGAACTAACATAGAAACTTAATTCTGAATAAATTTAAATGTTTATGTTTTAACCATTACATGTCTCAAGTAGTACTTCAATTATAATGTATTTTACAAGGAAATAATGGATGGATGGATGAATATATATTGCGTGTAATCTCTATTTAACATTGTTTTGTTTTTTATTCTAGTCTGGTAAATTTTGGGTACAATTACTTTCATGAGGAAGGGAAATCTTCAGAATCTCTGAATCTGCAAATTTTCACGGATCATGCAGGTATTGAGTATAAGCAGGTGTATTTACTTGACCTTTTCGCATGTTAATGTAAAGATATTTTTAACTTGCCCACACAAACACAAACATGTCCCATCCACGCTAGTCCCACCTGCCTGCGTCTGGCCCATATCCCTTCTTGTCCATGTACTTGTCTAAATGTTTCTTGAACATTGCGCTAGCACCTGCCTCAACCACCTCCTCCGGCAGCTTGGATAAAAAGATAATTTTGATGTCCTCCTCGTTCTTCCCTCTAACAATAATGTGGAAACAAAAGCAAGATAGCTGATATTGCAGGAAATCTGTGATAAAAAAATAGAAGATGCTGGATGTACTCGGCAGCATCTGAGAATAAAGCAGCAGAGTTATAGGGTCAGAACTTCCTGTCTGCAGTTAAGCGTTTATTTACATTTTGTGGATTCAACTATGTTGACTTGTACGTTGCAAGGCCCAAATGCAGGGTCATTAAGCTGAAATGTTAATATGTCTTGCTGAGTACACATAGTATTTATTGCCTTCCCTCACAGTGGGAAACGATGATTCCGCTGTGTGGGGAGGTTCATGTTAAATTCTATCGTGTATTGTGTTCTTTTTATTCATATGGCTGTGTGGTAATTCAAATCTCACTGTACCAATTGGTGCATGTGACCATAAATGTCTCTTGAACTCTTATTTTCTCATTATATAATGGTTGGTATAAAATGTAATTTTAGTAAGCTGAAGTGTATGTGGATCACTTATGCTCTGTGTACCTAACTGATTCAAAATTATTCGAAAGGTTGCCCTCAGTTAGAAGGCGGACAGTGTCTGTATGTAATCTCAAAATCAAAATTAGTAAATTCATTACTTTAAAGTTCTGTATCCCAGTATCAATTAGTAGATGAGAAGTTAGGGTTATTTATTTGCTCTCTGCCTATCATAAAATGGAAAGAGTGCACTTTGACTCGTGCTTAAATTTTAGTATTTGTCATTTGCAATGAAATAAAGAAAACCGATCTGAACAGTGGGAAAACAATTAAAAATGAATCCAGAAATACGTGGAAAGAATAGCTTTAAAGGAACTTACACCTAGCTGATGGGCAGTATATATAATTATTTTCAAATCCTTTTCAATTTATTGTTGTGGGTACTGGGGGCAAGTCTTGGAATGTTTGCAAATGTTGGGATATCTTTTACATTAAAATCCAGCATATGTACTCCCTGGAGGCAGGAACGGTCCCAGTGGATTGGAAAATGGCCAATGTAACACCTATATTTAAAAAAGGAAGTAAACAGAAGGCGGGTAACTATAGACCGGTTAGTCTAACATCGGTGGTGGGTAAAATGTTGGAGACAATTATTAAAGAATCACTAACGGGCCACTTGGATAAACATGACTTCATCAGACAGAACCAGCATGGTTTTGTGAAGGGGAAATCGTGTTTAACGAATCTGCTCGAATTCTTTGAGGAAGTAACAACCCGAGTGGATAAAGGGGAACCGGTGGATGTGGTATACTTGGACTTCCAAAAGGCTTTTGACAAGGTGCCACATAAGAGACTATTGCTAAAAATAAAAAATTGTGGGATTGGGGGTAATATATTAGCATGGGTAGAGGATTGGCTAACGAATAGGAAGCAGAGAGTGGGGATAAATGGTTCATACTCGGGATGGCAACCGGTAACTAGCGGGGTTCCGCAAGGGTCGGTGCTGGGACCCCAGTTGTTCACAATTTATATAAATGATTTGGAGGAGGGAACGAAGTGTAATATATCAAAATTTGCGGACGATACGAAAATGGGAGGGAAAGTAGGGGATGAGGAGGATAGGAAGAGTCTGCAAAAGGATATAGATAAGCTAGGTGAGTGGGCAACAACTTGGCAGATGAAATTTAATACTAATAAATGTGAAGTCATTCACTTTGGGGAAAAAATGATAGGGCAAGTTATTTTCTAAATGAGGAGGAGCTGCGTTGTAATGCAACGCAAAGGGATCTAGGGGTATTAGTACATGAATCACTAAAAGTCAGTATGCAGGTGCAGCAAGCAATCAGGAAGGCCAATGGAGTTTTGGCCTTTATTGCTAGGGGGATTGAGTATAAAAACACGGAGGTCTTGCTGCAGCTGTACACGGTATTAGTGAGACCACATTTGGAATACTGTGTACAGTTCTGGGGTCCATACTTAAGAAAGGATGTACTAGCCCTGGAGGCAGTGCAGCGAAGGTTTACAAGATTAATTCCTGCAATGAGGGGATTGACATATGAGGAAAGGTTAAGTAAGCTGGGACTCTACTCTTTGGAGTTTAGAAGAATGAGAGGCGATCTCATTGAAACGTATAAGATCGTAAGGGGCCTTGATCGGGTGGATGCACCGAGGATGTTCCCAATGATCGGGGAGGCTAGAACTAGGGGACATAGTTGCAGAGTGAGGGGGGGCTCTTTTAAAACTGAGATGAGGAAGAACTTCTTCACCCAGAGGGTGGTTAGTTTGTGGAATTCACTGCCCCAGGAGCAGTGGAAGCAGAAACGTTAAATATATTTAAGTCAAAAATAGATGGTTTTTTAGCTGCCAAGGGGATAAGGGGCTACGGGGAGAGGGCAGGGATATGGACCTAGGTATGGTTAGTATAGTAGACCTGAGTGATCTCCTGGACAAGTGTCGATCGCCTGGATTGGGGTCGGAGAGGAATTTCCCGGATTTTTTTCCCGAATTGGACCTGGGTTTTTATCCGGTTTTTTGCCTCCCCCAGGAGATCACGCGGTTCTTGGGGTGGAGAGGGGTGATAGCGGTATAAAGGGGAGGGTGGTGTCTTGTGTTCTGTGTCTTGTGTCTACTGTTTGTGGGTAAGTGTGTCTGTTTAGTGTTCAGCCATGAGTGAATGGCGGTGCGGGCTCGACGGACCTGGTGGTCTACTCTCGCACCTACTTTCTATGATTCTATGTAAGTGGGGATGGCTATACCCTTTGCTGCTTATGAAGAATTCTCTCCTTTTTATAAAGTGATTTGTCTTGCAACAGATTACCTTTGACAGAAAGCGTACTCCTATAATCAATTGCTGTTGCAGGTGCCTTGTCGGTGTGCTACAGTCATCCTATGCAAAATGATCAAGAATTTATTTATTCAGTCATTCTTCTGCATTATGGTAAATCTAGTTTTAAATTATTTCAGCAGAATTAACTTTTTTTTTTTAAGCAGTTGGAACTCTCTCCATTTTGATTATTTCACTTGACCTTTTTCTTAATTTTCAGAAGGGTATGAGACTAAATTTGATGGTGCAACTTTTTCCTGTTTGCCCCTTAAAAGCAGTCACTTGGTGGTCTTGGTTTAAAGTATATTCCACCCGTAAAACTGTATTGCGGCATTCCGGGATTTAAACACAGATTCACAGAACTTAATTCCTGGTCCCTGGATCCCTGGTCAATTTGTCCCTTCCCACCCAAACCACCCCTCCCTTTCCATTACTTTCCCTTGCAACTGCAGGAAATGCCACACTTGTCGCTTTGCCTTCCCCTCGACTCCATCCAAG
The DNA here is from genome assembly GCF_010909765.2 of Amblyraja radiata. Classification (NCBI taxonomy): domain Eukaryota; kingdom Metazoa; phylum Chordata; class Chondrichthyes; order Rajiformes; family Rajidae; genus Amblyraja; species Amblyraja radiata. Next base: position 28,037,111 of record NC_045976.1, read on the forward strand.
GACCCAAGCAGTCTTTCCAAGTGAGGCAGAGGTTCACCTGCACCTCCTCCAACCTCATCTATTGCATCCACTGTTTCAGGTGTCAACTGCTCTACATCGGTGAGAACAAGCGCAGGCTTGGCGATCGCCTCGCCCAACAACTACGCTCAGTTCGCAATAACCAACCTGATCTCCCGGTGGCTCAGCACTTCAACTCCCCCTCCCATTCCGAATCCGACCTTTCTGTCCTGGGCCTCCTCCATGGCCACAGTGAGTCCCACTGCAAATTGGAGGAACAGCACCACAGCCTACTGTCTCCGCCTCTCACAGCTCTCCCACAGCCTACTGTCTCCGCCTCTTCCTTTCTTTTTCCCGCCCCCCCCCCCCCCAGTCTGAAGAAGGGTCTCGACCCGAAACGTCGCCTATTCCTTCACTCTGTCTACCTTCGATATTTTTATGGTATGAGCAATTTAATACCAAAATAATCTAAATGGACTTTGCAGTGGTACACTTCAGAAATGGCTATGTTTAATTCTTTATCTTAATTTTCTGCAGGTTGGCGAAAAACATTTAGAGTTTCCTTGGAAAAGTCCAAATGTGCCAGTATCAGTGATTTGGCCTTTCTGAATGTTGGTAAGTTGATATTCTATTCCTAGATCAGAAAAAAAAGGCACTGTATGTAGAGGATGCATTTCCTTGACTTTTTACAGTGTCTGAGTTCATTCTGCTCACTTTTTAGTTTAAGACAGTTTCTCCTTCAGTCCCCCCCCCCCCCCACCCCCCCCCCCCCCCCCCCCATGCCACCAACTTCTTGCAACCTGGTCACTTCACAGTTCATCTGTCAAATCTTGAGAGTCCTCATTTAATCCTAGTACAAGAAATGTCCTGACTTTTACACTTACTATGCACCCAAGATTATATTGGATCAAACTATGGGCAGAATTAGCTAATGAATTAAAATGAGTTTCTGAACTTGGAGTAGGATTGGGCATGATGGCATGGTCTATGGCATACCGTGTGCCAACATTGTGGAGGTGTGGTTGTATAGAATGGAAGGAAAGGGATTTGGGCAGGCTGGATATAGTATAGCTCTGTTTGCTTGCATTATATGTCAAGAGTAATGATCATATAAATAACTTATTGAGGTGATATGTATTACGTAGTTCATCTAAGTGGCAAAATAACATGCCACTCAACAAAGAAACCTGTAGGTTTAGCTAAGAAAGGATTCACAACACCTTAATTAGACAGCACTGCCACAATATCAGGCACCATATTAGCAAAATTATTATATAATTTTGTTAGCCAGTTGGTTTACTAACTTTTCAGGCATATAGGCCAATTCATCAGCTTTGGTATCATTGGAAGAAAGCAGAGATAGGCTCATCAGATACACGGGGTTTGTGGTTTAACGTTTTGAAATTTATGGCAGTCACTCTGGCTCCAGAATACCCTTACTCCCTAATAGGAAAGGTTTGTATTCTCTCAATGCATAGCAACTTAGAAAGAATACTTTATGTAAGACCTGCTTAAGTGGGAAGCTCTGTGTTCATCCTTAGATGTTTGGTCTGTCTTAATCTCCTTTTGACCTTGCAATAGATTGCAATTAATAAAACGTACTCCCAGCAATTTTAAATCATGGTTTTGCCAAGGATAGCTGAACTGCAGCAACACTGCAGAGAACATCTCAATCACTGTGTCTTAAGCAAGGATAACTACTCTGTGTGTTATCAAAATGCCTTTAAAATTAGCCATGTATTGCTTATTTTAATTATTTATCCAAATAACTAATGTAGAATATGTGTGCAAGTTCATAGTGGACATTGTCATTAGGAGTGCAAGCTCCAGAAGAGTAATGTGTGCCATTTTATGAATGGATATATAATGATCCCATATGCAATCAATTCTTAGCTGTTGTTCCAGCCATTTATTTATTAGTTATTCCAAGTTCAAAATGAATGGATGAATTGATATTTCTGCCCATCACAGTCAATAAGAAATGTCTTGCTTTTAATCGGTTTGATTTGGGAAGCCGTGTTTAATCTTGCTACCCTGTTGTCTTGACCAACTATGCCAGTTTGAAGTGGAATAAACTTTAATTTAGCCATTGAAAACTGAAATTTGCTCACCTTGCAAAATTATTTTAATGCACTTTTTCTTTTCAGGTAACTATATAGCTGTTTATGTGCCTGGATATTTTTTGCATCTTATTAACATCCAACACCCTAATTTGACTTGTCACAGTCTGTTTTTGTCAGGTAAGAATATATTTTACAACTGAGGTCTGCTTTGTTAATTGTTTATGAATAATCACTCCAGGTCTCATATTTAGGCGGTTAGCTACAGCTTCAGATTTGTGACCTGAGTTAATGGGACTGAGAGGTTGAAAAGTATCACACGGGGAATTGTAAGTGGCACTCAGTCTCATTAGCTATGGGTAGTGTGGAATAATAAGAGGGCCATCTTATGTTCCATCTGCAGCACTTTCTGAGGATTAATGAGTTAGCCTTTTTGATGTGTATCTAAAAGGTTGCAAATATGAGGCTGAGGGTTGGGGGGAGGTTTGATGGGGAGAATAGGGGAATATGAACATTATTGGGAAATGAGATTGCTCTGTAAACAGTCATGCATAGACCCTATGGGCTGAAATTGTCTCAATTTTTATTGTAAGGAAAAAATAGAATCTGGGAGCCAAGTATCTGAGCTAATGGTTTAGTTTTTGTGGCAAGGGACAGCAGCAAGTAACTTGAAATAGCTGTAGACATTTGTAAAACATGGATTGCTGAAGGCATATCGACACAGATGCCAATCAAATGATGCTATTACATGGGCTGCGGAACCAGGGGGGCTCTGGGGGCTGCAGCCCCTCCACTTTTTTGGCGAGACACGCTTCATCGCCCGAAATTATCCGGCCCACAGGTGTATTTTTCTCTTCTTCTGAGGACCGCTTACATCCAGAATCTCAGAACAAGCGCTCAGTGAGCACGGCAAAACCACGACCAGCCGCGGCGGAAACCGACTGCCCCCAAAACCCTCCCTCACCTCCGCTCAACGGCCAATCACAGCGTGGTTCACAGTCGAGATATGCGGCAGTGAACGAAGCGCTGTGATTAGCCGGCGAGGGAGAGGGAGGGGGATAAAGGATGGGGGGGGGAGAGGGGGAGAAAGAGAGAGAGAGAGTCCCCCCCAATTTATTATCCCCAACTTTTGGAGGTCGAGCAACAACAAAAAAAAAAAATATTGTGCCACCCTCCCCCTGCTCGATGATCAGTGATCGCACAGCCCCCCCTCACTTTCAAAAACGTTCCACGGCCCCTGTATTATTTGTATGAAGGAGCCAAGTCATAAACCCTTGTTAATTATAATGTTATTAATATATGTTTTAAAACAATCATTTTAAGAATATACTAGTAACACAGGGTATTTATTAATCTCAGAGCATTAAACAGAACTGTGTTAAGGAATTGAGGGAATAAAGTTAATCTTTGGGTTAGCCGTTAATAGAATGTGGACATGGCTGATGTTTCTTGTTGATAATTTAATCACTATGCTACCAATATCCAACTTGATGTCAATACAGTGTTGGTTCAAATATGGATAAAAGAGGTAAAATCTGGAGGTGAGTGATAGTTGGTGAGCTGCATTCCGTGAAACTTGATACCACATATGACAATTAAGTGTACGTTTTGTCCTCTCATTAATCTCCTCCTTAAACAATCATGAAAGGCTTGGATAGAGTGAATGTTTCCACTAGTGGGAATAAAATTAGGAAGCACACAAGACAGTAGAAATCTGAAATACTTGCCCAAAATTACTTTTCTGATTGGTTAATGGGAAGTTTTGTCTTTGAGTATAATCAATAAATATGGAGAAAGGAAGCAAAATAAAGTTCAACCATGAACCAATTGTATAGCAGAGGGACTTACGGACTTAATTTGCTTACTTCTGATACTTTGTTCCAAAAATATTCAAATGTATTAATCCATCTGTGTTTGCTAGGGGACGATGCCAAAGTGAAACCCTGGAATCGTCAATGCGATGCATTATCATCGTCTGACTTGGTGCTGGATTGCCATTTGGGGAAAATCTATAAACCTGTGCTCAATCCGCAGCTACTAATGCTGTTCATGCGAAACAGTAAACTGGTTTGCCATCAACGTGCTGCGATGCATTGTGCTATCCTGTACCTCCAATGTAATTCAGATATGGAATCACAGGTACCAGACTAAAATCGACATAATCCAATATATGTGCCAATAAGGTCCCAACCCGAAATGTCACCTATCCATGTTGTCCAGAGATGTTGCCTGACCTGCTGAATTGCCCAACACTTTGTGTCTTTTTTTGTAAACCTGCATCTACAGTTCCTGGTGACCACATTGCAGCTTATACATCCGTCACTGAAAATAAGCATGCAGTAACAGCAGGCAGTGAAGAAAGTTAATGGCATGTTGGCCTTCATTGCAAGAAGATTTGAGTTTAGGAGCAAGGAGGTCCTATTGCAGTTGTAGAGGGCCCTGGTGAGATCGCACCTGGAGTATTGTGTGCAATTTTGGTCTCCTAATTTGAGGAAAGCCATTATTGCTATTGAGGGAGTGCAGCGTAGGTTCACCAGGTTAATTTCCGGGATGGCGGGCCTGACATATGACGAAAGAGTGGGTCGACTGGGCTTGTATTCACTGGAATTTAGAGGGATGAGAGGGGATCTTATAGAAACATATAAAATTCTTAAAGGATTGGACAGGCTAGATGCAGGAAAAATATTCCCGATGTTGGAGGAGTCCAGAACCAGGGGTCACAGTTTAAGAATAAAGGGTAGGCAATTTAGGAGTGAGATGAGGAAAAACTTCTTCACCCAGAGAGTTGTGAATCTCTGGAATTCTCCGCCACAGAAGGCAGTGGAGGCCAATTCACTGGATGTTTTTAAATGAGAGTTAGATTTAACTCTTAGGGCTAAAGGATTCAAGGAATATGGAGAAAAAGCAGGAATGGGATACTGATTTTAGATGATCAGCTTTGATCATATTAAAAAGTGGTGCTGGCTTGAAGGGCCGAATGGCCTACTCCTACACCTGTTTTTCGATGTTTCTAACAACCATTGTTGCTGCATTCTCTAGTGGCTGGACGAGGGGAAATTACATTGTGCCCTTGTCCCTTTAGGGTTTGGCCCCATGGCTTGGTGCCAGCAGTCGCAAATCAGGGTACTGATTCGGGATGATCACATTGAATGGCGGTGCTGGCTCGAAGGGCCGAATGGCCTACTCCTGCACCTATTGTTTATTGTCTATTGTCTAAATCTCTTCAGAAAATGGTCAGGGCAAGAACATATGCTAAAAATGTCGTGGACGTCTTTATGATCTTTGGGGGGACTTTTAAACTGGTGTCAGGATGACGTACAGTGCTTGTTTTAAGAAAAACTATTAAAACATAGGGAAGGAGTTCTGAATTATAGAGCACCAAGTCCAGGAAGCTATGTTAATATTATATTAAACACTAATTTGGTTCCTGCAGGTGTTTGCAGTGGTACAGTGTTTCAAATTTGGAGTGGCTCACTTTAGGAAAGATGCTTGGGTTGTCTTGATTAGAGTAGGGTAGCAGAAGAGAACTTCGGATTGATGATTAAATCTTAAATAGTGTGGATCAGAATTGAGGGAGGAAAATTGTTTCCGTTGGATGAAAGGTCAGTAACCAGATTTAAGATGATTAGCATTGGACAATCTAATTGCTATAATTTCAAATAGAATTTCATTAACTAAATTGCAGATGTCCGTAATTTAGAAGCCCACATTGATGCTGCGGGATAAATGTAATTTGCACCAGGGAACCATTCAAGTCAAGTCAAGTTTATTTGTCACATACACATACGAGATGTGCAGTGAAATGAAAAGTGGCAATGCTCGCGGACTTTGTGCACAAAGACAAACAAACAAACAACCAAACAAACTACAAACAGAATGGAACAGAATCACATATTCTTTTACATATTAAATATTGTGGGTGGAAGGAAAAAGGGAAAAAAACAGCACTTTTTTAAAAAAGCAGTAGAGTGGTACAGTACAGTTAGTCCCTGGTGAGATAGGAGTTTACAGTCCTAATGGCCTCTGGGAAGAAACTCCTTCTCAACCTCTCCGTTCTCACAGCATGGCAACGGAGGCATTTGCCTGACCGTAGCAGCTGGAACAGTCCGTTGCAGGGTGGAAGGGGTCTCCCATGATTTTATTAGCTCTGGAGTTGCACCTCCTGATGTATAGTTCCTGCAGGGGGGCGAGTGAAGTTCCCATAGTGCGTTTGGCCGAACGCACTTCTCTCTGCAGAGCCTTCTTGTCCTGGGCAGAGCAATTCCCAAACCAGATGGTAATATTTCCGGACAAGATGCTTTCCACAGCTGTTGAGTAGAAGCACTGGAGGATCCTCGGAGACACTCTGAATTTCCTCAATTGCCTGAGGTGGTAAAGGCGCTGCCTTGCCTTACTCACGAGTGCTGCAGCGTGTGATGTCCATGTCATATCCTCAGAGATGTGGACTCCCAGATATTTAAAACAGCTCACCCTATCCACAGTATCCCCATTTATCCTCAAAGACTAACAGGAGGATTAATAGTAATTTGAAGATTATGAGATTTTTGGAAAGATCTTTAAAAAATATGAATTGTATAGAGAACAAAGAGATGAAGGTTTGTCAGTTTCAATTCCATTCAATATTTTAGATGCAGGATTTAGCAAGGAAGATCTGCTGGTTTATGCAAATATTTTAACCTTAAAGTCATTTATGAATTTTAGCCTTTGGAAAATATTATGGAAATATGGTTTGTTTATAACTTTTGAATTTTTTTTGTGTTGAATAGATCATTCACTGGTTATGTGGTTTGTCTGCCTCTGCCTGTGCAGATCTCATTCAGGAATTCATTGTAGGTGAGTCCATCAAACAGTATATCCCAAGGAACAAAAACACAGACTGCTGGAGTAACTCATCACGTCAGGTAACACCTCTGCAGAATGTGGAAAGTTGACATTTTGGGTAGGGACCCTTCTTGAGTCTGAAAAGGGGTCCTGGCCGAAACATCTCCCAAACACATTCTCCTGAGATGCTGCCTGACATGCTGAGTTACTCCAGCACTGTCTTTTTTTGTTAACCAGCATCTGCGGTTTCTTGTTTCTACAGTATATTCTAATAATTGTATTATTGAGGATTTAGCACTGATAAACAACCAATTACTTTTTTGAGATTCTGGATTGCTCTCAAAATAAATTATGTCATGAATGCTGGATGAACTACAAAGATAATGAAGTTGATGGTTCTATGATGGGTGGCTACCAAAATGCTGTTCTTCTCATTTTAGTTCAGTGTCAGGGCGGATACCTGTATGCTCCACAGAACGAAGGCATATTTTGTGTTTCTTGAGTGCAAAACAAAGAGTAAATGGTTAAAAATGGGACACACTATTTGTCAGCTCTCCTGATATTGCATATATAACAATTATATGTATACATGCAGCTGAGGAAAGCATTTTACAATAATTCATTGCTTAGAAAACCATAATTCCCCACAATCACTGGGAATATAATTGCCCAAAGGTGGATCAAAGATTTAAAGACTGCACCAATCCCTTGCTGAGATATCGACCATGTTGATGCCCTTAATTTACAATAGTTTATGCATGCAATTTTAAGACAATTGTGTCATTAGATTTGATTTATAATTCGTTACAACCCAGTAAATGTTAGTTATTTACAGTTTCCATTAAATTGTAAAACCAGTAAATTATCTTTATAATACCCAGGAGCAATGGATGCGATCCAACATGTGGCATATACCGTGCCATCCATAATGTTTGGCAAAGACCCATCATTTATTTATTTGCCTCTGTACTCCACAATATGAGATTTATAATAGGAAAAATCACACGTGGTTAAAGTGCACATTGTCAGATGTTATCAAAGGCCATTTTTATATATTTTGGTTTCTATGTAGAATTGGTTTCTATGTAGAATTCTCTGCTGTAATTTCAACATGGTGAAACCAAAATGTATAAAATGGCCTTTATTAAAATCTGACTGTGCACTTTAAACCACAAGAGGTTTTTTTTTGGTTCTATTACAAATCTCAAATTGTGGAGTACAGAGACAAATAAATGATGTGTCTTTGTCCCAAACATTATGGAGGGCACTGTACATGAATAGACCCCTTCTTCCCACCATCCACTATATTGTCAATGAATGATTTTTTCAATGTTAATTAAATTTGCATCATGCTTTCATTCTAGAACTAATTATGTACATCTGAAAATGCATAGCTCTATATGTTTAAGAAGGAACTGCAGATGCTAGAAAATCGAAGGTAGACAAAAATGCTGGAGAAACTCAGCATGTGAGGCAGCATCTAGGAAGGAAATAGGCGACATTTTGGGCTGAAACCCTTTTTCAGACTTTCTGAACCGCCCGAAACGTTGCCTGTTTCCTTCGATCCATAAATGCTGCCTTACCCGCTGAGTTTCTCCAGCATTTTTGTCTACCTATATTTTACCATGTTCATGTCTGTTTCTAAAATTCTGCAATCTGATAAAACCTTTACCTACATTTACAATAAATTTGTTTCAGGTACTATATACAGAAAAGCCATCTCTGAAACAAATGCCCTTGCAAAACTGCTGCCATGCTCATCTTTAGTAAGCTGGAAAGGGGTATGGTTAATCTTGCAAACAAAGCATAAAACTGCTTTCTAGACATTTTCATGGGCCATTTTATTTGTTTAAACATGAGAAACTAACCAATCTTTCCAATGTACAATAGGATATTCCTGGAATAACGTGCACAACTGAAAACATTTTGCAATCTGCTGGAAAAAGGGTGAGATTACTGTACAAAATGGAGAAGAGCTGGAGCAACTTGGTGGGTCAAGCAGCATCTGTGGAAGGAAATGAACTGTTGACATTTTGAGTTGAGGCCCTTCATCTGGACAGAAGGACCAAAGTGGAAGTAGCCAGTGGAAAGAGCTGCGGGATGAGTGTGGCAAGTGCTAGAGAGAGAGATATAGATGGATACTGGTGAGGAGGGGTTAATGACAGAAAACAGTCAAATGGGGAAGGGAACAGCAAAGATTGCAACAGAAGCTGGGAAGGGATCAGCGGGCAGGGGTTCCAGGGAAGGAGAAAAATAAACAGGATGATCGGGGGGCTGTGGGTTAAGATAAGGAAAAAGGGTATGACAGAGGATCAGGGTAGATAGGAGGAGACGCCATGGAACAGAGGGGATGGGGGTTTGGAGATTGGAGTATTCAATGTTCATGCTGTTGGCTTGGCAAAGTTGTTGCCCAGTCCTTGCTTAATCTGTCGAATGTAGAGGAGGCCACATCAAAAGCACACAATAGGTGAGGAGGTGCAGCTAAATCTGTGGGTGTTGGTCTCTGGAAGGAGGTGAGGGAGAAGGTGTAGGAACATGTGTTGCACGTACAGTTGCTGAGGAAAGAGCCTGGCAAGAGGTAGGATTAATGAACCAGAAACCTGCGGTGGGAGTGATGTGTGTGGAAAGGGATGGAGAAGGGAACATGTGACTGGTGGTGGAGCACCTACATCTCCTCCAACCTAGTCTATTGAGTTTGCTACTCTGTTGTTCCCATTTGCTATCACCCCTCATTTTGTTCCACCCTTCAACTTCTGTTCCTATCACATTCCAGATTAAATACTTTGTTCTCCACTTGTCATCTTCCAACCTCTGTACCTATCTCCGCTCTTCTTTAGCCACTTGACTGCCTTTTGCCATTCAACCCCTCCTCACCTGTATCCACATATCTATTGCTGTTCTTGCCCTACCGCTACTCCCAACCCCCCCCCCCCCAACCTGTTTTTAAGCGTCTCGACCTGAGACGTTGATTGCCCATTTCCCTCCACAATTGCTGCCTGACCTGCTGAGTTCCTCTAGAATTTGTGTCTTGTTCAGGTTAATACTGGAGATTCTTCTGTGACTTCTAGTTCATTTTTATGTTTTGTCTGGCGGATTGATTATTCTCTCCTGTTTCCTTTCTCTCATCACTTCTAAAGAAATACCTGTTTTCACTGAAAAAAAAATATGCTCTTCAGATTACAGGAAAAATGTTGGTTTGACTGCAATGTTTTATTGAAGTGATGTCGTATGCATCTTGTTTATCAGATGCTTCGTGATGAAGCTTTTGGTCATCTGTTGTAATAACTCCTTTTGTAGCTAATTTATCTGATACTGTTTTTGTGAATTCTCTTAGGATGTTTTACTGTATTGAAGCCCCGATATAAATGTAAGCACTTGTTCTGCTATTGTGAACTTAAATAATATATTTGATAGTTTAATTGTTCTTGTTTATTTCCTCTTCCTAGATTCATGATTGTAAAGTTTTTTGGGAAGTGATGAATACGAATGTGGAATCTCTGAAGAATTTAGAAAGTTTGCATAATTCACTAGACACTAATTCTTTAGGAAGAATGAAATCAAGACTACTTTCAGGAATGGTAAGAGAAGTTTGGTGAGTATTCATAGTTTTTAATGTACCCAGGAATCAATTAAAGGTTTTGGGATGGTTTGGATGTGGTTTGTTAATGACTTTCAGTTTAAATGAATTTTCCTTGAAGTATTATGTTTACATAGGGAACGTATTAATCTTAAATTATTTTATTTAAAAATTAGTCATGTGAGGTTAGGGGCTTGAAGGAAAATATTGGGCCCATAAAAACACTACATCCACTTCACTTGACTGCATGAGTGCAGGCACAAGGCTGAGATTGGATGAAGAAAGTTGGAGTCTTGTGTGAAGCAGAAAGATTGACGTTAACCTGTTACTCTGGCGCCAATGTGTGTGTGTGTGGGACGGGTAGGGAATGGAACAGCAATAACAATGAAGATGAGCTGCTCTTTTTGTTATCCAATATAGAAGCATTGCTTTGTCCCATTTTTCCAATTCTGTGTAAATATAACCTAAAGGATTTTCCTAATTCTTGTGTAAATATAACCAATACAATTATTTTCTTGGAAAATTAAAAAATTTTCACACTTTGCCTTGGAAGCAACTTGTCTCCCAAGCACACACAAACATACAATAATCAACTATACAATAAATTCATAATCAGTAATACTAGGTAACCAGACCATAATAGTGCAAAACTGAGGTACATAGACGTTGTGCAACCAAAACAAAATCTATAGTAGATCCTAGTCGCTCAGATAGTGGTCACATAGAGTTTATTTATGTGTTTGAAGGACATGTTATCTATGAAGCAAAATGTTTAATTTTCCTGGAAATACATTGTATTGGTTATGCGAAGGTATGGACAAGGTGGGCCGATGGGCCTGTTTCCATGCTGTATAGCTCTGATCATGGAATTGGAAGAATGGGTCAAACCACTGCTTCAAGATTATTTTGGAACATACCATATATTGGATAACCCAAAGAGCAGCTCACCTTCACTGTTTCTCCTGCTCCCATTTTCTACCAGACATTATGGTTGCGGGGAAGAAACTGTACTTGAACCTGGAGGTCACAGTTTTGAAGCTTTCCCAATGATAGTAGTGAGATGAACTTAAGGGATTTAATTAAATCACCCAGATTTAAAATGGGGATTTTGTTGTTTGTTTGGACAAGAGGAAGGGAGAGACAAGGGTTAAACTGTAAAGTTAGAGTTTTTATTGGGAATATTTTAATAATAAAACATTAGGTTTTGTACATATTCCAGCTGGTTTGATATATGGCATCCCTTGATTCTTACAGAAGGATTCATATCTTAAACTGGTTGATATTTTTGGGGAAATATAGGTCCATTTATTTAAGTTTATCCTAGTAAATAAAATAACTAAATTTAGATATAAATTTGCTGGTATCTACTGCATGATTTATAAACAATTTAATCTCCAGCAATTTATTTATGGGTCTTCTCATGAGCAAGTTGTCCTTTGTCATCTTTTTATTGTGCTCCTAATTTATGTTATAAGATGTGGTTTAAATTTTTCTTTTGAAAGTTTGTTTAAATTATTTTAGAAAGTAGATGCAAGAGCTATCAGACACTTCACAAATGTCCTGGAAACTGCTAAAATGTGAGTGAAGTTTTAACTTTATAACAATATTGTTGGGGAAATTGATTTCCATGGTGTTCTCATGATCATTTGATAGGAGTGCAGAAACACTGGATCAGTTCCAGTTTTCTGAGGATTTTTGCCTTTCTATTCACAAAACAAATGAATGAGAGAACCTCCATGGTAGTTCATTTCTTAAATTATTTTAATGTAATGTTGCTGATCAGGCTATTATTTATTCAGGCATGCTTTTATTTTGTGCAGGATTCTTTCAAAAGTGGATGCGTTGTCTCCAGGTAAGAAAAGATGGTTGGATGTAACTTGTATAGAGATGATGTACTTATGGATTTGTACTGTCATATTTCTAGTATAACGTAAGTAAACAGCAACCCTCTTTTTAGAACGGGAAAATGTGAAACTTTCAATCATGTGAGATGTAGAGTTTGTACAGTGGATATAAAATCGTGGTATTCCTTGATCAGGTTTTCAAAGATTTAAAAATCTTGCTCATAGTGATGTTTCAAGGGGAATTTATCTTTTGAATTTTCCCATGTGAAGTATTTGTTCTTGGGAACATAACGAGCCTATTAAAAGAGGGGCGGGTGCTTTGCCACGAGATAAATTAATTTAGGGAAAAAATATTTGTTTTTCTTAGATGTGCATGTAACAGGATAATACCTATTAAACACCCTTTTCAATGTTTTATTTTGATAACAGAAGAGCGAGTGGTTCCTTTCTGTCAGGAAGAAGACTGCCAGCAGATGGCGCTAATAGGCTTGGTAAGGAATTCACGTGGAGACACATTCTGAATTGTACAGTGGAATACTGAATAAGAAAGCAGTAAAAATAAATCCAGCTGCTTAGTTTGTTCATTTTCAGTTTCATTTTGTTAAGAGACCCACACCAGACATGAACCTGTCTGAAGAAGGGTTTCGGCCTGAAACGTTGCCTATTTCCTTCGCTCCATAGATGCTGCTGCACCCGCTGAGTTTCTCCAGAATTTTTGTGTACCTTTGAACCTATATCAATGCTTTCCAGGTATTATGCCCCACAGCATCTAGTTCAACATCAATAGCTTCAGCAGTGGAAACTATTATGAAGTAACCATCAAACAAATCTCTGAGAAAGTTAGTACATGTGATCAAGAACTTGCTCTAATTAAGGTAGTTGAAAATGGTTTATGAAATATGAAAACATTTTATATTTCTCTTTTCCTTGATACATCATGTGACACGGTGTGACATTTGGGCTCTTAATAAGGGTCCTCTCCCCACGAACTGCTTGTTTCCCCATGACAGATATTTCAGAGTACATGAAAGCCAAATAATTATTCTGAACATCTGCGCCACCTATTAACTTGTTCAACCTATGTACTAATAATCGACCACCAACTCAGTCACAAAGGTATAACTGCCACTACTTCCTCCAAACTAGAAAGCTCCTGATTGATGTATTTCACAGAGTGCTACCTTCAACCCAGCATTAACAAGATAGTACTTTCCAAGTTAACCCTAGTTCAGTTTATTGCAACATGCACAGGTACAGTGAGCTACAGGTACAATGAATATTTGCAGGAAGTGGGCCGTAGTCTTCCGTTGCTGGGATGGGATTAGGATTGTGTAGGTCGGTTAAAGAACCTGATAGCTGGGGAAAATTGCTGTTCCTGAACTTTGTGGTGTGGGACTTCAGACAATGGGGTGAGTTTCATTGTCTAACTCATTAACACCGAGCCATGGTCACGGTGGCGCAGCTGTGGAGTTGCTGCCTTACAGCGAATGCAGCGTCGGAGACCCGGGTTCGATCCTGACTACGGGTGCTGTCTGTACAGACTTTGTACGTTCTCCCCATGCCTGCGTGGGTTTTCTCCGAGATCTTCGGTTTCTTCCCACAATCCAAAGACGTACAGGTTTGTAGGTTAAATGGCTTGGTAAATGTAACAATTGTCCCTAGTGGTGTAGAATAGTGTTGATGTGCGGGGATCGCTGGTCGGCTTGGACCCGAAGGGCCAGTTTCCACGCTGTACCTCTAAACTAAACACAGCTGCAATGGCCTGTTTCCTTTATCATCAAACTTTTTTGTCTGTCTTTCATTCTTTTGTTCTATATCGCCCTTTACCACTGTCTATATCTCTTGTTTCCCTTTCCCCTGACTCAGTCTGAGGAAGGGTGTCGACCAGAAACGTCACCGATTCCTTTTCTCCAGAGATGCTGTCTGATCCGCTAATTTATATTGGACTGTTGTGTTTAAACTGTTGCTCGGTAATAACAAATTCAACTGATAAAGATTTATTTCTGAATTAAGAATACTATCATTTTAGCTTCCAAATACCACATCCAGGGTAAGTTGGTGCCAAGAGCTTTGGGCCCCTATCAAATATGCTTGTTAGTTTGGCTTGACTTTTGGAATCAGAAGATTTATGTCATGGGAGGATGCCGTTTGGCTTGTCATGTTTGTATCTTCCAACACATCGATCCAGGGCCAAGTAGATCATAAATCCACAAGTATGTATCCAACCACTTTTGAAATGTTCTGAGGCTTTCTGTATCTGTCTTCATCACCTCTTTTAACAATGAACTAAAATGCAAGCCTCTGGTTTTTGACCATTTTTGCTCTACTCATAATTGCATACGCCTGAACAAAACCTCACGTGACCTCTTCTTTTCTAATGAAACCAACCCAGCTTTTCAATTATTTTCTCACAAGTAGAATTTCCCAGTCTACGTGGCATCTTTGTAAACAACTGTACCCAATTGGTGCCAATGCATTGTTCCTTTAATGTGGTGCCCAATTGTGCTTGGTGTACTCAAATACAATTCATTTAGTATTGAACAAAATTCTAGTATAACGTGCTAACTCGTATGCATTTTTCACTACATAACAGATCTATCTGTTACTTTTATCCAACATTCTTAACTCCAACATTCCTTCACTCCATCATACCTCTTGATATCCACACTATTATTGCCTCAAGTTGTCAGTCATTTCCTTGTTGCATCTCTTCAAATGCATTACTTCGCACATTTCTGGTTTCTCTGTGCATTTTTCTGCCCAATTTACCAGGCCCACATCTTCTCTCATTGCCAATCATGCAGCTATTTTTTATAATATCTACAGATTATGCCCTTTCCATTCGGGTCTTGGTTATTAATTGATATTTCAAAAGGAGAGAGAGGTATGCACTCCATAGAAAACGTGAGGACTGACCATCTGAGATCAACAACAAAAAGACAAATAGTCTGACGTGAATCTGTGCTTTTGATTATTTAAAAGTAATTTTATTTTGAGAATGTGTCACAATACTTGACTTCCATTGTTATCTTGCGTTAGTAAGTATTTTTCTTCAAAATAAGTTAGATGAAAACCATATAGTTCTAGCCATTACAAATTGGCAAATTAAGTTGATGTGTGAGTGTGCCTGGTATTATTTATATGAACCGTACAATTGAAGCCTGGCATTGAACTGTTCATTGTGTTGGTTGTAAAACACTAAATATTTAATTGCACTCTTACTTGTGATGGGTGAATGTTGAAAAGATAATGCAAAATAATAATGATGACTATCTTTATTCTTATAGATGAGTGAAAAGCTGAAAGAACATGTACTGAAACATGCTCATTCTCTGGGAAAGAAGAAGATTGACGTGATTGTTAACAACTATGTTGCAAATTTGGTTTGTGATGATTTCTTTCAACTTAAGTTTACTTTTAGTAAGACTGATATAAAAGCAAAATAACTAGATGCTGGAAATCTGGGGAAAAAATAATCAAAATGTTAGAGATACTCAGCAGATCAGGTAGCTTTTGTGGAGAGTGAACCCATTTAATTAAAACATTTCAGTTATGATTCACGTATGTCACAGTCAAGTATATTAGCACAGAAGCTGATTTGTATTTTAGCTGGAAGCTAGAATGAGGAAATGGTGTAAAAAGTATTTGATTCATTGATCCATGTTATTGCTTCCCCAGTGTGTAATAGTTTTGCGAGGGTGATAGGAGTTTTGCGAGGGTCAACATTATAATTATTTGACTCGGCACTTGCTTCTCTGCCCTAACTTCTTTCGTGTGGTTCAGTGTAAATTTTAATTTAACAAGAAAGGTTTGTTTCAGCTCCCATCAACATTGCTTACCTCTTCAAAAAGCGATTTGGTCTTTGCGCTGTTTGTGCGATTCCAAAGCCTACACCACACCAGCACAAAACAACAGAGGGAGAATGGTGGGAGAGTGGCATTTAAGATCTTTCACACAGGCACCTGGATATGCATGGAGAGATATGTATTATGTGCAGACAGAGATCATTAGTTAAACTTGGAATCGTGTCGGCACAGACATTGCGGTTCACACGGCTTGTTCCTGTCATGTACTGTACTATGTGTGATGACGCGCTGATTTTCTGACGAAGCTTGGAGGAGCACTTCTACGAAGTGAAAATGCCTGGGAAATAATTTGCAGTGGAGTAGGTGTGTGGAGACACGAGACTGCTGATGCTGGAATCTGAAGCAGGACTGATTCAGCATTTTAATTGCAAATGTCAACCATGCCTTTGCTCCACAGATGAAACTTGGTTTACTTAGTTCTTCCAGCTGTTTATTTTTTGCTCTAGGTTCCTTCATCAGTAGTTGGTGTCTCCACATATAACTGCACTGGCATCAAAGGCATCACTTTGAAGAAATTCTCTTTTCCTGTCTCCCCTCTGTTGTTTCTACTGCTCTGTAACTCCATTTTAGTCCTGATGCAGACTCTTGACCTGAAATCTCGATCTCTTGCCTCCATAGATGCAGCTTGGTTCACTGAATTCTTCCAGCAGTTTTTTTTTTCTTCCAACTTCCAGCATCGGCAGTGTCTTGTGCCTGTACCAGTGTTGTAAATAAAAATCACAGGAATCTAAAACATGTTTATGTCATTACGTTGAAATTTTTAAAAATAAATTGCCCTTTCTTTTAGCTTGAATGCATATGGAAAATTGTGGACACAATATGGAAAAATTATGGGCTCAGAACCCACAACCTGTGCTTGTAAGTAAAGATCATGTTAAAGTAGGATAATTTACAGCATCACATGTATATTAATTTTAATAATGAGCAATTTTGGGGAAACAGTTGGATGTCAAAGTTATTGTACAGTTATAATTTTGTATTCTTTAAAAAGTGAAATTTTAAACTTGTGATACTAAAATAGAACACTGGTCTGCTTACATGTGTGCCATTTAAATTTCCCACTAAGTCCATGTGAATGCAGAATATTTAATGTTGAAAGGCAGAGAAAGTAAGATCACTCATGTGAAAGTCAGCAAAACTGAATTATTATTCTGAGTTTGGATAATTTTCCAACATCAGTTGATTAGCTAATCAGTAAAATATTATCGCTGTTCTAGTAATAGTTATATTGTCCACTAATTTTGGGTTGATTTTTATTTTGTGGGTGAGGGAGAAAAGCGTTGGTAATCCCTAGCACAGAACTGGATAGGTTGATGGTGGGACGACAACTGGACTGCTGTGTACAGTTTTGATCTTTATTTAAAGAGGGATGCACTTAGATTGGCAACAGTTTAGATAAAGTTCACTGCGGAATGGAACCCAGGGATTCAAGGATTGCTTCAGGCAAGTTTGGACCCACGGGCATTGTATTTTGGAAGAATGAGAATTTATCTTATTGAAATATGAGAAAGATGCTGAGAAGATATCCCCTTTTGTGGGGCATTGTAGAATCAGATAGCATAGTTTTACAAGAAGTTGCCCATTTCAGATGGTAGTGCGGCTTCCTCACAGCTGGTTGACCTGGTTTCAATTCTGACCTGGTACTGTCTGTGTGGAGGTTGTATTTTCTCACCATGATCATCCAGGTTCCTCCCACATCCAAAAGATTTGTACCTTGATGAATTCACTGTGAATTGCTCCAAGTGTGCAGATGAATGGTAGAATGTACGGGAAGTTGGGAAAGTGGGAAGAATATTTTTATGATGTGGCATTCATTTAAAGGGCTGGGTTCTGTGCTGTATAACTTTGTAAAGGAGGATTTTCTTCTTGAAATTCTCTGTCTGATGGAGGCTAAATCATATATATTGAATACCAAGTTGGATTGATGTATAAGGGAAACAAGGATTTGGGGGAACAGGCAGGAAAATGGAGCTGAGGCCAAGATCCGATCAGCCAAATCTTATTGCATGAATCGGGTCCAAAGGGCCACCTTTATCTGAAACTTGGGGAAGTTGGTCCTTCCACACTAAAATTACTTCTGGAACAAAAAACAATGGAGATAAAATTTAACGTGTGGACCATTTTGTGCAAATTGAATCACTTTCTGGGGCTGAACTCTAGTAGGGCTGCACAGAGATGATTCTTGATCAGCTGCCCAGTAAGCATGTCCGGTTTCAGCTTTTCATCAAAAGCTGTGTGGTGTGTACAGTGGGCAGGCAATGTGCCACTATCCATTTGCTGACCCTACAAGGCCTCCTGGACATTGGGTGAAGAACCCTGCACTTACAAACTGGGACTTGAAGATTGCACCAAAACTGGTGACTCTCTATACTGTCTCAGTGTACCACTCCTATACACTTGTACCTGAGATGCTTACCTAATATGTATCTAAATGCTTATGAAGTGTTATCCACTTTGGTGGCAAAAACAGGAAAGTAGACTATTATAAGAATGGTGGCCGATTAGGAAAAGGGGAGATGCAACGAGACCTGGGTGTCATGGTACACCAGTCATTGAAAGTAGGCATGCAGGTGCAGCAGGCAGTGAAGAAAGCAAATGGTATGTTAGCATTCATAGCAAAAGGATTTGAGTATAGGAGCAGGGAGGTTCTACTGCAGCTGTACAGGGTCTTGGTGAGACCACACCTGGAGTATTGCGTACAGTTTTGGTCTCCTAATCTGAGGAAAGACATTCTTGCCATAGAGGGAGTACAGAGAAGGTTCACCAGACCGATTCCTGGGATGTCTGGACTTTAATATGAAGAAAGACTGGATAGACTCGGCTTGTACTCGCTAGACTTTAGAAGATTGAGGGGGGATCTTATAGAAACGTACAAAATTCTTAAGGGGTTGGACAGGCTAGATGCAGGAAGATTGTTCCTGATGTTGGGGAAGTCCAGAACAAGAGGTCACAGTTTAAGGATAAGGGGGAAATCTTTTAGGACCGAGATGAGAAAAACATTTTTCACACAGAGAGTGGTGAATCTCTGGAATTCTCTGCCACAGAAGGTAGTTGAGGCCAGTTCATTAGCTATATTTAAGAGGGAGTTAGATGTGGCTAAAGGGATCAGGGGGTATGGAGAGAAGACAGGTACAGGATACTGAGTTGGATGATCAGCCATGACCATATTGAATGGCGGTGCAGGCTCGAAGGGCCGAATGGCCTACTCCTGCACCTATTTTCTATGTTTCTAAGAGTGATAATTATACTGAATTGTATACAACAATCAATTTCACTGTACCTCAGTGCATGTGGCAAATAAAGTGCCATTGAACCGTTGCCAAAGATGAACATTTCTTCACTGTTGTTTGAATCTTGTAATGTATAAATTTAACTCTTACTCTGTAGGTCCAACAGAGAGGAAGTAAATTCTGCAGAATTTGTCGTGTTCCATATGATGATTTGGGTTTTGCAAGCTGTTGAAGGGCTGTCTCTGCCTCTTCCACCAGGTAACGTATTGATTGATAAGCAGAGTTCTCAGCCAGGTTGAGAAAGATTATGTAGTTTGAAATTAATCCAGGCAGGAGACAGTTGATAAATGAAGGGTTGCAGATATCATTTTATCTTTTTCAGAATTACATTGTGCTCTTAAGGAAAATTGGCAAATGTTATTTATTGTAAACTACCTGTTGTCGCAATGTCAATAAAACCTAGTGGTAAATTATGACCCATTAAGATGAGTGGAGTCATGCAAAACACTCGATAGTGGGCAGTCTAGTGGCAGAACAAATGGTCAGATGCTCGTGCTTCTGACCTTCAACTCATTACTGACTCTCATGATGCAAGGCACAAGTGCAAAAGTTGGAAACAAGTTGACCCATACGGAGGATATCGCCAGCAGTTCTGTGCAGTTTGATGTCTCTACCATTTTCTACTATCTCATTATAATCTTGTCTACCTTTATCTAAGAAAATGTTTTCTTTCGCTCACCCTCTTCCTGTTTTTCATACTGGAAAAAAACTTCAATTTTATATTTCTTGCTAGTTTGCTGTTCATATTTGTAGCAAGTAACTCACTTCTCAAACCCCTAGGTGGCGCTGTCCAGTTGGGTATGGCTGCCCTGCCTGCAGCTGCCCGTTTTTTCGCTTCTTTAAATAAAAAATTTAGTATGTCAAATAGTGTCTTGATTTTGGAGGACTAGTCATTTTATGTGTGGGGGGGGGGAGGGGTAAACTGCTTTCCTAGTCCTTACCTGGGCGGAGAGGCTGCTTTCCTCCGAGCAGCGTCTTCGACCTGTCCTCGTGGCCTTCCATCGGGGTCTGGAGCGACCCTTCCTGAGGGGACCGGCCAGAACCACGGCTTCAGCGGCGGTACAGCGCTGGAGCGCTATAGCCGGCGATACCTTGCCCGGGTCGCCGCGCTGGAGCTCTGGAATGCTGAGGACATCGATGAAAACATCGCAATGCTGCGGGTCTGCGTGGCGGCTGTGACTTTAACATCAGGAGCCTGGGTTGTCTTGCCGAGATCACCAGTGGTGGAGCTCCGTCCAGCGCGGCCTGTCGGCTCTGGAAGCAGCGGTCTCTGGTGAGGAAGCGGCCGTTCCAAGTGTCCCACGCCGCTGAGAGGGTTCTCCCGACGCCGGAGCACCATCACCCGGCGAGAAAGGCCTGAAACATCGGGCCACGTAGCTGCGACTGCGGAGGCCTCAATAGGCCCGACTATGGGTGGACACGGGGATGGGGACTGGACTTTGTGCCTTCCCTCACAGTGGGAACCATTGTGGGGGGATGTTTTTATGTTTTATGTTAAATTTCTTGATAATGTTATGTTGTATTCTTATTAATGTGCTGCAATGGCAACTTGAATTTCACTACACCAATTGATGTATGTGACAATGAATGAACCTTTGAAAACCCAAAATCCTTGCCACCGTGTACAGAAATTACAAATCAGTAGTTTCCTAGAATATTTTTCCACTTGTCAGAATACAGTTTATTAAATACTCGGGAACTTGAAAGCGTTCAGGTCATTGTAGCCTACATGATCAGAAAGATACTTGCTATCCTAAACACAAATCCATCTACCACCAGTGCACTGTGACCTCCATACATGCTGACTTTAAAATGTACCACAGCAGCTCGACAAAGCTTCTGCAAAAACTATTTCAAATCCTTTAACTTCCACCAGCCAACGGTGCAATAACACCAGGTGTGGGAATGTCGCCACCTCCAGGCTCCCCTCCAACTTGCACACTATCCTGAGATGAAAAAATTCTCAGTTCCTTCATCGTTGTTGGGCATAATTCCTCAAATGCCTTACCTAGAAATGCTCTGCGTATCTTTGGCAGACAAATTGTAGTGGTTTATTATGTCCACTTGCCCTCTTTGGGGCAGTTGTGGCGGGCAATAAATCCTGGCCTTACAAGTGCACTATCCCATTTCAAAATGTAATTCCTCTAATAGATTTGGCAACATCAAAAAGTGCTAGTTTTAATGCTCAAGTTAACGTATCTTGTTAACTGTGTTTCTGCCACTCTAACAGCTTTCATTTTTCAAGGACAAGTGCATTTATTGAGAATTTTGAATTATTTCTGCACTATGAATAATTTAAAGGGCTTTGTTATGATGTATAAAAATCTATTTGATGGCGAATGTGGATACCTTTTTCTCTTTGGTTTCTGTCAATGTTAAAATGTTCTCCTTTGTCTTAATACAGGTTATCACACAATTCACATGGTTCTTGGTGCACGATGCCTTCCTTTACATTCCCTACTGCATTATATCGATCTTGGTTTGTTGCATCTAACAGAGCAGTTTGTTACCAGGTTAATTGAAGGTGAAAATTGTAATTTCCTTGTGGTTAAATAATTGACTTGTTGGAAGGACACTTTTTGTAACTACGTTTAAAAAGGCATTCCTTCCATGTGTTGGCAAGCTCTAATTAATGCCATGCCGTGGGGATTAATATTCAGCCTCAGCTGGTTATGGCTCACATTAACAACAGCGATAAAGGAACAGTGTATTGCGGCCATATTTGCTGCGGAGACATAGTTAGGTGGAAAAAGAACGTGACTGGTATTCAGATAGGTACACAGGTGAACAAAAATATGGCAGATGGCTCTGATGTTGGAAAATGTAACATTTACCACCTTGATAAGAATAGAAAGCCAGAAAGGACAATGATGACATGACAGTGCAATGTATAGTCCTGGCCTCTTCATATAAGAAAGGATACATCTGCATAAACAGTTTAGAGAACGTTCACTCAGCTGACTGCTGTAAGGCAGATGTTGTCTTACGAGGAAAGGTTAACCAGATTGAGCATATACACTTTGGAGTTCAGCAAATTGGAGATGATCTTATTGAAACAATGCAAGATTCTGACGCAGCTTAACAGGGTAGATGCAGTGAGATTGTTGTCCAGGTGGGACAGTCTAGAAAGGAGAAAAAATTCTCATTATGGTCATGAATCTTCGGAATATTTTACTTCAGCGAGTTATGGAGTCTGAATCATTGAATGTATTTAAGGCTAAGGTAGATGGATTTTGGGTCTTTAGGAGAAATTAGGCCAAGATCAGATCAACCATAATCTTATGGAATGTTGGAAGAGGCAAAAGGGTGATATGATTGATCCCGTCCTATTTAGGGATGAATTCTCAAGTAGTGCCAAAAATCTCAATTTTCAGGTGATAAATCTGATATTTGCTGCTTTCGTATCAATTTTTACTAGTTTCTTCTAAACTGTTCTTTATCAAGTATACATTTGGTCATTGGTGCTCACTAAAAATGAATAATTTACTCTTTATCTTTTTATATGTGTAATTTAAATTATTGTTTAGTTGGATTGTTATATTGTTATTCTACAATGTGTTTAGACAGTACAACTCAGACTCCTCCTGAGGCAATTTGGGCCATTGAGTCCCCTTCAACTTCCCCAATCTTTCCCTAAATGACACTTATTTTTCGACTACCTAAATCACCCTCTACTATTACTATATCTAGATTGTGATACCTCAACATTTTGTCCACTGTACTGCAAAAGGGATTGGTCTGTTTAAAAAAAATATTCTATTTCCTTGTGCATGATCAGCTCCATTGTGCATGATCAGCTCCATGTGGGTGAGAGTAACAATGACTCTCTTGAGCTGGTGCTGTTGCCTCCCTGTGGATTGTGGCATTTTTTACAGTAACTGTGGTTATCTTGGGTTCTAAACCACAGTGAGCTGTACCACCTCACTCGGTTCCCACTGGAAACCTTTCTCCAAAAACCTAGTCTCGCCTATGTGGCTTGTCAAGATGGCTAAAGTGGCTGGCTGAGAATCCACACTGGGGTGTAGTGTTAAACCAAAGTCCTGTAAAGAAAATTACACAAATGGCTTGCGCTGCCCTTCTCTAGAAGATATTTTAATGACATTGCATTTCTTGAAAATGAGAACTGTTAATCTGTTTCTTAGTAGTGAAACTTATTGTTTTTCTTTAAGAAAGTATTACCAATACTATTTGAACAAATATGTATTTTCTTGCTTTCAGAACTTGATAATTCTGAAATTAATGAAAGATTCAAATTGAGTATTATGGCAAGAATTCCAGAGGTGGGTGGTGATCCCAAATATATATTCCTTTTACCGTTTTCTTCCTGACTCTTCTCAATGGTTGGGATTTTCAAATATTTCATAAACATTGAATACAAAGACTAATGAGCCTGTAAAGCATAGTCTTATTACAATTGAATCTGTTATAGCTGTAATATATCTGGTTTAAAATAAAAATACACCTTCTGCTAATCATCCTTGTTGACATGGCTATATGTGAGAGTGGATTATGTAATCATACTCCAGAAATTGTTAGAACGGGTGTGTAAGTACTTTTCAGAAAAAAGGGATTGTTCTGTAAACAGTTGTTAAAACCTCAGTAAGAAGATACCAGGACCAATTTGGAAAGTCTGATTCTTTACTGTTTGCAAATTTTTTGGATGCTTTGTTGAAGTAAAACAAAAGCTTTAGTTTGATGCTCGATTTTGAGTTAGTAATGTGTTCTCTTTTATAGATTATTGAACAGAAAATCTGTTGCCTCTGGGATCATCCAATCAGTACATCACATGTTGCTCGGAACTACGTGGAAATACTCCTGAAAAAACGTTCCACCCAGCAGGTGATTGGTAAAGCCCAACAATCAAGAGTAAGATCTGACTGATTATTATCTTGCTTAATAAACCCCCAGGCATCAGCTTCACCACTAGCCTTGCATTCCCCTAACCACGATTTTCTCCAGATCTTCTTTCACTAGTCCTTGGGTTTCTTAACATTTCTAGATTGTTATTTATGTTCTGCTTTATGAAGAGAGATCCAAAGTATGTGTTCAATTGGACTGTCATTTCTATCTTCCCAATTATAACTCATTGTGTCTGATAAACTAAATAAAATTTCCTTAATTAAGAGTATTTTATTGTCATACGTCCTGAAATAGACAATAGGTGCAGGTGTAGGCCATTCGGCCCTTTGACACAGCACTGCCATTCAATGTGATCATGGGTGATCATCCCCAATCAGTACCCAGTTTCTGCCTTCTCCCCATATCCTCTGACTCCGCTATTTATAAGAGCCCTAGCTAGCTCTCTCTTGAAAACATCCAAAGAACCCGCCTCCACCGCCCTCTGAGGCAGAGAATTCCACAGACTCACAACTCTGTGAGAAAAAGTGTTTTGTCATCTCCGTTCTAAATGGCTTACTCCTCATTCTTAAACTGTGGCCCCTGGTTCTGGACTCCCCCAACATCGGGAACATGTTTCCTGCCTCTAGCGTGTCCAAACCCGTAACATAAAATGGAACAATGGAATTCTCACTTGCAGCAGCAAGACTTACAGATGATTTTGTTTTGTGAACTTGCATTTACTAAGACAAAACAGTGATTCTTCTATGATTGTTTATCAGTTAGGAGTGAGGCATTAGTAAACTGAGGACTGAGTAAATTTAAATAAAAAATTGTGCGGAAAAAAATGAAGTCGGGCCGCATTTGTGGAGAAAGAGGCAGAATTAATGGGCATGATTGCTGACAACTTTGATTTGGATTTGTGGGTTTATGGCCATTTGAAATAAAGTGTAATTGGATTATGTGCAATGTAGTATGTGGTATGTAGTCTGGGACGCTGGCAAATTCAGAAGGTCGAGGATACCAAGCGACGTCTTCCGTTGGAAGTGTTTTAAGTTTTAACTTTTTAAGTTTTCCTAAAACGTTAAAAGTTAATTAATTCCATAATTGTATATATGTGACAGAGATTTATTTTGAATTTACAGTTAGTAGAAATACAAAGTATTTTGTTGATTAATGTTTGCAATTTGTAGTGTAGACTAAAAACTTTCAGTTCTTTAAAATGAACAGTTAGATGGAACCGGTCAACAATTGTTGTACTTCCGGTGGCGCTGGTGCCAGCTGCCTCCACCTACAGCCCGGTATTTTTTTGTTTTTTTGTTTTTGTTAAAGTGTGTTTTTGATGGGTTTTTTTATGTCTTTATGTGGGGGAAGTGGGCACGGTAAGGGGGATACCGTCCTTCAGTCGCTTCCTGGAGAGGACGCGACTATTATTCGAGTCACATCCTCGCCCCCACCCCAGCGGCCTACCTGGATTGGCGCGGTCTTTCCTGCCGGGATTGACCAGAGCTCCAGCAGCGGCGGGACAGCGCTGAAAAATCGCGGGGCTGGCGATGCCTTACCGGGGGTCACCGTCTGGAGCCCGGAGTGCTGGACCTGCTGCACCGACATCATGGAGCTGCGGTTTGCGGGCTCCCAACGCGGGCGGCGCTGATAGACAACGCGGGGTCCTGCGACTCCGCCCGGCTCGGCCTGCGGACCCGGGAGCTGCAGACTCCGGCTGCGGGAGGCGGCTGATCTGGAGGTCCGGGCCGCTGAGGAGGATGTTCACCGTCGGGGTTCGGCGTCGGCGTTCCACCAGCCCGGCGAGAGGGCCTGAACATCGGGCCACCCGGGGCGGCGACTGCGGGTGCTAGGAAGGCCTCGACCACGAGTGAACAACTGGGAAGAACGGAGGGGGGGCTGGCTGGACTATGGTGCCTTCCTCGCCTTGGTGCCACTGTGTTATGTTGTGTCGTGGACTTTCAGTGTTTGTGCTTTTTTTTAAAAAATTCTATTTTATTTTTAATATGTTTTATTATTTATTATTATTTATTTATTTATATGATACTGCCTGTAAGGGAAATTCATTTTGTTGTCTCTAACTGAGACAATGACAATAAATTTGAATACAATACAATACAATAAACCAAACCAGACATCAGAAGTGAAACATGTCAGAGTTGTAAAGTTTTCCTGACTGCAGCCAAGTTCAGATAGACATAGAATGTTGTTTATTTTCAATGAAATACAGTAATGTGTCAAGAAAAAGATATTCGGAAACCATGAACATTTGAAATGACATAGCTGAACAATAATTTCTTTACAGTTAAAGTACGGTTTTTGTAGGCTAAACTAGTGATTTTTGCCATTTTCATATTGTAGAAATCAAGACCTATTTTCATACGGGAACAGGACCCATTTGAGAATGAATTTCTACCGCTGACTTACCTAGCAAGAATCTTAACAGAAGTGGAATACGAAGGCAAGTAAAATTGTTTGTCTTTGGTCGGTTTTTGTCTTCTGATGTTTAAGAATGCAAGCAATATTAGTTTAAAGAAAGACATGTACATTTGGTTAATAACTAATTTGCATTTTTGTAAAAACAGGAACAAATATAAATGTTTCTCTGATTTGTATTGCGATTTAATCCAATCTCAATTTTTGTAGTAGTGATGACAGTGAAATTGCCATAATTAGACTATGAAATGGGTAGCAACTTTGGGAATTCCCTCAGTTGTCATTCATCGTGAAGCTTCCACCACAAAGATCACTGGAATTTTTTGGGCCAGCCTCTTGCTTTTCTTCTGACTGCAGATTCTAGGCCATAAAGTTCCTATGAATTGGTTTATTTTATTTTCTTTGGTGCTAGTTGAGGTAAATATACAGAAGAGAACATCGGATATTGGTGCTGTTCTTACAATAAAACTGAGATACGATTAATTTTACTTTTGACAATGCAACGGTATTTTAGTACTTTGTTTAAGTTTCCCCAGAGAGAATATATCCACATTTTGGAGTAATAGTTGCAAAGTTAATTAAATATTTGAGATCTAAACATTTCAGAGTTTACTTTGGGGATAATAAATAATAAAAAAAACATTATCCGTGTGTTCTAAGTATATGAACAGTAATGAAAATGAGTATATAACTTAGAACATTACAGCATTGGAACATGCCCTTCAGCCCCCAATGTCTATGCTGACCATGACTGCAATCAAAACTAGTCACATCTGCCTGTATGTGGTCCATATCATTCTTTATCCTGCCTGATGATGTTTTTGTCTAAACACCTCTTAACTATTGCTATCACATCTGCTTCTACCACCTTCCCTGGTAGTGTGGACCAGGTACATTGCACACAGTGTAGAGAAAAAAAAACAGGTCTTGCAAATCTCCTTCACATTTTTTCCTCATCATAAATCTATGCCCTCAGGTATTTGACATTTCCACCCTGGGCGAAAGGTTCTGACTGTCCATCCTACCTGTCCCTCTCAATTTTTATAAATATCTAGTAGATCTCCCCTCCGCCTCTGTCACTCCAGGGAAAACAGCCCAAGTGTGGCCTACGATTTAATGGCAAATCCTTCCCATGGTGTGGCAACCAGAACTATACGTAATACTCCAGATGTGACTTGATCAATGTGACTTCCCCAACTTTTATTCTTAGTGCTCCAACCAATGAAGGCAAGCATGCCATTTGCTCCTGTTATCACCTTAACCACTTGCATTGCCACTTTCAGGGAGCTATGGACTTGCATCCAAAGATCCCTCTGTACACCAATACTTCTAAGGGCCCTACATTTACTACATTCCTCTCACATTTGACCTCCCAAAGAGCATTACTTTACTGGTCTGGATCAAGTATTGTGTGTAGTTCTGATTACCCCATTACAAGGATGTTGTGGACATTCTGGAGAAGGTACAGAGCAGGTACAGACCAGAATGATGTCTAGACTAGATACTGGGAGCAGCTGGGACAGACTCTCTGGACCACTGAAGGTTGCGGGTAGACCTGATATAAAATGATGAGAGGCATGGATAGGATGGACAGACAAATAGTAGAGGGCAAAGTTTAAAGAAGATGTTCTTTATACAGAGGGTGGCGAGTGCTGGGTAGGTGGTTGAGGCAGATCTGATAGCAGCATTTAAGAATCTATCAGATAGTCATGTGGATGTACAGGGAATGGGGGGGATATAGAAACATAGAAAATAGGTGCAGGAGTAGGCCATTCGGCCCTTCGAGCCTGCAACGCCATTCAATATGATCATGGCTGATCATCCAACTCAGTATCCTGTACCTGCCTTCTCTCCATACCCCCGATCCCTTTAGCCACAAGGGCCACATCTAACTCCCTCTTAAATATAGCCAATGAACTGGCCTCAACTACCTTCTGCGGGAGAGAATTCCAGAGATTCACCACTCTCTGTGTGAAAATAGTTTTCCGCATCTCGGTCCTAAAAGATTTCCCCCTTATCCTTAAACTGTGAACCCTTGTTCTGGACTTCCCCAACATCGGGAACAATCTTCCTGCATCTAGCCTGTCCAACCCCTTAAGAATTTTGTAAGTTTCTATAAGATCCCCCCCCTCAATCTTCTAAATTCTAGCGAGTACAAACCGAGTCTATCCAGTCTTTCTTCATATGAAAGTCCTGACATCCCAGGAATCAGTCTGGTGAACTTTCTCTCTACAAGAACCTTCTATGGCAAGAATGTCTTTCCTCAGATTAGGAGACCAAAACTGTACGCAATACTCCAGGTGTGGTCTCACCAAGACCCTGTACAACTGCAGTAGAACCTCCCTGCTCCTATACTCAAATCCTTTTGCTATGAATGCTAACATACCATTCGCCTTCTTCACTGCCTGCTGCACCTGCATGCCTACTTTTAATGACTGGTGTACCATGACACCCAGGTCTCGTTGCATCTCCCACTTTCCTAATCATCCACCATTCAGATAATAATCTACTTTCATGTTTATGCCACCAAAGTGGATAACCTCATATTCATCCACATTATACTGCATCTGCCATGCATTTGTCCACTCACCCAGCCTATCCAAGTCACCTTGCAGCCTCCTAGCATCCTCCTCACAGCTAACACTGCCCCCCAGCTTCGAGTCATCTGCAAACTTGGAGATGTTGCATTCAATTCCCTCGTCCAAATCATTAATATATATCGTAAATAGCTGAGGTCCCAGAACTGAGCCTTGCGGTACCCCACTAGTCACTGCCTGCCATTGTGAAAAGGACCCGTTTACTCTTACTCTTTGCTTCCTGTCTGCCAGCCAGTTCTCTATCCACATCAATACTGAACCCCCAATACTGTGTGCTTTAATATGGATTAAGTGCATGCAGATAAGAGTCTGAAGAAAGGTTTAGACCCAAAATGTTACCTATTCCTTCTCTCTGGAGAATACTCCAACTTTTTGGCTCTATCTTTGGTCTTGACATCATATTCGGCACAGATATTGTGTGCCAAGGGGACTGTTCTTGTGCTGTTCTGTTTTTTGTTCTCATCATCTTTGTCATCTCCTCAAAAAAAAAAGTTTGTACATCCTCCCCCACAAAACATCATGCTTTCTGTCCCAAATAAGCACTTGATCATAAATCTTATCCTTAAGAATCTTCTCCAAGGCTCAACTGCCTATAATTTCCTGGTTTGTCTTTGCTGTCCTTCTTAAACAGAGGAACAGTCGTTGCTATTCTGCACTTCTGGCTCTTTGCCAGTGGCTAAAGAGGATAAAAAGATTTCCGTCATGGTGCCAGCAATCTCCTTTTTTGCCCCTCTAACTAACCTGGGATCGATTTCATCAAGCCCAAGAGAGTTGTCCATCTTGATACTCTTACATCTCATATTTCTTTCATGATATCAACTTATCAGCATACCACTTCTTGGTGAATACCGATGCAAAGTACTCATTTAATATCTTGCCCGTTTCCTCTGGCTCCAGGCACAAATGTCCCACTCTGTCCTTGAGTTGTCCTACCCTCTCTCTAGTGACCCACTTGCTTTTAATGCCTGCATAAAAAGCCTTGGGATTTATTTTAATCCAACTTGTCAAGAAATTAGGTATGTAATATATTCAAGCAAAAGAGTATATTCAAATCAAAAAACAATAGATTGTTTTAAAGTACTAAACTAATTGAGACCTGTTAATACAGAACAAGGGAGGGATGTAAAAATGCAGCCATTATTTTGAATAGCAGCATGAGTTTGATAGGTGCAATGTTCTTTATTTCTATGACTGTTTACATTTAAAGATGGGCCTAGTTTCACTATCTTATCATAATAATGTGATGGGTAGCATACTCTATGAAGAATACATGATAAGAGTCAAGCAGGATACACCATCTATCCTCACTGTATTTTTCTCTGCAGCACCGAACCCTTTTGAAGCCCAGCAGAATGTGGATGTAAAGTTTGTGGAAGAAGTAGCATTGAAGCAAACATTCATTCTTCTTGGTCTTGGAAATAAATAGAATGTAAGGTTACAACTGCGGATAAAACTTAAAACCTGACAATATTTGTCAAGTACCATTGTATGCATACTTTTTTCTTTATGTCAACTTGAAAAAGAGAACAAGCAGGACATGGTTACATTATTGAAGACAGCAGAGAGAGGGCAAGTTGGCTCTAATGTGGCTACAGATTCCACTCATTGACAGCATGGATTCTGCTGCAATTGTTGAGTTAAGAGTGTTCAAACTGTGTGCCTTTCAAAAGGAATGACTGCTTTTTCATTCTACCAGCCAGCTTTCAATGAGGACGCGATAACTGTCTAATCTGAGCTCTCAATTGAAGGGACGAGTACAGTGTTGGGATGCATGTTCATAGTATTTGCTTTTATAAATGCAAATTTAGTTCTTCAGTATTTTTAAAAATAAAATAAAACCCAAGGAGAAGTATGTTCAATGTGGCCAATAATTGAAATTAAATTATAAGGAATTTGCAGTATATTGTTTGAGGCATTATTTTGCAACATTTCTTTATTCTAACAGATGAAGTAGAGCCAAAAAGCACTATTTACTTTAAAATTCTTGAAATAACAATATATTGCATTTTGAGTAAAATAAAACTTCTTTTGAATGCCATGCTGTATGTGTGAATTTGTGGGTCTATATTCTGTTTCAGCATATTGTATACCATCATTCTACAGTGAATTTGGTCAACGAGGAACATTGATAACCTAATTTTAAAGTTTGATGATCTTCCATGTTATCTAGAAAAAAAATGCATTAGTCTTGGATTGAGTTAAAGATGAACATTTCCAGAAATTAGTATTGATGCACTCTAGCCCATTGTTCACATTATTAAATGCAATTCCCCATAACAGCTACATTTCCCTTCATGCCAACCTAGTGGTTTTCAAGTAAAATCACATTAAGGGTAAATTAATTGAATATTTATCAAAACACTGTAATTGACGTTCATTGCACATAATCAATCTGAGATATTACATATTTTTTCCTCTAGTGTCACCTGACCATCATATTTGCATCATTTTAATTGCCATTTGGAACTAAACATCTTATAATTTTGATACCTACCACTGCACTGATTTCTCTTTTCCCCAATTATAATTTTTTTCCCCAAAGTTTCAAACTATCTTCTGTTTAACTATAACTATGCTGGATTATTGTCAAAATATAGATATGAAATTGATGCCGAAGGACTGCATCTTGTACCCTATAACTTGCGTCCTGTCTTGTAGCTAATCAAATTTGTGAAACATATTTGAGAACCTGAAACAGTGCTACAAAAGCATTTTGTTTCTTCTGTGTTCTGAGAAACACCTGCCGACCTGTGGGCAGCTGACCCTTCAATAGACATTCAGGTTTAAAAATACCCAAAGGATTTTACTTGTCTAACCGAACATGAAGTCAAGAACTAAATAATTTATGCATAAAATTTAACCTCAAACCAGTTTTACATAAAGACCCACTTTTTAAATTGATGATGATGGTGTTCTGCTTTCTAGGATAAAGCCGGTTCTTAGAGTATTTATTTGTAGATGTCATACCAAACATATTACAGGAACATAGGTTAATCAAATACTTTGCAGCATATATTGATTTACTATTTATTTATAACAACGATGAGGATTATAGATGGAGCATTTTCCCAACGCAGGGGAGTCTAGAACTAGTCGCCTTTAAAGTGCGAGATTTAAAGGAGATCTGAGGGATACATCTTTCATTCAGGTTGGTGAATATCTGGAATGAAGTGCCAGAGGGGGTAGTGAAGCAGGGTGTAAACACAATGTTTTATGGGGAGGAACAGCTTGGAGGGATAGGGAATAGTGCAGGCAAATGCAGTTAAAATAGATGGGCTTAATGGTTGGACTGG
Organism: Amblyraja radiata; assembly: GCF_010909765.2. Classification (NCBI taxonomy): domain Eukaryota; kingdom Metazoa; phylum Chordata; class Chondrichthyes; order Rajiformes; family Rajidae; genus Amblyraja; species Amblyraja radiata. The sequence goes on from NC_045976.1 coordinate 28,069,731, forward strand.
ACAAGGTGGGCTGAAAGGTTGCATTTTTATGTCATAATTCTCTGAAACATTACTGATGTATGTTTACTTCGATTTAGTAGAGAGTGCAGTATGGCACATATTAGATGAAGCTTGGAACTTGAAGGATGGAAGGACAAAATATTTTATGCGTGAACATTTGTAACCTAGGAACAATCAAATATAGTTTGCTCCTTCCACTTCTGCAATATATGTTGGCAACTACATGAAAACTTATTCTTGGTTTGAACCAGGGTAACTAGTAAAGACAGATCCCAAGAAATATGCATTGTTATTTCCAAATAATTGCTGATTCTATGACTAATTCAGATGCGGTTATCGTGGGTAGAATTTCCCATAAGGAAGTCGTAATTTTGTCTTCATTGACAGTTTCTATTATTGACACTGTTTTTGAAAGTGTGGGTTAATGTGACATATGATTGGGAGATTAAATGGCTCTACATTATGTCAGCTTGCTTATCTTTAAGGAATAACTACTTCATGTACCAGCATGAAGTACAAATAAGACTATACATTCCAAACAATGTACTCACCTGCCTCATCATCTCAGAACATGCAGAACTGTAAGGGCATAAGTCATCCTCCTATTCAAGAGACTCTGAGAAGATAGATGTTTCTCTCTCTTTATGTCTTTTTGTGTACGCTCTTAAGTGAGAGACGAACATTGACCATTTCCAGGTATTGAACGTGGGATGCTTCTGAGTTCATTAAAATTATGTGTTTGTAGTTAGCATCCTGGTTCATTTATTGTCATTGGTGCTAATGTGAATGCAATTAATTGGTGCTCAAGTCAATTTATTAGGATAATGAAAATCAAAATATTGCAGATGCTAGAAGTGTGAAATAAAATCAGAAAATTCTGGAAAAATACAAGCAGGTCAGACAGCTTTTGTGGAAAAAGAGTTAACATTTCAGGTCAGATTCTTTGTCAGAACTTGTAAAGATAAAACAAGATAGGTTTAAGTTACAGAGAAGATGGGCTGTGTAAGCAATAGATAGAACACATTGAGTATCGCAAGCTTTTTGGGTCAGGCACTGCTGATTCATTGTGGAGCTCCTCTGGTTAATTGGTTAATGGGGGCAGTTAAGATAAATAAAGTGAATAAAACCCATAAGATGAGGCAGTTAGTGAGTGAGACTACCAAACAAGAATGTGAAAAGATACTAAATCAGGGATGTAGTCCCAGCAGGCCAGGCTCTGATGAAGAAAAAACAGAATTGGCTTCTAGCAGAAATGATCAGTTTTGATGGATGCAAAGAAAATGCAAGTTACCTGAAGTATTAGAATTGATATTGAGTCCCAAAGGCTACTGTGTCCCCCAAAGGAAGTTGAAGTGCTGCTCTTCTTGCTAATGTTGGGCCTGTTTAGTACAATGCCAGAGGCCACAGATTGGCAGGTGGGGCATGTTTGTAAAGAAGAATTGAAGCTGCGGGCCATCAATCCAAGGAAGGCAACTGGACCCGACGGCGTCTCTGGACGCGTGCTGAAGGACTGCGCTGACCAGCTGGCTGGAGTCTGTACGAGGATTTTCAACCAGTCTCTGGCCCAGTCCACTGTTCCACCCTGTCTGAAGTCCGCAACCATAGTCCCCTTGCCCAAAAAACCCCACATTTCCAGCCTCAACGACTACCGGCCAGTCGCACTCACACCAGTGGTGATGAAGTGTTTTGAAAAACTGGTCCGGGGTCACATCACATCACTCCTGCCCCGAAGCAGTGACCCCCACCAGTTTGCGTACAGAGCGAATAGATCTACAGAGGACGCTGTAGCCACAGCTCTCCATGCTGCACTGTCCCACCTGGAGCAGCGGGGGAGCTACGTGCGGATGCTCTTTGTGGACTACAGCTCTGCCTTTAATACCATCCTTCCCCACAAACTGGTGGACAAACTGGGGGACTTGGGACTTCCACACTCCACCTGCATGTGGATAAATAGCTTCCTGTCGGGTCACAGCCAGAGAGTCAGAGTGGGCCATCACACATCCACGGCCCTCAGCCTCAGTACCGGCTCTCCACAGGGCTGCGTGCTGAGCCCCCTGCTCTACACCATCTACACACGACTGCATCCCCGCCCACCACAGCAACACCATTGTCAAATTTGCGGATGACACTACGGTGGTGGGACTCATCTCCGGGGGGGACGAGTACGCCTACCGGGATGAGGTGGAGCAGCTGAGAAGCTCTGTGGAGAAAATAACCTGCTCCTTAACACCTTAAAGACCAAGGAGATAATAATAGACTTCAGGAAGAATAAAACGGACATGGTACCATTAATTATCAGAGGGGACTGTGTGGAGAGGGTGGCGGATTTCCGCTTCCTGGGAATCCATATTGAGGAGGACCTGACGTGGAGCGTGAACACCTCTGCGCTGCTGAAAAAGGTCCAGCAGAGACTGCACTTCCTGAGGGTGCTCAGGAAGAATAACATCACTCAGAGACTGCTGCTGTCCTTTTATCGGTGCTCCATTGAGAGCCTCCTAACATACTGTGTATGCGTATGGTACACCAGCTGCACAGCGGCTCAGAGGAAAGCGCTCCAGAGGGCCATTGACAACGCCCAGAGGATTGTCGGATGCCCTCTCCTTACCTTGGAGGACTTACACAGTTCCCGCTGCATCAAAAAATCCCAGAGTATTATAAAGGACATTTCCCACCCCGGACACTCCCTGTTTGAACTGTTACCGTCAGGCAGACGGTACAGATCTACAAGGACAAGGACAAACAGACTTAAAAACAGTTTTTACCCCACTGCTATAAAGGCACTAAATGTAGCCGCCAAGGAACGCAGGGGCGATACATACTAAGAGACTGTGAAATCGACAGAAGGATGTAGGGCTGGGTGTTTATGCGTGCTATTTTTATGATATTTATTTTAGTTGTTTATCTTTTTAAATATTTTACCTTGTATGTATCGTTAGCTTTTAGAAATGTTTGAATGGTGCACTGACTGGCTGACATTTTACAATTTCGTTGTACATGGTTCATGTTACAATGACAATAAAGAAACTATTCTATTCTATTCTATTCTATTCTATTCTAAGTCTCTGTCTCAAGTCAAGTCAAGAGAATTTATTGTCATTTGTCCCAGATAGGACAATGAAATGCTTGCTTGCTGCAGCACAACAGAATATTGTAAGCATAAATACAGAACAGTTCAGTGTGTCTATATAGCATATACCATGTGTATATATATACATATAAATAAACAGATAAAGTGCAATAGGCTGTTATAGTTCAGAGTCTGTTTGTTGGTGATTTTAATAGCCTGATGGCTGTGGGGAAGAAGCTGTTCCTGAACCTGGATTACTAGATTTCAGGCTCCTGTACCTTCTACCTGATGGTAGCAGAGAGATGAGTGTGTGGCCAGGATGGTGTGGGCCCTTGATGATGTTGGCAGCCTTTTTGAGGCAGTGACTGCGATAGATCCCCTCGATGGTGGGAAGGTCAGAGCCGATGATGGACTGGACAGTGGTCACAACTTTCTGCATTCTTTTCCTGGTCTGTATCAGAACAGGCCTGTGTCAGTTGAATTCTGATATCTACCCATTAAAAGCCTGACCTTTGTACATTTTTTGAGTTTTATTTGTATTCCCACTCATTTAACTGGTTTAATTAACTGGATAATCTGCAATTTAAGCAACCCGATCATTACTGTATCAGAGATACTCCCCCACTTTCATTGCAACTTAAAACTAGTGTTTTCTCATTCCTAGTTGTGATGAAGACAGGTTTTTGATATGAAACATTAACTCTGTTTCACTTTCCACCGATGCCTGGCACTCTGAGTGTTTCTATCATTTTCTTATTTTCATCAGGATAACCTTCCCACCATCTGTTCAGAAATTTATTTGTGTTTCTCTTCAATTATTTGGTATTTCCAAAGGCTGATTTCTTCCTGCACATTTCACTGATATTTTTAATGAAATGGGGCTGATAAAAAAATATTGAAGATTGTAAATTCTATTATTTTTTGATTTTATAAATACTAATTAGAAAATATGCTAATTTGATTTTTTTTAAAACAACTCCCTAAAATAGCAAATTGTCAAGAATGTAATTGTTTATTTAGCACGGAAATGAGATACATATTCTATTCATTATTAGTTCTTCAAAACATTGCACAGTACTTATACCAGATACCACAGTGATGATATACATGTTGGCACAATAATCTGTTTTTTGGCTGTTGGCATCTTGCGCAATTGCAACACTTTCAGTTTTGTATTTATTAAAGAATATTATAATATATTAAACTGATTTCAGTCTGCTAAAACTTTAATCAAACTCATTTAGACATGTTAACCTAAAAAGCATTTATAGTTATTTATCTAAAACCGTTCAAAACATAAATGCTTAAACAGCACTAATGTGCTGGCTTGTGGTAGACTTTGTTACTGTTAAAATGCATTAATATGGCTTTGGGTACACTTAACATTATATTTCAATTGGTTTAGTGACTGGTTTTCTATAATGTCGCATATGTGCGCTAGGTTCACTGGGTTTAAAAGGAACCATTTTCCCATAAGGACGTGGAATAGGTAGTCCAGACTCGCAATCCGGGATATATGCATTTGGCCTTGGCTCAGCTGCTGTATATACTCCATCGGGCAATAAGTGTCTCTCCTCCTCTTCAGCTTCCTAATTTAGGAACAAAATTGGGTAGTTGTTAGGCAAATTGCTCAATACGGATTGATACACACATGTTCACTGTGGTTGGTGCTACATAACAATGTTTCTATATTGAAACATAGCATTACAAAGTGAATTACTATTGCAGTAGTGCATTACAAAATAGAAGTTATCGGAGTTATTAATTAGAATTATATTCCAGAAAAGGGTCTGCCATGTGCTATAAAAAAAAAAAAAATTAAGATACTGGAAATCAAACTCCAACAGAAAATACTGGGAAGACCAGAACAAAGTGGGACTAGATCACAATTTGAACACACTCTAGCTTTACCCTGACAGATATGATAATGAACTATCCATTCCTTCTCTGCAATTTAAGACAATTTTGGTTTTCTCTTTCCCAGATGTGACACAAGGAGTTTGGCCCAACCTAATGGTTTCCTGAATGTTCTTGCTTAATCTGACTCTTAAGACTGATTCAAGCTGCTTTTATTTCCAAAGCAGCTCCAAAGCTATTACTGAGTATTTAAATAAAGGCTAGAATTGTATTTTTTTTAAACTGTCATGAACTATATTTAAGTTTGAGGTGTTAGATGTCAGAACCTAATTAGGTTTCAGTGACGCACAGAAATCTATTTACAATCTTTAGTGTTCTTGTGACCATTGTTTACAGACTTGGTAGTCAGTTGGATTTGTACCTTGTATTTCATCTTAATCTCCATCATCTGTCTGTTTTCTTTATCCAACATTTTCAGCCATTCGGTTTCAAACTCCTCACTGGGTGCCATTCCCTGCTCCATTCGTAGATGACACGACTCCAGGAATTGCTGCTTATCCCTGACGTTATGTTGGAGTTGCATGGCATTGGCCTGTTGCATTGACAGCTCTGAGACTACAGCCATCATCTTCCGTGTAATGTCCTTCATCTTTCCTTGAACATCATTCACCTGCAGATTTTGATTTTAATTCACATGGGAAACCCTCCAATACATTCATTTATCATAATAAAATAAAAAAATTAAACTCTCTGGAACCAGAATTATTATGTGGGTGGTGCTTAGTTTTCTGCCTGTAGTAGGCAGTTTAAAGTGTGAGGAATCTGAATGGCAGTGCATTTATTAATTAGAGTCCAGGAAGACTTGTTAAGAGGGAAGCTTCTGCCCTTGAGGCAAAACTTGAATGTACTGGATGAAAGTTCCAGCATTAGATGAGCAATAATTTGACCTTGTTACTGAAGAGAATCAACTACTGGAACGCTGAAATAAAACAAACAAATGCTGGGTACAATGGCCAGGCAGCTCTGTCATATTAATTATTTTCCTGCATTTTTGTTTTTATTACAAAGAGCTCTTGCTTATACACAGTTTTTTCCATGTTGTGTAATCAGTGGTTCAAGGTTTCAAGGTCAGTTCATTGTCACATGTACTAATTAAGGTACAGTGAAATTTGAGTTACCATACAGTCATACTAAGTGAAAAGCAACAGGACACACAACCACATAAACATCTACCACCGTGGATACCACATTCCTCACTGTGATGGAAGGCAATGACAAATTATAGGCTAAGACAGGACAAATGGTGAACTTGGGATGAAATAGACAAGACTTGTTCGTATACTGGACGTAGACTGGTCAATGGAATGGTTGTGGTTGCAAATTGTAATATTATGAGGGAGTGCAATCTTTTTACAGTGGATAACGGTATTTGGTAATAGGAAACAGGCAAGATAATGATCACAGAGGGTGTAAGTGCGTTCAGAGGGGGAAAGATTAGAGTGAGACAGGGGAGTGGAGAAGTTGAGGCGGTTGACGTCGCGGCGGCAGTTCTGGATAAAGAGTTCCAGAGCCGGGACTTTATGAGAGGGGTTCCACGAGGAGGGGGTGCGTTGGAGACGGGAAAAGGGGTCATCATTGGGGGGCGAGGACTCCTTCCCATGGAAGTGCGCTGTGAGGCGGAGACGACGGTAGAAGCGCTCCAAGTCATGGTGGGCGCGGAACTCATTGAGATGGGGGCGGAGGGGGACAAAGGTCAGTCTGAAGAAGGGTTTCGGCCCGAAACGTCGCCTATTTCCTTCGCTCCATAGATGCTGCTGCACCCGCTGAGTTTCTCCAGCAATTTTGTGTACCTAAGATAATGATCACAATTTGTGCTGTCTTGGGTTGCCTGCCATATATTTGTACCCTAGTTCTGATCCTACTTTGCTCTGTCTTTAGATACATGAAAACAATGTAGTTTCTCCTAGCCCAAAATACCGTGATCACTTCATTGATCATAATGGTCAAGAGCTAATTGGCATATGGTACAATGTAGCAGATGATCCAACATTTTTTTTGTTTTATTTCAGTGTTCCAGTAAAGGTTCAGGCTACATTGACCTTAATTATTTGTAAATAAGGCTATCCATGTCCATTTTCAAAAATGGGCAGAATACCAAGGGTGTGGTCCACTGCCAAGTAAACTGTCCTTGCAGCATTTAAATGCTCTTTTATAGTGCAACATAAAAGATCTTTTGCCATTAATTCCATGAAGGGCGGGACAATTTTAGCCAATATTTATCCTGCAACCAGAGGCTAAAAACGGATCAACTGGTCCCTATCTCATAGCTGTTTTTATGGCTTGTCAAATTTGGCTTGTATATTACAACAGCAACAACAAAGTTAATGAGGAAGAAATGTTTGAGCTGGCAGTAGGCGATGGATCTCGTATGGGTACAGGCAGATGAGGGAGAGAGTTCTGGGATGGAGCAGTATGAACAGAACCAGAGGTTTGGTAGTGAGGGGGGTCAGAAGTGGAATATGGTGGAGAAATATCTGGTGATTATGTTCTGGTGTGGGAGTAGAATGGGCTGTGAGAAAAATAATTGGATCTGGGATAGTGATTCAGGGGAGGTGGTAAAGGTTTGGAAAGGCAGTAGGGTGGGGTTCAAACTGTGATTAAAATAGGTGAACTTAGGAAGGAGGAGGGGACATGCATTTTAAGAAGACAATGCAGGATGCCATCTGCAAGAAAAGTCTTAATAAAAAATCAATGTTTTCAATAAACAGAAATCACAATCAAAGCATTTACAATATTAAAATGATGGACAATTCTTAAATAGTATAGATGATTTCAAATGTTCACCATAACTATAAATATTGCAAATCAATAATTTGAAATACTTTGTTTCTCTGATTAAGATTCAATGGTGAAAAATATTTTACCTTCTTAGCCAAGGCCAGTGTGTCTTGTTTGCCATTCATTGCTTTAACATTGGTTCTTTCAGCGAGGCGATCCACCTGTTCCAGGATGAGATCCTTTTCCAATATTTGCTCCTCCTTTCTTGCAAGTGTCAGCTCCATCTATGGTTATGGAGAAAAGGATATAATTCATGAAATTAACCAGAAACAAAATAATGAGGCAGTTGAATATATGTAGTGCAATATGCATAGTGAGTAATAAAAGTCCGATGTTCAGAATTATATTAATTGTCTAAAGATTTCACCATCGGAAAGATAACCTGAGGAAAAAATACAAGAAGTTTTTTGAAGATGAAAACAGACTTGGATGTACAATTAGTACATGGAAAATTAAATCATCTTAGCCTCTTTATTTCAAAATGAAGGCATCTGACAAAAGTCTTTAGAATTATGCTTAAATTGATTTAGTGATAGCTTAACCTGGGTGAGCTCTGGGCCATTAATAAATCAATGAAGTAAATTCTCAGAAACTGCTTTTCTCAATGGTTAGGATGCAGCACATAACACCACGTGGAGTGTTGAGGTAAAGAGCTCTGATGCTTTGAAGAGAAGCTGAAGAAATGAAAGAGAAAGATATGGAGGGGTGATATCCTCTGGAACAAGAGGCCTGTTTAGAGCGCACACTACTACAGAGCTATCAAAGTGAAAGGCTAATCTCGTTCCAGTATATTCTGTGGTTTTGCAAATTTGCCTAGATCTTATATTCTTGTCATATGTTTTTGTTAAGCTTTTTTTTGGATGCACAAAAAAATGGACAGCTTGTGCCTGAGCAATTTCCTTAATTAGGTAGGAGCTTGTTATGATTATCTGGAATTTCTTAACATAATTAAGTTCATGCCAGATTATAATTATAAATTCCCTACTTATAAAAGGCAAATACTAGACATCTGGAACATAAACAGAAAATGTTGGAAATAATCCACAGGTCAGGCGGAATCAGTGGGCTGAAAATAGACTAATGCTACGTGTAAATGGTTATTAATCATAAGGAATAGAAGAATTAGGCCTTTCGGCCCATCAAGTCTACTCCGCTATTCAATCATGGCTGATCTATCTCTACCTCGTAACCCCATTCTCCTGCCTTCTCCCCTTGTGACCACTTTATAATTATATTTTTGCATTCACCTTGAGTAAAAATACCATCTCAATATCTACCCTAGCAAATGTCATCACAAATTAAATAATCACAATCAGATATGACATGAGGCCCAGTTTGCTGATCAAGTTCCAGTATTAATGTTATGATATTTGTTAAACATCATTAGTCTCACTTCCATATAATATGGGACACTGTTTAAGGAAGTATACAAAATAAAGTTGTCATTGCTTTCAAACAGTGACAGATTTAAATTTGTGAACAGGCTTGAAGTCATCAGAATAATTGCAATGTTTTCCTTTGGCATCAGCTGAACTGAATTCTGTTTACTGTACAACATAAATCATATAACCATTCTGGCAACTCGCTCGCAGGGTGCACAGCTGCTGCCATTGTAGTTCACTAAATCATGATGTTCCTGTCTTGGGTGTCCCTCTGAAATGTTGAGGTTTATTTTTTTCAATTAATGGATAGAAGTCACAGCTTTGGATTACCCAGTCAATGTTAGGAACGTTAAAACCTCCCACCAACCTCTCCTATCTAGTACTTAATTAACTGCTAACGATTGGAGGGGCCTATAATAGCCCCATCAAAGTAATAATTCCTTTCTTGTTTCTGTTCTACCCATATAGCCTCACTGGGTGATCCCCCCACCAAATATCTTCATTAACAGAAAATAACTTTGGTTTGCCGGCATGTGGAACATAATGTGCAGTTTTGGTCATCCCATTACATGAACATTATGGAGGTTTTTGAGAGGGTCAAGTCAAGTCAACTCACATTTATTTATATAGCACATTTAAAAAACAACTCTTGTTGGCCAAAGTGCTTTACATTTGTTATAAGAATAGTATAAACAAACTACATACATATATACATATAACCCTCGCTCAGTGGACGTCAGGAAAGGCTTGGGAGTATAGATAAGATTTTAGTCTTGACTTAAAGGAGTCGATGGAGGGGGCAGTTCTGATGGGAAGGGGGATGCTGTTCCACAGTCTAGGGGCTGCAACCGCAAAGGCGCGGTCGCCCCTAAGCTTATGCCTAGACCGCGGGATATTCAGCAGCCCCAAGTCAGCCGATCTGAGGGACCTGGAGGTGGAGTGGTGGGTGAGAAGACTTTTAATGTAGGAGGGGGCAAGCCCATTGAGGGCTTTGTAGACATAGAGGAGGGACATGAAATGTATACAGAACCGCACAGGGAGCCAGTGGAGAGGCCAGGATCGGGGTGATGTCCGTTTTTCGGGTGCCCTTCAGGAGTCTCGCTGCGGCGTTTTGGACCAGTTGCAGGCGGGACAGGGAAGATTGGCTGATGCCAGTGTAAAGAAAGTTGCAGTAATGCAGTAAGGTGCAGAGAGGTTTACCAGAATGCTCCTGGATTAGAGGATATTGCTATTTGGAGAATTTGGACAAATTTCATTGTTCTCAGTGGCTGAGGGGACACCTAATAGAAGTTGATAAAATTATTAGAGTATACTTAAAATAGACAGAATAATTTTCCCAGTGTGAATATTTCAAATAACAGAGGGCGTAGCTATATACCATCAAAAGCATCTACAGGAAGCATTGCCTCACGAAGGTTCATTGATCATCAAGGATCCCACCAACCAGGCCATGCCTCTACTTGCTACAATCTGGCACAGCAGCAAGTTTGGCAAGAGCTGCATTCCTACAACTGTCAGGCTATTGAATCAACCTGCACAACTGTAATTCCTCCTCGACAACAGAATACCACGGACCACATCTTGTGCACTACCATGTTACGCAGCATCAGGCAAGAGCAAGCCTCCTGACAATTACTACATCCACTGACTGCACTGATAGGTGTCACTTCCAAATTAGGTATGCAGACAGTATACCAACCAACAGAGGGAAAAATCCAATTCAAACTTAATTATCGCTCGATTCCTTTAGCCCTAAGAGCCAAATCTAACTCTCTCTTGAAAACATCCAGTGAATTAGCCTCCACTGTCTTCTGTGGCAGGGAATTCCACAGTTTCACAACTCTCTGGGTGAAGAGGTTTTTGCTCATCTCAGTCCTAAATGGCCTACTCCTTATTCTTAAACTGTGATGCTGGTTCTGGACTCCCCCAACATCAGGAACATTTTTCCTGCATCTAGCCTGTCCAATCCTTTAAGAATTTTATATGTTTTTATAAGATTCCTTCTCACCCTTCTAAATTCCAGTGAATATTAGCCCAGTCGACCAATTCTTTCATCATATGTCGGTCCCGCCATCCCGGGAATTAACCTGGTGAACCTATGCTGCACTCCCTCAATAGCAATAATATCCTTTCTCAAATTAGGAGACCAAAATTGCACACAATACTGCAGTAGGAACTCCTTGCTCCTAACTCCAATGAATATTTATGAAATATTTTATGGGGCCTATTCAAGGGCAGGATATTAGCAATAAGTTCTTGCCTTGCCAAAGATGACTACATCCCATGAGTGAACAAAAATGCTACACAAAAAACAAATGTAACTCAACAAATATGCTCCACACTATGTGTGAAAGCAAGTATGCAAATGTAAAAACTCTTTCAGTGGTCTTATTTCTAGCTATGAGATTATTTTAAGAGTTTCAAATAGGATGAGTTGTAACTTTGAGGTGAACTTCAATAAAAAAAACATGCAATTAACAACACCAACATAAATGTGAACATTATTTCTAAAGGCATATGCCATTTTCTTTAACACAGGTTCACAGCATTCAAATGGAAAGACAGAATTATCAACAAATGTTGATAATACCACAGCACAGAATTATCAAAATTATCAAAATTTCTAAAGTGTATACAAGAGAGCCATTGAGCCTGTGTGTATATAGTCCTACTAGAAATGGGGCAGTACTGAAACTTCCAGGATGTGTATAAACAAATGGTTGTGGTTCATTGGCAAAGCATGTTGGAGATAGAGGCTATAAGTTTGTTAATTTCAAAGAAGTTATACAAACGAAGGCCCTGCATTTTGAGGGGGCAGTGGGGGAGTGAGATTTCAATATCATAGTGCATTATAAAAGTGAGATTTCAATATCATAATGCATTATTAAAGTATACCGGGAGCGCTAACCTTGAGATAGGTCTACATTGCACATGCGGGAGTCACACAAAATTCAGGACCAAAGTCTGCACATAAGGGTAAAAGGTACAAATGTCAGGTCCAAATGAACTCTGGATGTCAAAGGATATTGAGGTCAGGATAAAGATGAAAAGGGCATCATATTGCAGAACACACAAAACAGAAGAGGCTCTTCAGAAATCTATGAAGTCTAGGTCATTAAAAATAGTAATAATAAATAAACCAAAAGGACAAAGGGAGGCACTGTGGTGCCTCTAACACTATCACTGGTGGACTAGATTAGGGAAAATCCCAAAGCATTTTCATAGCAATAATCCAGACAGGTTTGACCCTAACCTCCAGTGCCGTTTTGTGTGGAGTTTGTGCGTTCTCATTGTGACTGAATGGGTTTCCTATGGGTGGTTTGGTTTCCTCCCACACCCTAAAAATGTGTGATTTACTAGGTTAATCGACCACTGTAATTGCTCCTAGTGTGCAGGTGAATGGGACAATCTAGTGAGAAGTTGATAACCAATGGAGAATAAAAATATAAATAATGTAAATGGGTGCTTGATGGTCACCGCAGAGAACCCATATTTGTGATGTATAATACTGATTGAATTTTGAAGAGATTACAGAGAGTATTGATGAGGGGAGTGGTGATGATATGGTCTCCCTCGACTTTGATGAACCTGGTCCAAAAGATACGAGCTCATGTGATCCAGGGCAAGTTGACAAATTGGATCCAAAGTTGCCATGGTTGGAAAAGGCAAAGGGTGATGATGAAGGATTGTTCAGTAGAATTGTCGATCATGAGGAGTTGATTAGTTAGTAAGATGAGCAAAGCAATTTAATCTTGCTACGTGCAGGATGACGTACTGTGGAGGCATTAAAAAGCATAGGAAATAAACAATGAATGGTGGGAGCTAATGGAGTACTGAGGAACAGAGAGATCTTGGTGCACATGTCAGAGTATCCCTGAGGTAGCAGTACAAATAAAAACGGTCAAGAAGTCATAGGAAAACTATCCTTCATTGGCCAGGGCATAGAATGCAAGAATAGGGAAGTTGTGGCACTACTTAGTAAACTATTGGTTAGGCCACAATTGGTTGGCTAACAATAGTGTAGTAGCCATTTAGCTTAACTCAACATGTTATAACCGTCTGAAGAAGGGTTTCGGCCCGAAACGTCGCCTATTTCCTTCGCTCCATAGATGTTGCTGCACCCGCTGAGTTTCCCCAGCAATTTTGTGTACCTATGTTATAACCATAACCAGTTACCTTTAAATTTTATCTGCCTGTAATTATGTGCGTGGGATTTATATGTAGTCTGAGGTGTGTTTGCGGCTGGGATTCTGGCGCAGACTCCCAAGAAGTTTAGTTTAGTTTGAAGAAGATCGGGGAAGATACATAGTTTTTGACCATGCACGAGCATGACCACGAATATGATTGAAATGTACTTATACAAGAAGCTAGTATGAATTATCTTACTGTTTGTACTGCTACAATAAATAAACTATTAATCAAGAGACTGTTTTTGGAAGATTTATCTTTAGACGACATTGAATGACATGTGGAGAGCTCGTGGGTGCATATTAATTACCTTCTGATCCTCGGTCCTCAGTAACTATCAAGGACTAAATCCTTAAGACAATGTAATATCTGTCACTACAAATAGAAAGGACGCAATTGCACTGGAGAGGGTGTTGAGGAGATTCACCAGATCGTTGCCACAGATGAAGACTAAGTCCATTTGGTTATTTTCTTTTGCAGCAGAAGAGATATGCAAAAGTATGAGATACAACGATGGGGTAGATGGTAAGAAGCTTTTCCCCACAGCAGAGATATCTAAAACTACAGGGCATAGGTTTACAGTAAGGAGTTTACAGCCCACCTGAAAGATAACTTTTTTCACCTGATGTGTAGTTGGAATCTATAATGCACTGCCTTAGTGAGTGGTGGAGACAGAGACTCTCACTACATTTCAAAAGTATCTCGATGCGCAATTGAATTGTCAAGGCATAGAAGGCTTTGGCCAAATGTTAAATTTAATTAGCATAGAGAGGTACTTTGATGGTCGGTACAATCATGGTAGGCTAAAGGCCTGTTTCTGTGTTGTACGACTCTAACTCTTTACAACTGTATGATTGGCTCCATAGCTTCAATATATATCTAGACCATTTTAATCTCACAGTTAATTTTGATATATGAAATAAGTCTTTGGTAGTTGAAGACACTTTAATACATACTGCAAGTTCAAGATTGGAGCTCTTTCCTGGATTGAAGAATTGATTCATCTGGTCGTAAGTATAACTTGCAATAACATTTAATCACAAATTAAGGCTAGTTTTCCCACTAATGACAAATGTTTGCTTTGCATTGAACCATTTAGTTTTTCTTTTTGAATATGAGAGATATGAATAAAATGTTGTACATAACTTCATGACATTTAATAAGCTTTAATGCTTAAAAGCTTTACCTCATTTACTCTTTGGTGTAGATTATCAAATGAAGGATCATCTCCTCCCAATAATCGTGTTCTGTTTTCACTTGAAGGGTCCACTAAAATCTTCTCAAGACTTTGGACTTTGTCTTGAGACAGTTCAAGCTGCAGATGAAATAATTGTAAAGATTAAGATTAGATAAATGATCTTTATTGCTTAATTAGTACATTTGATTAATTAGTACATTTAGCTCCAGAAATAGTGGATGCATTAGTGATAATTTTTCAAAACTTTAGATTCTGGAGTAGTTCCTGAGGGTTGGAGGGTAGCAAACGTAACCCCACTTTTTAAGAAGGGAGGGAGAGAGAAAACGGGGAATTACAGACCAGTTAGTCTAACATCGGTAGTGGGGAAACTGCTAGAGTCAGTTATTAAAGATGGGATAGCAGCACATTTGGAAAGTGGTGAAATCATTGGTCAAAGTCAGCATGGATTTACGAAAGGTAAATCATGTCTGACGAATCTTATAGAATTTTTTGAGGATGTAACGTAGAGTGGATAGGGGAGAACCAGTGGATGTGTTGTATCTGGACTTTCAGAAGGCTTTCGACAAGGTCCCACATAAGAGATTAGTATACAAACTTAAAGCACACGGTATTGGGGGTTCAGTATTGATGTGGATAGAGAACTGGCTGGCAAACAGGAAGCAAAGAGTGGGAGTAAACGGGTCCTTTTCACAATGGCAGGCAGTGACTAGTGGGGTACCGCAAGGCTCAGTGCTGGGACCCCAGCTATTTACAATTTATATTAATGATCTGGATGAGGGAATTGAAGGCAACATCTCCAAGTTTGCGGATGACACTAAGCTGGGGGGCAGTGTTAGCTGTGAGGAGGATGCTAGGAGACTGCAAGGTGACTTGGATAGGCTGGGTGAGTGGGCAAATGTTTGGCAGATGCAGTATAATGTGGATAAATGTGAGGTTATCCACTTTGGTGGCAAAAACAGGAAAGCAGACTATTATCTAAATGGTGGCCGATTAGGAAAAGGGGAGATGCAGCGAGACCTGGGTGTCATGGTACACCAGTCATTGAAAGTAGGCATGCAGGTGCAGCAGGCAGTGAAGAAAGCGAATGGTATGTTAGCTTTCATAGCAAAAGGATTTGAGTATAGGAGCAGGGAGGTTCTACTGCAGTTGTACAGGGTCTTGGTGAGACCACACCTGGAGTATTGCGTACAGTTTTGGTCTCCAAATCTGAGGAAGGACATTATAGCCATGGAGGGAGTGCAGAGAAGGTTCACCAGACTGATTCCTGGGATGTCAGGACTTTCATATGAAGAAAGACTGGATAGACTTGGCTTATACTCGCTAGAATTTAGGAGATTGAGAGGGGATCTTGTAGAAACGTACAAATTTCTTATGGGGTTGGACAGGCTAGATGCAGGAAGATTGTTCCCTATGTTGGGGAAGTCCAGGACAAGGGGTCACAGCTTAAGGATAAGGGGGAAATCCTTTAGGACCGAGATGAGAAGAAACTTTTTCACACAGAGAGTGGTGAATCTCTGGAACTCTCTGCCACAGAGGGTAGTTGAGGCCAGTTCATTGGCTATATTTAAGAGGGAGTTAGATGTGGCCCTTGTGGCTAAAGGGATCAGGGGGTATGGAGAGAAGGCAGGTACGGGATACTGAGTTGGATGATCAGCCATGATCATATTGAATGGCGGTGCAGGTTCGAAGGGCCGAATGGCCTACTCCTGCACCTATTTTCTATGTATCTATGATGTACAAATGCTAATATAAATAAAATGGTAAAACTTTCGCTGTGCCTCTCTTGTTATTAAATTGGCATTTCTAGCCCAAAGTTTTTTTATCTATTAAGTTATTATTCCATGGAAGAATAATTATACAAGCTACAGGCTGAAAAATCTTTGCTCCTGATGGACTTCATCCTAGGGTCTTAAAGAAAGTATTTCCTTCTGTGGCAGAGAATTCCACAGGTTCAAAACTCTCTGGGTGCAAATGTTTTTCCTCATCTCAGTCTGAAATGGCCTCCCCTTTATTCTTAAACTGTGACCCCTGTTCTGTATTTGCCCATCATGGGGAACTTTTTAACTGCATCTAGCCTGTCCAATCCTTTTTAAGAATTGTTTATGTTTCTATAAGATCCCCTCTCAGCCTTCTAAATTCCAGTCGATCCATTCTTTCATCATATGTCAGTTCCACCATCCCGGGAATTAACCTGGTGAACCTACACTGCACACCCTCAATAGCAATAATGTTCTTCCTCAAATTAGGAGATCCAAATTGCACACAATGCTTCAGGTGCGGCCTCACCAGGGCCCTGTACAACTGCAATAGGACCTTCTTGCTCCTAAACTCAAATCCTCTCGCAATGAAGGTCAACCTGCCATTAGCTTTCTTTACAGTCTGCTGTACCTGCATGCTTACTTTCAGTGACTGATGTACAAGCACACCCAGGTCTCGTTGCACCTCCCCTTTTCCTAATCTGACACCATACAGATAATAATCTGCCTTCCTATTCTTGCCGCCAAAGTGGATAGCCTCACATTTATCCACATTTTACTACATCTGCCATGCATCTGCCCATTCGCCCAACCTATCCAAGTCACCCTGCAGCCTCATAGCATCCTCCTCGCAGCTCACACAGCCACCCAGCTTCGTGTCGTCCACAAACTTGGAGATGTCATATTTAATTCCCTCGTCTAAATCAGTAATATATATTGCAGATAACTGGGGTCCCCAGCACCGAGCCATGCGGCACCTCACTAGTCACTAGTCACTTAGTCACTAGCCTGCCATTCGGAGAAGGACCCGTTAATTCCTACTCTTTGCTTCCTGTCTGCCAACCAGTTCTCTATCCAAGTCAATACCCTACTCCCAATACCGCATGCTTTATTTTGCACAATAATCCATGTGTGGGATCTTGTCAAAGGCTTTTTGAAAGTCCAAATACACCACACCCACTGGCTCTCCCTTATCCATTCTACTTGTTACATCCTCAAAATATGCCTGAAGATTAGTCAAGATTGGAAAGAACCGGGCACAATGAAAGTAAAAGGTAAATTTGACAGTCACCCCGCAATGCATGTTCTTATACTGAGAGCTCAGCAACTCTCTGTGAATCAAATAATCATTTTACAAAGATGGATTACATTTCCCAACCTCTTGTGAAAATGTTGGCACAAGAAGAGAAATTCCAGCTGTAAGCTACAACATGAATAGATCTGTTACATTTCAAATTTATGTGAAAATGTTACAACTTGGCAACTTACTTTAAGTAAAGTAGTTTATATTGTTAACAATCTAAGAATTACCCACTCTGAATTTATGTTGAGATGTTTCAGCTTTCAGAGCTAACCAGGCAAATGTTACGTTTTTTCCACATTAGTCACATACACACACATAAAAAATAATAAGGTCAATAATACAAAATCATATTGTTGCAGAAAGGGCAAAGAAAATGTCAAAGATAATGAGTGGTCTGGTTCAAAGTGGCATTTCTATGATGTGTAATACTTTTCCCTGGTCTATGCTGCTGAGTACGACAGTTGCACTATGGCACTGAGTGTTCATTTTTACTCATAGATGAGCAATCATAAGATCAGTGGCCTGACCAGCATAGGGGAGGTAGTGTATTAGCTACTATCCCTTTACATCTATGAGCATCTGTACATTTTCCATCTTCTAAAATGCAGAACTATAAAAGAAAAAATACAATGGCAGGAATTTGTACACAGCTCTTTATTAACGGCAAAACTCTTTGTGTTATCCTCAAGTCATATAAAGGACCTATGTGTTGTAGTGACCATGTTAAACTGTATAAATTGTTCATGCCAGGTACAAAAATATAGTCATTGCAAAGGTTGAGTGTATTAGATAGAAAACAGGTCTGATATGGAGGAGTACAACTGCACCAATGATAGAGTTTTCTCTCAGTGATGGTTACCCTGTTGTTTCCTTCCAAATAGTCTGTATGCTATGAAAAATGGAATACCCAAATCCTTTTTACAGGAAAGCAAAGATGCAGCATAACAATATTGAAATGTGCAGAACAAGAAACACTACAGCATAAGGCAGTACCTCTCTCGACCCATCAAAGAACTAGAACATTTATTTAAGATTCCAATGGGCCTCTTGATGACCATTTTACAGAGCCATGTCCCTGGTGTGTAACTGTTAAGGAATGAGTAAACTTTGCCAAACTGGAAAATCTTCTACTTCAACAGGTCTATGTCCGCAACCCTTGATTTTCTTAATGCCGGGAAATCCATTGATCTCTCTACTGATTGAACACAATGACTGAGCCTCCACGCCCCTCTGAAGCAGTGAACTCCACAGGTTCACCATTGTCTAGTTGCAGAAACCACCTCTCTCTTAGATCAGGAGACCAATACCGTGCGCAGTTCATCAAGGCCCTACTGAATTGCAGTAAAAATAATTTATTCCTGTAAGAGTCATGAGGTGCCTTGCATGAAGATGTCAGCCAGAACTAATTTAGGAATGACAACTGCCAGCTCTAATTTGTTAACATTGCTTCTTGTGTTTTCAATACTTTTTCAATTCTTCTTACTTTCCCTCTCTTTCCTATTTTGCAAATTGTTTCCCATCTTGATTTTTTTTAAATTAATCATCACTCACATTTCACTTTGTCAACAACTTTTCCAAAGTTATGGGACTAAATAATTTACCATCCACATTTTGTTAACCGTATCCTCAAAGAACAAACTCTGTATCTTGGTACACATGACAATGTCTATAATAATCCAATACCAATCTTTTCTTACCTCTCTCTGTAATATGGCCAAATGTTTCCCCATTTCCTGTTTACATGGTATATCTTTGCGCAAATTTTGAATCTTTCTTGTTTCTTCTGCCAGTTGAATTTTCAAAATCCGTTTTTCTTCCTCAGTACTCTGTAACTCCACATCTCCATTACTTATCAATGAATCCTGAATGCTTAACTTCTCGTAGAAAATACAAACCTCTTCCTCCCGTTCAATTAATTGTATTCCTCTGTAAACAAAACAAAAAGACAATTACACTGCATCAGGTTTTTGTTTACAAAGTATCATTTGTTCAGTTTGGCGTACAAGAAAAAAATGCAATATACTATATTCAAAAATATTTGTCTCTTATGGCAATGCTCTGGGATGATTTTTTTAAATGGTTTACTGATTTATGGAGCCAAAAGCAGCATTACTTAGTAGTCTGTGTACGGTTGTGATATTTTATGTTCTTCCACGAAAAACTGCCAGGATTTACCAGCATAAGTACCAATTAATAGCTTTGAATGTTACTGAATGCAGGTTACAGTAATTTCTTTTGACAGTTAAACTAGATCAACTGTTCATCAAATTTTCTTCAGTTGTTTCATCGGTGGGACTCATTTTACGACACTTCATCTGATGTGGGTTTTTTGTTGCTTTTGACCCTGCTGCTAGGAATCCAAACTCCTTTATCGATAAATCGTATAATTGTACAGCATGAAAACAGACCATTTGGCCAAACTTATCAATGATGACCAGTGGCACCTTCCCTACTAAACCTAACGTCCAGCGCTTGGTCCATAGTCCATGACGCTGAACCAATTTAAGTGTTCATCGAGACACATCTTAAATGCTGTAAGCAACCCAGCCTCAACCACTATTTCAGGCAGTACACTCCAGGTGTATATAAAGACAGGTCCCTCACATCTTCTCTGAATTTATTCCTCCTTACTTTAAACCTATGTCCTTTTGTTTTATTTCTTTCTGATATGGGGGAAATAGGATGGAATGTAACATGTCCTTGCCTCATGAATGCATCACCTCACATTTGCCTGGGTTAAACTTTATCTACCATTTAATTTAGTTTATTTAGTTTAGGTTATTGTCACATATACTGAGGTGCAGTGAAAAGCTTTTGTTGCGTGCGAACCAGTCAGCGGAAAGACTATACATGATTATAATCGAGCCATCCACAGTGTACAAATACATGATAAAGGGAATAACGTTCTCTGACATTACATTTTTCAGTCCATCAAGCAATGTAAATTGCCAGATATGATTTCAATAAACTTGCTTCTGGAGCATAAATCCATACTGTACAGGTATCTAATCATTAACTGGAATTAGTGTGCTTTCTGTCATATAATGTGGTTTGTAATACAAATTGTGTTGGTCTGTGGGAGATATCTTGAAGAAAAGTATATGTGTATAATCTATTAAATACTTTATGAACTACAGGCAGCAAACAAGCCACATGTTACCGGCAGATGAAAATACTTAGTAAGAAAAGGGAAGGAAATGGGGTTTTATGAAATACGATAGTACAATTTCCTCTTTAAAATTCCCCTGACACTTTGATTATATTTTTTGTAATTTCTACCAAGAACTCCTAATTTTTTACTTGCATCAGACTGCTCCCCTCCTAGAGCTATTAATTGACCAAAAACACTTGGTACGACTCAGCAGGTCTAACCAAATAGAAGGCATACCACATTTTCTAGTCAACAATGTCAATGTTTCCTCTCTTTTATTTTTCTTGATGTCAACTATTAAAAATATCAATAACCATATAAACTTTGACAAGTCTTTTGACAAATTACCTTTCATTGCGATTCTGAACAATAGACTCATATTTTTTCCGTAGCTTTATCATATCCTCTTCAGCCTGGTTAATCAGGCTACTAAGTTTGACAATTTTTATCTTTTGTCCTTCTCTCTTTTCTCCCAATTGTCGAAGTACTTGGTCCAATTTGCAAATAGCCCTCCTCAGGCTGTCCCTAATGACGTAGCTGTTTGAATGCTTAAACTTATATTTTTGCAGCTGACTGTAGTGGAAATAAAATTAAATTGTACATATGAATCATTTACTTAATTTTAATTCACATCTAATGTCTACTTGAACAGTTAGGATGCTAAGTAATATGTAATTTTGTGCTGGTGTTTAATAAATACCTTTCACTTCCACCTGCTGCTTTAGTTTGAACGCAAAAATAAATTTTGCAGGTAAAAGTGGAGTGGCAATGAATATAGTGTGTGGCAGCACCAATACAGAAGTCAAATAATTGTATTTGTTTTCAAACCAGCAAAAATCTGCACCCAGTAGAACATTTTCATTACAAAATTGTATATGTAACAAATAAAGAGTCCTTTTATTCTCTACTTGAGGCAATGCAAGTCATATTGTATTTAAGTTGTAATCATATTTCCAAAAATAGACAGGCAATTCTGGGCTGGATGTTAAATATACTTCAATGATTAGAAAAATGCTAATTACAAATAAAACGATGATCATTCCAGAGTATGGGAAAATGGAAGAGGAATTTCAATTTCATAATAATTATTGAATGATCAGCCATTATTGAAGGCACATCATTTATTGTTTTTCATTTTAGTAGAGTTGATATGAATTGAGGGAATTGGCATTCAAACCAGGTTTGTACCTCAATGACTTGTTTGAATGTGACTGGGTAATACGAAAATGTTACTAATATTTATCTATTTCTCTTTAATTGACAGCATTTCTCACTTCACTTTTATCAACAGCAGTTGAAACTGGACGTGCTTCAATTGTTGTTTCACCTCTGAAAGGGGATATGAAGGGGGAACATGTTCAAGAGATATAGCATGACCTGACCACAATGATTATCTTCAGTTCGCAGGTTTTACCCTCAGATTTGAATGAATAAAAATACCTGCAATCTCAACTGCTGCTATTTCACTTTCATCATGTCACTTTGCTTCACAGGGGGTTTTGCGATAGCCAGTCTATCAAATTATTTAAGTGAGGGAGTGAGATAAAGCTGGCTTCTTGGTGCAAAGATGATTTTTGAATATTTGTGCCAAGTATGTGTGGATCCAGCAAGTATGAGAGCAAGGAAAGCAGGTGGTGAGTCACATCCAGGAAATGTTGGGCTGTGATTTAACAGAGCCGGACGGGAACTAGATACATGAAGGTAAATCATTATCAGAGAAGTGGGAGATGTTCAGAGTTAGTGAGGGTACAGATTTATGTTCGCAGGAAGCCTGCTGGAAGTTGAGGAGCAAACAGGATAGGATAACTTGAAAAGAGAAGCTTAAAATAGATACCAAGAGGTAACTATTGCCAAATGTCTAACTAAATATAGAAAATGTATGTAAAATTAAAGAGAAAATTAGGATGGCAAAGAGAATGCAGGTTGATTTTGTAACTAATTAGATTAGTTACAAAGATTGTCGATCTCTGAGAGAGGGTGTGTATATGGAACAGTTACTGTATATATCAAGCTGGATGTACTTCCACTGATGCATTAGCAGTTGGGAAATTGTCAAGATCAATGTGTAAAAAATGCGGTTCCAACATATTCGTTCATGGGAACATGGACAAAGAAAGGAATGCATGGAAAGCAATGCAGCTCATGAAACAGCTAAAGGATAGCACCTCTTACAAAATATGATCTCACAGTTCTAAATTAATACTTTGTATTTGGACATGAAGTTAAGACTGAAAAGTGTTAAGTATTAGTTATGATTAACATATAAACAGAGTAATAGAGGAGTCCAACAGCTTGCAAAGTAGAACATTGCCAAGCCCAAGTTAAGTTATGCTATGCTCTTAAAAGGGAGAAAATAATCAGTGGCTCTAATTTCATTTTCAAATAGTGTCTGGTTATAAACATGGCGTCAAGGCATGGAACACTGCTAATGTGCAGCAGGTGATTTATCGTGTGTTCTAAAATATGGTTTATTTTAGTTAATCATTAAATAGTGGAGAGGGCCTCACTTCTGGCCCTATTAATTCAATCAATGTAAGTCTCACTGATTATTCTCAGTGATGTATTCTTCCAGCACAATGATGGATGGATACATCAGGGATGAACAATGGAAGATTTCTCTGTACTTTTTCAACAATGATTAAAATTAATCATATTTTAATTTAGATTGATAGATATTTCAGATTATATAAAATATATTCAAAACTGTAACTTACATGCAAAGTAAAAACATGACAACATCGGAAGATCACAAATCATTCACAGCGATTTCCCAAATACACACAATTAGATTTTGCTTGTAAATAATGAATTCTTGTTTTTAGTTCACAGTAATGCACCATTCTGCATAATAGTTCCTCATTACTTTAGATCTTATTTCAAATGTACCTGTCTTTGACCAATGTAGTGGTCCTAAGAATCTCAGTTTCATTCTGTAGAATCTTGATCTTCTCTCGCTCTTCTGCAGATTCCTGTGCTGCACTTTGTATGAGGTTGACATACTTGTTTCTCTCATTTTTGATGATCTGATAGATTTTAGTAAAATTCTTTATGCTACAATAAAAGAGAGCACAATATTTTCCTTTGGTTAGACTGTCAAATGACAAGCATAATTTCCTTTTGAGAAAATTAATGCAGTCTGAAGAAGGATCACGACCCAAAACATCACCTGGCCATTTCCTTCCACAGATGCTGCCTGGCCTGCTGAGGTCCTCCAGAATTTTGTTTTTGTTCCAACATCTGCAGTGTCTTTTAGACTTAGACTGTTTACAAATTGACTTTAGTAATACTTTTCTGAACGTGCCTATCCAAATCTACATAGGTCATTACCTGTATGATTTGACATGCATTTAGATTGTTACTATTGTGTTCTTATATAGTGGTGCAGAGCAGAAATAAATATTGAATGCTGTAATCCAACATTGAAATTGTTCCTATAGCTGGGAAACGAGATTTTCACACAGTACTCCAAGTGTGGTCCATCCAACGAATGTATAGCTGCATCATGGTGTGCCAACTTTAGTGCTTCATTACCCTCCCATTGCAGGGAAGCAGCCAAACATTCTTTTGTTCATTCAAAGTCCATCTGACTTGCCACTTTTAGGGAACTGTGTGCCTGTACTCTTAGATCTCTCTGTTCTGCAACACTGTCCAAGGCTCTATCATTTACTGTGTAGGTAACTATAGTTATGATTGGAATATGTTTTATTTTAATAAATCTAACATAAAAGTATATAAATTAGGAAATAGTTAATTCACAGCATTTTTCAAGTTCAGACAACTTCAAATAAAAATAGTGGTGTGCATTTGAAAATGAGGTTATCCTCAAATAGAGATTTTATGCATATTTCTGCATCACTTAGTACCCATCAGAAAAGTTGATTTCCTTTGCCCTTGCATCTTTCTTGCCAACCTTCCTTACTCTCATGAGCAGTTTTCAACATGGACATTCCTGTTACAGTGAGATTTATAATTTAATTGGCCTGAAAAATTAGAGTTATTATTTACTTACAGAACAGCCAGGTCATGCTAACCTAGATTCCATGAAAGCAAGACAATTTAAAGGTTCAACACTCAAACTTCATTCTTTACTCTCACTAAGATCTGTGATGTCTTGTAATGTACAGTCTGCTGTGGAACAGCATCCCTCTTCCCATCAGAACTGCCCCCTCTATCGACTCCTTTAAGTCGGGACGTAAAGCTCATCGCTACTCCCAAGCCTTTCTTGACGTCCTCTGAGCGAGGGCTATATGTATGTAGTGATGTTTGTATTTAATCTATGAACCACCGTTGTTTGTTATACTATTCTTATACCAATGTAAAGTACTTTGGCCAACGAGAGTTGTTTTTTAAATGTGCTATATAAATAAAAGTGACTTGACTTGACAGTCAGTCTGGAATACATTGCTTGTGAAGATGAAGATCATATTTATTCTCAGCTCCTGAACTTCCAGGCTGCTGACACTGGTCTCTGCCACGTCTCCCATTTTGTTACACATTGCTGCATGAGGAAGGTCACACAAAATCCCGACTCACTAGTGAAATATCAGCCTGTTCTTGCCTCACCAAACTTACTTCCTCCTCCCTTGACTCGACCCGTCCTCCTTGTGACCAGCTTCTTTTCACTTATACCATTGACAGCTCCAATGCACTCCACAATTTTGACAATTTCCAAATTCCTGGTCCCAATGGACTCACCTTTATTATGGACATATACACTTGTTATCTTCCCATTCCACATCAGGATGATCTGATGGTCTCCACCCTTCTCCCATGAGCAGAGGCCCAACCAGTTCCCCTCCACCAATGCACTCATTCACCCAGTTGAACCTGTTCTCATCTTAAACAACTTCTCCTTCCACTCCACCCGCATGTGCTCAATCTGCCTTTTTGTAAGATATGTGAAACAGTCTTTGTTTAAATTCTACCTGGGCCCATCCCCTCAATGCCTTTTCCAGTACACTAACGACTGAATTGGTGTTGACTGCTGAACTTGTGCAAAACTCAACAGTTCGATTACTTTTGCTGCCCTCACCTTCACATAGTGAATCACTAACTTTCTTTTCGGGATTTCTTGGTCTTCGTCTCAGTAGATAAGCTAGTTTCCAACATCCATTACAAGGCCACTGATTCCCACAGCTTTGTTCACCAAATGAAGATGGGGTGATCGCTTTGCAGTATATGCCTGCATACAGTCTGGAATGGCTACCGTAACTTCCTAATGTCTGCCCCTTTCATTGGTCATCCCACTACCAGTTTGATTTATTGGTCTGTGGCGTCCTGTACTCTCACAGTAAGGTATAATGCATGTTTGAGCAAGAGCACATCATTTTCTATGTGGGCATGTTGCAGTCTTCTTGACTTAATATTAATTTAAATTCTACAACTTCAGGTAAGCTTGATTTTTCAGTCTGCATCAGTCACCCTTTTGCAGTATTGGTTCATCTTGCTTCCGGTCCTTCCTTTTTGTTGCTGTGGAAGAGGGGTATATGCTGGGTTTGTACACCTGCTCTGCATTTTGGAATTTTCTCATTTCATTTTGCAATTTTCTCATTTCATTGTGTAATTTTCACATTTCATTGTGCAATTTTCACATTTTTTGATCTGTTTTCTAACTGCTCTCATTCACTCATTGACCAGATAGCCTTGTTTTCAGCTAATCCCAGTGGTCACCCTGGGTTTACCCTATTATAATAATAATAATAATACATTTTATTTATGGGCGCCTTTCAAGAGTCTCAAGGACACCTTACAAAAATTGAGCATGTATAGGAAAAACATGTAAGGGGAATGAAATAAATAGTAGAGACATGACTAGTACACAAAGTAAAGACAGAATTCAATACAAAACACAGCATGAGGCAATTAATGCACAGATGAAAAGGGACGGGGACGTGGGGCTAAGGATAGGCAGAGGTGAAGAGATGGGTCTTGAGGCGGGACTGGAAGATGGGGAGGGACACGGAATTGCGGATCAGTTGGGGGAGGGAGTTCCAGAGCCTGGGAGCTGCCCTGGAGAAGGCTCTGTCCCCAAAACTGCGGAGGTTGGACTTGTGGATGGAGAGGAGACCGGCTGATGTGGATCTGAGGGACCGTGAGGGTTGGTAGGGGGAGAGGAGGTCAATGAGATATGTGGGGGCCAGATGGTGGAGGGCTTTGTAGGTGAGGACCAGGATTTTGTAGGTGATCCGGTGGGAGACGGGAAGCCAGTGAAGTTTTTTGAGGACTGGAGTGATGTGATGCCAGGATTTGGTGTGGGTGATGAGTCGGGCGGCTGCGTTCTGGACCAGTTGGAGTCGGTTGATGTAGGTGGAGCTGATGCCAAGGAGAAGTGAGTTGCAATAGTCCAGTCGGGAGGAGATGAAGGCATGGATGAGTCTTTCAGCAGCAGGCGGTGTGAGAGAGGGTCTGAGTTTGGCGATGTTGCGGAGATGAAAGAAGGAGGTTTTAATGACATGGCGGATGTGAGGCTCAAGGGAGAGGGTGGAATCAAAGATCACGCCAAGGTTGCGGGCCTGGGGAGATGGGGAGACAGTGGTGCCGTCGATGGTGAGAGTGGGGTTATTGATTTTGCTAAGTGTGGCTTTGGAGCCTATGAGGAGAAATTCTGTCTTATCGCTGTTGAGTTTGAGGAAATTATGTTGCATCCAGGTTTTTAGAGACATCCCCTTCTTCCATCCTCACTGCAGCTTTATAAGCTTCTTATGATCCCCTTTTCATTTCAGATAAGGGGGTTTTGGACCCCGAATCACAGTTTCTGTTTCTCTTTCCACCAATGTGGATTGAGCTGCTGAGATTTCCAGCATTTTGTGTTTTTGTTTTATTGCAATATTTACTAGTGCAGAAGACATTTGCTCCATTGCCACCTTTCCTAAATGGTACACACATGTCCTTCGAGCCTCCTGACAGGAGCACCTGATTGAAGCCCTGGAGGGTTGCCATGATGTCTGAAGGCAAAACGCATGCTTTCTACAGGCACTGCTCTCCACCAGTCTGTGAAGATCCCTCCAATGTCCTGGAAGCATTCTCCACACTATCCTCTCCCCGCACCCAATTATTGCAATATCCGTTCCGTAGCAATATTACCCTAGAGCTGGAAGAGAGTCAACCACATGTGAAACATCTTGAGCCACGTATAGGCCAGACTGAGTAAGGACAGTAGATTTCCTCTCCTGAAAGGCACCAATTTACCATATGCCTTTTTATGACAACCCAGTAGTTTTTGTAGTTAATGTTACTGAGTGTAGTTGTTCCAAATTCCACAGAATTAACTGAATCTAAATTGCACAGTTGGCATATTAGATTTTGAACGATGGACTCCTGGTTATCGGGACGGCTGGATTACCTGTGCAGTATTTTAATTGCAATATTTATTGAAGTTTTTTGTGGTAAAACAAATACACCTGAAAGACAGATTTCTAAGAAAACAAAACGTAGATAGGAAAAAAAATATATAACTATATATATAATCAGCATTCTTACCCAACCAGCATATGTTTAACTTTCTTCGTGGAGTCATGTAAATTCAGTTTCTCCGTTTTCAGTTCTTCAATAGTTCGATCACGTTTTTGCTGTTTTAAAAACAACAAAAGTTACCATATTGAATTTGTGAACATGTAGAATACTACATGTCTGCACTTCTGAGAGTAATGTAGTGACTGTCGATGGTGACCATCATGCCCATCTACACTATTCCCACTTGCCTGTATTAATTCCATTTACCTCTATGCCCTCTCAATCAAGTTCCAGCCCTGATGCCTCTGTGCAACAGATTTGTCAAGATTGCCTTTAAACCTCCTTCCTCAGCTTAAAACAATGCCTTCTGGTTTTATATGCTCCTATTACGACTCTGGCTATCTACTCCATCCATCTGTATCTTTCATGATTTTATATACTGTAATGAGTTGAGTCGTGCACAAGTCAAGGTACAAAATGTATTTATTAAAGCACTCTTACAGCATTGGTCTGCAAGGTGTTACAGTAACTAGCAGCTATCCAGACTACATTACGTAAGCAAACTCCTCATAATATAAACCGCATAGTTGACGGAGCTACTACTAACAAGTACTACAATTGTTTGGTAGGAAGTAACCAATCTACATCTTTCCTTGTGGAAACAAAATAAAGCATAGATACGTGGATACATGGTGGCTAAACAATACAGTAGCCGAAATGCTCGTAACGCATATGGGAGAGTATACATGGTTACACAAAATCACGGCTGACCCATCCGGCGTGTGTGCGGTACGAATCTGTGTCTTCTCCTTTCACCCGTGAAGTGACTGGGGAGGGGAACGGGGATGTGACCGGGGACGGCACCAGAGCCCCGTCTGGTGGAAGTGGCGAAATAGGCGAGCTGGGCGCTGAACGCCGTGGAGAGGCCGCGGGGGACACAGTCTCAGGCAGTGGGGAGCAGTTGGCCTGGTAATGGGAGGGTATACAAAACGCGAGACCTCTGGATACGGAGTCGCAGGACGTGGTTCCTTCACAGGAAGGAGATGTTGACGGTTGCGACTGTAAATGGCCCCGACCACGCTTACCAGGTAAGAGCGCGGTTCTTTAGCAGGGCTGTGGATGTGACCCAGAAGGCCATAGACCTTGTTGGTCTGGAGACGAACAACCTGTCCACAGAAGTGACTTACTGGACTTGTCAAAAAAC
Source organism: Amblyraja radiata (assembly GCF_010909765.2). Lineage (NCBI taxonomy): Eukaryota > Metazoa > Chordata > Chondrichthyes > Rajiformes > Rajidae > Amblyraja > Amblyraja radiata. The sequence continues at coordinate 28,099,128 of NC_045976.1, forward strand.
GTTTTGTGCATCATGCTTCAATTGTAGTTGTTTCTGGACCACGGGAGGAGAACGGACCTGTGGCTGCAAAAGGTGTTGGGGTACAGGCAGGTCAGCGTGGGTTTGGCGAGACATCAGTCGTTGGGCTGGGGAACCCAGGAAGGGATCCCTGGCAATGTTCCTTAAATTGAGCAGGTCCAGGTAGACGTCGGATTTTACAAGACAAGAACGCTCCATTAGTTGTTTTGCGCTTCGGACAGCCCGTTCGACGAGTGTTGGACTGCGGAAACTCAGGGCTGCTGGTGATATGTTGAAAGTCCCATTGTTGAGTGAAGTTTCCGAAAAGCTGGCTGGTGAATTGACTGCCGTTGTCAGATAGTAGGCGTGTAGGGGAACCGTGCATGGAGAAATGACATTGCAACTTCTGGATAACTGCTTCAGATGTGATGGTTTGGAGTAACTTCCGGGACCCAAAATTACACTTCAGGGGGTTGAGTTTGTGCTGAAGAACCCAGTATGGGTTCGTGCCTGTGTCGAAGATGCACCCCCTATTTTAGATGCTACATTTTGAAAAAAGGATGGCGGGACAGGGTCAGGGGTTTGGTTTAGTCCAGGGGTCGGCAACATCACTTGTGTGCCCCGGGACTGGCTGCAGTTCCCAGATCCCTCTCATCCCTGGGACTGGCTTCAGTTCCCAGATCCCTCACATTCCCGGGACTGGCTGCTATTCCCAGATCCCTCGCGTCCCCGAGACTGGCTACAGTTCCCAGGTCGCCTGCCCCGGGACTGGTAGAGAGAGAGAGAGAGAGAGAGAGAGAGAGAGAGAGAGCGAGCCCAAGATGGAGCAGTCAGCCTTCTGCCCAGTAGCTACCCGCCAACCACCACCTCCACCGGTTGCACCTGTGCCGAAGGACACATGGCTGGCTGGCGGGCCAGCCGGCAGAAGGCGTTGAGGTGGCGGCCGGTTCCGCTGTCCGGTCCCGACGGCCGCACGCAGCCACCCGAGCTACATCTCTCCCCTGGCCAGACTCACCACACGCTGTGAAAGGAACTCTCCTCCCCCAGCGGTGCTGTCCTTTTACAGCCGCTTCCCACTTTACAGCTGCTTCCCATCAGCTGCCAGCAATGAGGGATAGACTTGGCTATCCCTCAGTACAGCAACATCGCTCTTAATGTTGCTGTACTGAGGGATAGCCAAGTCTATCTTTCTTGGCTAACAACCTAACCTTCGGCCTCCAAGACGCAGGTAAAATTTCGTGCCTTATTTTTGGGTAAAAAATAGTGTCTTCATTGCCAGGAAATACGGGGTACGTCAAAATACGACGTGCTGCAGGAACTCAACGGGTCAGGCAGCATCTGTGGATTAGAGAGGCATTTCGAGTCAGGACCCTTCTTCAACTGTTAAAGTAAGGGGGAGAAAGCTGCAAAAGAGAGGTGGAGCAATGCCTGGTATCGACAGATAGGTAGAGATAGTGACAACGGTAGAGGGAAGCATATTGTTGGGACAGTGGGAAGGAAAGAGACAGCGAATAAAGAAAGAGGAGGAGGTGAAAGGGAAGAGGGAGAACTCAGAGATGGGATAGTGGGCAATGAGCATACAGAGGAGGGGAAAGGAACAGGGTGACAGGTGTGTGGGAAATTATCCCCGTTCCCTCAGTTTGCAGACGTAAAATGTCTTCCCATTCTCTCCATGGATGCCTGACCCACTGAGTTCCTCGAGCACTTCGTTTTTAGCTTAAGATTCCAGCATCTGCAGTCTCTTGACTCCATTTACACCATATATGCTCAATATTTTATAATTTAATGAAAGAGAATGATAGAATAACAACTCATGTACCTGGATATTTATTAGATCTCTTGCTTTTTGATCTCTTTCGTCAGACCTGATCTGAGCAAGTCGGGTTAGATTTATGACGTCTTCACGGGCACGTCTTTGTTCTATAATGAGATTATCTTCTTCAACCAAACGCTTACGCAATAGATGAGCCTCTAGTTCAGTCAATGAAAGCTGCACGTACACAAAATTAGCATTTTAATAGTGAGATGTCAGAAAATAAAATAGTTTATAATTAAAACTTTTACTAGGTTGTTTTTATGAAACTTATTTATTGCCCAAAGGCATTAACATTAGAAAGTAACTTGGACCATTATTGTTTTCTGTCTACTCTGCAGTTAAAGTAAGCTGTACTTAAATTATAGTAATTGAGCTGTACAGCATGGAAAGAGGCCCTTCAGCCCCACTGTCCATGCTGACTAAGTTGCTTAACTGAGCCAGTCCCACTTGCCTGCGCCTGGCTCATGTCCCTCTATTCTTATCTCACATTTTTAGTCTTTTCATCTCTGGCCTTAGTCCAACTATCTGTCAATCAACCCCCCTACCCCCATTACCTCTATCCACGTATCACGTGCCAGATTTTGTCCCGCCTCCAACTCTCTTCCAGCTTTCCCCCCCCCCCCCCCCCCCCCCCCCCCACTACAATTAGTCTGATGGAGTGTTCCAACCAAAACATCATCTATCTATGTTCCCCAGAGATGCTGTCTGACCTGCTAAGGTACTCCTGCACAGAGTGTCTTCTTTAATAAATGAGCAGCTGTAGTTCCTTACATCTCTATTAGTAAGCCAGTTCTGAATCTGAACAGTACAACATTCTTCCAGAACCTCACCTGTGGCTAAAGATGATGCAGGTATCTTTTCAAGGCCTCCACAAATTCTTCCCTAGTTCTAGGACTGGGGATTTATCTACTTCAATATACTTTAAAATTACCATTATCTCCTATTTTGTAATTCATATATTCATCTAAGACATCACTATCCGTATGCCTTAATTCCTTAGGTTTCATAATCTTCTCATGGATGAGAAATATGGATCAAAAATGGATGACAAAAAATTCTCATGGATCAAAAATGGATGAGAAATATTCACAGGGTCATAGGGTAGATGACATTTTGGGTTGGGACCCTTCTTTACGAGGTGAAAAAGTCTTCTCCAGTTTGAAAAAGAATCCCGGTCCAAAACTTCACCTCTCCAAGTCCTCCAGCGATGCTGCCAGATCTGCTGAGTTGCTCCAATACATTGTGTTCTTTTAAAAAAATCAGTATCCTCAGTTTCTTGCGTCCACATTTAGGAAATGAAACTGGACAAGCAGTGGAACTGTCAATGGGAACACTGTCTTTGAGAACACTGACCATAATTCTATAATTTTTAACGTAGTTTTTGGTTAAGGCCTTGAATTGGGGCAAACTGATTGTAAGAGCTTAGGGACCTGGAGAAAGTAGATTGGGAGCAAACAGTTGTAGGTAAAATAAAAGCTGACTAGGGGGAGTTTAAAAAAAAAAAGAGAATTAGTTAGATTTCAGGACCAGTATGTTCTGGTAAGGGTGATAGGCAACGATATCAAGATTAAGGAATTTAGGATAACAAAGCATATTGAAGAATTGATCAGAAAAAACAAAACTAATGGCAGATATAAACAACTGGGATTGAGGGAGTTTCTTGAGGAATATGTAAAAGGGAGAATTTAAGAAAGAAATTAGGAGCACAAAAGGTGGTCAAAAATATTCTTGGCAGATAAAAGAGAATCCTAAGACATTCTCTCAGTATATCAAAAACAAGAGTGTGGTCGGGGAAAGAGTGGCTCCCCTTAGAGACCAAAGAGTTAAGATAGGTGTGGATTTATATGATGTGGGCAAGATCCTAAACACTTATCATCTGTATTCACCGTAAACACAAAAAGCTGGAGTAACTCAGCAGGACAGGAAGCATCTCTGGAGATAAGGAATGGGTGATGTTTCGGGTTGAGACCCTTCTTTAGTCTCGACCCGAAACGTCACCCATTCCTTATCTCCAGAGATACTGCCTGTTCCGCTGAGTTACTCCAGCTTTTTGTGTCTATCTTCATTTTAAACCAGTATTTGCAGTTCCTTCTTGCACATTTCATCCGTATTCACAATGGAAGCAAGTGCGTTCAGGGACGGAGTTATCTGCGACCGGTCACTAGTAAAGAAGAGGAAGTGTTGGACATCACTGAATGCACGAGGGTCAATAAAGTCCCTAGGAGGCAAAGAGATTGGGCTCTAACAGAGAAATTTGCATCTTTGTAAGCCTCAAGATTGGATATGAGCGTTGTGGTAGGGAAATTATTGGAGAAAATTCTAAGGGACAAGGTTTATGTTCATTTGGAAGGGTAGAGAATGATCAAGGATAGTTAGCATGGCTTTGTGCATGAGAAACTCTACCTCACTAATTTGATTTGAGACGGTAATTAAGTAGACGGATGAAGGAAAGGCAGCAGATGTTGTTGGCTGTGTGGACTTTAATACGACATTTGAGAAGAGGTAGGCCATACACATTAAATGGTTGGATGTTAAAGAATATTGATGAACAGAGGGATCGTGAAGTCCATAGTCCCCAGAAAGTGGTAGTGTAGGTGGGTAGGATGGTGAAGGCATTTGATAATGTTAGCCTTCATAGGTCAGAACATAAAATATAAAAGTTGGATGTTATGTTGTAAGACACTGGTTGGATCACACTTGGTGTGCAGTGTGCACTGTAGCAACATGTGGCTGGCCTGTGAGAGAGTGCAGAGAAGATTTGCCAAAATGTTACATTTTAAATATTCAGCTCACCTGGTCTGTTAGTTTTCTTTTGAGAAATTTAACTTCACTTTCTAGCTCACTCCGTCGTTCCAACAATGTCCCGGTATGATAGGAAGAATCCACCTTCAGTTAAAAAAAGGAATATTGAGAAAAAATAGATTATTATTTGGCATATAAATATAGGCAAGAGTGGCAAGAGTTAATTGTCACATGCACCTGCACCATCCCTGCTTGCAATAGGCACATTATCACAACAAATAAATATACAATGAACCATAAATTATCAGTTATACTAGGTAACCAGACCATAACAGTGCAATCCAAAGTACACAGTGCAACATTTTACAAAGTCCATAGTAGTTTGCTGCTAGAGTTGTGGTTGGGTTGTGCAGTAACTTAAGAGCCTGATGGTTGATTGGAAAAAGCTGTTCTTGAACCTTGAGGCAATGGCTCTTAGGCTCCTGTAGCTTGTTGCCAACTTTAGTGGTGGGACAGGAGCATGGCCACGGCGATGTGGGTCTTAGATGATATTAGTTATGATTTAGAGGCAGTGCTTCCTGTACATCCCTTTGATGGAGGGGAGGTTGATACCTGTGATTGACCGAACAATGTCCATCACTTTCTGCTGCCTCCTTCGTTCTTGGAAGTTTGAGATACTGAACCAGGCCGTGATGCAACGAGTCAGTATAATCTCCACTGTACACCTGAAGTAACATGCCAAATCTCCTCAGACTTCTGGGGAAGCAGAAGCATTGATGAGCTTTCTTTGTGCATCACTGTGCTGAACCCAGGTTAGATTATCAGAAGATAGACATAAAATGCTGGAGTAACTCAGCGAGACAGGCAGCATCTATGGAGAGAAAGAATGGGTGATGTTTCGGATTGAGATCCTTCTTCAGAGATGTTGCACGCCTAGGAACCTGAAGCTGTGACTCTCTTCTGCCATTCTGCTGATGAAGACAAGTTCATAGACCCTCGGTCTTCCATTCCTGAAGTCAACTGCACTCAGTTGATTTCCTTAAGTCAATTGAGTATAGAATAACTGCACTCAATTGTATATCTAAGGAATTGGTAGATGGTCTAGCAATTCTTGCTGGTTTCATTATGGCACAATATAACAGATTTGTTACGCCACATAAGGAGTTGATGAAGTCAAAATTAGAACAATCCCATCAGTCTCATTTCCCTGATCCTTTTCCACAATCTTGCAAGTATTCTCTCTTTCACAGATATCAATTTTTCTTTTGAAAGCCTCTATTCCACCATCCCAATAGGAATGTATTCCATAGCATCACAAATCTATCCATAACTAAAACTCTGATCTTGTTATCTTCCTGTTTGGCGGTCATTCTATTTGCTCAAAAACGGTTTGCGATAGCGCTACGATTTTTCGCCAGTTCACTCACCGTTTTCCTGTGCTCCGAGTCCACCAAGTTTCGTTCCGATCGGTTGAATGTTGTCAAAGTTAGCGAGTTTTAAAAATCTTAAAATCAGCGCATGCGCAGATCGATCTCTTCTCCTGCCTTCCAGCGCCACGCGGATTAGTCTCTTCCCCTGTCACTCCCCGGGACGGTCCGCCCCTTCCTGCACCATTGCGTCTTTAGTAGAGTTGAGGAAAGCCGGCGGAGGTTTCCAACCGGACTTTCGGAGGGACCTGAAGCAGCCCAGCCCCAAGCAGCAGCCCTGCAGCTCCAATGTCACCAAAACGGAAAGCGGAGAGTTTGATCCCGGCGGAGGAGAGCATCCGCCGCCCGCTGTGAGTCCCAAACGCACTGCCATCGCAGCGCCCCGCAGCTCCACCCCTTTACCCTCGGGTCCCCCTCGCTGGCCCCTGCCCCCTGCCCCCTCCCCCATGATACCCCCCTCTCCCCCATGGCTCTTCCCCTATCTTTTCTCCAAGCTCTTCCCCCCCCCCCCCTCCTGCCCCTCCCGCCCACACGCCGGCGTGGCAGTAGCTGCTGGTGCTTCCGGGCCGAACCGAGGTCTGACTCTGAGGGCACCGATGGCTGATGCTGCTCTGGGGCATGCAAGAATGGAGAGAAGCGGCAACCTCAAGATTCTGGGGAGGGAGAGTGGGGGATAGAGGGAGAGGAGGGGAGCAGGGAGTGGAGAGTTAAGTAGGGAGGAAGCGAGTGACTGACTGTATGGAGAGGGAGGGAGAGGTATGGGATGGATTTGGGGAGGGGGGGAGGAGGAGAGGGAAAAGAAGAGGATGGAGGTGAGGAGGGAGAATGGGGTAGGAGGGGGAATGGAGAGGAGGGGGGAGTAGAGGAGGGGGGAAGTGGGGGAGGTAAGGAGTGGGGATTAGAGGGAGAGGAGGGCAGTGGGGAGGTGATGAGGGATAGTGGGGGGGGGGGATAGGAGGTGAGGAGTGGGGAGATTGGGGTTAGAGGGATAATACGGGGGTAGGGAGGGGAGAGGAGTTATGGAGGGAGGGAGTGACTGAGGGTAGGGGAAAGGAAAGGAAGAGAGAGGTGAGGGAGGGAGGGGAGGAGGCGAGTGGATAGAAGAGGGAGGGTGGAGGAGGGGGGGAGAGTGCTAGGGATGAGGGGTAATGAGGGGAAATGAGCTGCGCCTGTGCAGTTGGGGGCTATGGGTGAGTGGTGGAATATTGCGTTGGGGAACCAAGCCTCCTGTGTGACAGGGACCCGACGGGTCCCACTTAATCTAGTGTTTGTTTAAAAGGGATTTCCTCATATACCACCACAGCATCTTCTTTCCCAAATTTTAAATCGCAAAATTCAAGAACTGTTTCCTTCCATCATCCATCCAATAATGAAAATAGCTTCCTTCCATTTAAGATAACTAAACCCAACACACCTCTTGCACATTTACATCATTTCTATTCTCATTCTTTGCTCCAAAATACAGCAGATATTATTTACATGAACTTGAGCAATGTCAGGCCAAAACCACTTTGCTGCTATTTGCAGCATTTTCTTCTCGCTCCTACAATATGTTTCACCACATACTTATCCGTATCAAATAACATATTTGTCCAGCAAAGACCCATTTTCCAAATCCACCTTCCTGTATTTTGTCATAGTCCTCTCTATTTCTGTATGAATTATTATTGAATACCATATATATTATACAATAGGGTGGCACGAGGCACAGCTGGTAGAGACTGAGGTTTGATCCTGATCTCATCAGATGCTCTCTGTGTAGAGTTTCCACGTTCCTCTTGTGACTGTGTGAGTTTCCTCTCATTGTTCTGGTTTCCTCCCACATCCAAATGGAGATAGTGATAGACTTCAGGAAGCGAAGGGGTACTGTCAAGTCTTCTAATGTTTTTGCAGTTTCCCCGCTTGAAAGGGATTTGATTTATCTACCCCGAAATGATGAACTGGATTCACTCAGACCAAACACTTCTTTTCCACCTTTTATTTTCTCCTTCTTTTATTTTGGCAGATTAGTTTTTATCAGTTTTGGTCTTTATCAGGTTTTGGTCTTTATCAGGTGAAAAACCGGCTGCCAATCGGGTCTGTAGAAAAATCAGTCCTGCTTGCCTTTTCTGGCTCTCGCGGCAGTCTTTTCGGACAGTCTTTTTGATTTACTGTGGGTTCTCTGCTCGCAAGTTTATTGTCTCTCCTTCACTGGCTTCTGGTGCTCTGTGCCCTTTTGACCCACAGGCAGAACTCGGCAGGCTGGGGTTCCGCCCACTTTAATCTGTCTCGTGATTTCAATTGTAGCATTTCTCTGCTCGCAAGTTTCTTGCATTTCAGTTTGACTTGACACCTCCCACTCGATCTTCCAATGGAACCACTTGGGAGATCGACGCTTTAAAGTCAAACTTTGAATGGGGGTTTGAACTTAGTCACCTGATGCATTTTTGTCTTGTTCTTCTACTGGAAGTAAGACAACTCCCCAGACTTTGAGTTTTACCCTCTTCTTGACGTCATCGTGTACGTGGTAGGATCCAAAGAGGTCTACTGTTGTAAACTCAAAAGGAGCAGCAGGTTCAGTTCTTTCAGGCGGCAGATCACTCATTACTTGTTGACATTTCTTTGCTTTTGCTTTCTTGCAGATTATGCAGTGATCAACAACTTTTTGAGCAATTCTCCTTCCTTTTATGACCCAAGCCTTTTTTCTCATTTTAAGCAAGGTCCCAGCCACTCCGTCATGACTCTCCCTGTGAGCCTCCCGAGCTAGCAGCATGGACACCCAGGCATCAACGGGTAGGATGGGAACAGCAACTTTATCCTCTTCAAAGCTCTGCACTCTGCCACCACAAACCATCAGCCCAGAATCTTGGTCTTTATAGGCTACCAGTCGATCTGTTGTGGTGCTTGGGAAAGTTGTGCCCAATTGCGCAGCACAAAAATGTCTTTTAGAGCATTTTCTCGTTCTCTTACTGTAATGACTCCTGTCAAAGAGATGGCCTCCCACTTTGGATTGTTTAGGGCTTTCCACAAGATGATACCACTTCTCCACTTGAATTTGACTGTGTAGCTCAAATGCTTCTTTAAACGTGAGGCGAACACTGCTCCACACATCTCTGCTTTAACAGCGTCTCCTCTGTGGTTCAAGGGAGTTAACTTGGCCTTGGATTCCACAAGTCTGACAATTGGGCCATGGTCTGAATCCCATCTCAGGTACATCACTGCCCCGTAGGTGTGCTCACTTCCGTCAGAAAAGGTGATTCCCAAGGGTTCAGTTGCGGAGCAAGAGGGAGTCAGTGGCCTGACGAACTTGACTTTTCCAAGTTGTTCGTACTCTTCAAAGAGCTTAATTGCATCCTCCCTGAGTCCATCTGAGAGTGCCATGTCCCATGTGTCTCTGACCGAACAGCTTCCCTCTTTTGCTTCTTGGAAAGCTCTGCGTACTAGAATCGCTCCCTTTTGCTTAACAGGAGCCACTATGCCGATGGGGTCATATAGCCCTGCTACCTGGCTGAGAAGCTCTCTTCTTGTTAGGGGATTTGGCGTCTGAGTTTTGATTTGCTCTTGTAGAAGGCTTTGACCAAGCCGCATCTTTTTCTTTCTCTTGGAGAAATTGATTCCCACCATAACGTGGAGCATGTCCTCTTCAACAATGTAGCCCAGACCAAGTGCCTTGTTATCATCACCATGCATTTGGTTTGGTAGGATCATGCTTTTTGTTTTGCTTTTCTTTAAAGCATCACTGTCCTCCTTCCTCCCACTTTGGCCAGACAGAACCCAAGGCTTGAGCTCAAACCCACCAGCTTTCAGGATTCGTTCCACATTTACTGTGATGATTCTCAACTGGTCGAGGCTGTTGTGAGATGTGAGGATGTCGTCAACATAGCTGTCTTTCTGGAGTACTTGCTGCTCATCCTTGAGGTGGGTAAAAGAAGGAAGATTAGCAGTCTCACGCATTTCCAACTGTGCAATGCACCCCGCAGGTTTGTCTCCGCTGTTCACTCTTGTGATAGCATACTCTCCCAGCTCCTCGTCCTCGGAATCTCGCCAGAGGAATCTGTGTAAGTGTACTTCACGGTCCTCCAACCAGACTGAGTTATACATCTTCTTTATGTCTCCCAGAGCAGCATAGATTCCGCCTCTGAATCTGAGGAGGACGGCGCGAATTTGGTTGAGGACGTCTGGACCTTTCATCAGCAAATCATTTAAGCTGACACCATTGCACTTTTGGCTGCTGTTCCACACTAGTCTCACTGGGGTTGTGACAGAGTGGGGGTTTGGAGCAATAAGGTGACTCACATACCACACTGGTCCCTTCCAGTTTGCAATCATGTCTTCGGACAATTTGATTGCAGCCTTTCGGTCCACCATGTCGTGCACCTGAGCTGTGTAGGCACTTTTCCATTCAGGTTCTCTGGATAGCTGCCTCTCCGTCCTGAGAAATGTGGCTTCCACTGTCCTTTTATTATTTGGTAGAGAAGCTGGGTCTTCCAACCAAGGATAGCTAGCATGCCAATGTGGGTCTTTACTGTGACGGTCTCCTGTTACGTAGGTGAGGCCTTCCCTTACCACTTCGAGCTCTCTCTCTTCAGCAAGAGTCATTTCTTTTCCGCCTGGCTGGCAGTTTCCACAGCGGCAACCCCCGCACTTTGGCTCGCATGCTGCTCCAATGCTATCCCACTTCCACCAATCCAAGAAGTCCCGATTGGCGGTTGATGTGCGTGACTTCTGAACTTTGACGGCGACCTGTCCGTTTGGTGAAAGTTCCTCAGGGACTGGGGCAGTGAGCTCCTCATACTTTAAAGCAGCTGCTCTCATTGATCTTGCGAAGTGTGTTTTGGACATGTGGGCTGACATGGTAAGCTTCTCAAACAGCTCAGGATGACAACCTCCAACAGTCTTTCCCAGTGGTCCATCCCACAGAATGAGATCTCCAACAGTTCTAATCCTCTGAGGCGCTAGCTGACCTTCTCTATGGCTTATGAGCAAATGTATCTCTTTTGGTCTCACAAGTTCCTCAAGTGGGACGTCTGGAAAGAACTTTTGCAGCTGCTGTGGTGTCACATGTTTGTGAACATCTGCGATGCTGTCCAACCCATAACAAACTAACTGGTGCGACTTGAGTGTGCCCTTGGGAGTCTTCACTCGGATCTTTAGAAGGTAGCGCATTGTCTCTACGTGGACCTTCATCCCCCCAACTCCATGGACGATAAGCGTGATGTCTTCACTCCTAAGGTTCAGTCTACTCGCAGCCTTGTGAGTTATGTAGTTGGTATCTGAAGCCAAGTCAATTAATGTCCCAACCTTTTGTCCAGCATTTGCTACGACCTCCAGAAGCATCAAAATCACTGGATGCTCTTGCAGTCCACCTTCCTTTAGGAGGCTTGGCTGATGCTTTGCAGTGTTGAAGGCTCTTGATGCAGTGTTGGAGAACACATCTCGGCATTGTTTTGCCAACTCTGGTGGAAGTTTGCTGAAAAACTCCTCTTGGTGCACTGTATATTTCTTTTTGCCTTTATCTTCCTCTGGACCAAATTTACTCCTTCTCTGATCCACACTGCTTTTCCTCATCTCATAATTGGGGCACAGATAAAAATGATGCTCAGGATTTTGTTCATCCCTGCAGATTAGATTTTTACATAGATATGCAGGTTTGCAGTATGAACCATCATCATGGACTTCAAGACACTTTTTGCATGCTCCCAACTTCTTTACTGCAGCTCTTTTCTCTGTCAGCTTTAGCCCTCGAAACTGCTTGCAGAAGTACAGCTTCCTTTTATGCTTTCTGTCACCACAGACTACACAACTTGTGTGGTCATTTTCTGACTTGGTAGACTTGGTTCTGGCATGTCTTGGTTCAGTCCGAGTTTCCTTTCTACTCGGCTCCTCGTCCCTCAGTTGCTCGAGCTGTTCGTATATGCTCTCCTGCTCTTTGAGAAATGACAAGAGACTGTCAAACCGTTTCTCTGGTGCCACACCATTCCTCTTGTCAGCTACATAAACCAGCCATTCCTTCTTAAGGGTTTCTGGAAGCTTTGTTTCAATTGATTTTGTCATCAGTGGATTTTTAATAGCGCCTGTGTCTCCGAGATCGCTCAAGTCATTAAGCGCCTTTTCCACAGCTTGAATTAATTCCACTATTTTACGTGGCTGATCTCCTCTGACAGGTGGGATTCCCTGAAGCTCCTCCACTATCTCAATAGCAATAGCTGTTTGATTTCCAAACCGGTTCTCTAGGACACGAAAGATATCATCTGCAGTGTTATAACTTGTGAGGCGGAGGTCTCTTGTAATTTTGTCCTCCAGACTGTCCAGCAATTGAACCTTCTTCACCTCATTTGATCCAGTGGGTTCACCTTGCTTTTGCAGTGCTTCCCAATCCTTCCTCCATCTATAAAAGTCACGCTTGTTTCCAGTAAACTTAGGAAGGGCCGTGGGCCTCAGTCTGATGGCTGGTGAAGGATAATTGAAAGCATTCGCCGCTTGTGCTAATCCTTCAGCGTTCTTCTTTATTCTTGCCTGTATGAAGTCAGCCTTCCTGGAAACCAGCTTGGGGACAAGAAGCTCGAGTGTTCTTAGGTGTTTCTGGAAGCTCTCTTGCTCATCCAGAGGGACCCAACGTTTCCACCGACTATACGTCTCTTTTGCAGTCTGTACCAGTTTCTGCAGGTGGTTAAGCATGAATTCATATGCTTCTTGGTTGCTATTTGATGGTGCGGTGGCAGCAGCAAGTTCACATGCACCATCTGCTGTCTGTAGTGAGGTGGATAACTCAACATTTCCAAAGTTTGCCCATAGAGTGTCCTGGATGAGCCCTTTGACCTCTTTTAGTTTCGACTCGCACTCCTTTGCAGTCTTTGCCAGGTCGGCATTTTGCTGTTCAGTTAACACAGTTTCTTCATCTGCGTCCAGCTCCGCCTCCAGCTCTGCAATGAGTCCAGCCTCCACATTGTCATTGGCTTCCATGACTTTTTCGGCCTCCTGCATGAGTTTGCTGAAATTGTTCCTGAGCTCCTCTTCAGACATTTCTTCATGGTTTCTAATGATGCTGTTAACAAGACGAGAGAATGCCCGTTTTGCTGTTGTCCTCTTCAGCTTGAGCTGCTCAGCTGACTTTCCAGCAACTTCATCAGCCATGATTTATCTTGACTTAACTGTCTTTTTTCCAGGTTTCCAGATATCCTGGCCCCGCCCGGTTTTTCACTGTTAAGTCTTCTACTGTTTCCAGATCTCCTGGTCACAGCGGTTTTTCACTGTCAAGTCTTCTAATGTTTTTGCAGTTTCCCCGCTTGAAAGGGATTTGATTTATCTACCCCGAAATGATGAACTGGATTCACTCAGACCAAACACTTCTTTTCCACCTTTTATTTTCTCCTTCTTTTATTTTGGCAGATTAGTTTTTATCAGTTTTGGTCTTTATCAGGTTTTGGTCTTTATCAGGTGAAAAACCGGCTGCCAATCGGGTCTGTAGAAAAATCAGTCCTGCTTGCCTTTTCTGGCTCTCGCGGCAGTCTTTTCGGACAGTCTTTTTGATTTACTGTGGGTTCTCTGCTCGCAAGTTTATTGTCTCTCCTTCACTGGCTTCTGGTGCTCTGTGCCCTTTTGACCCACAGGCAGAACTCGGCAGGCTGGGGTTCCGCCCACTTTAATCTGTCTCGTGATTTCAATTGTAGCATTTCTCTGCTCGCAAGTTTCTTGCATTTCAGTTTGACTTGACAGGTACACAGACCCCAGATTGCATTGACGGCGCCGAAGTAGAGATGGTTGAAAACGTCAAATTTCTAGAAATCTATATCACCGATAGCTTATCCTGGACCACCCATATTGAAGCAACAATCAAGAAAGCACACCAATGCCTCTACTTCCTTAGAAGGCTTAGGAAATTCGGCAAGTTCACAACAACTCTCACCAACTTCTACAGGTACGCTGTAGAAAGTATTTTATCGGGATGCATTACAGCTTGGTTTGGCCCAGACCATCACACAAACCAACCTCCCCTCTATTGACTCCATTTATACCTCACACTGCCTCGGCAAGGCCAGCAGTATAATCAAGGACGAGTCATACCCTGGCCACTCTTCTCGCTTCTCCCTTTGGACAAAAGGTATAGAAGTGTGAAAACGTACACCTCCAGATTCATGTACAGTTTCTTCCCAGCTGTTATCAGGCAACTGAATCATCCTACCACAACTAGTGAGCAGTCCCAAACTACTATCCACCTCATTGGTGACCTTCGGACTATCTTTGATCAGACTTTACAGGCTTGAACTAAACGCTATTCTGTTATCATGTATCTATACACTGTAAATGGATCGATTGTAATCATTGTCTTTCCATTGACTGATTAGCATGTAACAAAAGTTTTTCACTGTACCTCTGTAAACCTGACAATAAACTAAACTGAACTGGTTTGTAAGCAAATTGGATTGTAAAGTGCCCCTCGTGTGTAGGAGTGGATGCAAAAGTGGGATAACAGAACCAGTATGAACTGGTGGTAGGTACACAAAAATGCTGGAGAAACTCAGCGAGTGCAGCAGCATCTATGGAGCGCAGGAGATAGGCAACTTTTCGGGCCGAAACCCAAGGGTTTCGGCCCGAAACGTTGCCTATCTCCTTCGCTCCATAGATGCTGCTGCACCCGCTGAGTTTCTCCAGCATTTTTGTGTACCTTCGATTTTCCAGCATCTGCAGTTCCTTCTTTAACACAACAGCATGAACTGGTGACCGATGGTTCGCGTGGATCCGATGTGCCGAAACACCTGTTTCCATGCTGTATCTCCCAATCAACCAATACCATAAAATGGTGAAAGACTGAGATAGGATGGACAGAAATGACTATTTCTGGTAAAATTATTTTCTCATGTGGTGACTAACCATTGAAATAAATTGCTTATGTGAAATTGTTTCTGATCAACCTATCACTACAAATGTTATGCATCTGTAATACATAAATGGTCCAACTACAAATAATGTACTGTCTTTACCTGAGATTTGACCTTTTCATAGGTAAATTCAACATATGAAAGTGAATCAAGTGCAATCTTCAACTGTATCTCTCTTTTTTTAATTTTTCGTAGCTCTTGTTCCTTCTCTCTTTGTTTTAATGTGACAGTGTCAGACAATATTTTCTTTTCGGTTTGGATATAACGTAGCTGCAAGTCCAAGGAAGCTCTGTTAAAATTATAAAATAGATTGATTACATGCAATTTTGATGTTTGTCATTAAATCTCACAAAAGAAACCTTAAATAAAAGCAACTAATTCATCAATTAATTAATCAATCATTTAATTAATTGGATGGCTAATTATTGAATTAATTAATGAGAGTTGTTTTATCTCACTCAAAAGATCGCAATTGTTCTCAATAATATTTTGAAATGTTTTTCACGTACCAAACGTGTATGTGCCTAGAATGACACATATTTCAGCATGTTGAAATGTTGATTTCAAATGGCCCACAGTATTGCACATATGTTGATGTCAAATGGCCCACAGTATTGCACATATGTTGATGTCAAATGGCCCACAGTATTACTCCCAAGGCTCACTGTTTCCCCAATGTTGAACACAAGAAGGAAGTCAAGGAGCCAAGTCTGGAGGCTGCATAAGGAGAAATGTAGGGAAGAAAGATCTAGTGAGTGGGGGCATAAGGATCCAGGTGTCAGTGGGAGATTGGACTGGCATTTTGCTAATGGAGTCAGGCCTAATTTTATTTAGGAAGGAACTGCAGGTGCTGGTTTACACCAGAGATAGATACAAAATGATGGAGTAACTCAGCGGGTCAGGCAGAATTTCTGGAGATAAGGAATAGGTGACATTTTGGGTCTAGGCCCTTCTTCAGACCTGATGGTAGAGGATTTGATCAGGGCATGATCTTGGTGACTGGTCATTGTGGAAACTTGATAAACTGGATAGTTGTGCTGGAATCTTAGAAGAATGGTTGGGTAAGATTTTGATAGAAGGATCAGATCAGGAGTTTGGTGGAAGGTTTACACCAAAGATTATGCAGAATAATGTGGTAGGACAATGATTGGGGTAGAGGGGATAGGTGGAGTTGTTGGAGCAAAGATCAGAGCTGGGATTAGGGGTGGGGGGTGGGGAGTTTTTATGCAATATTGTTGGCTGAGCTTTATTGTTGGTGGTTTGAGAAATAATTATTTTTTGGCAATTGTGTAAGCAGATCAGTAGTGTGGGTAGGCCAGGCAAAGATTGAAAATTTGACTTGTAGAAGCACCAGCTTCCAGGCCTCAAAAGTAATGTGAAGACCTCCCTCTGCATGAGCAGCCTGTGCTGTCTGCAGATCACATGTACTGTATTTGGATGAAAATTGTAGAATTGGTATCTAAGAGCTGCCATTGGTTACAATTGCAATGTTTTGGCAATGGTACTGTTGTATGAATGGAAAATCACAAACCTTGTGCATTCTGCAATAAGTGTCTGATTTTCCTGAGAATTTTACATTACAATGAAACTTAGTTGTGTACTTATTTTGAAAATGTGGCACCATATGATGGAACTTATGCCTAATCCGTCTTAATTCTAGATTTTTAAGCCCCAAAGTAATAAACATTTTGCAAAGATATATGTCAACGTTTGGCTTGTGTGGCCGTCTCATAATTCAAGAGGCCTGATTCAATCTGAGCTCTGATGCTATCTGTGTAGTGTTTGTAAATTATTTCTGTGATGGAAGTGTTCAAGATGTTTGTTGACTAAGTTTGAATGCTTATGCATTATTGTTCCAGGATAAAGTAGACACAAGTTCCGTTTCATATTCTTTTGTACTTTATGTACAAGGAATACATCGAGAACAATTCATGAATTACTGAAGTTGTGATCTGTGTCTCCTTCCACTGGATGTATGGACAATAAGCGCCCACCATGCCTGTCATGCTGAGGATGTGAGAAGCGTCATCTTGCTCTTCACTACCTCAACTCTCTTAAATGCCTGTGGTCTTGTTTTACACATGCAAAAGCTGCTTCCCAATAAAGTTCACAGAAATCTTTTGCCAATGGCACTGTCAAACCATCTTCTAGAGGATCAAAGACTTTCTCTCTCCTTTTTAAGAGCCAAATTTAACCAATGAGCATTTTTCTTTTGTAGAGAGGTGATTTCATCAAATTTTAGATATGGCAGAAGAAAATTTAATTGCCAGTTAATTTGTCAGATCCTCAAAACAATAAAACTTGAGACGTATTCCCATGATCACATGAAGCTCAAACCTGACTAATTTGGCCAATAATCATTCACACTTTGGTTTTGAATATATAGCTAAATGTAAAGGCTACTGTTGTCATTATCACAGGATGGACAAATCTTTACATTATTTATGACAAACCTTTCTCCCATTAATGCCGATTCCGTCTCTTTACCCATCTCAATCATCTTATGCAACTGGTTGCAGTCTTGCTCTTTATTGTCCAATGAAACTCTTCTTTCATCTAACTCTTTCATTACTTCCAATTTCTCAGCTTCAATTATTCTGCATTTGTGCTCTATTTGGTGGACAGAAGTAAGAAGTTCCTTGCGTTGGTCATCTAATTCAATTCTTGTCTTCTCTAAATTGCTGAGATAAAAAAAGAATATTTTAACAAACTTTGGAAGGAGCAAAGCTTTCAAATTTTCAACTTAATGCATTATTTTGAGGTATTATGTTTTTATACATAACCTCGATAAATGGATAATGAAACATTTTAACATAAGCATTCATTCACAATGGAAGAAAAAGAGAGATAAAAGCATAAGATATGGGACTCTTGATGGGTATTGTGTAAGTATTTTCAAGTTCAGGGCTTCAGAACCATCTGATGGAAAGTCAGTTTCTTAAAAATAGCGGGCTGAATTTGACGAACAAACATTGAATAGAAGATTTTTTTTTTCTGGCAAAACATTATGGAGATTAAAATTTGTGAGAAAATTATCACAAACCTAACTAAATCATTTGTTTGATGATTTGTTTGATGATGGTTGGAATATCTGATGAGAGTGGCCCATTTTTGCATGTTAGCATCAAGTAACTGGGATCAAGAGAGCAGTGTTATTAGACTGTCATTTCAGAGACCTAGACTGATAGTTTAACATGATAGCTTGTGAAATTAAATAGAATTTCCCTGATATAGTTCTTATTGTTTCATCCTGCCCCTCTTTTTCCCGTCTTAAATAATACACTAAGGTTTGAAATTTTTAATCCAAAAACTCAATTTCCAAATCTAGAATGTATAGACAATTATGGCTAAAACATTTGCAAACTCCTCAATTGTTTCTTTTAATGTTTCAGGAAATAAAATATTATATCCAGGACAACCAAGCACTGTAAATTGCCCCCATTTGTAGGTGAATGGTAGAATCTGGGATGTATTGATGGGAATATGGAGAAAATAAATTGGGATTAGTGTAGGATCAGTGTAAATGGTCGAAACATACTTGTTGACTCCTTTTATCTATTTTAGATCTCATAGTTTATCCATGAACTTAGAATTAATTTTCAATGTTATTTCCTTATTTTCTATTATAGTCTCTTTATATTCATATTCAATGAGGCTACATGTCTCCTTTAAGAATTTCTTATTCTCTGTTACTTCTAAAAACATTTGTTAGGTTTCTTATTTTATGCACGACTTTGGTTTAAGAGAGATTCCTTTTACGAATCACTGTTTATTTACTTTATATCCCTTTGCTGACTTACAATGCTCACCGAGCTCTTACATTCATGTAAATCTTATTTTGGCTTGATACCATCTGACCGTATTGTTTCTTAGCCACTTATCCAACCCAAAGTCAGATTAAAACAATGCATTAGAAATAATTCAGAGAAGATTTATTAAACTAAACCTGGAATGGGCAGATTGTCTAATGAGGAAAGATGTGTTTGTATCTGTTGGAGTTTAGAAGAGAGGTGACTGAGGGTCTTGACAGAGTGGATAAAGAAAGGATGTTTCTTCTTGTGAGGGAATCTTAATTAGGGGCCACTGATCAAACATAAAGGGTTACCCATTTAAGACAAAGATGACATTAACTGTTTATTCTCAAAGGGCTGCTGCAAGTAGAGTCTGAAAATGTTTAAATTGGGTATAGACAGGCCACACACAAACTTTCCATCTCCATCCCTTTCTGCCTTCCGCAGAGACTGCTCTGCAACTCCTTGGTTCACTCATCCCTTCCCATCTAAACCAAACCATCCCAGGTACATTTCCTTGCAACTGCACGAGGTGAAACACATGTCCATATACCTCCTCCCTCCCCTTCAGTTTGGGACCCAGCAGTCCTTTCAGATGATATAGAGGTTCATATGCACCTCCTGTAACCTATTCTACTGCATCTAGTGTTCCCGATGTGGCCTCATGTACATCAGCGAGTCCAAGCATAGACTCGGCAACCATTTCGCCAAACACTTGTGCTCAGTCTGCCAGCCTGTGGGATCACCCGGTTGCTTTCTATTTTAACTCCCTTTCCCATTGCCATACTGACCTTTCTGTCCCGGGCCTCCTCCACTGTGAGAGCGAGGCCATGTGCAAACTAAAGGAACAGTGCCTCGTATTCTGCTTGGGTAGCCTACAACGCAATGTATACTCCAAACATGTTAATTATCCCCTTTTTGTTTCTCAGCTCCACTTATATAGCTTTGCTCGACAAACCATCAGTAATGACATCTCAAACGATTGCCAGGACATTCTCCTTCATCAGGAAAACAACTATCCCTCCGCATTTATCCCCACATCTAACTTGCCTGCAGTGCCAGTAACCTGGAATGTTAAGCTGTCAGACCTATCCCTTCTTTGACCAGGTTACCATAATGTCTATAATATATCAGTCACATGTCACCTTTCCACCCCCTGAGTTCATCCGCCTCACCCCTTAGGCCCCTCATATTGAAATAGATGCAAGTTTACCCAACAATCCTTCCTCACTTCCTCCCATGCACCTTGCTTTCATCGACTTCCAGCCTCAGACTTGCCTCATTCCTGCTTTGGATCCTGTCTCCCAGCCAATTAAGGAAAGGGTGAGTTTGAAAGCTACTAGTAAAATGTGGGTACCAAGTTCATTTGGCAGCAAATCATGTTCCATCAGGATGGAAACCACATAAAGCAAGACTCTGAGCTGCCAGAGGAATTGGTGTTTAGGCATTCCAAGGAAACTTAGCCTTTAAGTGCACACATGTTGGGTATGGCATCTATAATGAATGCCTTTCCACGCCCACCAAGTAGGGGAGCAAGTGCATGAGAATGCCAGCATCATTCTGACTTTGAAATGCAGTGCTGTTCACTCATTGTTGCTGAGTGTAAGTCCTAGAATTCCCTCCCCGAGAAAACATATAGGAATTCCTTCATAAGAAGTACTCCAATGGTTCAAGAAGATAGCTCACCATTCCCTTCTCAAGGGCAGTCAGACACAGGCAATAAATGTTGATTGTGCCTGTGATGTCCACGTTCCAGAAAAACAAATTAAATAATCAATATAAGGTTGAATAAAAATAAATTCCAGAGCTTAGAAGCTCAGCTCCAAAATTTACAAAGTTTAGTTATCCTCATAAATTCTGTGAAGTAAAACGTTCAAAGAATCTTTCAAGAAAATAGCTGTGAAGCTGCAGTACTTGTTTATAGATTTGCCTGTTGATTCTTAGCCTCCATTGCTGCTTTCATCTTGCTTTCAGGGATGTGTTCCAGTTTGTTGAGGAATATCATGGATATACATTCAAACATGAATCCACATTATAGTTGTTCTAATTAAGTTATTCAAAAAAAATTAATGTCTCAAACAATCTCTTCAGAACAGCCTGATGTACTTGGCTAAATGTGGAAGTTAGTGAGATGGAAGTGGCGTCTTGATAAGCAGTTAGCCCCACCATATCATTCAACCCATTTCCAACCCATGTTGTAAAATTAGATAAAATGTGGCTGACTGTGACTGCAATTTTCTTGTGTAGCAAAGAACTGCAGATGCTGGTTTAAATCGAAGGTAGACACAAAATGCTGGAGTAAAGATAGAATAATGGAAATAATGGATGCATGAGTCTACTTGAAATAGTCTGACATTTTGACTATAATAATAGATGTGGAGGAGGATTAAATAAATACTGATATCCGGAAAGAAAATTGCAGTTAGATACAAAATGCTGGAGTAACTCAGTAGGTCAGGCAGCATCTCTGGAGAGAAGGAATGGGTGACATTTCGGGTCGAGACCGTTCTTCAGTAAATGAAATCAGTAATGGTGTTCGAAATTAAGGCCTGGTGCTTGTCTGTGGGGTCATGGTCCAAGGATAAGTAGGAGGAGGTGTCTGAGAGTTGTCGCCTAGCCTCAGTCTGGTAGAGGTCAACGCGCCAGACTATCACCGCACCTCCCTTGTCAGCGGGTTTGATTATCCAGTTGGGTTTGCTGCAGAGTGAGCGGAGGGCTGTACGTTTGGGGGGGGAAGGTTAGAGTGAGTAAAGGTTTGAGGCGGTTGATGTCACGCCGGCAGTTGGAAATGAAAAGGTCTAAAGAAGGTAGAGGGTCATCCGGGGGAGTCCAAGAGGAGGGGGTCTGTTGGAGACCTCCCCTCCCTCTCTGAACACCCACCATCCATCCCCACCAGGCATCGCCTCGGTCTCCATCTACTCACCTGCCTTCATCCAACCCCAACCTTGCCGTGTGTTCACCATCCCCCCTGACCTCCCCTTCTTCCGTCGCCTCCATGCCTTTTTCTATGGGAAGGAGTCCTCACCACCCTTCTCCCATCTCCAACGGACCCCCTCCTCTTGGACACTCTTGGATGGCCCTCTACCTTCTTTAGACCTTTTCATTTTCAACTGCTGGTGGAACATCAACCGCCTCAACTTTTCCACTCCCGTTACTCACTCTAACCTCTCAGGGAAGATACACATATACATATATACATCCCTCCGCTCACTCTACAGCAACCCCGACTGGATAATCAAACCAGCCGTCAAGGGAGGTGCAGTGGTAGTCTGGCGCGCTGACCTCTACCGGACAGGCCAGGCGACAACTCTCAGACACCTCCTACTTATCCTTGGACCATGATCCCACAGACAAGCACCAGGCCGTAATCTCAAACACCATTATTGATTTAATTTACTGAAGAACGATCTCGACCCGAAATGTCTCCTATTCCTTCGCTCCAGAGATGCTGCCTGACCTACTGAGTTACTCCAGCATTTTGTATCTAACTGCAATTTTCTTTCCGGATATCAGTATTTATTTAATCCTCCTCCACATCTATTATTATAGTAAAAACATCAGGCTATTTCAAGTAGACTCATGCATCCATTATTTCCATTATTCTATCTTTACTTTTAACTCTGCTTCACCCACACTACCATCCTTCCTGGGATGAAGCAGTTACATTACAAGAACATATTTGATAAATTGGGCCCATAGTCTCAAGTATTTAGAAGAGTTAAAAATAAACTTATTGAAGCACGTTTGTTTCTAAGGGGTCGTGATGGGGTGGAAGGTGAGGGGCGGCAATCTCAAATTTGGGGATACAATCTTAACATAAAGTAGTGTCGGAGTAAAACAGATATATAGAAATGTCTTCTTTCAGAGGATTGTAAATCTTTGTAATTCTTTAACCCAGAAAGTTGTATATAGTGACATTAAGTATATTTAAAGCGGACATAGTTTTCTTTGGACCACCATGAAATAAAGTAGTAAGGAAAGTGAGAATTGAGGCCAATGAAATGATAAGGCAGATCTAATGAACTAGCACAGTAGGCTTGACAGATAACATGGACTACTTCTACTTCTTCTTTGTTCTGCTATCATTGTGTCATTGATTCATAGCGATACTCTGTTTTTCAATAGTTTTTAGGTTCTTCTCATGCCCAGCCTATAAAATGGTCCCAATAGTGGCCACTCAGAATTGCAGCACCACCATGTCTTTTAATAAGCAAGTTCTCAAGAAATTACTAATGGTTCAGAGCCTTCAATATCTTGGTTTAAAAAATTTGTGCCACTAATGACTATTCTGAAATGAATGCATTCTGTTTTAAACTAATATTCTGAAATATTTAACTACTTGCTTACATAAAAGGAGTTAAAATTTACAAGTCATTTCCTACCCCAAAAAAACAAGTTATTTCAAAACATTAGCATCGTGTGTGCTGATTGCAACATTCGATATTTCCAGAAAGTGACAAATGTCAGTACCGAGAAACCAAAAAAATAAATATTACTAAATTTGTGGTCTGTTATAAATAATTACATCTGTTGATTTGCTCATGCATAATAGGCCGTCGGTATCTAAATAAATTGCATCAATCTCCTATTTTCTGAAGCAGGCATACTTGCGTTTGCGGTTCATTTTCTGGATATCTTTGGCCATTTGGCTAGGAATGGTATGCAGTTGGACCAGATCAATCTAAATATACAAGAAAATATACAAGGACTTTTGTATTTTCTTATTGGGAAATTATTTAATTAATGTAGTTATATTGCATCAACATGAACTAATTAACATACATAGCTCTTTAGTAATATTACCTTGCTTCAAAAGTGAGTTTCATTCACATTAAAAAGAATAATTTTTATCAATATCAACAGACTTATTATATTAATAACGGAGAAAGAGAAGGGGCAACTTTGTTTTCCATCCAACGCCAGCTAACATCATCCAGATATTTTACCCACTGACATCTCGCAATCATCCTGTAGTCTCACTCTTTTACCAACAAAGCCAATTGCTCAAGAAGTCTGAAGAAGGGTCTCGATCCGAAATGTCGCCTATTCCTTCTCTCCATAGATGCTGCCTCACCCGCCGAGTTCCTCCAGCATTTTTGTCTACCTTCGATTTTTCCAGCATCTGCAGTTCTTTCTTACAGTTTTTGTCAATCGTTTTGACACTAGTTTCAGAACCTTGATGTCATTTTTCACAACTCTAGATACAAAACTCACAACCAATGATCAAAATGCACTTTTTTCAAAACTCTAACACTTTTTCCAATTTCTTGGATACAATTCACATAAACCAAAGATCATTTGTCCATTGAACTATAATCACCTGTTCAAAATGACACAACTTAACATCAAAGTATAACCATTTCAAAATGCAATTCACACATTACATTTGAGATGACTGTCTATTCATTTCATTACAATAATCTAACTATCAATTGATACAACTGCTCAAAATGACAAGTAACTGTTGCATTACTCTTAAAGCATAGTCTTATGGAAACTGAGGATGAGCATGTTCAGATCATGAAAGTTTCAGGACAATGATTGACACCACCTGTGACACCAATTCGTTACTGATGATTGATCTGACCTTGTGGTATGGGTGTAAGTGGCATCCACAACAACATCTGTAGTGATACAACATGGAGCAGGCAGGTGGGCACCATAGAGGTCAAGTAGGAGAAGGAAGAGGAGGAAGAGGAGGAAGACGTGGTCAAAGGAATGGCAGGGGACAAGCACCCCTTTTGAGAGGTGGCCATGGGCCCCGTTTGAGAGGTGGCCATGGGCCCCGTTTGAGAGGTGTGGGGGAACGGGGTCGAGGACAAAGACCAAGACAGCAACGGCAAAGAGTCTCCAATGAGATTAGAGCAATGGTTGTAGATCATGTCATCAATCATGGCATGACAATGATTGAGGCAGCGAGAATGATACAACCAAACCTTAGAAGACCAACCGTGGCCTCAATCATTAGAACTTTCCGCAATGAGAACCGGTAAGTCTTCAGCATGCACTACAGTAAACATTACAGTACTGTAGGCTACTCTTACTGTAATTGTCAAATGATTGTACACTGCATGCCAATGTGCAGCACAGAGTAGGTAATGTGACTATGAAAATGTGTTCTACAGTATGATGACATGTTCTTCCTGTCATATTCCCTACAGAATTGAGACTAGACCCAATAGTGGAGGCAGAGGCAGACTCCTCACTGAGGAACAGGAACGGGCTGTGGTCAACATGGTCCGGGCCAGAAATGACATTCGGCTTAGAGAAATCAGACAGAACATCCTGGACGATGAAGATCTCTTCAGGAATGTGGAAGCCATAAGTTTGCCGACCATTGCACGTGTTCTGAAAAGGCACCAGGTGTCCCTCAAACAGTTGTACCGTATGCCTTTTGAAAGAAATGCAGACAGAGTGAAGCAACTGAGGATTGAGTATGTTCAGGTATGTTCAGTTTCATGATGCCTGTTTGTGAAAAATTCCCCATCATTGTACTGTAATTAATACTGTACAGTAATTCTCTTTCCAACATGTCTTTTTGTACATAGAGGGTGATGGCCCTGGATGCGGATGACAATCATCACAAATTTGTTTTTGTGGATGAGGCAGGCTTCAACCTGGCCAAGACAAGGAGGAGAGGGCGAAATTTAATTGGCCAGCGGGCAACCATACAAGTACCTGCACGACGTGGGGCCAACATCAGTATGTGTGCGGCGATATCAGAAGATGGTGTGGTAGGACGTAGATCTCTGATTGGCGCATACAATGCAGAGCTCCTTGTTGCATTTCTTGATGAGCTAACTCTAGTCTGTAGAGCTGTTGATGTAATTTATGTCATTGTGTGGGACAACGTCAGGTTCCACCACGCTCATCTGGTGCAGGCATGGTTTCAGGCCC
This sequence comes from Amblyraja radiata, assembly GCF_010909765.2. Taxonomy (NCBI): domain Eukaryota; kingdom Metazoa; phylum Chordata; class Chondrichthyes; order Rajiformes; family Rajidae; genus Amblyraja; species Amblyraja radiata. The sequence continues at coordinate 28,124,656 of NC_045976.1, forward strand.
ATCCACAGTTCCTCACTGTGTACTTGCCCCCATACTCGCCTTTCCTTAACCCCATTGAGGAATTTTTCTCCACATGGAGGTGGAAGGTGTATGATCGGCATCCGCATCAACAAGTGACCCTTCTTCAGGCCATGGACAATGCCTGCGATGACATTACAGCAGACCAGTGTCAGGCCTGGATTCGCCATGCGCGAAGGTACTTTAAAAGATGTTTGGCAAATGAAAACATCTATGCGGATGTGGATGAGAACCTGTGGCCCAATCCACAAGACAGGGTTGATAGGGATGACGAGTGATTGTTGATCCTTTGTTTAGCTTTTTTTTCTTACTGTACAGTAGCCAGGTGAGGAACACGGCAGTTTGTTTTGCAGGACTTTTTTTTTGTTTTGTTACAGTAATTGTTGCTTTCATTCAACCTATGTTGCCATTTAGTTTGTATTCATCAATAAATTTCAGCTTTGTTCAATGATTCCACTGTGTCTGTGGTATTCTCTCTACTAATCCTTTTACAGTGACATTACGTGTAGCACAGGATGAAACATGTATCACATGTTTAATGGTACAATATTTAATGGTTGTACGAACAACTAAACAGTGAAACTATGTGTATGTTGTGTGTGGGTGATCTAAAGAAATGTCCCTATGGTATTTCATGATAAATGAGTTGTTTGAACCAATGATTCTGTGAGTGCAAGCTTTCTTTAAAGATATGAATACACAATGCAATGTTTTGAACGTTGGACAGCCTGTGATACAAGTGGTGACTGTTTTGAGTTTTGTATCTAGAGTTGTGAAAAATGACATCAAGGTTCTGAAACTAGTGCCAAATGGTCGATTCTTGCAGGAAGAATCGTGTGCGTGTGTGTGTGTGTGTGTGTGTGTGTGTGTGTGTGTGTGTGTGTGTGTGTGTGTGTGTGTGTGTGTGTGTGTGTGTGTGTGTGTGTGTGTGTGTGTGCGTGCGTGTGTGTGTGTGTTCCGCCCTGACAGTGGCCGTTCCAGTTCCCGGTTTTTCAGTTGCCGGCAGACCGCTGAAAACCCGCCTAAGTGGGACAGGCTCATGAGTTAAATCAGTTATCTTGATTGAATGCTGTTTTTTATTGATGCAAAAAAAAAAAACAGGAAGCCAATAATGGTGATGGTCAATATCCATAATGGTTAGGTGTATCAGGTGTCCATCAAAAACTCCACTGCCCAAAATGTGCCTTACACCAGGTTTTTGCACACCCATCATTATTATTCTTCGTTGGCATATATTGGCTCTGAATCCTCCAAAATCTCTCGTGTAATTCTCTTTTCATATTCAAATCCCTTCATAGTTTTAACCCTCCCTATCACTGCGTCTTCTAACTAAACTTTTCCTGATTTTGAGCGTGGCCCCCTCTCTTAACACTATCATTGGCAGCTGTGTAGCAAGCGGTGCGATCCAATACTTCAGAATTCACACCCTAAATCCATCTACCATCTATCTCTGTCTTTAAACATTACAACTTTTTTTTAAAACATACATTGAAAATATTGAAGCATTTAGGTTTTTATGAGGAGATAAAATGATCTAGCTTTAGATTGTTGTGATTAGAATGCATAAGTATAATATTTTTTGCAAGATCATAATTACAGCATCCAATGAATAGAATAATTGTTAATAACCAACTTGTCAAGTACTCATTTAACATGTGCTGCAAGGTTTCATGTTATGATACATCATGCATGTGATAATCTGAATAATTATAACGGTTCATCTCATGTTCTCGATCAGCAAATGAGTCAGATGCTGGATGGCAAGGTTTCCAAAAGATTGGATGCTGGATTATCAATTCAATTTATAAAACTTCAATAAAAGCAAGAATCATGACGTCCAAATAGCAGTTTGTACCACTCTCACCTTCAGGTTTGCTTCACTATCTCCCTTCATTTCTAATTCCTTTTGTGAAATTTTCACATCTTCAATTTTCTTTTCCAAATCTTCTTTTGACGTTTTGATGTCCCGTTTCCTCTGTTTAATATCTCGCTTTAGTTCAATGCAACTCTCTTTTAGCGCTTTAGACTTTCTTTCAAAATCCTGCCAAAAAATCCCAATAGGAAAATGTAAAAAATGCAATCTCCAGCAATCAAAAACATACAGCTGTTGAACAATGATATTAATTATACAAGCAGCTCTATTTCTCCATATTAGGAAACATGCACTGTGTAAGCTTAATGCCAAACAGTGAGAAGACTCTGCAACAATGTGGAAAATATTATGCTTTGTTTTTTCCTCAAATGGCAAAAATAAGTTTGCTGCTGATCCACTTCATATGCACATTTTTATTGATTCATTGTTACATATTTACACTCTGACGCATGGCCTTGTATGTTTGCAAGGCCTTTCAGACAGTACCATCACATGGGCATTGGGGTGAAACCCTGCCCACAAAATGGCTGAGAATCTCTGACAGTTGGGCTGAGTCATGGCCTGGCTTAGAAATGGTCAAAAACGATGAAAGTTTCTGAATGATCCAAGACATCTATAAGTATTAAACATTCCAATTCATCTAAAAATAAGAACCAATTACATATTTTCAAATGAAACATTTTAAAATATTTATATAAACCCTTGGCAATTGTTTTGAAACATTTATAATTTATAATATAATAAATGAATTAACAATAATATTTATATATATTATAAATCCATTATAGAGAACTATTTACAGAGAACCATTGACAATTTTAATTTTGGGACATAGGAACATTAAAATAGGAGTAGGATGTTAGGCCCATGAGCCTGTCCCCCATTTAGTGAGATCATAACAGATCAGATAGGAACTTGAGGGGCAACCTTTTCACTCAAAGGGTGATAGTTATATGGAATGAGCTGCCAGAGGAAGTTGTTGAGGCAGGTTCTCTAACAACATTTAAAAGACACTTGGAGAGGTAAATGGGCAGGGAAGGTTTACATGGATATGGGCCAAACATGGGCAAATGGGACTATCTTAGGTGGGGCACCATGGGGTCGGCAAACATGAGTTGGGTCGAAGGGCCTGTTTTCCTGCTGTATGACTATCTTTTGCCTAACTACATATACAGTTACACTCCAATAATCTGGCCAGCTCAACACTTGAGATGCTGAATTTGGAGATTTTCTGGACTATTGGATATTACTACTAATATTAAACACACCTTTAACTCGTTTTTAAAAAAGGATGTTACACAGCATTATATTTTTTTCCAGTGAACTGGTAAATTTTAAATGGAATGCAGGGCCTACTTTGTGTCAGGACCCAGTGATTGGAAAGGGGCCGTGAGAACCAGGTCCAAAAAGATTGGGTAGGCAAAGGTGGGCAGGAGTGTTTACTTGACAAATATACATACATATGTTCATAAAACTATGCAGTGTGAAGCCAATCAAAAATAGAAAGCAGTAAAACTCTGATAATCAGGTCCTGAACACTCGTTGGTGCCCCAGCTTCTGCACTCCCTGTTCAATCACCAGGTTCCAGTTCCTGCAATCACTTTAAGCTCATCTGCTTCTGTTGGCCACCCTCTCTTGAAACTTAATGAGTTCAATGAAATGTTACTGTGTAAAATCATATCTAGGATAAATACACACCGTCCTCTTTGTTTCAGGTTTGAGAAATCAGGAATTAGAGGGCATAGGTTTAAGGTGAGAGGAGAATGATTCCAGAGGGGCAACTTTTTCAATAATAGTGTGAAATGTGTATGGAAAAAACTTCCAATGGAAGTGGTTTGAGGCAAGTCTATAATAACATTTAAAAAATATTTGGATAAATATATGGATAGGATAGGTTAAGTGAGATATATGGGTCAAACGTGGGCAAATGGGACTAATGTTGATGGGCCTTCTGGTTGGTAGGGGATGGGCCAAGGGCCTGTTTCCATGCTGTATGGCTCAATGACTCTATGATTCTATGAGATTAAATTGAAGGCTTAAAAACTTACTGCGGCCTTTGGTAGTCTCTCAAAGTCTTTTTTAAACATTACCAATTCTTCTTCTAAACTGTAACAAAATAGAATGATAAGATCTGGTTAAATGTTTAAGAAGGAATTGCAGATGCTGGAAAATTGAAGGTAGACAAAAATGCTGGAGAAACTCAGCGGAGCGAAGGAAATAGACAACATTTCGGGTCGAGACCCTTCTTCAGACTGATGAGAGGGTGGGGGGGGGGGAGGGGGCGGGAAGAATAAAGCAGGATGCGGAGACAGTGGGCTGAGGGAGTGCTGAGATGGGGAGGAGAAAGTAGGGACTACCTGAAATTAGAGAACTCAATGTTCATACCGCTGGGGTGCAAACTGCCCAAGCGAAATATGAGGTGCTGCTCCTCCAATTTACGGTGGTCCTCACTCTGGCCATGGAGGAGGCCCAGGACAGAAAGGTCGGATTCGGAATGGGGGGAGTTGAAGTGCTGAGCCACTGGGAGATCAGGTAGGTTAATGCGAACCGAGCGGAGGTGTTGGGCGAAGCGATCGCTAAGCCTGTGCTTGGTCTCACCGATGTAGAGCAGCTGACATCTAGAGCAGCGGATACAATAGATGAGGTTGGAGGAGGTGCAGGTGAACCTCTGCCGCACCTGGAAAAACTGCTTGGGTCCTTGAATGGAGTCAAGGGGGGAGGTAAAGCGGCAAGTGTAGCATTTCCTGCGGTTGCAAAGGAAAGTGCCAGTAGAGGGAGTAGTTTGGGTGCAAAGGGACAAATTGACCAGGGAGCGGTCTCTGTGGAAAGCAGACAGGGGAGGAGATGGGAAGATGTGGCCAGTGGTCGGATCCCGTTGGAGGTGTGGGAAATGTCGGAGGATTATTTGTTGTATGTGACGGCTGATAGGGTGGAAGGTGAGGACAAGGGGGACTCTGATGGGGAGTGAGAGCAGTGTTACGGGGTATAGAAGAGACCCTGGTGAGAGCCTCATCTATAGTAGAAGAGGGGAACCCCCGTTCCCTGAAGAATGAGGACAGCTCCGATGCCTTGGTGTGGAACACCTCATCCTGGGTGCAGATGCAGCGTAGACGGAGGAATTGGGAGTAGGGGATGGAGTCCTTACAGGAAGCAGGGTGGGAAGAAGTGTAGTCCAGATAGCCATGATCTGGTTAAATGATTAGTTGTGAAAAATGGTCCAAACTTAATTCAGAACTGGCTTGAATTAACTGATAACATTCCTATCAATGTGATACTTTGGCATCTACCCTAAATTGCAAAACAATGCACATTCTAACTGCAGAAGAGCAATTTCATTTGAACATGAGTGGATAATTAGGCTCCAAAATAAAGCTCACAGTTTCAATATATCTATCCAGGAAGAAACAGTTACAAGGCCAAATTAGGTAAACAATCTATATATCTTATCTTATCATATCTATTATATATTAAAAGTGTGTGTGTGTGTGTGTGTGTGTGTGTGTGTGTGTGTGTGTGTGTGTGTGTGTGTGTGTGTGTGTGTGTTTTTTTTTCTGTGTGTGTTTTTCTGTGTGTGCGTGTGTGTGTGTTTGTGGGTGCCAGATTCGGCCTTTGATTCCTTGGTCCGCCAGCACTCCGTCATGAAACTCCGTCATTTTTTCCATGTCGCTAGCTCATTCACTTTTACATTCAATTATCCACTCCTCAAAACATTTTTTCTTTTTATGTACCCATTTTTTAATAAAATCCTCCACCCCCCCCCCCCCCCCACTCACTCATTTTGTCGCCTCCTGCTGGCCAGCGACCATAACGGCTGCTCACGCCCACCTCCGCTCCAAAAACGCCAACATTTTTCCCTGCCGCTGGTGCCCGGCCCGGCTCTGTCACGCTGACTCAAGCCAAACATCGCATCTTCAACCGCTGCTTTTCCAGCAGCGGGGGAACAGCCAGCGCGACAGAGCCAGCATCTCAGAAATGCCGAGGATGCGAGGCCTCACACTCTCTAACCGCCGCTTTCACTTACTTCATTCCACAGTGAGTTCAGTTCGGTAACATCACCCATCACCCCCCTCCCCCCTCCCCCCTCCCCCCTCCCCCCCTCCCCCCTTCCCCCCCTCCCCCCCCTCCCCCCTCCCCTCCTCTCCCCCTCCCTCTCCCCCTCCCCCTCCCCCTCCCTCCCCCCGGTCATGTGGTCCTACTAAAATCAAACTGCTGCATGAGTCACAGTGCCATCTCACAGATGTACAATCACAATGGATCTAATTTACATATGCCATCACAATGGGACAGGTGTGGGAGATTGCAACCTTCACGAGGTCCCACTAAAACCAAACTGCTGCATGAGTCACAGTGCCATCTCACAGATGTACAATCACATCACAATGGGACAGGGGTGGGAGATCTCTCCCCATCCCTGACATTTAAAAAAATATTAAGGTTGCCCAGCTGCTGACCTCACAATGCCTTTGCACCTGGCCCCTCCCTTCCACCCCTCTCCCCATTTCCCTCCCCCCCTCTCTCCCCCTCTCTCTCTCCTCCCCTCTCTCTCTCCTCCCATCTCTCTCACCCCTCCTCCCCCACCCTCCCCCCCTCACCCACCGTCCCTCTCCTCCTCCCCTTCACCCCCCTCACCCTCTGTCTCGTCCTTCTGTCTCTGCCCCTTTCTCTCTGCCTTTCCCCATTATCTCTCTGCCCGCACTCTTTACTACCCCCCTCCCTCTCTAGAGGCGCCTGCGAGTTGGGGGGTATGCGTCAGTGGATAGGGCGGTTATGGGGTAAAAGGAGCAAATTAATAATATTAATATATCAAGGGGGGTAGTTCGCGTGTGTGCGTGGGGTAGTTAGTGTTTGCGCCGCATGGAGAATAAAGCTAAAGAAGCGGAGCGAGCAGTGTGTTGAGCAAGTGCGGGGAGTGAGCAGCCTGCAGGGAGTGAGCAGCGTGCGGGGAGTGAGCACCCCCCCCCCCACATCTCCCCCTCCCCCCTCCCCCCCCACACCTTCCCCTCCCTCCACACCCCCCTCCCCCCAACACCCCCTTCACCACAGGGAGAGTTTCGGGGGGGGAGCGTCCTGCAGCTGGGGTGGAACAACTCCAGGCGGGGGCCGGTGGGGGAGGAGTGTCCTGCAGTGGCGAGGGGGAGGGGGTGGTTGGGGGCCGGTGGATGAGGGTCCAACAGCGGTAGGCCATGGCAACGCTGCCCCCAGCCAGCTCCCGACTGACCCCGCCTGAAGTCGTTCCCCTCCTCCGGGTGCAGGATGCTCCCCCCTCCCTCTCCGGCACCCGCCTGAAGAACGCAACAAGAGACGCAACACATACACAGCTCCCCTCCCACCCCACATCCCTCTCCCACACCCCCTTCCCCCACCCCATGGTCTCCCCCCCACCTCCATCTCCCTGCCCACACGCACCCCCAATCCCCTCCTCCCCTCCCACCGCACACCCGCCTCCCCTCCTCTCCTCCCACACATGAAGAGGACGGGGGAGAGTGCTGGGGGATGAGGGGAAATGAGCCGTGCCTGCGCAGTTAGGGGCTATGGGTGAGTGGTGGAATATTGCTTTGGGGAAACGGGTTGTGTTGGGGGAACAGGTGAGTGATGGAATATTGCGTTGGGGAATGGGTTGCGTTGGGGGACCATGCCTCCCGTGTGACTGGGACCCAACAGGTCCCAATTAGTCTAGTTACTAATAAACTTGACTATAAACCCTGAAGACGCAAGTTCAAAGTGCATCACACAATCAACAGCGATTACCCTTCACAGATACTACCTGGTCTAACGCACAACTCTTGTCACACTGCATAAATGAAAAAAAATGTGCGCATCTCTGGAACTATCTAGTGTCTAAAACACCCTAAACAATATGATCCAGGAACATACAAGAAGTAGGATCAAGAGCACTTATTCATCCTTTTTAAGCTTACACCGCCATTAAATCACAACTTGGTCAATCTTCCATCTCAGCTCCATTTTTCTTTAATTTCATGTATTTTGTGTTTTATGATTGTTGGCAGATTAATTTCCCTCCTGGGATAAATAACGTTCCATTGCATCGTATCGGATCGAATCCTTTTATTCATCTGTTCATCTGTCTTGTGCAGCTATGCACCTATAGCTCTTTCTAAAGATTTAGAAGGCTATGAGTGAAGACATTTCTCTTTCTTTAGATTTTCTCAAAGGTAAGGAGATGAAAATTGTATCCAATACACAATTATTGGCTGATTACAATTAACCTTCCCAGGAAAGAAATACAATCTCAGCCATTTTAACTAAATATGCAGTAGAGTTATGGCTACGCCATGTAGTCTGCGTCTAATATTTAGTTCAGTTGAAGTCAATATCCTTATAAACCAAATGTATTAAAATTATTTAACATTCCATTTATTTCCTAATTACGTGCTGTCCCTGCATGTAACTTTGATATGTGTAAAAGGACATCCTTGCTTCTTTGAGTACCAACATCTCCCAATTTAAAAAAAAATCCTTTCTTACTTTTCATTTACATTTACTATGTTGTACTACATTTACTACGGAGACATGGCTCCAGGGTGACCAAGGCTGGGAGCTGAACATCCAGGGATATTCAATATTCAGGAGGGATAGAGAGAAAGGAAAAGGAGGTGGGGTAGCGTTGCTGATTAGAGAGGAGATTAACGCAATGGAAAGGAAGGACATTAGTTTGGAGGATGTGGAATCGGTATGGGTAGAGCTGCGAAACACTAAGGGGCAGAAAACGCTGGTTGGTTTGTGTACAGGCCACCTAACAGTAGTAGTGAAGTTGGAGATGGTATCAAACAGGAAATTAGAAATGCGTGCGACAAAGGCAAAACCGTTATAATGGGTGACTTCAATCTACATATAGATTGGGTGAATCAAATTGGCAGGGGTGCTGAGGAAGAGGATTTCTTGGAATGTATGCGGGATAATTATCTAAATCAACATGTAGAGGAACCAACGAGAGAGCAGGCTATTTTAGACTGGGTATTGAGTAATGAGGAAGGGTTAGTTAGCAGTCTTGTTGTACGTGCCCCCTTGGGCAAGAGTGACCATAATATGGTTGAGTTCTTCATTAGGATGGAGAGTGACATTGTTAATTCAGAAACAATGGTTCTGAACTTAAAGAAAGGTAACTTTGAGGGTATGAGACGTGAATTGGTCAAGATTGACTGGCAATTAATTCTAAAAGGGTTGACGGTGGATATGCAATGGAAGACATTTAAAGACTACATGGATGAACTACAAAAATTGTTCATCCCAGTTTGGCAAAAGAATAAATTAGGTAAGGTAGTACATCCGTGGATAACAAGGGAAATCAGGGATAGTATCAAAGCGAAGGATGATGCGTACAAATTAGCCAGAAAAAGCAGCATACCGGAGGACTGGGAGAAATTCAGAGACCAGCAGAGGAGGACAAAGGGCTTAATTAGGAAAGGAAAAATTGATTATGGAAGAAAACTGGCAGGGAACATAAAAACTGACTGCACAAGTTTTTATAGATATGTGAAAAGAAAGAGATTAGTTAAAACAAATGTAGATCCCTTGCAGTCAGAAACAGGTGAGTTGATCATGGGGAACAAGGATATGGCGGACCAATTGAATAACTACTTTGGTTCCATCTTCACTAAGGAAGACATAAATAATCTGCCGGAAATAGCAGGGGACCGCGGGTCAAAGGAGTTGGAGGAATTGAGTGAAATCCAGGTTAGCCGGGAAGTGGTGTTGGGTAAATTGAATGGATTAAAGGCCGATAAATCCCCAGGGCCAGATAGGCTGCATCCCAGAGTACTTAAGGAAGTAGCTCCAGAAATAGTGGATGCATTAGTAATAATCTTTCAAAACTCTTTAGATTCTGGAGTAGTTCCTGAGGATTGGCGGGTAGCAAACGTAAGCCCACTTTTTAAGAAGGGAGGGAGAGAGAAAACGGGGAATTACAGACCAGTTAGTCTAACATCGGTAGTGGGGAAACTGCTAGAGTCAGTTATTGAAGATGGGATAGCAGCACATTTGGAAAGTGGTGAAATCATTGGACAAAGTCAGCATGGATTTACAAAAGGTAAATCATGTCTGACGAATCTTATAGAATTTTGCGAGGATGTAACTAGTAGCGTGGATAGGGGAGAACCAGTGGATGTGGTGTATCTGGACTTCCAGAAGGCTCTCGACAAGGTCCCACATAAGAGATTAGTATACAAACTTAAAGCACACGGCATTGGGGGTTCAGTATTGATGTGGATAGAGAACTGGCTGGCAAACAGGAAGCAAAGAGTAGGAGTAAACGGGTCCTTTTCACAATGGCAGGCAGTGACTAGTGGGGTACCGCAAGGCTCAGTGCTGGGACCCCAGCTATTTACAATATATATTAATGATCTGGATGAGGGAATTGAAGGCAATATCTCTAAGTTTGCGGATGACACTAAGCTGGGGGGCAGTGTTAGCTGTGAGGAGGATGCTAGGAGACTGCATGGTGACTTGGATAGGCTGGGTGAGTGGGCAAATGTTTGGCAGATGCAGTATAATGTGGATAAATGTGAGGTTATCCATTTTGGTGGCAAAAACAGGAAAGCAGACTATTATCTAAATGGTGGCCGACTAGGAAAAGGGGAGATGCAGCAAGACCTGGGTGTCATGGTACACCAGTTATTGAAAGTAGGCAGGTGCAGCAGGCAGTGAAGAAAGCGAATGGTATGTTAGCTTTCATAGCAAAAGGATTTGAGTATAGGAGCAGGGAGGTTCTACTGCAGTTGTACAGGGTCTTGGTGAGACCACACTTGGAGTATTGCGTGCAGTTTTGGTCTCCAAATCTGAGGAAGGACATTATTGCCATAGAGGGAGTGCAGAGAAGGTTCACCAGACTGATTCCTGGGATGTCAGGACTGTCTTATGAAGAAAGACTGGATAGACTTGGTTTATACTCTCTAGAATTTAGGAGATTGAGAGGGGATCTTATAGAAACTTATAAAATTCTTAAGGGGTTGGACAGGCTAGATGCAGGAAGATTACTCCCGATGTTGGGGAAGTCCAGGACAAGGGGTCACAGCTTAAGGATAAGGGGGAAATCCTTTAAAACCGAGATGAGAAGAACTTTTTTCACACAGAGAGTGGTGAATCTCTGGAACTCTCTGCCACAGAGGGTAGTCGAGGCCAGTTCATTGGCTATATTTAAGAGGGAGTTAGATGTGGCCCTTGTGGCTAAGGGGATCAGAGGGTATGGAGAGAAGGCAGGTACGGGATACTGAGTTGGATGATCAGCCATGATCATATTGAATGGCGGTGCAGGCTCGAAGGGCCGAATGGCCTACTCCTGCACCTAATTTCTATGTTTCTATGTTGTTGAATCATTTACAATATATTCCAGCCGCCCTTTTCTCTCTCTATATTCCTCTATTCCTTACACTTCCATGTGTCTATCTAAAAGCCTCTTAAACACCACTATCATATCTGCTTCTCCCACCACCCCTGGCAAAATATTCCAGGCACACACCACACTCTGTAAAAAACATGCCCCGCACATCTCCATTAGGCTTTCCCCTTCTCACCTTATAGCTATGCCCTTTAATGTTGGATATTTTCACCCTGGGAAAATATTAGCCCTATCTATGCCTCTAATAATTTTATATCCAGAGATCAACTGAACTAGTTATGTCAATGTTGTGGCTACCCTAGGGCAGGTCAGAGGCTGAGTACTATATGGTAAATAAGACCCAAAGATTTTCCATTATCTCCAAAATGCAAATCAAAATACAACTACTCTACTCTTGCCTGGCTAAATGCAGCTTCAAACCACCACCCATCTACCCCCCTACCCCTCACCCTCTATCTATCCCTCGAAATAAATCCTGATGAGAGAGAACAATTGGCAGGAGGAATTGGGGGTACGAATGTGAAGGTTGGCAGGACAACCGAAGCATGTTGAGATAGGAGTTTCTTGAGGACAAAAATAGGAAGAGGATTGGGCAATTGTTAATGAAAACTTGAATTGGATTCTGACAGTTAAATAGAAACAATATCTTAGGACATTTCAAATAGGTATAAGCTTAAAATATCTCCAAATCCACAGAGGTGCTTGCTTAATAGTTGCCTGAAATCTGAATATCAATTTGTGATTAGATAAAGAAATTCAATTAACATTTGATCTCTGAGTATAGCGTTGTTATTCTGTAGCAAGGCAACATATTTGGCAGCAAGAATAAATGTCACACTGTGGAATAATTTTGTGGAATAATGTTTGAAAACTATTCCAAAAATTATTTTCTCCAAGTTATACAAACAAAATAATCTAATCCCATCCCCCCTCCCCTTTTTTCATAAAACTGAGTATAAATTTACAATGATGCAGTCAGTAAACTTAAGACCCTTACTTAAAATAACCAGTCTATCCACAAGATTTCCAAAGTTTACTACTTCAATTAGATTGTTTTCCCTTAAACACTTGTTTGGCCTCCTGCCTGTTTTCTTCAGCTAGTTTTAAGAACAACAAGTGATCATGCAAGAGCAAACACGCTCGCTTCAAATCCATATTTCTGTCATTTCTTCCCACCCTAAAACCCCCAGAGCTACTTCTCCAGTTCATCCGTAAATTAAATTATTTCATTACTAAACGTCTGTGCCCTCAGCTAGCCAGAATCTTAGTTCTGGAAATCTTCTTCTATGCTTTTCTGTCTCTTTAACACATTATGTAACAATGATTGCTTTAACCAACCTTTTAGATATTTACCCTAATATCACCTTCTATGGACTTGTTCAAAACTTATTTGATAATATTGCTGTGAAACACCTTAAGACATTTTGTTATGTTGAAAGCGGCATATGAAAATCAAGTTCTTGCTACAGTAATTATTGTGGGGGAGACAAGAACTAAAGGCGTAAATGTAAAAATAATTACTAGTAACTCATTCATCTGATTGTGAATTGTGTAGAAACCTATTTTTCCAAATGGTGGTTGGAAAGTGGAAATCACAAGCATGAATCGCAAGGTGGTTGGAAAGTGGAAATCACAAGCAAGTTGGTGTCCAGTGAAAGAAATGGGATCCAGCAGTGATGACGTCAGCCTGGCCTTCCAAGATCCTTCTATCCTAAGCTACCTGTGGAATACGGGGTGCTGTTCCTCCAGTTTGCCTGTGGCCTCCTGCATTGCCAGAAAGGTTGGTGTGGGAGTGGAATTACATTAGTTAACAACTGGAAAATCCAACCAAGCCATGACATTGTCTACGCTTTATCACCGATGTAAAGGACGCCACATTGGAAGCACTTGAGTGCAGTGGACGAAGTTTGAAAAGGTGCATGTAAGGACTGCTGGAGTCCCTGGATGAAAGTAAAAGAGGAGGTGTAATTAAACTAATTAAAAGGAATGTATTGGATACAAACCAACAGTCTGTCTGTCCCTTCCTTTGTGTTTTAATAGTATGTGTTAAATGTATGGTTTTAGTGTTCTTTAGCTTGTTTTATGTGGGGGATGTGGGGGGTGTGGGGGGTGTGGGGGATGGGAGAAACGTTTTCTAATCTCTTACCTCAACAGAGATGCAACTTTTTTTCGTATTTAATCTCTGAACGCACAGCGGCCTACATCGAGGAGTTGGCGGCCTTTGCTGCAGACCGACTTTTGAGAGCTCCACCGCGGACTTTAACACTACGGAGCCCGCGATCCCTTTGCCAGGGATCTCTCTCAGAGCTCCAACCGTGGGTACTTAAAATCACGGAGCTAGAAGTCTTTGGTCAGGGACCGACTTCAGAAACTCCAAGCTGTAAGAGTTTCGACCGCCTCGACGTGGGCCTTTGACTGCCCCGACGCAGGGGCTCCAACCGCCCCGACACGGGGGCTTCGACCGCTGTCTGTGGGAGCTTCGATTACCCCAACGGACGCGGGAGAATACAGCGGAAGAAGTTGGAATTTTTTGCCTTCCATCAGTGAGGAATGGGGGGGATCAGCTGTGGTGGATGTTTATATTAACCTTTATGTAGTTGTGTGTCTTGTTGCTTTTTTTTCGTAATGGCTGTATGGTAATTCGCATATCACTGTACCTTAATGGTACATATGACAATAAAAGACCTTTGAAATCTTTGAAAGTCAGCTGTAGGAAGTTCAATGACAAGTAACACTTTGATTATATGTGATTGTCCTGTGATTATGGGAAGGTGATGCAAGGTTGACAAGCAGAGCCTTATCGTTGCTGATGCTCCAGGTGTCACATATAGTTAATGGCTGCTATTGTTCTTTTGAGAACTCGTCCTGCTTTATTCACTGCTGCAAACCTATTAAAACCCTGGTCCCCTCTTCCTAGACACTGCCAGCTCAAGGATCCATAAAATCAAGAGTCTACGGACACAATATTGCAGTTACTACCTTAACCGAGTTGTGAATGCAGGTGAGTCCATCATGCAAACAAGCCCCCTCCACCCTCCCCATCAGGTTGAAGACACAAAAGTTTGAAAGTGTGTAACACCAGATTTAAGAAAATCTTCCCCACTGTTATCAGGCTCTTCAATGAACCTCACATGTTCATTGAAGAGAGCTGCTCTCTCTTCATATTGTGTTTTTGATTTTTGTCTTTGGATTGAATTCTGTCTTTAATTTGTGTACTGGTGATGTCTTTACTATTTATTTCATTCCGCTTACATGTTTTTACTCTATTTGCTAAATTTTGTAAGGTGTCCTTGAGACTCTTGAAAGGCGCCCATAAATAAAATTTATTATTATTATTATTACATGTTAAGGATGAATTCCCAAATTTCCAATCCACCTTGTTGTGACTCTGGTACTTTGTTTTATAAGGTCATAAGGAATATGAGTAGAATTAGGCCATTCGGCCCATCAAGTCTACTCTGCCATTCAATCATGGCTGATCTATCTCTGCCTCCTAACCCCATTTTCCTGCCTTCTCCCATAACCTCTGACACCTGTATTAATCAGGAATCTATCTATCTTTGCCTTAAAAATATCCACTGAGTTGGCCTTCACAGCCTTCTGTGGCAAATAATTCCACAGATTCACCACCCTCTGACTAAAGAAATTTCTTCTCATCTCCTTCCAAAAAGAACGTCCTTTAATTCCGTGGCTATGACCTCCAGTCCGAGACTGTCCCACTAGTGGAAACATTTCTCCACATCCACTCCATCCAAGCCTTACATTATTCTGTATGTTTCAATTAGGTCCCCACTCATTCTTCTGCATTATCTGCATTTTCTCTGGGGCTGGAACATTATTTTTTGCATTCTGCTTACTTTCTGTTTTGCACTACCTGATGTACTTGTGTATGGTATGATTTGCGTGAACACAGAACAAAGTTTTTCACTGTATCTCGGTACAAAGTAATAAACCAATGCCAATACCAATTTATGGCAATTATTCAAATAAATTATTTACAAAATGAATCTTCCCTTTGCAGCCATTGAATTTCCCTTCCCCTTCAAGTTGGTGTATTGTTATACACTGTGCATGTATACCCACCAGTGTGACAATTAACTGAAACATTTACATCAGGTTTGGCTCTTGCTAATATTGTGGTTGTTATGCCTATTTAATGCATGCTCTCAGTATGCTGAATGTTTCACCCTCCAGAAAGCCTTTGATATAGTGAGTATGTCATCCATAACTTCGTAATATATTAACTCAGCAATTGCTGTATATTCACTGTGAGCTAAATATTTTACAAACAAGTCATAACATCTGCTGCCTAGAAACATGGAAGCTGCATATTGGCTAAAATCTGTAACTTGAAATCAGTCCAATATTTTGACCTTTCTTTGACTTCATTACAATTTCTAACAAATGTGTTTTTTCTGCGTTATAAGAAATTCCTTTTTGTTTACCCCTATGCATATTAGTTTTTGAAAGGGTTTCATTTATCAGATTTATTGCCAAGTTCCAATTGCTGGAAACAGATGTAACCACAGAAGAAGAGGAATTTCTGACTGGGTGGTGAATTTAACATTCTATCCATGAGAGAATGATAAGGAAAGAAGATGGAAGAGCTTGGAGAGAATGTTGACGAAATATTAAAAATAACTACATTCTATAAACAAATCAATTAAACAAGATAATTAAATGCAAATGTGTTGCCAATCATAGGAAAAGATTATGAATGATTAAGACAATAAACAGAAATTGGTTGTGGTTAGTAGCAAAAGATTTTCATCATGGCAAAGACTCAAGATATAGGGAAGATGATAAATCTAGACACAATTGAATAGGAGATTAGATGATGCAGAAAAATAGAAGCAAACGAGTATTTGGGGTGGAGGTGGTTTGGATAACAGATCACTAAAACCTACATAATCTACATAGGTAGATTATGTAGATTTGACTGTTTTTACTGTATTTTAATGTTGCTGTTTAACCTGCTTTTAATTATTTATACTGTTTCATCAGGGACTGGATTGTTTTTACTGTTATTATGTGTGAAATGTTTAAGTTTTATGTGCGATGCTCCGGTATTCCCTGGGAAACGTCTTCTCATTTTGCACTGTACAATTGTTGCTTTGCAAGATGACAATAAAGGTTGATTGATTGATAGATACTAATGACATAGGTAAAAAGAGAGAGGAGGGCCGACATCAAGAATTTAGACAACTAGCTCACAGATTAAAGAATAGGACCACCAAGGTTGTAACTGCTGGTTAACTTCCAGTATCACTTTCCAGTGAGTAGAGGAGTGGCAGGATGAAAATATAGCTAAAGGGTGATGTAGATTTAGATTTTTGTGTAACAGGGACCACTTTTGA
Organism: Amblyraja radiata; assembly: GCF_010909765.2. Taxonomy (NCBI): domain Eukaryota; kingdom Metazoa; phylum Chordata; class Chondrichthyes; order Rajiformes; family Rajidae; genus Amblyraja; species Amblyraja radiata. The sequence continues at coordinate 28,141,259 of NC_045976.1, forward strand.
GGAAGTGGGATGTATGCAAACAGCTGTCCAATGCACCTGAACCTGAACAATCCAACATCCTTGTCAGTTCAGTTCAGGGTGCAAGTTTAGGGCCAATGTGTTCTTGCACGGGTGAAAATAAATAAATTCAAATCTAGTGAATCATGAATGACAGAAGATATTGTGGATTTGATAAAGAAAACAATAACAAGCATATGGCAGGTATAGAATAATTAATTCAGGCAAGGCCTTTCAAGAGCATAGACACTCAGAAAGATACTTAATTAAAAACACGAGGAGGACGAAGAGAGACCATCAATGGCAGATAAGATTAAGGAAAAATCTCAGTAAATTAAGGGTAAGATGATAATGAGGAAAACAGTGGGTCCCATATAAGATCTGTGCATGAAACCAGAGGATGTGAGTGAGGTTTTAAAAGAATACTTCTCATCTGTTTCAAATGGGGGGGAAAGACATTGTAGTTGCAGATTTCAGGGAGCTTCATTCAGTAAGCCCTCTGAAAATTAAGTGCCTGAGAAAAATGTTCGAGCCCATGGGATCCAAGGCAAGTTGGGAAATTTGACCCAAACTTGATTGGTGATAAGAGTGTTTTTTGATGGTGGTTACTTTTGTGATGTGAAGCCTGTGACCACTGGTGTACAACAAGAATCGGTGTCGAGAGCCTTCTTATTTGTCATATACATTAATGACGGAGAAAAAATTGGAGCTGATATGATTAATAATTTTGCAGATGACACAAACTGGTGGTGTTGATAATGAGGAGGGTAGTCTTAGGTAACAGAATGTTATTATCAGCTGGTTAATTGAATGGAGCAATCATTTAATGGCCTCATTCTGCTTCTATCTCTTATGATCTTATGTTTCCATGTAATCTCCCTACAGTAATCACGCATCATTGTCTTTTAAGAATACATTCGGTTAATGGCATGTGTCGATTCAACTTGACATGCAATCAATTCTATTGACTCTTGTGCGGGACCTCATTGAAACTTACTGAATAGTGAAAGGCTTGGATAGAGTGGATATGGAGAGGATGTTTCCACTAGTGAGAGAGTCTTGGACCAGAGGGCACAGCCTCAGAATAAAAGGACATACCTTTAGAAAGGAAATGTCCTTAGTCAGAGGGTGGTGAATCTGTGGAACTAATTGCCATAGACAGTTGTGGAGGACAAGTCATGGGTATTTCTAAAGTGGAGATTGATAGGTTCCAGATTAGTAAAGGGGCTGTCCTACTTGCGTGACCTAATCTGCGAGTTTAGAAGAGTGTCTTCCACCTTCAAACTCGCAGCATGGTCGACACACGGTCCTAGGAGGTCCTATGAGGTTGCTGAAACTCTCCTTCATGCTCAAGGGAAGTTTCCAAATACTCGTGGCCTCAGCTAGGTTGCGGAATTTTTTTCAGCATGTTGAAAAATTTTCCGCAAGTAAAATTTGGTCGGCGTGGTTCTTTTTGACTAAACTAAACACAGCTATTAAGAAGATATTTGTACTTTGTTATTTTGTACTTTGTTATTGCGAGAGTGAAACTCCCTAGCCCCCAACCTCCTTTTTCCACATTAACACAATTTATTTTTATAATGCGATGTTCTATAAAGTAAGGTTTCATAGGAATGCAACTCTCACATTATAGCAGATCTACCTGTATTGGTGAAGTACTACTACCACTGCCTTTGAATAATCCACAAAATACACTAGCAAGATAGTATCCTCTCCCTGGCTAATTTCCCCAGCATCTAGACTCTGAGCAGAAAACCAGCTTGAAAGACATACCAAAATTAAAGACATACCAAAATTGTACTCCAAGATCAATCAGGAGCAAAGTTCTAAAAGAACAGAGATAGCATTTCAAGAACCGCAAATCCTCCTTGAAAAACTATAAAATCTTCATCAGCACATGAATCCCTGGCTCAAGTTACTCAAACCTGCAGAAAAGCATCCGCGAAGATTGCAGGTAGTTAGTGTTTCTCCAATGGAAGTAAGTGGAGTGCAAATACAAACAGCAGAAAGAGCATACAACATTGCAAACAACCCACTCACCCATCCTCCCCATCATGCTTCAATCTACTTCACGTTGCAGTTTCTACAGATCCCACTTATGATCAATGGTCACCACAGAACCCACAGAACTGTCGTAGAAGCAAATCATCCTTGACCCTGAGGGACAATCCAGGGAGGATTATGATCTAATTAGGAATAAAATTGGAACCCAGTGTGAACCAAACCCAACTGTGGTCAATGTAGTTCCGAACCAAACCCAAACTACTGTTAATTTTTCCTGACCTGCTCCCTCCTGGCCATTAACATGTTGTTTGCTCATCTTTGCCTTTCTCTCTCACTCATGCAGTGCCTGCTTCTCTCTATCTTTCCCTCTTTTTAACCAATTATTCCTTATCTTCATTATATGATCGGGCAGAACTGGAATCATCATGAACATGTACCTGACCTTACCCAAGTTCAAGCTAGTTAGTTGATACGTCAGATATAGGAATCATGGTCATGTTACACCTATTTAATCTCAGTTAATCCCAATTTACCGCCATGTTTGCAAATACATGAACATAGTTATAAATATTTATTTTTTATGACAGATCTTTCATCAAAATTATATATGGAAGACTTATCATCAATAACAAAGCAAATGTTGAGCATAATGTCATTAAATAGAACAGGATGGAAAATATAGATTCTTACTAAATAGCTCTGTTCTTCTGTTGAGCAATACGCTCTTGTATCTGATTAAGGTCATTCTGAAAATGAAGCAGCTGCTGTCTTAGTTTGTTGACTTCCGTATCATAGCATTCAGGAAACTGTTCACCTTTTTCCAGCTCCTGCCTTTGGTACTCCAATTCAGCAGTAAAAAACTTAATATCCTTCATTAACTTAATCTCAGATTCCTGTGTCCTGAAAGCATAAAATATTTTTTCCCGGTCTTATAAGTCACTTGTAATGCACAAAGAACACAGAAAGGCAACATATTCAAGCAAATTACTTGATATTGTTCAACAAACGATTTGCTGGAGGAACTCAGCTGGTCAACCAGCAACTATGGAGGAAAGTACATGTTCAATATTTTGAGTGGAGACACTTCATCTGGACTGAAAGAATAGAAGATAGGTAGCAGATGTAAAAATGTGAGTGGAGCTGGGTGGGGCGTAAGATGGCAAGCAATGGGTGAGTCCAAGTGAGGAGTAGCTGCCTAGCAGATGGAATGAGGTTGAGGAGGGAAGGTTGAAGTAGCGGCATAGGCTGGGAGGTGAAAGGTGGAGATAACAAAGGCTGCAGATGATGAAATATGATACAAAAGGAAGGTGAATCATGGAACCAAGAAAGGGTCAGAGAGGGAGCATATTAACTGAAATCAGAGAATTCAATGCTCATGTTGTCAGGCTATATAATATCCAGGCAGTGTATGAAATGCTGATCCTCCAGGTTGCGTTAGCTCATCCTGCCAGTGGAGAAGGTCATGATTGGTGTGGGAATGGGAAGACTGATGAAAATAGCTTGCAACCGGTAGCTCCAGATGGCTGTAGTGGACAGAGCACAGGTGTACGGCAAAATGGTCTGATTGGTCAGAGATTTTTGCCCAGGATCCTGATAGCACATACATCAATCTATGAGGGGATGGGCCAAACTGTCATTCAACTGCTTAGATAAATCAGAGTGGGTGCTGACTCACTATTGTGATCAGTTGATATTAGCCAAAACAAATTAAAACAAGCCGAAGAGCCAGATGCCTTTTGTAACTAACAAAGAGATATGCTGGCAGACAAAAATGCTGGAGAAACTCAGCGGGTGAGGCAGCATCTATGGAGCAAAGGAATAGGTGACGTTTCAGGTTGCGGCAGACGTTCACCTGCACCTCCTCCAACCTCATTTATTGCATCCGCTGTTCTAGGTGCCAACAGCTCTACATCGGTGAGACCAAGCGCAGTCTTGGCGAATGCTTCGCCCAACACCTCCACACAGTTCGCATTAACCAACCTGATCTCCCGGTGGCTCAGCACTTCAACTCCCCTTCCCATTCCGAATCCGACCTTTCTGTCCTGGGCCTCCTCCATGGCCAGAGTGAGTCCCACCGCAAATTGGAGGAGCAGCACCTCATATTTTGCTTGGGTAGTTTACACCCCAGTGGTATGAACTTTGACTTCTCCAATTTCAGGTAGTCCTTGCTTTCTCCCTCCTTCCCCTCCCCTTCCCAGCTCTCGCACAGCCTACTGTCTCCGCCTCTTCCTTTCTTCTTCCCGCACCCACCCCCACATCAGTCTGTAAAACGGTCTCGATCCGAAACGTCACCTATTCCTTCGCTCCATAGATGCTGCCTCACCCTCTGAGTTTCTCCAGCATTTTATTCTACCTTCGATTTTTCCAGCATCTGCAGTTCTTTCTTACAGAGATATGCTGGCAAACACTTGTTATAGATATTACACTTACCAGCAAAGATTTTCTTCTCATATCCCAAATGACCTCACTCTAGGTAATCCCTTATTAATTAAAGTATTTCAAAATGTTTGTTTGCATATGTAAGTCACCAAGGAGACTCAAACACCCTACATTTAACATAATCCAAGCGACAGATGACACCATAATCGGTGGTATCATAGACAATGAAGAAGGTTATCAAGTAATATAGCAGGATCTTAATTAGCTGGGCAAATATAGTGGGGAATGTAAACATGGTTTAATTCAAATACGTGTGAGGTGTTGCATTTTGGGAAGACAAACAAGGGTGGGAATCTGACCAGCGAACAGTAAGGCCATGGGGAGTGTTACAGAGCAAAGTAATCTAGGAGTACTAGTGCCTAGTTCCTGAAAGTGGCGTCACAGGTAGGTGAAGGTGATTTTTGGCACATTGGCCTTCATTAATCAAGGCAATGGGTATCAACGTTACGAAGTTCCTCTTTATTGCCGTTCTATTACAATTGTACAAGACTGCGTTTGGAGTACAGTGCTCAGTTTTGGCCAATCTGCTATAGGAAAGGTTCCATTAAGCTGGAAAGAGTGCAGAGCAGATTTATGAAGATGTTGCCAACACTCGATGGCCTGATCTATAGGTATAGGTTGGGTAAGTTAAAACTTTATTCCTTGGAGCACAGGAGACTGAATGGTGATTTTATAGAGGTGTATAAAATTATAAGGGGTGATTAGCAATAGGGTGAATGTGCACAGTAGTTTGCGCAGAGTAGGGGAATCAAGAATAGATGGTATAGGTTTAAGGTGAGAAGAGAAAGATTTAATACAAATCCGAGAAGCAATCTTTTGCAGACAGAGAGCAGTGGGTATTTGGAATGACGTACCAGAGGAAGTCTATAGGACTGGTACAATAACAACAATTAGAGAATCATGGTCATACAGCATGGAAACAGGCGCTTCAGACCAACTTGCCAAGGCCGACCAACATGCCACATTTATATAGTGCCACCTACCCACACTTGGTCCATAAACCTCTAAACCGATCCTATCCATGTACCTGTCTAAATGTTTCTTAAACGTTGCGACAGTACCTGCCTCAGCACTCTGTGTAAAAAGTTACCCCTCAGGTTCCTATTAAATCTTTCCTCTCTCACCTTAAACACATATCCTCTAGTTCTCCATTCCCCGACTCTGTCTAAAAGTCTCTTAAATGTTATGATAGTACCTGCGTCAAGTGCCTCCTCTTGCAGCTCGTTTCATATATCCACCACCCTTTGTGTAAAAAAAATGACCCCTCAGGCTCCTATTAAACCTTTCCCCCTCACCGTACACCTATGTTCTCTGGTTCCCGACTCCCATACTCTGGGCAAAAGATTTGGTGCATTTATCCGATCTATTCCTTTCATGATTTTGTACACATCCTCCTGCACTCCAAGGAATAAAGTCCTAGCCCGCTCAACCTCTCCCTATCGCTCAGGCCGTCGAGTTCTGGCAATATCATTGTAAATCTCCTCTGCACCATTACCCGTTTGACAACACCTTTCCTATAACCTGGTGACCAAAACGGGACACAATTCTCTAAATACGGCGTTCCCAAATGTCTTATGCAACTGTAACATGATCTCCTACCTTCTATACTCAATACTCTCACCGATGAAGGCCAATATGCCCAAAGCCTAATTGACCACCCCATCTACCTGTGATGCTACTTTCAAGGAACTTTATACCTGCAATCCTCGATCCCTCTGCTCTACAACACTTCCCAGAGCCTTACCATTCACCATGTAGGTCCTGACCTTGTTTCACCTCATATTTTTTTGTATTTAATTCCATCAACCATTCCTCAGCACACCTGCTGCAATTTTTGACAACCATCTTCACTATCTACAACACCACCTACTTTAGTGACTTTTAAAATACATTTGGACAGGTACATGGATAGGAAAGGTTTAGAAGAATATGGGCCAAACAGACAAGCTTGGAAAGTTGGACCAAAGAGCTTATTTCCATGCCATATAAATCTGAACATTCATTGATTAGCAATAATCAGTTGATCAATTGAAGAAGTCCTTACCTTTTTAAAGTCTCATGCAATGACATGTATTTGGATTTCATATAGCCAATTTGGGTTCCTGCAATTTTTCCAGCAGAAAATAACTGAAAGGTATATCAGAAAGTTAGGTATTAGCAATATTTTTAAAAGCACACTGCATGAATACTTGCTGAATCAATTCAGTATTGGTATAGAAATAAAATTATTAATACTTCCAACTGAGTCAACCTGTCACAGTATCAAAACAGCAAAATCAAACAGTTGAGAAGTGGTCACATCACTGTGAGTGAATCTTGAAGAAACACCACAGCTCACAGAAAATTCTGCACTGGTTTCTCAAAATTTCCACCAAGCCTTTGGTCAAAAGGAGTAAACTAACATTACAATTTTTTTAAATCAACTATCAGGTCATTTTAAACACATGAACATTTATCCATTCTTATGCCGCTTCCTTTTTGACGTAGGAAGTAAAATCTTTCAGCGCAGAGACTTGCCATTTCTGGCCCCCCTGCTTGCATCATGGTTTTGGAAGTGGACTGAGGGGCTATCCTTTAAAACAAAACCTTCTTTAAGTTAGCTTTCAGACATGGTCTCAGAGATCAAATTTCCTTGTTTGGCAAAATTATTGTATCTGTCTACTCCAATGTTAAGAATTTCTAATGTATATCTGGATGAGTTATGAAAAACCCAAACAGTATACTCATGGAAATGTGAATCCATATAATGTAGAATAATATTAGAGCTAATAAACATATTTTAAATAAACCACCATCTCTATTCCATATAAAGTGGAGATGTTTGCATTTCCTACTCATTCACTAGTTGATCTATTACTCATCAGAAATCTCTTAATACTCAATTCCCCAACTGATGAAGGCAAGCATACCCTAGGCTTCTCCACCACTCTATCTATATGTGTTGCCAGTATCAGGGAGCTATGAACTTGGACCCTTTCTGTACATCAATGCTATTAAAGGTCTTGCCATTAACTATATGCTTATCCTTTACATTTGACCACCCAAAGGGCAACACCTCATATATGCTCAAATTAAACTCCATCTGCCATTTCTCCACCCATTTCTGTAGCAAATCTATATAAGCTGTTGAATACTTTGACTGGCCTCCTCACTGTCTGCAATTCCACCATTTTTTGGAGTCATTTGAAAACTTACTAACCAACCATCTACATTTACTGATTCTTCATAACCAACTTTAATAACTCATGCTCTACTTGAGTTCCCTGATTTACTTCCATGCAACCCTCTCAGTGTTCTATTTTTGTTGTCAATAGTCTTTCACGCGCCATCGTTTCATTTTCCTTATGATCAATGACAAACATTCAGTTCTTTAGATGCTAAATCCCCAAAATATCTTTAAAGATTTTAGAACCTAATTTTTGTTACATTATGCCTTTTCGGAAAAGACCTTGGAAATATTTTTCTAACACAGTGTTGTTTTATACCTGCAAGTTTTTATATTATCCTAAAACTCAAATCCAATGCTTTCCTCCAAATGTTATATAATTCTATCAAGAAATATGAATTCAAGAAGCTAGTCTATACAAAATCTGTCCATTTTTGAAATGTGCTGGAATGCATCCAGGGTGCTCCTTTGCCTTATTTTCACTTTATCATGGAGCTAAAGGTTTTTGGATGATATGTTTGTGGAGTGAAGTATTAATTCTGGGATAATGCCAGTTCAATCATCTAAAGGACATAAATTTAAATAGTTAGACCTACTTGAGTTATTTTTAATCGCTCTATTTTTGAGTAAAGTACAAAATATATGTAATTCCATAAATGGATTCAGAAGCATCGCTGAAACAATGACCAAATAATAATGAGTCATCCTTAAAGTACCTTAGTTTTTGAATAAGAGTACAAAAAGGTTGTTTGGGAAAAGTGAAATGTGGTGGGGAAATAGGTTTCAAGACCATCAAAATCAATCCCACAGTTGATCCCAGAGTACAGTAATCACCGAGTGTAGACTTTGGTGAGTGAGGGGCTTTGGGGAAGAGGGTGATTGATGAGTCTCAATTAGGTGGGTATTCTCCTCCTGTCCTTAATTCTTGCAGTGATTTTAGAGTGCAATTGTTTAATATTAAAACCAAGGAAAAATTACTAGCGTAGTTGCTAGTGTTTAAAGCCTAGAAAGGTCACTGGTTTTGTACGCCAAATTATAAGAAGTGGCGATCCAAGATTATGGCAAAAAAACTCAGGGCCATGGTTATGCTCCTGTATAATCTCGGAAATCAGGGACACTTCTCATATCCCTAGTAATCAGGTGTGGGGGAAGTATGTCCAGCTGCAGCTCCTAACAGATCATCATGCAGCACTGTTGCGGGTGGATTCACTATGAAGTATCCACGATGCTGGGAACCTAATATGCAGCATATTTCGCAAGCTGTTCACAGGCTGACCACAGGCAGAAAGACAATGGGTGACCATTAGAAAGAGCAGTAGGTGTAGGCAGGTACCATCACTGTCCCCTATGATCATCACCATCTCAAACAGGCATATCATTTTTGAAATAGTGTTGGGGTGTATGAGATGGCCTCTCAGGGAATCCATCAACAGAGACATTTCTTGTGGCATGAGCGGCTCCGCTGGGCAGCAGAGGAGAAAATGCCCAGGCGGGCTACAGTGGCAGCTGATTCTTTCATAATGGGACCCGACAGGCTGTAAACAAGACTCCCAAAAGATACATTGCCTCCCTGGTGCCAGGGACAGAAGCATTTGTTAGGTGTTCCAAGTGCTGGAGTTTGTGTTTTGAAATCGTTCAGTATATCACGTTGGGGAGGCAGCATGGGAGATTTTGTTCCTTAAATCAACATTACAATTGAACATGTACAACCACACATCATAATAAGTGCTGATGTCAAAATAATGTTTAAATCCCTAAAAGTTGACTGTTTCTTATATATTTGCATATTAATAAAATTTCTAGATGTGATATAATATATTTATTACAGAATGGTAGTTAACCCATTATTTAATGCTAAAATTGTGCATTAGGGCATCTATTTCTTCAACATAGTTCTCTGGAACACAAATTGTGCATTTCGGCACCAGCTGATTGAAAATAATCTTACTATAAAGTAAAGAATGATAACAACCATTTCAAAATCACTATAACATTTCAAATGAATTGTCCTGCTTGCAACCATCATTGGGTCCACAAGGAACAACTAGATGTTCACAGTGGAGCACTAGACTGGGACTCCACAAATGAAGTCTCAAACTTACCAGAACCTTAGCTTTGCTCTTGTGTAAATCAGTGTTTTTCATTGCAGGGCTCGTGAGTCAGTGGTGGATCTAGACACTTTAAATGCAGCATACAGCTTTCAATGCAGCCTACAACTTTAAATGCAGCCACCTACTAGCCAAAGAATTGCAGAGAATGGGGTCAGATGTGTGAATGGATCGTCACGAGGAATGGGGCAGGGATACATAGAAACATTAAAAAATAGCAGGAGTAGGCCATTCAGCCCTTCGAGCCAGCACCGCCATTCAATATGATCATGGCTGATCATCTAAAATTAGTACCCGGTTCCTGCTTTTCCCCCATATCCCTTAATTCCTTTAGCCCAAAGAGCTAAATGTAATTCTCTCTTGAACATTCAGGAGCAGGGAGCCACAACACAGCTGAAATCAAAAACTGGAAACCAAAGCATAGCTAGCCCGATGTGCGCAGAACAGAAGACATTGTAAGTAATATATTTATCCACTTAATCATTAAAATCTTCTGCTGCACCTTGAAATAGATGAATCAGGTAATACATATCTTCCAGGCAATGTTATCATATATTTACAATACCCAATTGTAACCCATCTAAGACAACTGTCACTGCCTTTCACCTCAGCATTCGATTCGCCAATGCAAAGCTCCGAGTGCCCTTTTGTGGTAAGAGGGTGAATAATGAAGAATTCCCCAAGTCACCCTGGATCGCACCCTTACCTATCGCGAACACCTGAAGAGGATGGCTGATAAACTGAAAGCAAGGGTCAACATCATCAGGAAAGTTGCAGGCAACAGCTGTGGATCCAATGCACACACCGTCCGTACCACAAGCCTAGCCCTAGTCTACTCAACAGTCGAGTTTTGCTCAACAGCTTGAGCTAATAGCTGCCACATCAAACGAGTTGACACTGTCCTTAACTCTGCAATGAGGGTCATCACAGGGACGCTGAAATCAACACCTTTGCAGTGGCTCCCTGTCCTCTCTCATATTGCCCCTCCCAGCATACGCAGAAGGGAGAGGAATGTTGAAAGATTGGTGCTCCATCGAGGCTAACCCTGACCTTCCCATCCATGCTGACTTGAACAATCTGCCCAACATGCGCCTGAAGTCCCGCAAACCCTTCTGGTCTTCCGATAACTCCCTGGAAGACTTTGACTCGAAGACTAAGTGGTGCAGAGCCTGGAAAGATGCCAACACCAACAACGGAGAGGTCATCACAGACCCCACAGTGAAACCACCGGGTTTTGACCTCCATCGCAAGCAACAGCTAACCCTGAACAGAATCCGCACCCTCCATGCAAGAACAGCCCATCACCTGCATATGTGGGGGATGACAGACAGCCCTGCTTGCAACTGCAGACATCCAGACCAGACCAGACCATCCCACACATCGTGAATGACTGCCCACTGAGGCTTTTCCCTGGCGGCATCAAAGCCATGCACCTAGTAACTGATGCTGTCCTGGCCTGGATGTCCCTCCTTGATCTACGACTTTAGGTTGTGCATGCCATACGCAAGAAGAAGAATACCCAATCCAACCCGTTAAATATGTAGACACAAAATATAAATAAAAGTATAGCTTTATTAATCCAACAGCCTCTTTAAAATGTTAAGCTTGTAATCTCTGCTAAATTGTTATTTAAATGTGTCAAGTTGATGTGATTTCGAGTGGGATTTATCCATTGGCGACATGTTTTCTTTCAGTTTGCCAAAGTTCAGTTTCCTAAGGAATTTATACTTCTGCTGGAACATTTTTGATGTCAACAACTTCGACTTTAGCATGATACATTAAGTTAAATACGCGATATAGTTGATAAGAATATCACAATTGATTTTATTGTGCTGAATAATAATACATGTCCATGGGCTCAATTTTTATTTGCAGGACTACGTTGGTTTGGGTATGGGTGTAGATTAAACTAGTGAAATTGAGCGGATTAGCGGATACTGTCTTAAACCTCAAACTTCCACATTTTACTCCAGCACATTAGGTTACGTGCTCGCAACCTTCGCGGCAGTTGTCAACAATTGTATTTCAATTGCTCGATTAGAATACAACACACATTTATGCCTAAAGTAAAGTGCATCGGTCCTGAGCTTCCCGAATCTTGGCTGTTCATGCAAATTGTGAACTCATGATGATAAAGAAAGTTGATTGAATTTCAAGGAAATATGGCAATAAATATTTACTCAGAGGTGCTTGCTTAGCAACATGTGGAGTTTGTTCCCCCTTGAGGTTTCATTCTGCACTGAAATTTTACTCTATTGCACGTCAGGATGGATGCAACTTACACACCCCTCAACTGAGCCTCAAACAAGGTCCTCCGCACCTGTGCTACCCTTGCTGCATATCGCTCATTCCTAGTGTCTCAGACTCGCAGATCAAACATCTAAACCATGCTCTAATAAGCGTGGTTAACAGATGTAGCTGCAGACCAGAAAAGTAGTCATTACAACCAGAGGAACAACAAGGGGTAAGCTCCAAGGAAGTGTGTCGTATCAAACTGGATCCTGTATGCAAATCTTTTTTTTTGACGCATTTGAATACTAGTATCTCAGGTCATGTCAAATAGTGGCGGACATGTCAAGACTCCTAAAATATCTTCTGCTTCTTGGACTTGGATGCCATTCATTATGAATAGCTGTTTAAGAACACCATTACTCCTGTTACTACTGTAAATAAAATATATACACGAGTTCGCCCTACTGTGAATGTCAGTGTCATCTGACATCCTGCTCCTCTCTCTGTCTCTGCCCCACTCTCTCTGTCTCTACCCCCTCTCTCTCTACCCCCCCCCCCCCCCCCCCGCGAGTTGGGGGCTATGCGTCAGCGAATAGGGCGGGGATGGGTTAAATGGGGCCAATGAATAATATAAATACAATATCAAGGAGGGAGGTTAGTGTGTGTGTGTGTGTGGGGTAGTTAGTGTGTGTGGGTGTGTGTGTGTGTGGGGGGGGGGGGGGTGGTTAGTGTGTGTGTGGCGCTGCAGGCCGCCCCCCCCCCCCCCACAACTGCGCGTTGAGGGGACAGGACCCAACGGATCCCACTTGCTCTAGTATATATATAAAGGAATGCTCGTGGGTGCTTGGTTGAATTCTGAGTGCAATAAATTGTAATTTAAACTATAAATTTGTTTTGTGGTGTTTATTTTGAAGTGATTTTCATTTTTGTACTTTTGCCAAGCCATCACTGTGATGTTTGAAGATGGAGGGAGATACGGTTATGGTGAGGAATCATGAATCACTGTTACTGGTGTTGCACTTGGACTATACTACAGCCCAAGTAGAGAGAGGTAATAATGTTGCCTCTTCCTTTCTCTGTTTCTTATCCTGCTGCTTGCCTATTGCTGGTGGTAAGTGCTGCTCTCTCATGCCGTGTAGAATTTAGTTTAGTTTATCGTTGTCACGTGTACTGAGATACAGTGAAAATTTTTATTTTGTATGCTATCCACTCACAACATGCATACCTGTGTACAATCATACACAAATAATGAGTGAAACAATAGCAGGTCCTCTTCTGGGAACCACATATTCCAGCACCATCTTACATTTAGCAAGTCTCAAGTGTCTGAAAATATGATCTTGGTCTCAGGAGATAAGCATTTCTTACTTACTCACTTTGGTAACTTTAAGGCCCGGTATTCTGGCAACACCCAGCGTGATGCTGACCTTGCCTATCATGGCTGCCGTCGCTCTGTGCCGTTGCTGTGGGCTGCTCACTGCCGTGGGCTGCTTACTGATCAAACGTAGGCACTCCAGTGGCCGTCTTGTCCTCCCTCCTGCACCACTTGAGCTGCTACACTCTGTAACCGCCCCTCCATTTCAATGCACTGGAATCGCTATGTCCCACTTGTATATATCTTCCCGAACATGATTGTAAAACTTTAGGCAGCTCTCCGAGGGGCGCTGGAGTTGAGCTCACAGACCATTCACAGCCATCAACCTTTCCCTTCCATCACTGGCATTTTACTGATCCTTACTTCCTGGCATGCTGCAGACCCTGTGATTGTTCATACCTGCTCTTGGAGCTCTGGAGGGCTGCTATAATCTATGGAGCAGAAAGATTGTTTCAGCATGCCAATGGTGCATTGTATCAAATTTCAAGTGGCAGCATGATTTTCTCTGTATAGATGCATGTGTGGAATCTACGTTGGGATCAGTAGTTTGATCGTGGATTGTCCGTGTTGCCTTTCAATAAAGACACGTGGAACTGCAGGTGCTGGTTTACAAAAACACAAAATGCTTGAGTAATTCTAGAGGATATAGATAGGTGACGCTTCGGATTAGGATACTTTAAAGATCCTGATCCAAAACATCACCTTTGTGTTTTTGCCTTTCAGTGATCTGTTGTCTAGTAGTCACTATTTGATCTTCTTGGGTGGCAGCCAGTAAGTATTGCCTTCCTAAAGAGAAGGCATCATAACTGCAATTCTTTATGCTTTATTGCCTATGAGCTCACACCATCTGGATGTTGAGAATGTAGAATCCCTTTAGATTCTTGCTATAGGACAGAATGCAACACTTGCAAAACTATGTGGGTGCAGTTTACGTTATTCTGAAACAGTGGCAATCAGTCAATGCAGTAAAATTGCATTCTTTTGTCTAGTTATGGACTTTGACAAGAGAGAATCAAATGCAGTTTATTCCTTTTAAACATAAAGTGTCAATGTCCTTTTTAATTCCAAATTGTGTGGAAAATTAAGATAATGTATATTTTGCTTGGGAGTTAGACACCAAAATGCATTTGTGTTCATTGAGAAACAAACAAGGCAATACGGGGATAAAAGATGAGGTACGAAGGTAAGCTAGCCAAGAATATTATGGAGGATAGTAAAAGCTTCTTTAGGTACATGAAGAGAAAAAAAATTAGTTAAGACCAAAGTTGGACCCTTGAATTCTGAAAAAGGTGAATTTATTATGGGGAACAAGGAAATGGCAGATGAGTTGAACAGGTACTTTGGATCCATCTTCACTAAGGAGGACACAAACATGTGTTCCTGATATACTAGTGGCCAGAGGATCTGGAGTGACGGAGGAACTGAAGGAAATCCACATTAGGCAGGAAATAGTGTTGGGTAGACTGATGGGACTAAAGGCGGATAAATCCCCAGGGCCTGATTGTCTGCATCCCAGGGTACTTAGGGAAGTGGCTCTAGAAATCGTGGATGCATTGGTGATAATTTTCCAATGTTCTATAGATTCAGGATCAGTTTCTGTGGATTGAAGGGTAGCTAATGTTATCCCAATTTTTAAGAAAGGCGGGAGAGAGAAAACAGGGAATTATAGACCAGTTAGCCTGACATCGGTGGTGGGGGAGATGCTGGAGTCAATTATAAAAGATGAAATAGCAGCACATTTGGATAGCAGTAACAGGATCGTTCTGAGTCAGCATGGATTTACGAAGGGGAAATCATGCTTGACTAATCTTCTGGGATTTTTGATGATGTAACTAGGAAAATGGACAAGGGAGAGCCAGTGGATGTAATGTACCTGGACTTTCAGAAAGTATTTGATAAGGTCCCACATAGGAAATTAGTGGGCAAAATTAGGGTATTGGGTGTTGACATGGATAGAAAATTGGTTGGCAGACAGGTAACAAAGAGTAGGGATTAACGGGCCCCTTTCAGAATGGCAGGCAGTGACTAGCGGGGTACCGCAAGGCTCGGTGCTGGGACCGCAGCTATTTACAATATACATCAATGATTTAGATGAAGGATTCAAAGTAACATTAGCAAATTTGCAGATGACACAAAGCGGGATGGCAGTGTGAACTGTGTGGAGGATGCTATGAGAATGCAGGGTGACTTGGACAGGTTGGGTGAGTGGGCAGATGCATGGCAGATGAAGTTTAATGTGGATAAATGTGAGGTTATCCACTTTGGTAGCAAAAACAGGAAGGCAGATTACTATCTAAATGGTGTTAAGTTGGGAAAAGGGGAAGTACAACGGGATCTGGGGGGGGGGGGGGTCCTTGTTCATCATTCAATTAAAGTAAGCATGCAGGTACAGCAGGCAGTGAAGAAAGTCTGCTGTACCTTTATAACAAGAGGAGTTGAGTATAGGAGCAAAGAGGTCCTTTTGCAATTGTACAGGGTCCTAGTGAGACCACACCTGGAGTATTGTGTGCAGTTTTGGTCCCCTAATTGAGGAAGGACATTCTTGCTATTGAGGGAGTGCAGCGTAGGTTTACAAGGTTAATTTCCGGGATGGCGGGACTGTCATATGCGGAGAGAATGGAGTGGCTGGGCTTGTATACTATGGAGTTTAGAAGGATGAGAGGGTATCTTATTGAAACATATAAGATTATTAAGGGTTTGGACACAATAGAGGCAGGAAACATGTTCCCGATATTGGGGAGTCGAGAACCAGGGGCCACAGTTTAAGAATAAGGGGTAAGCTATTTAGAATGGAGACGAGGAAACACTTTTTCTCACAGAGAGTTGTGAGTCTGTGGAATTCACTGCCTCAGTGGGCGGTGGAGGCCGGTTCTCTGGATACTTTCAAGAAAGAGAGAGCTAGATAGGGCTCTTAAAGATAGCGGAGTCAGGGGATATGGGGAGAAGGCAGGAACGGGGTACTGATTGGGGATGATCAGCCATGATCACATTGAATGGCGGTGTTCGCTCGAACGGCTTGAATGGCCTACTCCTGCACCTATTGTCTATTGTCTATTGAAACACAAAGCATTTAGGTGGATGTTCAACTGAATCCCACCTAAATGTTTTTAATCCCTCTTCCTGCGATTTTTACATTTTTCAGTATTCACTAGACAAGCTGACTACTGAGATGGAAGTAGAGTGGTTCTTTGAACAGTTTGGTTATATATGCTTCATGGAGACAATTCTCTCCCACCTCCTCCCACTTCTGCTCTTCTCCTTCCTCCATTCCTGATCTGTCCTCGGCTCATGCTCAAACTTGCTGTGATTGAAAGGAAATAGCTAGGAACAAATGGTTTCAACAATAAAACAGTCCCTGCCTCTTGCTATTCTAATCCTTTAAATCTTTGCAATCTGAAATAAAGTAACTTTAAACGTTTTTGAAATGTAATAAATGCGAGAAGAAATCAACTAGATGCTAACTTGTAAGAAATGTATTGCTCTCTTTAATGTGACACCAGTGTGAGCTCCTTTCAACTGCGCGAGGTTTAAAAAAGGGGGGCATGGAAAGAGCAAGAGGAATTTGATCTGCATCATGCTTCCAAAAGGCATTCATTGGGCGAATACTGACATCCCCCACCAGTTCTTTCCCCCACAAGTATATGCAATCAGACCATCTCCTGGTTAAGATTGCTAACTTAGGCACAACCCCTAACGATGAATGAGCTCTTATATTATTATTAAGTTCAAAAGTCCAATGTATCCACATACCTTTGTTCCTACAAATGTCAGAACTACTTTCCTCTCTCTCTCTCTCTCCATTTTCGGTAATTATTATTTCTTAGGCCTTTGATGCCGTAACTGATAATACAGTGGAGGATTGGTTACCATATCGAGTGATTTTTGTGTACCTTCCATTTTGTGGATCACGTTGAATACAGACGTCTGTTCTTTACACGGGGCTGCAAATTTTATCTATTGGGGCTAAGGGCAATCAAAGTACCCAAAAAAACTATGTGCTACCGGATCTGAATTTCACTGCTGTGTTACCAACCGTGTCTTTTATCAATGCTTAAGGCATAAAAAAAAGCATTCCAGAAAATACAAAATTGATGGTTCATTGTATGCAGTTGAGATATTGCGTAGTTTACAGTTTCTGGAAGCAATTGACTTAGTGCATCATTTCCAGTTTCTGGAGGCAGACTTAGTGATTGTCAGTATCACATGCTCATCTATACTACATCATAAATGAGCCCTGCCCACATCTCTCAACAGTATTAATATCCTTGGCAGTAGCTGTCAGTAACAGCTTGTGGAACACGGCATTTATTTTAAGAGTGTAAAGCATTAAAATATATAATAAGACATCAGAATTTTGAAGAAATAATGAGGGCTACTGCTGCATTCTTTCTCGTGAATTTTGGATTAACACTCTGTGCAGACATTCCTGCTGAATATAATATAACTACCAGATTCAAGAATCCAACAGAAAACAATGCAGGCTGTTCCATCAAGCTGAAGCCCACAGACTGCGATGAAGGTGAACTATGCGGTTATCAGATAAATATTCCACCATTAACCCTGAAGCTTCCTAAGGAGACAAAACTACTTGAAAAGACCGTCAAAATAGTTAAAAGTTTAACAGCAACAGTAAATATGATGAAGCAAAAGTGGCTGAAAGAACATCGGAAAAAGCGTACCATTCCTGATCAACTTATTGCAAAAAAAAAAATTGGAAAAGAAAATAACAAGATAACAGCATTGGAGGAGAAAGTAAAAGTACTGACAGTTTCATTACAGACTGCCAGAAACCAGATCGATTTGCTCGAGAGACGCTTGGAAGAGTTGAAAATGGACACTGTTTTGCATCACATTACTGATGAGCTTACAAGCATCAACAACACAGTGAATACATTGAACAATAAGTGTTACACGACTTGTGAACTTACAGGAAAACCTAAAGGTATGTTAATCAGTGTGTGAAGTATATATGGACTTAAAAATGACACAACTTTATCCAATTAAAGCAATAATGATTCCCTCCTATGCTCACATATAGCTAAAACTAGTATTCATGATTTTTCAAGCTTTTACAACACTGTTTTTCCAAATAGCAGTAAGTTTAATTATTTTGGAATATATTTCACTATCTAACATAGCATTAAATTTACAGTATATATACATAGCTTAATCCAATTGTGTTGATTAATGCAGCATTACACAGCGCCATACTGAATCAAGAAGCTCGCTCATATTATAACCTGAAAAACATGTTACTTAATAAAATGTCAGTGGTAAAACCTCAACTGCAAATTCACATTTGATTAAAATCCCGGTAGAGATGCAATTTGCTAAAAAAAAAACACAATTTGCCTCATTTTATTTTTTGTGAACAATTATTACTTTTAATATTGTTGGCCAACAATTAAAATGGCAAACAGATTCCAATCCTTGATCCTTTTAAGTTTTCAAGTAAAGTTAAGTTTGGCCAGATGTTTTTCAGAACAACTTGAAAAGCATTGCCAAATTTGTCATATCATTTAGAGCAGCCAGTTCTATTTGCAAAAATGTGTGAAAGAGTAACATTAACAAATGTTATCAATTTGCTTCAAAGATGCTGCCTGACCAACTGAGTTACTACAGCATTTTGTGTCATAACATTAACAAACTGCCTTGCTATTTTTTAGCAAAGAAACATGCAAGAAATATGTAGATTCATGTAACCTCTTTAGTTACCAGAACAGAAAAACTAAAATAATTTGTTAAATTAATTGCAGACCTCATGGATTTGCATTTCCAGAAGTTACATTAACTCACCATCAGGCTAACTTGAGCCAAGCCAATTATTCAAATATAAGTATTACTAGAGTCAAGTCAATCATTACAATTAAGATTGGGAGAGTTCCTTGTTACAGGTGATCGCAATCATTTCCCTTCTAAGCAAACTTCTACGTTATAAAATATTCCAATTCACAAACTGAGCTGGTTCCACCTACTGGCCAAATATGTTCATTGCAGTCCCTGTACCACAGGACAGATGCAGAGAATTAACTGAGCTGTGTGGCTCATATTCATGAAACACCTGATAAGGTGTGAAAAGTACTGGCTTTTATTTAGAGATACAGCTTGGAAACAACAGGCCCGTCGGCCCACTGAGTCCGCGCCAACCAGCGATCCCCGCACATTAACACTATCCTACGCACACTAGAGACAGTTTACATTTATACCAGGCCAATTAACCTACAATCCTGTAAGTATTTGGAGTATGGGAGGAAACCGAAGATCTCAGAAAAAACCCATGTGGTCACGGGGAGAACATACAAACTCCGCACAGACAGTATCCGTAGTCAGGATCGACTTGGGTCTCTAGCACTGTAAGGCAGCAACTCAATCGCTGTGCCACCGTGGCGCCCTGGTAGCATGCAAGTTTCAAACAATAGGTTACCAAGGCCTCATCCCCAAAGCACTCTTGGCCTTCGACAAGAGACAGTCAAGGATAAAAGTCATTGTAAAGAGTTAGTTAAATGGCGACAATATAGATAAATCTTTCATAACTATGAAATAAACCATTTTTTACATTAAAAAAAAGTATTTAAGTGATTAAAAATATTTAATCAATCCTCTTTCTCCCACTCTCTATACCAGAATCTTATTCGAGTGAATAGCGATTTCAATACTATGCCGTCTATCTGCTACAGGAGAATACAGCTAGCTTCTCAAATACAAGGGTATCAGACCACATTCTGGTTTTGTACAAGTTGAAGCCCTACCTGGGAGCGCTGTTTGCTGAATCATGATTTGCCCATGTTCTGCAATGTTACATAATAACAGAGTTAACCAAAGCATATTGATTTATGAGTCTGAGGGAGATTGCAAGGGTGGAATTGCCAGGAAATAGCCAAACCATGAGTGAGTGCAGGCACTGAATATCGTGGACATTCAGGCACGTGAAATAAGCTATCACTGGCACTACTGCACCAATATGATTGTAAGATGCAGTTGGCTGAGGTCCAGATCAGCTGTCAAAAGGTGTGGATGGACTTGTGGAGCAATGGTGAAAAGAAGGAAGGGAAAGGCAAAACTTAGAGGTCCATTCAACTGCAAACAGGAGGACATTGATGCATGTCACAGCCTTTACCCTGTGACATTGTGACTACACATAATCTAGTTTTAGCAGATGCCTACGTTTTTTGTGAAACCTCTAGATAGCCAGGAGTCTCTGGTTAAGAACCACAATGCTTTTTCAATAATATCATCTTGAAGTAGCAATGTTCACAATGCTCTATATCACGTAATGCCAATTTAAATATTCAAGATTTGTTAATCTTAAGGCTCAATTTCAGTTTGGGATTGATAGAGTCAACAGGCTGGGAAATTGTATTTGTGGGCTTGAGGGTAACTCAGTGGCACAGCTAGTAGAGCCGCTGCCTCACAGTGCCAGAGAGTTAAGTTCAATCCTGACCTCGGGTGCTAGCTGTTCTATCTGTGACTGCATGTGTTTCCTCCAACATCCCAAAGACATGTGAACTGAAGGGATAATTGGCTACTATAAATTAGTACTAGTGTGTATGCAAGTGGTAGAATCTAGGGGGGCATTGATGAGACTGTGGGGAG
This sequence comes from Amblyraja radiata, assembly GCF_010909765.2. Classification (NCBI taxonomy): domain Eukaryota; kingdom Metazoa; phylum Chordata; class Chondrichthyes; order Rajiformes; family Rajidae; genus Amblyraja; species Amblyraja radiata. The sequence continues at coordinate 28,162,173 of NC_045976.1, forward strand.
AATATAAAATTGAATTAATATAGGATTAGTGTAAAGGAGAAGGTAATAGTCGGTAAGACTTCGTGGACTGAAGAGACATAGCGGTATCGCCCAACGACCTTACATTCATCTACGTCAGAGCATCCCCCATCCAAACTGCCAAATAACTAAATTTTATATATTTAAATATCAGGCTCAGAAATACAACATCTATCCAGTCCATGAACTGCACCTAAAGTGTTAAGTGGTGATGAGAATTCAGACACCAGTGAGGGAGATGCTGAACTATCGGACTCTCTGAACAATCGGACAGAGAATTATCAGCATTTTATTGTATAATAGACCAGGTGTGGACCCGTTAGGCCCGTCCCACAAGGCAATATTCCACCACTGACCCATTGCCCCCAACTGCGCAGGCGTGGCTGAGGGGTTCCCGTTGTGACGCCAGAGATCCCAGTTGTGACGCAAGTCACGGCAAACCTTCCCCAACTGCGCCTCGCCATCCCTCTCCCTACCCCTATCCTTCTCCATTCCCCCTCATCTCCAGCACACCCTCCCCCTCCTCTTCACCCTACCTCTTCTTTCCACTCTCCTTCACCCCTCCTCCCCTCCCTCCCTCACCCTTCCCCTATCCTCAGTCACTCCTTTCATAACCCCCCTCCCCTCCCCACCCCCCACCTCTCCCTTTATCTCCCTACTCCACCATTCCTCCCCTCCCCCTTATCCCTCTCCCTCCTCACCTCCCCCACTGCCCTCCTCTCCCTCTATCCCCCACTCCCTACCACCCCCACTCCCCTCTCCTCCCGCTCTATCCCCCTCCTCTCCCACTCTCCCTCCTCACCTCCCACACTCTCCCCTCCTCTCCCTCTATCCCCCCTCATCTCCCTCTATCCCCCCTCCCCCGCACTCCCTCCTCACCTCCCCCACTTTCCCCTCCCTACCCCCTCCTCTCCCTCTATCCCTCTGCTCCCCACTCCTCACCTCCCCAATCCCATCCCCCACACTGAAAATCACTTTTTTTTAAATGAAACGCCCCCCTATCCCACCCCCCCACCCCACCCCACAATGAAAGTCGCAATGTTTTTATTTTAAATGAAAGTCTCCATGAAAAGTGCATTTTTCTCTAAAATAAACTAAACACAATGTTAGCTGTTAATGAAAACGGAATAATTTGATTAAAACAGCTTTTTAGACAATCGCGATTTTTTATGTAAATGAGATTCGGGATCCCATTGTGATGTCATTGTGATGTTGAACGCGGCTGACGGGTAAGGCAAGTGGAAAAGTGGTTTGAAAAGTGATTTTTGTAAAGTTTAAAATGTCAATAACGTAAAATATACCATCAATGTAAACAAAACTTGTTTCATTTACATCACAGGAAAATAGTGAGTAAGGTGGACAAAAATTGTAGCGCTATCGCGTATCGTTTTGGCTGGGTTTTGGGATCTCACGCACTCATACAAACAAACAAACAGAGAGTTTTAGTAATATAATAATAGATAGATATCTATTGAGAGTCAAGCAATTCAAACCAAATTTATTGATTAAAGATAATGAAGTTAATGATCTATTTCCTTATTTACAGATATAAAAGTACTGCCTCAAAATTGCTCAAGTCTTTCCAAACAGAACAATCGGAAAAGTGGCATCTATAAATATGCTGATGGTTTGGATAAATATTTTGAGGTCTATTGTGATATGGAAACTGAAGGTGGCGGCTGGACGGTCATTCAGTCGCGCAGAGATGGTAGTGTCGATTTTAATCGCACCTGGGCAGATTACAAAAATGGTTTTGGGAACTTATCAACAGAATTTTGGCTTGGAAATGACAAAATACATGTTTTAACAAAATCCAAAAATATGACCTTAAGAATTGAAATTGAAGATTGGGCAGGGGTGCAAAATTATGCCGAATACAGTCAATTTTCTGTTGCAGACGAAAATGACCAATATCGTCTGACCATTGCTGGCTACTCTGGTACAGCAGGTGATGCAATGCACAATGGTAAAAATTATAACCATGATCAACAAAGGTTTACCACCAAGGACAAAGATAATGACATGTACCCTTCAAGTAACTGTGGAGCCTATTATAGTTCTGGTTGGTGGTTTGATGCTTGCATATCAGCCAACCTTAATGGTAAATACTATAAGAAGTTCTATAAAGGGATCCAAAATGGAATTTTTTGGAGCACTTGGTACACGACAAAAACGGAAACTCTGAATGGCTATCGCCATGCTTTAAAAACAGTTAGAATGCTCATCGGGCAGAAACAAATTGTACCATAAGCACAGAACAATAACAAAAGCTTCCAAAAGCAAAAAAAAAATGAATGCTGGAAGTTTAAAATAAAAACAGAAAATGCAGGAAATACTCAGCAGGTCAGGTAGCATCTGCAGATAAAAACAGTAAAGATTTAGGTCAATTACCTTTCATCAGTACTGGAAAAGTGACTTTTTACCCCTGGATTTGAAATATTAATTTTATATCACACCTCCACAAATGCAACTGAGTATTTTCCAAAATGTTTCTTTTTATTCCAGAAGGTTAAATTTTAAAGCATAAAAAATGTCAATATTAAACATTTCTCTTTTGTTGTGGTCTTCTACTATTAGTTGATCTCACCTCACAGTGTACAGACTCACACTGTACAAACAGAGTGAGGTTCATCTCCTATTCATCAAGTTAACTTTCATATCTTTAGCTCCATCTTCAGCATAAACTTCTTGAATACTTTTGGCATTTTGTATTTAGTTCTCACAACGGATCTGCCAAGCTTCACCCTACAGTCGCTCCAAATAATTAACTTTTCTACACACTTCTTGTTGAATCAATCTGCTTAAAAGGTACAAATTTCTGAAGGAACTTTACAGGGTAGAGTTGATCTCAGCCCTAAAACTGGAAGCAGTCTCAAATAATGGATCAGCCATTCAGAACAGGATTTCTTCCCCCAGAGTGTAATGGATCTTTGGAAGACACAGTCCAAGAGAGCTATGACTTTGATGCACCGAGTGTCATAAAGACTAAGATTGATATAATTTTATGTGTTAAAGGCAATCAAGAGATATGGGGTCAGTTCAGGAAATTGCCACTATGTTAAAAGATTGTACGTAATCTTACTGAATGGCTGACAGACATAAAAGGTCAAATAACTTTTTTTTTTAATGTTTATATATTCTAATTGTGATCATCCATCATTCTTCTCTTTTTAATATCCATTAGATCCCCATTCATCAACATGTTAAATGTTACTCTTGCTCATCTTTGGTTCCCCTTATGACCTTGTACTGTTAACCATTCCCATACCACACCACCAGCACTTTTGACAGTGACTTTCCATACATTCATATTGTCTTTTCCCTACCAATAATGGCCTGGAATTTTGCTACTTTTCACACCCTTAAAAGCCACCTCAAACCTCGACTATTTTTATCTTCTTAATTTCTTTGTGATACACTATCTGTTGCTTTTAATATTTAAATTACCTTGTGACGTTAACATTCGATATAAAAGCAAGTTGTTGTTGGGAAGGAGAATTTATTACAGAAAGATATGTACATATGGGTGTAAAATATTTCTACTCATCGTTATAATCGTACACTAGGGAGAACAGGCATTAGGTTCATGTCAAATAATGAGGCGAGCCCCACGCCTCAATTCTGGGCTCATCCTAGATATTGTGCTTCCAGTGCAGTTCCAAATCTGAAGCACAAATTAAATGAATTTCTATCCCCTCATCTTTTAAAGAGGTGCACAGAGACAATTTTAATATATCTATTTCCTATTCTTTTGTATGAGAATTTCAGGAAATTCTTAAGAAAATTGAATAGACTTTATAGTTAAAATACATGAAAGATTTTTTTAGAAAGAAAGCTTCAAACTATATAATGTAAATATTGATTGATCATTTTTGTAACAATAGCCGCATTCCCCTAAATGCAAGCAATAAAATGTATAACATAACTTTTTTGTATGCTAATTAATATTCAAATAGAATCCTTTACCTTTGTACTTTTTCTACTGCTTCAGTATCATGTAATTATAATGTTCATGTGATGACAAATTACTCTGTAATTAATGGTAATGAGAGTTCTATCTGCTGCAATTGTTGCTAATTATGAGAGAAGTATTATTGAAGGAATCAAACTAATACACTGTTGTTTATGAAAGATGAATGTAAAAGCTGATCATAAATATTAACTTGCATAGTGATGTTTTTAATATACGCGTCTAAGACCTTTTACAAATCAGTAAAGCTGAAAAAATTAAAATGTCCTTAATAAAATGAACAATGTGTATTGTGTATGATCTATTCCGTTTACATACATGTCATTTCAAAACAAGATGTTCTTCCAGCATTTTGCCCAACATTTCTCCCTCAACTAGTCACATTCTCTGAGAGTAGGGGGTTTAATATATGCAACTGGCTAAACCAAGCTGTCCAACAATGCCCATCTTGAGTTTCCAGATCTATGTAATTTAACCTCCATTCGTACACCGAGCTCTCTGTCCTCAGCCTTCTTAATTCCCAGAGTATGTCAAGTTCAAACTAACGGAATAGTACTTCACATTCCACTCGATAAACAACAGTACAAACATTGAATTTTCCAATTCCCGTTATCCCACTCTACCGATGTTCCTTTTCCATTCCCACCATACACCAAAGGTCTCCGTTTGCCCATTGGTTACATTTTCCATCCCCCGCCCCCCCCCCCCCCATCTTGTTATCATGTGTGACTACGTCTGTCTAGGCAGTCACACATCTATCTATCTATCTATCTATCTATCTATCTATCTATCTATCTATCTATCTATCTATCTATCTATCTATCTATCTATCTATCTATCTATCTATCTATCTATCTTCTATACATAACTAAAACTCTGATCTTGTGCTCTTCCGGTTTGCGTGGTTTTTTGCGCAAAAACGGTACACAATAGCACTACGATTTTTCACCACGTTACTCACCATTCCCCTGTGCTGCAAGTGCAACAAGTTTTGTTCTGATCGGGGTATATTTTAAAAGTTATCAAGGTTTAAAAATCTTAAAAACCGTGCATGAACAGATTGGTTTCTTCTCCAGTCAGTCAGCGCCACTTAGATTGGTCTCCTCTCCTGTCAGTTAACTCCACGGCCAGGATGGCAACTCCTTTTCCTGCATTGCGGTCTCTCCCGCCTCATTCACAAACTCCTCTCCCCTCCTCACAGTAACTTGTCTACCATCTCCCCCACCACTGGTGGCAGCTGAGGGGGGGGGGGGGGGTTCAGTGGAGCCCCTGGTCCCGTCTCTCTCTCCCTCACTCACCCCTCTCCCCCGCCCTCTGCGGAAATGGCGGTCCTGTCTCCCAGTCCCCCTAGGTGAATGGCTGCGACCATCCATCTCCTCTGCCTCCGCCACTGCAGTAACTTACCCTCACAGCCCTCTCTGAGATCTTCTCCACCAGCTCGTCGAAACTCGTGGTGCCCACCATGACGAACAGCGACTCCATCCCCTCCCACAGCCTGGCCCGGCGGCGGCAGCGAGCAGGCAGGCAGGTAGGCAGGGGCCGAGCGGCAGCAGCGGGCGGGCAGGGCGGGAACAGGCCGAGCGGCGACAGCAGTGGGCGGTCGGGCAGGACAGGAACGGGCTGAGTAGCGGCTGAGCCAGGAGTGAGTGGAGGGAGGGAGGGAGAGTCGGGTTGTAGGGTGGCCGAGCAGTTTGCGCAGAGTTTGAGTCACACACACAGCACGCGCACACACACACACACACACACACACACACACACACACACACACACACACACACACACACACACACACACACACACACACACACACACACACACACACACACACACACACACACACAACACACGAGGCAAACTGGTCCAATCGTCAAGTCAACAGGATCTAAACCACAGCTAACTATGAATGACCTGTTGAGGAAGGAACTGCAGATGCTGCTTTTTATGGAGGGAGGGAGTGACTGAGGGTAGGGGAAAGGAGAGGGAGGGGGAGGTGAGGGATGGATTGGGGGAGGGGAGGAGGAGAGGGGAAAGAAGAGGGAAGGTGAAGAGGGGAAGGGAGCGCTGGGGGATGAGGGGAAATAAGCCTGCAGAGTTGGGGGCTGTGCGTGAATATTGCATTGGGGGAACGGGTTGCATTGGGGCAATGGGTGAGTGGTGGAATATTGTGTTGGGGGAGCAGACCCAACGGGTCTGCACTTAGTCTAGTGTAAATTATTAGATGCAGTCTTGCAAAATAAATGATAGTTACATTTGACAGCCCATATGAAGTTTTGTAAGCTATTCCCAATTCTTAATATTACAAAAGAACAAAAATTAACGATGATGTAAAATGAGCTGCTAATCAAAGTTAAAACTATTCTCAGTGATTTATTCAGGTTGTACATAGTTCCCAGCTCATCTTCAAAGCGTCAGGATATCAACATAAAATTTCGAAGAAAACTTACTTCTTCCAAGCACTGAAAAGCAGGACAGGTAGTTACATCTACAGCTTGGGCCTCTTGAAGATCTATAGATGGAGCAAGAGCTGTGATAGTTTCCTCATCATCTTCATTGATCTCATTTTCAGGTACATGTGGAGCAGCATTTTCCTCTCCACTCATTTTACCTAGAGAATGATTATGTACAAGTACAAAATATGAAAATCATTTATGGAAAATAATAAATGAACATAAATGACAAATGGTTAATCCATTGAAAATTAAAATTAATCAGATGATATGTTATAAGAAGAATATTTGGGTTGAACTGACCACAGATGGGATATTGTCAAGGTAGGTAAATTAACCTTTTCTGATGAGGAATGGTATTACTGGGAAGAATATTTGCAATTTCTAATTTGCTTAGATCGTTGAATTTAGTTTAGAGATCCAGCGCGAAAACAGGCCTTTTGGCCCAGCAAGTCCGTGCCGACCAGCGATCCTCGTACACTAGCAATATCCTATACGCTAAGGACAATTTTACAATTTTAATGAAACCACACAGTCACAGGGAGAACGCACAAACTCCGTACAGACAGCACCTGTAGTCAGGATTGAACTGGAATCTCTGGCGCTATATATAAGGCAGCAACTCTACCGTTGCGTCTCCATGCCACCCCTATTATGGGAATAGATTCTTATAATCCATAATGTTTTGAGATATTGCATTTGCATGACTTTGTATAGAATTTTGTATAGTTTGATTAACATTTTGCGTCTGGATTGCCTCCTCCTCTTTCAGTACCTTCAATTCACAGAATTAGTGCAAAGATTTTTTTGATTTGTTTATCTTTTACTGTGCAATCAATTCCATTATAAAGAGATTTTATTTGAATTAGTTTTCTTCTCTTGATCTCTTCCAAAAATGTGAACCCCTCTTGCCTATTGCTTTGTAAATGGCTGCTGTGCCATGGTTCAAAAGTAATTTGTATTTTCTGCTTCTCTCATTTTACCCCGTGCCAACGACCCTGCCCAGATGTTTACTACTCTACCCAGTGGAGTATCCTTTTTATTTAATCAATTAGACTTTAATAATGGATGTGAATTACAGAACAAATTTTATTGTTTTACTAGACCAAGGGGGACCCGTTGGGTCCTGTCCCCGCAATGCGCAGTTGCCGGGGGGGGGGGGGGGGGGGGGGGGGGGGGGGCTGTGGCGTCATACACACATTAACCTAGCCCCGGTCCCGAGCTAGGCTGCGACAGTCGTGGACTCTGAGGATGGTGAAAAACGGCGGAGGGCCTGCCGATTGTGGCTTGCACGAGGGTAAGCACACTCGCCAGCGTTACAGACGATCGGGCGGGGGTGATGAAGAGGAGGAACCCTCCCGTGACAGGCCAGGTGAGATCGGGATCACCAGCGAGGAAAAGGCATCACGATTCCCCGTATCCTTGCGATCAACAGAGGTAACGCAGGTCTCCATAGACGGCCTCTTCCAGAGGGAGGAATGGCCGCCAGGGCCACCTTCCCATCGCACTGCCCCATGCCCGCGCGACGATAACGACTGCCGTCGCAATGTTCTAGAACCAAGACGAAGCGAGTGCGGACTTCATTTTTAGTGGTTGGGCTGTGGGCGGGGCTGGTGCTGTGGGGGCTGAGGCGTGAGCATACTTAGTGTTGAGCCATTGGGCTGTCGGCAGGGCTGGGCGCTGCGCTGTGGACGGCCGGGCTAGTGGGCTGGGCGGTGCGCTGTGGACAGCCGGGCGAGTGCTAATCAACAGCACAGCGTGAGGCGAAAAAATGACTGTGAGTCGGGGAGGATGGGAGGGGGGCAGGATGGTGGCGTAACTCATGGAAAACAGTGCCCCTGCGCGTTGACAGCAGCTGCTTTAATCCAGAGTGGTGGGGCCACGAGCAAATGCACTGTGACGTCATCAGCTGGCCAGCGGTTACATTTGAAACAAAAGTCAGATTTGTGAACAATTTTTGTAAAAAAGTCGGAAAATAATGAAGCAAATTTACAGAGGAGGGGATTTTTGAAATCATGAGGTGCCTTTACCGGAATATGTAACATTTTCACCGTTTCGGCGTTTGGTTTTCGACATTTGAATCAAAGGCGAAATGACACGCGCACACACACACACACACACACACACACACACACACACACACACACACACACACACACACACACACACACACACACACACACACACACACACACACACTCACACACACACACTCACACACACACACAACACACAGTGTTTTAATAAGTATATGATTTTTGACGCAGGCTGATCTAGACCAGAAGCTCATCTTTCCACCAGAGATCATCACAACTAATCTCAGGCCGGACCTGATCTTGTGGTCAACCTCACAGAAGTCCCTGTACATCGTGGAGTTAACTGTGCCTTGGGAGGCTGCATTTGGTGAAGCGCATGAACGCAAATGTCTGAAGTATTCAGACAGCAGCCGAGGCAGAACAATGTGGCTGGCGTACCCAGGTGCTCCATGTAGAGGTTGGTTGTAGAGGGTTTGTAGCCATGTCAACAACCAGACTCCTGAAGGGAATGGGAGTTCGAGGACAGGCCTTCCGGCAAGCCGTCAGGTCATTGTAAGAGGCTGCCGAGCGAAGCAGCAACTGACTGTGGCTGAAGTGGAAGGACTCCAACTGGGCTGCAAAATGACCAGTAAGAGGGGTAAAACATCATCTACATCCTCCCCCTTGGTCAGATACTCCGCCACTTCAAACTGGACTTCCACTGTTACGCCGATGACACCCAGATCTACCTCGGCACCAAATCCCCCCACAACCCCCCCCCTCTCCCATATCAACACCTGTTTGTCAGCTATAAAAACCTGGATGCAACATAACTTCCTCAAGCTCAACAGCGATAAAACAGAATTCCTCCTCATAGGCTCCAAATCGACACTCAGCAAAATCAATAACCCCACTCTCACCATCGACGGCACCACTGTCTCCCCATCTCCCCAGGCCCGCAACCTTGGCGTGATCTTTGATTCCACCCTCTCCCTTGAGCCTCACATCCGCCATGTCATTAAAACCTCCTTCTTTCACCTCCGCAACATCGCCAAAATCAGACCCTCTCTCACACCTCCCGCTGCTGAAAGACTCATCCATGCCTTCATCTCCTCCCGACTGGACTACTGCAACTCACTTCTCCTTGGCATCAGCTCCACCTACATCAACCGACTCCAACAGGTCCAGAACGCAGCCGCCCGACTCATCACCCACACCAAATCCTGGCATCACATCACTCCACAGTCCTCAAACAACTTCACTGGCTTCCCATCTCCCACCGGATCACCTACAAAATCCTGGTCCTCACCTACAAAGCCCTCCACCATCTAGCCCCCCCATATCTCACTGACCTCCTCTCCCCCTACCAACCCTCACGGTCCCTCAGATCCACATCAGCCGGTCTCCTCTCCATCCACAAGTCCAACCTCCGCAGTTTTGGGGACAGAGCCTTCTCCAGGGCAGCTCCCAAGCTCTGGAACTCCCTCCCCCAACTGATCCGCAATTCCGTGTCCCTCACCATCTTCCAGTCCCACCTCAAGACCCATCTCTTCACCTCTGCCTATCCTTAGCCCCACGTCCCCCTCCCTTTTCATCTGTGCTTGAATTGCCTCATATTGTGTTTTGAATTAATTCTGTCTTTAATTTGTGTACTAGTCATGTCTCTACTATTTATTTCATTCCGCTTACATGTTTTTCCTCTACTTGCTAAATTTTTGTAAGGTGTCCTTGAGACTCTTGAAAGGCGCCCATAAATAAAATGTATTATTATTATTAATATTAAAACGGAGGGGAGCGCACCTGAGATGCCAGGTGTTGCTGTTGAGCCCTCTGGAGGTGTCGTGGGCCTATCAACGAAACACCAAGGAAGGAAGGTGCCCACCTGATGACCCCATTGAAGACTTTACCCCTACCCCCACTCAAGATATTAAGAAGGTGCCAATTATAGTAGGGATTGTAATATCAAGTCCTATAAGCTCAACTGCTAACTTGCCACCCCCCACCATTATCTTGTTCATGTTCCAAAGTCTCCAAACTCTGTAAAGTTTGGGGTTTGTGGTGGTGGGGGATATAAAAGACTTACTGCAACAGTCTAATTTAAATGTTTAAGAAACAACTACAGATGCTGGAACAATCGAAGGTAGACAGAAAATGCTGGAGAAACTAAGCAGGTGAGGCAGCATCTATGGAGAGAAGGAACAGGCGATGTTTTGGGTCGAGACCCTTCTTCAGACGGATGTCGGGGGGGGGGGAAGAGAGAGGAATTAGGTGGAGACAGTAGGACGTGGGAGAACTGGGAAGGCGGGGGGGAAGGAGGTAGAAAGCAAAGGCTTTTCTCCCTTGCTTTCTTCCTCCTTCGCCTCGCCCTTCCCAGTTCTCCCATAAGTCCAATTGTCTCCACCTACTTCCCTTCTCTTCCCCCCCCGACATTAGTCTGAAGAAGGGTCTTAACCCGAAACGTCCTTCTCCATACATGTGGCCACACCCGCTGAGTTTCTCCAGTCTAAGTTAAATGATAGTTAAATGATATCCCACATTAAGTCAGAATGAAATATTTAAATTCAATATATAAATGCTGAAAAAATGCAGTATGTTTATCAGCATTTTTGTGGAGACAAAAACAGATTTAATAATTCATGCTGGGAATCTCTCATTAAAAGTCAATTCTTATCAGTTTTAACCAATGTAAAAAAAGTTACGTTGATTCAAACAAACAGGCCATAATGCATGTCAAATATCTATTAGAATTTTTAATCATCTTTGTGGCTTTCCAATTAATTCCCCATCCCTAAGTGCCCTTGGGAGAATAGTGGTGCGTCATCTTCATGAGCAACTACGGTCCTTCTGGTGAAGATATTCCCACAATGCTGTTGGACATGGTGTTCCAAGATATAGGCTCAGGTTGCAGCTTTGGGACTGAGCAAGAATCTGCTGTGCATATTGTGGATACACACTGCAGCCATTGAGGGAAGACATTGACGGGAATGAATGTTTAGAGTGGTTAATAGGGTGCCAATTAAATGAGCTGTTAAGATGATGTTGCGTTTCTTTACCTGTTGGTGCTACATTCATCCAGGCAAGGGGAGTGATTTCAATCAAGTATGTAGCCTCATATTCCATGCACAAGTGACTACAGATGCTGGAATTTTGAGCAACAAAACATAGAAACATAGAAAATAGGTGCAGGAGTAGGCCATTCGGCCCTTCGAGCCTGCACCGCCATTCAATATGATCATGGCTGTTCATCCAACTCAGTAGCCTTCTCTCCATACCCCCTGATCCCTTTAACCACAAGGGCCACATCTAACTCCCTTTTAAATATAGCCAATGAATTGGCCTCAACTACCTTCTGTGGCAGAGAGTTCCAGAGGTTCACCACTCTCTGTGTGAAAATTTTTTCCCTTTATCCTTAAACTGTGACCCCTTGTCCTGGACTTCCTCAACATTGGGAACAATCTTCCTACATCTAGCCTGTCCAACCCTTAAGAATTTTGTAAGTTTCTATAAGATCCCCCCTCAATCTTCTAAAATAAACTACTGTAGGAACTCAGCAGGTCAGGTAGCATCTATGGAGGGAAATTGACTTTTTGGGTTGGGAGCCTGCCTGCCCCACTGAGTTCCAATCAGTTCGTCTTTTGCTCAAGATCTCCTATTCTGTCTAAACGTATAACCCATGAGTTAACTCACATTTGTTGTTACGATAGAAAATCCCAATTGGCTTCTCTGACAAAAACATTTCAAGTTTGGCAAGGTTACGAGGAAAGAATCATATTGAACAGGCAGCAGCAAATATACTGATATAATGGGTGCTGAGTTTTGCATTACTAGATCGATTGCCTACTATTCAAGAACCATTTATCAACCCAAGTACCTACTGCCACCCAGTGTAAATTTATGCTAGTTCATTATCATAACTCAAAAGAAATGAGATCTCACTCTATTACAGCGTTACTCGTCGACTAGATGGAAAAATATTCAAGATTGTACACAATGCAAGCTTTCTATAAAGCCTTGGTAAATGAGGAATCAATGGTTATTAAAGGGAATATAATGAGGATTTGTACATAGAGAATGTAATATGTGTATGACAGATGGAAATAGAACGTGGAAATCGGAAAAATTTGAAAGGGAAATTGGAAAATCTGATTTTGTATTTTAGATGCTGAAATTTTTAGCATTCAGGAAATAAAAGTAATATCTATATTGCTTTTCAATTTATCACGAAAGCTTGGCAGAGTGAAGTAGATATTGGCAGGACAGATTGATGGAAGTAATGAGTAAAATTCATTTTGAAGCAAAGAGAGGGACATTGAGCAGAGATATGGCTAATCTGATACAGGAGAATTATTGGAAATTGTGAAAATAAAGAAACTTGTAGTGAGATACAAACAATAGGTGAGTCTGACATGTCAGGGAATCTGAATGAATTTGTTTTACTGCATTAGATGTGGTGGGAGATTGCAACCTTCACGTGATCCACCCTCTTTCAACTAATGCAATCAACCCGACATGCACAAACAAAAAGATCAAATAGAACAAGTTGACCTGCAACTAGCTGTGCACGCTATACGCAAGAAGAATGCATTAGATTCCAGATCATGTGACAAACTACAATTAACTTAATCATGACGTGAAGTCTGGGTGAAAGGGGAAAGTTTGACAGAGAACAAAGTGTCCCAGTATCAAGGAGAAAGGATTTTAGGATATTGTTGTGGTAAAATATTTAAAGAGTGGGAACCATGAGGCAGTAGGTTGAAGGGCCAAGGAGAAGAGAATGAGGAATATGGTAACTGAACTGTACTCTGATGGGGAGGGGATTTATTTATATATATCAGGTGCAATCAGGAACTCTTGGAATTGGGGCAGAACCTGTTAATACTATCATTCTATCTATCTATCTATCTATCTATCTATCTATCTATCTATCTGTCTATCTGTCTGTCTGTCTGTCTGTCTGTCTGTCTGTCTGTCTGTCTGTCTGTCTGTCTCCTATTAAAACTCTGTGTGTGTGTGTGTGTGTGTGTGTGTGTGTGTGGAGGTGTATGTCAGATTTGGCCTTTGATTCCTTGGTCCGCCAGCACCACACGCTGAAACTCCGTCATTTTTTCCATTTCGCTAGCTAATTCACTTTTACATTCACTCATGCACTCCTCAAAACATTTGGACATTTTTATGTACACGTTTTTTAATAAAATCCTCCACCCCCACCACCCCCCCCACCCCGTCACTCATTTTGTCGCCTCCTGCTGACCAGCGACCATAACGCCTGCTGACGCCCGGCTCTGCTCGAAAAAGTTTCGGTATTTTTCCCTACCGCTGGTGCCCGGCCCGGCTCTGTCACGTTGCCTCAAGCCAAACATCGGATGTTCAGGGAACAGCCAGCGTGTCAGAGCCGGAGTGTCAGAAGCGCCGAGGATGCAAGGCCTCACTGTCTCTGATGGGGCCGCTTTCACAGACTTTACCGTCAGCGGCACGGACAACTTCGGATTCAGCGGCAGAGTGGCTCCATTAATGCATTCATTCCACAGTGAGTTCAGTTCGGTAACAACACCCCCCTCTTCCCCTCCCCCCCCCCCCTCCCTCCCCCCCTCCCCGTACTCGGGGTCTGAAGCACGTTCGGGGACCAGGCCCAACGGGTCTGCACTTGGTCTAATATCTATTATAACTCTGTGTGTGTGTGTGTGTGTGTGTGTGTGTGTGTGTGGGTGTGTGTGGATGTGTGTGTGTGTGTGGGTGTATGTCATTTTCCCTTTGAAACGTATTTTCTCGAAAACCAGACTCAAATACGCTGAGATTTTTACATATTTCGGTGGCGATTTTACTTACGATTTCGGAAATCGACTCCTCCCTAAATTTGATCAATTATTTCCCCAGATTTTTAATAAAATTGTTCACAAAACGGACTGTTTTTTAAAAATCAAACCGTTGTGGTAGCTGCGGCAGCTGCAGACGTCACAATGCCCTTGCTCGCGGCACCGCCCCCCCCATGCACTCGATTAAAGCAGATGCTCTCAACGCGCAGGCGCACTTTTAACCCCCCCCCCCTCCTCCTCCCCTCAGTCATTTTTTTGCCTCCCGCTGTGCTGCGGATCAAAGATCGAGAGGCAGTAATGGCCGTCAGGGCCACCTTCTCATCACGTGCCCCGCGCGACGATAACAGCTGCTGCCGCCCCCCCCCCCCCCCCCCGGCTCTGTCATGCTGGCGGAAGCCACGATCGGATGGTCCCCCCGCTGCTTTTCACTGTCCTCACATCGCTCCGTGCCTTGCTGCCGGCCCGCAGACTCACTCGGGACCACGCCAGCCCGCCCACTCCCCTCTCCCCGTACTCGAGGTCTGAAGCGTTCGGGAATCGGTCCTTTGTGACGACCCGGAGATAGCCGGCTGGCTCCGGGGGTACAGAGAGGATGCGCCGAGGATGCGAGGCTATGGAGCTGAGGCTGACTCTGAGGCCCTACCCCTCTCCTCCCTCCCTTCTCTTCCACAGCCTAACCCCTAAAAAAGAAGTCCGAGACCAAACATAGGCTTGGCGACCGTTTTGCCAAACACTTGCACTCGGTCCATCAAGGCCTGCTGTATCTCCCAGTTGCTACTAACCATTTAATTCCCCTTCCCATTCCCATACTAAGCTTTTTGTCTTAGCCTGCCTCCATTGCCGGAGTGAGGCCACATGTAAACTGGAGGAATAGCACCTCATATTCTGGCTTGGGTAGTTTACAACTCAACGGTATGAACAGTGAATTTTCCAATTTTAGGGAACTAACCTATAAACAACCACTTTTTTTCCTTCCCCCTCTTTCCTGTGCCCCACCTGGATTCACATCCATTTCTCCCCTTCCTCTGCCTTCACAATTTCTTCATCTTCTATCCTTATCTCACACTTTTTGTCTTTTCATCTCTGGCATCTGTCCCACCATCTGCCTATCAAAAAATCCCACCAACTGTATCCTCCTATTACTCGAGCACTAAGTGCATCTTTTGTAAGCCGACATTCTCGAACACCAAGAACAACTCGCATATCACGTAACTTTGTACGCTTTACAGGCAATCAGAGTAATTGGCATTTCGGTATATAAAATACATTGTGGCAGAAGTTTAAATTGTTGGATAAATCGATGGAATCACTGCCGCCGAAAATGGACTAGAAAGGGGGGAGGGGGGGACGTTCCCCTCAATCTTCCCTCAAATGGGGGTTCACGAAAGTTTAAGCTTCTATGTTTCTAAGCGCAGACTTTGACGGCGGGTGTGCAGTTCTGGGGAATGGGGGGGAAGTGGAGATGGGAAGCGAACGTCTGGATTAAGCAGCGTTGATTTTGCTCGCACATGACACGCGTAAACGGTATATTTGTAAACTTAATCTTTGTCCGCTTACTGTGACTCTGTATTATTCAAAATACTTTGAACACTTCGAGACCCGAGGCGTCAGTTGTACTTCACAAGCTGCTTTTCCTTCAACTGTCCTGTCCGGCCCACGGCTTCTCATCGTTTACTGCCAGCGTCCACTGGTCTCCACGGTAACCATTCTCCTCCCTCCTGCCTCCCAGTTGGCCAGACGGCGCCGGCCTGGGGACGCGGACAAAGGGAGGAACTGCAGTTGCCGGTTTAAACCGAAGACACTTAGGGCCAAAGATTATAGAGGCTCTGCTATAAGATCTTTGCTTAGGGCTCCTCTAGTATCTTTGGTTTAAACCGAAGATCGACACAAAATGCTGCAGGAAATCAGCGGGACAGGTGCATCTCGGGAGAAAAGGAATGGTTTCGAGCAAAGATTATAGAGGAGCTCCTCTATAATCTTTGGTTGCGAGACCCTCGTCAGACTGAGAGTCGGGGAAATGGAAAAGGAGAGATATAGAACAAATGAACGAAATAAATGCAAAAAAAAAGTAACGATGATCAAGGAAACTGCCCATTGTTGGCTGGTGATAGGGTGATTCATCAGTAAGTGTAAGTTATCCAGACAATGAAACCCACCAGGACGGTAGTACAACAACTAGGGTGATCCCTGGGGAGAATACCCCGCAATGTTCAAACTAAACAAGGCATCTTTATGTATCTTAAATATAATGTATTCACCAATAAACAATATACATATGGACCACCGTATCTTCAATCTGAACCCTAGCTCTGTATATATTTAGGAAAGGAAATGTCGAGTTGTATCAGTGTTAAACGATATTTTGGGTGCAGCTCTTTCGCTAAGCCTGCATGCTGTTGAGAAGTTCATGATGTTTTGAAATGAAACGTTTTAGTGTGTGGATGTTCAGTCACCTATCGGCAAATCTTTGCAAACTTAGCTGAAGAAGGGTCTGGACCGAAGCGCCACCTATTCCTTTTCACCAGAGATGCTGCCCAAATATACTAGAGCTCCTCTATATTCTTTGATGCTGCCTGTCCCACTGTCTAGCTTTTTGTGTCAGACTTGGACTCTATTTTGTTGTCATGGTTGGCCAGGGCCCTGCGCGGAATGCTGGGAATTGTAGTCTACCCACGACCAGGACGGACGGACGGAGAGTGCGCAGACTTCAGCTCCCAACAACCTCTGCTTGCCGATCAAAACAAAAACAACTACAGCCGCCCTTTAACGAAGAGGCTTTTTACAATTATTCTGGCGCAACATGACATTTCTGGTTGTATTTTGCCGCAGAGCCAGTCGAGCGGTGTTGCTCAAAGAGGGGCTCGGCGTGACTAGTCACTGCTTTCTCCGTGCAGTGGCCCGAAGGCCTGTGTCAGCTACTCGAAGCCTCAGCTCCAAACAGAAAGGCACGGTGCTAAAACGCTGGACTTTACTGGTGGATCCTTTCAGCTCTTTAAAGGTCCGCCTGCCCTGCGATGTGTCCGTGAAGGCGCTGGATCCGCACGGTTATCCGGATGCTGATCGCGTTTTTGTGGAGCTTCTTTCCCCCAACCAAGCTGAAAACGTGGACGATGTTCAGGTGCAGTACGACAAGGCTCTGAAACAGATGGTGGTGGCTTCAGAGAACGTCAGTGGTGATGCTCGTATTGTTTTGGTAACTCCGGTAAAGTTTGGTGAGTATTTATTTGCGTTTCAATACGACACGACCCCCCTGAAGAGGAAGGGGAGAGGAGTCCAATGCCTTCAGTTAAAATTCTGTTTACCAATTCAAAAACTATTCGTGTTAAACGCAATATTATTGCAGTCTTTGTTATCTCTATTAGCTATCATCCTTATCCTTAAGCTGTGACCCCTTGTCCTGGACTTCCCCAACATCGGGAGCAATCTTCCTGCATCTAGCCTGTCCAACCCCTTAAGAATTTTGTAAGTTTCTATAAGATCCCCTCTCAATCTCCTAAATTCTAGAGAGTATAAACCAAGTCTATCCAGTCTTTCTTCATAAGACAGTCCTGACATCCCAGGAATCAGTCTGGTGAACCTTCTCTGCACTCCCTCTATGGCAATAATGTCCTTCCTCAGATTTGGAGACCAAAACTGTACGCAATACTCCAGGTGTGGTCTCACCAAGACCCTGTACAACTGCAGTAGAACCTCCCTGCTCCTATACTCAAATCCTTTTGCTATGAAAGCTAACATACCATTCGCTTTCTTCACTGCCTGCTGCACCTGCATGCCCACTTTCAATGACTGGTGTACCATGACACCCAGGTCTCGCTGCATCTCCCCTTTTCCTAGTCGGCCACCATTTAGATAATAGTCTGCTTTCCTGTTTTTGCCACCAAAATGGATAACCTCACATTTATCCACATTATACTGCATCTGCCAAACATTTGCCCACTCACCCAGCCTATCCAAGTCACCTTGCAGTCTCCTAGCATCCTCCTCACAACTAACACTGCCCCCCAGCTTAGTGTCATCCGCAAACTTGGAGATATTGCCTTCAATTCCCTCATCCAGATCATTAATATATATTGTAAATAGCTGGGGTCCCAGCACTGAGCCTTGCGGTACCCCACTAGTCACTGCCTGCCATTGTGAAAAGGACCCGTTTACTCCTACTCTTTGCTTCCTGTTTGCCAGCCAGTTCTCTATCCACATCAATACTGAACCCCCAATGCCGTGTGCTTTAAGTTTGTAAACTAATCTCTTATGTGGGACCTTGTCGAAAGCCTTCTGGAAGTCCAGATACACCACATCCACTGGTTCTCCCCTATCCACGCTACTAGTTACATCCTCGAAAAATTCTATAAGATTCGTCAGACATGATTTACCTTTTGTAAATCCATGCTGACTTTGTCCAATGATTTCACCACTTTCCAAATGTGCTGCTATCCCATCTTTAATAACTGACTCTAGCAGTTTCCCCACTACCGATGTTAGACTAACTGGTCTGTAATTCCCCGTTTTCTCTCTCCCTCCCTTCTTAAAAAGTGGGGTTACGTTTGCTACCCGCCAATCCTCAGGAACTACTCCAGAATCTAAAGAGTTTTGAAAGATTATTACTAATGCATCCACTATTTCTGGAGCTACTTCCTTAAGTACTCTGGGATGCAGCCTATCTGGCCCTGGGGATTTATCGGCCTTTAATCCATTTAATTTACCCAACACCACTTCCCGGCTAACCTGGATTTCACTCAATTCCTCCAACTCCTTTGACCCGCGGTCCCCTGCTATTTCCGGCAGATTATTTATGTCTTCCTTAGTGAAGACGGAACCAAAGTAGTTATTCAATTGGTCCGCCATATCCTTGTTCCCCATGATCAACTCACCTTTTCTTCCTATTAGCTATCATGTTTTCTTCACGCGCAAATATAATGTGGGCAAGTTATTTTGGGAAAGGCACCATCGACATTTTATAACTAACAAAATAAAAAGAATGGGGGGGGGGGGGTGGAATAAAGCATTAAAACACGTATAATAGTCCGCCACAAGCGAGATTCTTAGTTAGTTTCAAAAGTAAGTGGGAGTGGCACAAGAGACTGCAGATGCTGGAATTTTGATCAAAAATGTGCTGGAAAAACAACGGGCCAGGCTGCATCTAAGGAGGGAATGGGCAGATGATGATTCGGGTCGGGACATTTCTTTAGACTTCGAAGAGGGGTTCCGCCCGAAATGTCTGCCAAATTTCCTCCAGCACCTTTTTTTTTAGCTCAAAAGTAATGGGTTTTTTTGTGAAGTTTTCCTTGTTTTCTGTGGAGTTCCAGCATTTTTGGACCATTATCTTTTGTATCAGGTTGTATTAGGATCACTTTTACAGAACGGAAACAGGCTCGTTGGACCACAGTGCATGCCATCATCCGTTATAATAAGTTCTATGTTATCCCACTCTCGCATCCACTGACTGCACATAATTTTACAGATGCCGTTTAACCCATAGACCAAAAAGTCATAGTCATACAGCGTGGAAATAGGTTATTCGTCCCAACTTTCCCACGCCGATCAACATACCACTTCTACACTAGTCCCACCTGCCTGCGTTTAGCCCATATCCTTCTAAACCCACCCTATCCAATGCATGTACCTATCCAAATGACTTTTAAATGTTGCGATAGTACCTGCCTCAACTACTTCTTCTTCTTAAGCCCTTTGCTCCTCCAGGAAGCATAGTTCATTGACAAATGTCCTCCACCTTACTCGGTTGTTGGCAGTTCTTTCGAGATCTCCCCAGTTGAGCCCACTCTCAGACATTTCTGTCTGGACACCTCTTCCAGTTGTTCCTGGGACGACCTCTTTTCCTTTTTCCTTTGGTGTTCCATTTCAGGGTTTGCCGGGTGATGTTTGTGGTAGGTTTCCGGAGGGTGTGTCCAATCCAACTCCATTTTCTCCTTGAAAGTCAATTAGTTCCTGGCTTGTTCCTCTAGAGCAGTGCTGTGCATAAGGATAGGGTTGCTGGTCCGTGAGTGGATCTTCATCACCTGTGTCTAAACTACCTCCTCTGGTAATTGATAGCATTCACCCAGCAGAGTTTGTGTAAAGACAAAGTTGCCCCCTGGGTCCCTCATCCCAGCTTATCAGGCAACTGAACCATACTATCAACAACTAAAGAGTGGTCCTGAGCTAGTATTTACCTCACTGGAGACCGCGGACTATATTTATTCAGACTTTACTGGACTTAATCTTATATTAAACGTTATTCTTTTTATCATGTATCCGTGTATTGTGGACGGGTCGATTGTAATCATGTACAGTGCATTCAGAAAGTATTCAGACCCCTTCACGTTTTCCACATTTTGTTACGTTACAGCCTTATTCTAAAATGGATTAAATTCTTTTTTTTCATCTATCTACACACAATACCTCGTAATAAAAAAGGGAAAACAGGTGTTTAGAAATTTTTGCCTGGGCGGGTATTGGTTGGTTCTCCGGTCGAGGAAGAACCGGAGGCTTTGAGACCATCCTGGTGGGGGATGGAGGTGTAGAGTGACTGGACGTCCATGGTGAAGATGAGGGGATGGGGGCCAAGAGAATGGAATGCCCGGAGACGACGGAGAGTGTCGTCTTATCGAGTGAGATAGCAATCAGCACGGGAACACCTCAAGGCTGCATGTTCAGCCCCCTGCTGTACTCACTCTATACTCATGACTGCGTAGCACGTCATAGGGCAAACTCCATCAAGTTCACCGACTACACCACTGTTTGGGACTTATCACTGTTGGAGACGAGTCAGAGGATTTGATTTGATTTTGATTTGATTCAATTTATTGTCATTGCACTTTTCAGTGCAACGAAATGGTTTAGCCTGCAGTCATAACATAGAATAAATAACAAACACTCAACACAGTTTAAAGTCCCAAAGTCATTGTCTCTTCCCTCCTTGCTCTCCCTCTGCGCTGAGGCAATCCAAGCCTCCGATGTTGTGACCCCGCCGGGTGATGGTAGGTAAGTCCCGCGGCTGAATCCGTGCTCCGCGAACGGGCCGGTTCAAATTCCGCGGCCCGGGGCGGTCGAAGCTGCTGAAGCTGCCGTCCTCCAGTCCAGCGGACGCAGCTGTAGTTGCGGGAGCTCCGGAAAACAGGACTCGAGCTCCCGATGATGTCGTCCACTGGCCCGCGGCCGAGCCTCCGAGGCTCCAAAGTCGGGTCGGAAGTTGTGTCGCACCGCAGCCACAGCCCCGAAGTCGGCCAGCCTCGCGTTGGTAAGTCCTGGCTCTGCCTCCGCAGCCTCGAGGTCGGTCGCAGTTGGAGGCCGCCAGCTCCGCGATAGGCCTCAGCGCAGACGGACCCGGAGACGGGGGATACAGCAAGAAAGGTCGCATCCCCCCCCCGAAGGAAGAGTTATAAAACATGTTACACCCACCCCCCCCCCCCACACATACACAACTAAATAAACCGAATTAAACTGTAAAAACGGGACAAGAGAAAACAAAAAACAGAAAAGACAAACGGACTGCAGGCGAGCCGCAGCTGCAAGGCAGCGCCGCCACTTCCGGATAGAAGTGAGATTGACCGACTGACCAAATGGTGCCAGCACAATAACCTGGCTCTCAACATCAGCAAAACCAAGGAACTGATTGTGGACTTGGAAGGGGTAGGATGGGGTCCCGTATATATCAACGTGGTGGAAAGGGTCAAGAGCTTCAAATTCCGGGGTGTGCATATTTCCAAAGATCTCTCCTGATCCCAGAACACTTCTTCTTCCTCGCGTCGGGCCATCTTCTAAATCACGTCTTTCCGGTCGGTCAGTGACGGTTGACGGTCGGTGGTTGCAGAACTGGCTACTTCGGTCAGTTACTGAGGTACAGTTTTTGTCGTCAGCATTGCCCGGGATGCGCCACGTAGAGGCTTCTGCTTGCATCCCGTCCCAGAACACTGATGCAATCATAAAGAAAGCACATCAGCGCCTCTACTTCCTGAGAAGATTACAGAGAGTCGGTATGTCGAGGAGGACTCTCTCGAACCTCTACAGGTGCACAGTAGAGAGCATGCTGACCGGTTGCATCGTGGCTTGTTTCGGCAACTTGTGTGCCCAGGAGCGGAAAAGACTGCAAAAAGTTGTAAACACTGCCCAGTCCATCATTGGCTCTGACCTCCCTACCATCGATAGTCGCTGCCTCAAAAAGGCTGGCAGCATCTATCATCAAGGACCCACACCATCCTGGCCACACACTCATCTCTCCGCTGCCTTCAGGTAGATTGTCCTATCTGGGACACATGACAATAAACTCTCTTAAATCTTGAGGTGTACAAAATCATGAGAGGAATCGGGTAAACGCACAGAGTTTCTTGCCCCGTCAATTGAGAGCCATAAGGTGAGGGAGAAAAGGTTTAATAGGAATCTAAAGGGTAACATTTTTATACAGAGTGGTGAGGCAGGCAGAATCGCAATGTTTAAGAAACATTGAGGATAGGATGGGTTTCGAGGGATATGGGCCAAATGTAGGCTGGTGGGACTAGATGGGACATGTTGGTCAGTGTGGGCATCGGGCCAAAAGGCCTGTTTCCTCTACACATGACTCTATGACTAAAACAAAAAATACTTTGCAGGTCTTCCAGCATTTGTGGAAAGAAGTGGAGATATTGGTTAGATCAAAGACCCTTCGCCAGAAGTGGAAAAATAAGTTTTAAGATGCAGAGAGGATGGTCGATGGATAGGGCAATGTCAATATTTCTTATCTTTTTCCTATTCATTGTACATAACTTATTTTCCCAATTGAAAGATTTTTAACATGATACATTAATTGTATTTCTCTTTCCATAGATGCTACTTTACCTACTGAGTGTTTTCAATGCTTTCTGTGTTTACTGCAGATTCCCAGCATCTACAGTTTGCAGATTTTTCAAATGTACTGTTCAGTATGTTGTGATGTTGATTAAAAACATTTGATTCATCTTTTTTTTTGCAGATCTCGATATTAGCACATTCAATAAAGGATGCGTTAAAATAAAACAAATGGAGAGTGATATCTGCTATGTGGAAACTGAGAGAGGGCACAGTATCTTGAATTCATTAAAGGTACAAGTAAATTATCTGATTTTTTTTTTTTTTGAGTTGGAAGACAATATTGTTGGGGGGTTTTTAATGCTATGTCAAGATTATTATTGCTTTTAAGTAAAGGAATGAGTGTGTATTGTTTAATTGAAAGTTATTATAGCATTGTGGGAGACGTAGAACATTTCTTTAAATCCATAAAATCTATACAAGATCTATACCAGAAGAAAAGATGCTTAAGTTCTTCGAACAATTGGGAGAAATCCTCTTTTCAGTTACTCACCTCTGGTTTCACAAGATACTTAGTGAAGCAATATCAAATAATATTTAATAGCAACCACATGGAGATATTATGACAGCAACATCAAAGAGATGGTGGGGGAATATTTTAAATGAGAGAGTAGTTTAAAAATGTAATTCTGGAGCCTAAAACTTAAGCAGCTAAAGAAATGTGTGCCAGTGGTGGATCAACTAGTGAACTGATGACTTACCAAGTGACTGGGATTGAAAGAAAAGAAAATCATATTGGACTTTAAATCTAAGACATGTTTACATGACTTGCATTGGAGTTGTAGATTTTATAGTAATAATATACTTCACATCCTTAATGCTGATCAGAAATATCAGTAATATAATATACAGTACTTTTCTGTTGCCTAGAACAATACTTTTATGGTGTTAATAATTCTTTATAAACGTCAATTGTCGATGCTTCCTACCTCAACATCGGCTTCTTACTGTTTGTACTGAGTGATGATTTTGAGCATTAGTGTGCAGGATCTCCATCAGGCTGCTACTACGTACAGAGAATTAAAGCTGGGGATGGAATTTTACTGAAGTGATAGCTGTGAATCTGATTTAGGATCCTAACGTCTCTGGAAGTTACGATACAATGTAAGTGAATAATCATTACTTGCCAGTGTGAAATGGTCTCAATATTATAGATTTTGTTAGATGAAAAGAAATAGATTTAATTGTTCTCAAACAATCTAGTTAATAGCAAATCTATAGAAACATAGATCCTACGAGTAAAAGATTTGTTAGAAAATTGGCCATTGACTAAATCACTGTTTTAGACATTGGGTCATTTGTTCCAATAAGTAATAGTCATAAAGTAGGAAAACTGGCCCATTACGTCTGCTCCAATTCCCATATTCCACATTACCAATGGTGAGATTGTTCAACGAAAGAGATCATTTAGGCATTTTTTGCTTATTTACCAGACAACACCAGACAGAATAACACAGCCCATTTGATGGCACTAAAAGTAGTTAGTTGCTGCCTGTAGTTCCAGCATCCCCAGTTTGATTCTGATATTTGTCAGTTTGCAATTTGCCATGACCAGATTGGGTTTTCCACAAGTGCTCAGGTTTTCTCCCTCATCCCAAAGATGTGTGGAAATGAGGAATTGTAGATGCCGATTTACAAAAAAAGAAACAAAGTGCTGGAGTAGCTCTGGGTCAGGCAGCATCCCTGGAGAACATAGACAGATGACATTTTGGCTCATGATTCTTCTTCATACTGAATGTAGGGGGGAGGTGTAAAGAAAACTGTAAGAGGCGAGGCAGGACAAAGCTTAGCAGGTAATAGCTGAACACAGGCGGCGGCGGCGGGAGGAGGGGATGGTTGGACAAAGGCCTGAGATGTACAAAAAAAAAACAAGGTTTTGTGAGACGAAGTTTGAAGAATTGTGAATTACGAAGCCAGATGAAGTAGGGGGATGGGAAGAAATAGGTGTGAATCCAGGAGGGGCACATGGGAGAGGGATAAGAAAGGGAATGTGGGGAAGAAGGGGGGGGGGTTATTAGAGATTACCTAAAATTGTAGAATTCAATATTCATTCTGTTGAATTGCAAACTATCCAAGCAGAATATGATGTATGAGGTGCTGTTCCTCCAGTTTATGCTTGGTCTCACTCTGGCAATGGAAGAGGCCCAGAACAGAGAGGTCAGTATGGGAAGGGGAGTTAAAATAGTCACCAACCAGGATATCTGGTAGGTTTCGGCAGACCAAGCCCAAATGTTCATTAAAACAGTAGCTGGCTGAATCAATGCTTGGTGTGTGGGTTGATTGATTGGCCACTGTAAATTGCACTTAACATATAAGTGAGTGGTAGAGTCTAGGGACATTCAGGAAAATGTATAGATTATAGAATTGGATCAACATTAAATGGGTTCTTGATGGTTGGTGCTGACTCGGTGGGCTAAATAAAGGTCCTGGTTCCATACTGGTGGACTCTGACTTTGAGGATAGATTTGTTGAGCTGCACCTAAATTACTGGAGTTTGCCATTAGATGGCATTATTTCCATACATACAACAATAGATTATTAAATGACATTTGCTAAATTGTCATTTAAAATAGGTATCAAAATCGCATTCTTAACTGATAATTGCGTCGAACAAAGGTGTTTCTGTACACAAAGGCCTTTCAGGTTTATACATGTGTGGATTTAAGAGGTACTGTTGAAGAAGCCGTGGTAAGTTGCTTCATTGCATTGACAGAGAATGAGCCATTGTACATCCAGTTAATTTTCTCTCTCAATGTAAATGAGGAGATGCACTTTGTCTTCTCGTCTGGAAAACTATAACTCTATACTTTGGATGGAACTCTCGTTCTCCCATTCACACTTCAAAGATTTGCAATGTTTCCTTACTGAGCACCAAGAGTTCACTCCCCATACCCGCAATTTTCTGACCTAACGATAATCTTGGAACAATTAGTCTTTATAATTGCGTTCAATTAATTGCCTCTCACCTTTCAAACTTTACTATGCCTCCATTTTCCCCACTTTGAACTGGGCTGAGACTTTTTCTTTACTGTCTCCATTATTGCTGTCTTTTACTTTGCACGGTCATTGACGTTTAATAGTAAGATTAAACGAGAACTTACCAGTTTGAAGTTTGATCTGTATTTTATGAGGAGTTACGATGAGGGATTACGTGAAGAACCCCGCCAGGACGCATGCGTGTCATTCTTCAAATCACGGACAACTGTAATGACTAAACATAGTAAGATTAGAGAAGAGATACCAGTTAAGTATATGATCAAGGGTGGGAGCGGAGGGCACGTAATCCCTCATCGTAACTCCTCATAAAATACAGATCAAACTTCAAACCGGTAAGTTCTCGTTTAATCTTACTATTTTACTTCGGAGTCACGTGAGTGACTACGTGAAGATTTTAAAGCTCTGTGATTTCATGCCGTGGAAACGAGTCCATGCATCACGTCTGCCTTGACTGTAGGAGGAATAGTGTTAACATAATTTGGACATGAATTCGATATTGAAATCATAACATTTATTAACACAAATTATGACCCTTTTATGGGTTTGAATTAATTTACAGAACTTAAATTTTTTTCTGCAAATGTTCCAGGTTTCATTACTGGTTTATTGTAAAATAATTGGAATGTTCGTTCCCCTGACCATCCTGCTGCTTCGAGGACTTGGTCCATGGGCACATCCAATTGTATTGCTGCCGATGTAGCTGCAGCCCTGGTGGAATGAGATTTTAAAATGTTAGTATCCACCCCAGCCTGTGTAAGCACCTGTTTCAGCCATCTCGAGATGGTCTGGACCGTCACTCTTTTGTGAGGTTGCTTGTGGCTGATCAGAAGTCTCTTCTCATTGCCTCTTAGGATTTTAGTTTTCTCTATGTATAATGACAGGTGTCTAACTATACAGAGACGGTCATCTGTAGGGTATGACCTAAATAGTATATTGAGGCCTGCTGATCCCTGTCTGTTCTGCTTTACTAGCTCGTAGATGTGGAACGTAATATTGTCAGATGAGGAAATCATGTTGTCCAGTCTGAGTTTATGCAGTGACTGTACCCTCTGTGCCGTGACCAATGCCATTAACATGACTGTTTTTAAAGTCAGTCTGTGTAGAGACAGAGCTGATGCTGGAGACCAGTTTCTGAGCGTCTTCAGGACAATGCTTACATCCCAAATTTGGGAGTACCTGGTTTTTGGGGGATTAGTATTAAAAATTCCCCTCATGAGCTTTGTTACCAGAGGGTGAGTCCCTACAGAGTAACGCTCTGTCCCTTGCCATAGGTAAGTCGACAGGGCACTTCTGGCGCTGTTGATGGCACTGTAACTGAGCCCCTCATCATAGTGGAGGCCTGCCAGATATTCCAGAACAGACGGGATGTTCATGTTTCTGTCGGTGATGTTGTTTTTATGGCAGTATATTTCCCACTTCCTGATGTAGACCAGATACTGTTTTTTAGTCGATTGTCTTTGGGCCGCCAAGATCATGTTCGCTGTTCGGTCCGTTAGTCCCAGTTGTAGAAGTGGTGTTTTTAAACTCTACAAATTAATAGGTTCAAATATTTATGGCATGGGTGGCTATCCCCTGTTACGGGATGTAGCAATAAGTCTGGTCTATGTGGGATGGCAATACATGGTTCTAACACCATGTTTTGTACCACTGGGAACCATGGTTGTGTAGGCCAATCGGGTACTACCAAAATACCAGATGCAGAGTCTTGTTGTATTTTCCTTAATACCCGACTGATGAGGCAGAAAGGAGGGAATGCATAAATAAACAATTTCCCCCAATGCAGCGAAAATGCATCTGTCGCTGCTGCCCCAGGGTCTGGTTCCCATGAAACATAGTTTGGCATCTGGTTGTTTAGTCTGGATGCGAATAGATCGATATCTGGTGTTCCATATTTTGCTGTAATATCAGCAAATACTATTTTGTTCAACATCCATTCGGTGTTTTCATTAAATTTGCGTGACCTGGTGTCTGCCACTAAATTTAGTCTCCCTGGTAGGTAAGTGGCTGATATCCAAATATCTCTTTGGATGCACCATTGCCAAATTGAGTTAGCCAGATTGTCACATGATATCGATTTGTTTCCACCCATGTGGTTAATGTATGCTACCACGGTGGTATTGTCTATTTGTTACATGCTGGTGATATGACCCAGTACAATATGACTTTAGGCCAGATCAGATTCAGATTCAGATTCAGATTCAACTTTAATTGTCGTTGTCCGTGTACAGTACAGAGACAACGAAATGCATTTAGCATCTCCCTAGAAGAGCGACATAGCATATGATTAGAATAAATATTTACATTAGCATATATACAGACATAGTGTTTTTCCTGTGGGAGGAGTGTCCGGGGGGGGGGGGGGGTGATTGGCAGTTACCGAGGTACGTTGTTGAGTAGAGTGACAGCCGCCGGGAAGAAGCTGTTCCTGGACCTGCTGGTCCGGCAACGGAGAGACCTGTGGCGCCTCCCGGATGGTAGGAGGGTAAACAGTCCATGGTTGGGGTGAGAGCAGTCCTTGGCGATGCTGAGCGCCCTCCGCAGACAACGCTTGCTTTGGACAGACTCAATGGAGGGGAGCGAGGAACCGGTGATGCGTTGGGCAATTTTCACCACCCTCTGCAATGCCTTCCGGTCGGAGACAGAGCAGTTGCCATACCATACTGTGATACAGTTGGTAAGGATGCTCTCGATGGTGCAGCGGTAGAAGTTCACCAGGATCTGAGGAGACAGATGGACCTTCTTCAGTCTCCTCAGGAAGAAGAGACGCTGGTGAGCCTTCTTGATCAGAGTTGTGGTATTGTGGGTCCAAGAGAGGTCATCGGAGATGTTAACACCCAGGAACCTGAAGCTAGAAACACGTTCCACCTCCGTCCCGTTAATGTGGATGGGGGTGTGCGTGCCGCCCCTGGACTTCCTGAAGTCTACAATGAGCTCCTTGGTCTTCTTGGAGTTAAGGGCCAGGTTGTTGTCAGCGCACCATGCTGCTAAGTGCTGGACCTCCTCCCTGTAGGCCGACTCATCGTTGTTGCTGATGAGGCCAATCACCGTTGTATCATCTGCATACTTGATGATGGTGTTAGTACCATGTACAGGTGTGCAGTCATAGGTGAAGAGGGAGTAGAGGAGGGGGCTCAGCACACAGCCCTGTGGAACGCCAGTGTTCAGGGTGAGGGTTGAAGAGGTGTGCTTGTCTAACCTAACAGACTGTGGTCTGTTGGTTAGAAAGTCCAGTATCCAGTTGCAGAGGGAGGGATCGATGCCCAGGTTACCGAGTTTGGTGATCAGTTTAGATGGTATAATGGTGTTGAATGCTGAGCTGTAATCGATGAACAGCATTCTTACGTAAGTGTCTCTGTTGTCGAGGTGGGAAAGGGCGGAGTGAAGTGCCGTTGAGATGGCATCCTCCGTACTCCTGTTCTTGCGGTAGGCAAACTGATAGGGATCCAGTGTGGGGGGGTAGGCAGCTTTTGAGGTGTGCCAGGACCAGCCTCTCGAAGCACTTGGTGATGATGGGGGTAAGTGCAACTGGGCGGAAGTCGTTGAGGCTTGCCGCAGTGGAGTGTTTTGGCACTGGCACGATGGAGGTGGTTTTAAGGCACGTGGGGACAACTGCTTGGGCAAGTGACAGGTTGAAGATGTCAGTCCAGACGTCTGTCAGCTGCACAGCACAGGCCCTGAGGACGCGCCCGGGGATGCCGTCAGGGCCAGCAGCCTTACGTGCATTAGTCCTACTCAGTGCCACATATACGTCGTAGGGGGTGAGTGTGAGGGGTTGGTGATCGGCAGGGAGCACAGCCTTGATGGCTGTCTCTAGATTGTCCCTGTCGAAGCGGCCATAGAAGTGATTAAGCTCCTCAAGGAAGGAGGCGTCGCTGGATGTGGGGGTGGTGTTGGAGGGTCTATAGTCCGTGATGGCCTGGATGCCTTGCCACATGCGTCGGGGGTCGGAGTTGTTGTTGAAGTGCTCCTCAATCCTGAGCTTATGGCAGTGCTTGGCCTTCTTGATGCCCCTCTTCAGGTTAGCCCTGGATGAGCTGTAGGCTCGAGCATCGCCTGACCTGAAAGCGGTGTCCCGTGCTTTCAGCAGTAGCCTGACCTTGCTGTTCATCCATGGCTTCTGATTCGGGAATATGGTCACCTGTTTGAGGGAGGTGACACTATTGATGGTGGAGTTTATAAAGTCCAGAATAGAGGATGTGTAGGAATCAATGTCCGTGTGGGAGTCAAGGGTGGCCTGGGCTGCAAACGCCTTCCAGTCAGTGTTTCCAAAACACTGCTGAAATGTGAAGTCCGCTTCCTCTGACCAGACTTTAACTGTCCTCACAGTTGGTTTAACCCGTCTGATGAGTGGGGAGTACTTAGGGAGCAGGAACAATGAGACGTGATCAGACTGACCAAGGTGGGGGAGGGGGATGGCTTTGTAAGATTCAGCCATGTTGGTGTAGACTTTGTCCAGAGTCTTGTCTACTCTAGTGGGGAAGGAGACATGTTGGTGGAATTTGGGGAGTACAGTCTTCAGGTTAGAGTGATTGAAGTCACCCGCAACAATGAAGGCTGCCTCGGGGTTGTGCGTCTGTTGATTGCTAATGGAAGTATGCAGCTCTTTCATTGCAAGCTTGGCATTAGCATCAGGAGGGATATAGGCTGCAGTCACAACAGTGGAGGTGAACTCTCTGGGCAGATAGAACGGTCTGCATCTAACCAAGAGGAACTCAAGTTTAGCTGAGCAGTGACTCTCGATGATGGTGGAGTCCGTGCACCATGCTTTATTTACATAAATGCACAGACCCCCACCTCTGGTCTTACCGGAGTCTGATGTCCTGTCCGCTCGGAGTAAATGACGCCTCGTTAGCTGGATGGCGCTGTCAGGAACGTCGGTGTTGAGCCAAGTTTCCATGAAGATCAGGATGTTGCAGTCTTTGATCCAGTTGTGGGAGGTGATCCTTAGCCGGAGTTCGTCTATTTTGTTTGTTAGTGAGCGCACGTTGGCGAGGAAAAGGCTAGGAATCGCCACCCTGTGTGGGGCTAGCTCTAACCTGGCCTTTAACCCACCTCTGCGTCCCCGGCGGTGCTTTCGTACGCGTCGCCGTCTGTTGGTGCTTCTGGTCGGCTGAGCTGGCTTGGTGCGCGCTGGTGTTCTGCCGCTCCGTTGCTCCGCGTCTGCGTCTCCGTGGCTCCGCAGGCGTTCTACAGTCCCGCAGCTCTGCTGATGGTCTCGACCCCGGGGCTCACCTGGCGTTCTCCAGCCCAGCGGGTCGGGTGGCGGTCTCCAGCTCCGCGGGTCATGTGAGCTCCACGGGTCGGGTGGCGTTCTCCAGCTCCGCGGGTCAGGTGAGCTCCACGGGTCGGGTGGCGTTCTCCAGCTCCGCGGGTCAGGTGAGCTCCACGGGTCGGGTGGCGTTCTCCAGCTCCGCGGGTCAGGTGAGCTTCACGGGTCGGGTGGCCATGGAATACACCCAACATTTCCAAGTAGTTTATGCCCAGTGTGAGTAAGAAAGATGCCTCCTGTGCAGTCCATCTCCCTCCACAGCTGGTGATGGTATTGGTGGCTCCCCACCCAAGTGCACTGGCATCAGATTGTAGTACCATGGAAGGGTTACTGACAATGATTGGGTTTGAACAAAGCCAAATGTTGTCTATCCACCATATTAGTTCCGTTTTGGCTTGGATTGGTAGTCTCATAGGTCTGTCAAAGTGACCTGCATTAATGCTGAGCGCTTGTATTTTTGCTCTCTGTAAGTTTTGGTAATGTAGAGGTCCAAATTGTGTGGCTGGGAAAGCAGCCACTATTTTACCAATTACTTTTGCTACCAATCTGATGGACGGTTTTCTGATGTCAATGAGGTTATTGCAAGCCTCTATTAAATCTCTAGCCTTTCCCTTAGGTAGTGTCACCATCATGTGAACTGAGTCAATGGTGAACCCCAAATAATCCATAGTGGTGGACGGCGTAGGTTTAGATTTAACTGGATGGATGATAAATCCCAGTTTTTCAAATAGCTGTTTTGTGGCTGTTACAGTCTGTATGGCCAATTCCAAAGTTTTGCCCACAATGAGTATGTCATCTAAATATGCCATAACCATGTGTTTACGTTTACGTAGAAATGCTAGGGCTGGTTTTAAAATTTTTGTGAACAGCCTGGGGGCTGATGATAGCCCATTTGGCAGTGCTTTATACTGCCAAAGTTGTCCCATCCAGTTGAATTTTAAGTAACATCTGTGGTCACCTCGTATAGGCACTGTATAGTAAGCATCTTTTAAATCGATGCTGGCCATGAAATAACCTTTGGAAATTAATTGTTTAGCAGTAACAAAGGTTTCCATTTTAAAGTGAATATATTGTACAAATGTATTCAATTTTGTTAGATCGATAATGATGCGACAACCACCATCTTTTTTGATTTTGGTAAAAATATTGGACACGAATTCTAATGGTTCGTGTTGTGTTATCTCAATTACACCTTTTATGTAGAGCCGCTCCAGTTCAGCTTGTGCCTCTGATTTTTCTTTATCAGAGAGCACGAACACTCGGTTCGGTATATGTTGAACTGGAGGGCTGTACTTGTGTATAAACTCTATTGTATATCCTTGGATACTGCTTAAGATGTAAGTATCGGTTGTTAATATGCTCCATGCATTCAAAAACCAGTGTAGTCTCCCCCCAACCTCCGTGCTCTCCATATTTTTTAGGGAACCAGACCCACCTACCTCCATTGTTACCAGTTGCAGGTTTACTTCTTTTTGTAGTTCTTCCGCTGTTGTTGTTGCGCTGGTGCCTGGTTTTTCGGTTTGGTTGGTGTTGGGGTTCCCCGCATCTTCCAAGAAGGCCGGCCTGGGCCATGGCCTAAAAAAGACTCATGTTTGAAATACCGTGCCTTCGAGCTTTCACCAGTTCTGCTGGTGGGTGCGTAGGGATGCTGTCTTTGGCTGTAGTGGGTTTTTGTTGGTGTTCCTTTTATTAACCCCAAGGTTTTTGCTTCCTCATCGAGCTCTTTTACCTGCTTCGATAGGTTGCCTCCGAACAAGAGTATGGGTGGTTTTGTGGTCCCAGGTTTGCACAGTCCTGCAAATTTTAGGTTCTGGGATTATATGATTAAAGTATTGCAAAAATTCCAATTGGGAGAGAACTTCATTGCATGGATAAAACTATTATATAACAAACCTACGGCTAGAATACTAACTAATAATATATTATCCTCGAAATTTGAACTATCAAGGGGCAATAGACAAGGTTGTTCATTATCTCCGCTGTTATTTGCTTTGGTAATTGAACCCCTTGCGGAAAAAATAAGAACACACCTGGATATTTACGGTTATAATACAAAATATTCAAATAACAAAATATCCCTATATGCCGATGATGTACTACTGTACATCACAAAACCACAAATTAGTATACCGAATATATTAAATTTAATTGAGGACTTTGGATCCTTCTCAGGATATAGAATAAATTGGAACAAAAGTGAAATTATGTCGATAAAACCAAAAGACTCAACACACCTCAGGAAATTCCCCTTTAAAATAGCTACAGAAAAATTCAAATATTTGGGAATTGAAATTACTAGAAATTACCAGGATATGTTTAAAGCCAATTATAATCCCTTACTTAAGAAACTAAATAATTTGATTAAATTCTGGAAAACACTTCCGATGTCCTTAATAGGCAGAATAAACACTATAAAAATGATTTTCTTACCACAATCCTATATCTATTTCAATCAATACCTATATATCTCCCAAAAAAGTTTTTCAAAAAATTGGACTCAGACATTACAAATTTTATATGGGATTATAAATCCCATAGAATACAAAGAGCACACCTTAATAAACGAAAAGAGTTGGGGGGTCTAGCGCTCCCTAACTTTATGTATTATAATTGGGCAGTAAATATTAAAAATATGATTCACCTGCTGGACAATTCTGCCCAGCAGGCGGACTGGATTGTAATGGAAAAAGGGGACTGCTCCCCGAGTAATATAGGAGCGATTATCCTCTCACCAATAAATTTGAATAATAAAAATTATAATAAAAATCCAATTATACATAGCACAATTAGAACATGGAAACAAATAAAACAGAATCTAAAATTAAGAAACCTATCTCTCTCAATACCAATAGTCAATAACCCATCGTTTAAACCATCAATCATAGACAAATCATTTATACAATGGGAAAGAATGGGAATCAAAACGGTCGAAGATCTGTATGAATTGGGAAAATTACTATCATTTCAACAACTACAACTGAAATATAATTTGAAAAATAACCAATATTTTAAATATCCTCAAATTCGTGATTATCTGAAAAAATACACAAAAGACTATCATAATATGCCTTCCGACTTACTGGATGAAGCAATGAAGACAAAGGCGGAATCAGCTAATCTAATATCGTACTTATATAATATCATTTTAAACATAGAAATACCCACAACAGATGGAATTAGAAGAGACTGGGAACAAGAATTAGCTATAAAAATTTCAAAAGAGAGCTGGGATAATCATTTACTACAGGTGCATAAATGTTCGATCAACGTACGACATACGCTCATCCAATTCAAAACATTACATAGACTATATTATTCAAAAACTAAATTAAATAAAATCTTTCCTAATGTTTCACCAATCTGTGATAAATGTCTGTGTCAAGAAGCTACCATAGCGCATTCTTTTGTTTTTTGTACAAAAATCCAAAAATTCTGGTATGGAATATTTGATATTTTTTCAAAATTAATTAAAATAAAACTGGTACCAAAACCAGAATGGATCATTTTTGGAATATCGGAAGGTATCCCTGAATTAAACGTGTATCAGAAGAATTTATTCAATTACGGGCTAATAATGGGAAAAAAGCTCATACTTAAATTCTGGAAAAATGCGCCCACACCAACAATAAAAATGTGGACATCAAATATGTTTGAAACATTACATCTGGAAGAGATGAGATTCCTCTTAGCAGGTAAAGCAGACCAATTCCAAAAGACGTGGTCTACGTTTATGGACCTATTACAAACATGAGGTGCAATAGTAACTTTAAAAATAAATAAATAAATAAATGGTATCAGGACCTGGCAATGGGAGGTAAAACAACAAAAACAGACTTGGTTGGTAGTCCCCTTTCTGCGGAGTTTAATGTTATAATAGAGCGATTGTTCCTACTTTCTTTTTCTTTCTTTTCTAGGGTCTACTTTCTTACTTTACTTCCTTCTCTAACTTCTTTTCTAAGGGGCTTTCTTTTCCCAACACTCTATTGCACTTCACGACTTGTGCACTTTCTTTACTTTCCTTACTTCTATCTTTTTCTTAAAGCTCAAAAAAATGAAGCGGTACAAAAAATGTATTAAAGATATATGTGTTGTGTATTATAGTAATTTACCGTACTTCTAATAAAAATAATTAAAATGGCACTTTTCCTGATGTTATTTATTTCATGCTGGGTGTTGCAAAATAGTGCCAGTGCATCTTGTTGGTCCTGGGACATTTCCCTGTCGTCCACTGTACGGGCAAATGCTGTTATCCCTGCGGTCAGTACTTTCAGTACTTTTTGCAATTTTACATCCATACTCCTGACTCCTGTTCCAATGTGTTTCCATATACAGTTGTTAACTATTGGAACGTTCAGAGATATGCAATTGCCCGGTGCCAGGTGTCTTCCTGTGGTGTCCAGTACAGCCTGCTCTTGTAACTGGTTTAAAGACATGTAGTCTATACTGGCAGCAAGCTTTGGCTCCAGATTTTGTCCAGTCTGTTCCGGCTGTATAAAATTGGCCACCATGTCCAGTAAGTTCTCTTTTTCCTGCACTCCATGCACACTTGTCTTTTCTTCTGCGGACCCCTCTTCCAGGTCAGCCCAGCACTGACCCGCAGTGCTCCCCTCCGATGAGGTAGAAACACTGTGCAGCCCTTGAAAAGGTACTGCTGTGGGTTTACCATAGGGCCCACAGTGACCCGACTCCATCTCCCGGAGTCTGTCACGTTGGAGCAAATGCTCCATACATCGCTCCATTCGGGTCCAGCGCTCTCGGTCGCTGTCCGCCCGCGGTGGTTCAAAGTCGGACTCCTCTGAGTCCACGACCTTGTTGGTTTTGTGTCTAGCCTTGCCGCCCTGCCGCGTGGATTTGGCCGGTGCGGAGGCGACATCGGGCACAGCTGATCCCACTACGGGTGATCCGTGCCGTTAGCTGCTGTTGCTGGCTTCCCGCTACTCCGCGGTCCTCCCTCACCAGCTTTGTCGCAGCCCTAGTCTTCTTTGTTTTCTCCATTTTCCTACCTGTAGTTGGAAAATGGGAACAAAAAAGACCGCAGTGTAAACGCTTACCTGCAATTAGCGGCTTTTAAACTGCCGCCGCGGGGGAACGTCCTTCCACCGCGTCTGACGTTTCGCAATGTGTGTAGCGATATGACACGCATGCGTCCTGGCAGGGTTCTTCACGTAGTCACTCACGTGACTCCGAAGTAAAATCTCCCCTGCATTCTGTTTCATTCCTGGTGTTTCCTGTTGGTTTTCCCTCTTTTTTGCATGTTAAAAAGTTGGATATTATAAAAGGTGACCATTTGAAACATTAATTCTATTTTCTATAACTTTCTGTTTACTTTGGGTTTATTGCTTTGCAATTCTTGGGTTTGTGATACTAAATGTTTGTGTATTTTAACAGATTTTTTTTCGAAACACTTTTCACATGTATAATTGTCTACTTCCAGTCCCGTTTACTGTTAGTATTTCACAATCTTGAACTTTGTAAATGGCTTTAGGTTGGCACATGGCACAGCAGTTAATGCTGCTGCTGCTGCACGATAAACTTTTAGTTTATTACTGGACTAAGTGGGACCCATTGGGTCCCATCCTCACACGGGAGGGCTGGTCCCCCAACGCAATATACCACTTCTCCACCAATTCCAATATTGGTGGCCAGTGGGGGGGGGGGGGGGGCTTTCTGGAGCGCTAGTCTGGGTGTTGTGGGCTGAAGGGACTGGTTTCCAGAGGGCTAGAATGGACATTGTGGGCCGAATGGATTCTTGGACTCACAGTTCACTCACTCATGGCTGGTGGGCTCGTTCAGTCACTCACGGCTGGTGGGCTCGCAGTTCACTCACTCACGGCTGGTGGACTCGCAGTTCACTCACACGGCTGGTGGGCTCGCAGTTCACTCACTCACGGCTGGTGGGCTCGCAGTTCACTCACTCACGGCTGGCGCACCCACACACACATACATACGCACACACACCCTCCATCTCGCACACGCACCCTCCATCTCACACACACACACACACTCCATCTCACACACACACACACACCCACACACACACACACACACACACACACGCACCCTCCATCTCACACACACACACACATGCACCCTCCATCTCTCACACACACACACACACACACACACACACACACGCACACGCACCCTCCATCTCACACACACACATGCACCCTCCATCTCACACACACACACACACACACACACACACACACACACACACTCATCCGGGACATATATGACAGTAAAACTCTCTTGAATCTACTCACGCCCAACTTCCGAGTGAGCGCGACCTCTGTACTGAGCGGGACTTCCGGAATGAGCGCGAACTCTGGACTGAGCGGGACTTCCAGAATGAGCATGACCTCTGCACTCAGCTGGACTTCCGGAATGAGCGCGACCTCTGGACTCAGCACGCCGTAGACTCACAGTTCAGTCACTCACGACATAAACTCACAGTTCAGTCACTCAGCACGGCGTAGACTCACAGTTCTGGACTCAACTCTCACAGTCTTCCGGGCTGACTGATTCACGTCCGGCCTCTGGGGCTTTATTCTCCTGGCCCCCCGAAGGGGCTTAACCTTCATGGTGACTGACAGGCGAGAAGACCAATCTGCTGATCTCATGATTTTGTTAACCATTCATAACTTTTCT
The DNA here is from genome assembly GCF_010909765.2 of Amblyraja radiata. Taxonomy (NCBI): domain Eukaryota; kingdom Metazoa; phylum Chordata; class Chondrichthyes; order Rajiformes; family Rajidae; genus Amblyraja; species Amblyraja radiata. Next base: position 28,200,170 of record NC_045976.1, read on the forward strand.
ATTATTTCACCGATTGGAACAAACCTTGGGGTGCTTGGAGCGGAGGAGAACGGTGAGTAAAATGGCGAAAAAATCATAGCGATATAGGGTAGCATTTTTACTAAAATGCATTTACCACGTAGACCGGAAGTGGTCAAGATGAGAGTTTTAGTAATAGTATAGATAGTCGCGTGTCATGAGATACAGGGAAAAGCTTTTGTTTGTGTGCTACCCTGTCAAAGAAAAGCCTATACATGAATACAATGAAGCTGTCAACAGCACACTGATAGAGGATAAAGGGTACAACTTGTAGTGCAAAAAATAAAGATTTAAAAGAGTGAAATATTGTAATAGATGTTAGCAGATCCTCTTCTGGAACTGGTATGCAAAGAGTCACCATGCTCCGGCACCATCTTGGATCTTGGTCCAGTGATTTAATCCAAAATCTGTGGAATCTGCACAATCTCACACGGAGCTCTCACTTTTTTTTCCCTGTTTCCAGCCGGGCAATCTAGGCAGCTTTTTAGTTTCCAAATGACAGTTTAAGTGGTCATTTAAGACTGCTTGCATGACGCGTGCGATAATGTGCTCGGACAAAGTGCGTAGTTACCAGTCGGAATTATGCTCAATGAAGCATTCACATATTATTTCTGCTTTAAATAAAGTCACAAACTAAACATATTCACCAATCAAGACATGATATATACCACAATGACATGCAGCATAATTATAATACAGTATCTCAACTCATTTTACACGTTGCAATGAATGCAATTTCTATTATTTCTTTCCTCTTCCAAACAAAAATGTGGTTGGATTATTCAGCGTATGATCAACCTCGGTGAGACCAAGCGCAGGCTTGGCGATTGCTTCGCCTCCATTCAGTTCGCAATAACCTCCACTCAGTTCGCAATAACCTACCTGATCTGCCAGTGACCCAGCACTTCAACTCCCCCTCCCATTCCGAATCCGACCTTTCTGTCCTGGGCCTCTTCCATGGCCAGAGTGAGGCCCACCGCAAATTGGAGGAACAGCACCTCATATTTTGCTTTACACCTCAGCGGTATGAACATTGGCTTCTCCAATTTCAGGTTGTCCTTGCTTTCTCCCTCCTTCCGTTCCTATTCCCAGCTCACCCACTGTCTCTGCCTCTTCGTTTATTTTTCCCGACCCCACCCCCGACATCAGTCTGAAGAAGGGCCTCGACCTGAAACGTCGCCTATTCCTTTGCTCCATAGATGCTGCCTCACACTGATTTTCTCCAGTTTTTTTGTCTACCACCCATTCACACAAGTTCTGTTATCCCACATTCCTCACCCACTCCCTACACATTAGGGGCAATTTTACAGAGACAAGTTAACCTACAAAGCCAATGCGTCTTTGGGATGTGGGAGGAAACCCACACGCTTGCAGGGAGAATGTGCAAATTCAACACAGACAGTGCCCGAGGACAGGATCGAACACAGATCTCTGGTGTGTGGGGCAGGAAGTCTACCAGCTGTGCCACTATATTTTGTTTCCCAACACACAAAAAATTATATGTTGATAACTTTGGTTACTAAAAAAAAAAGATACTATCCATTTTCAGTCTTAAATCTCTGTCACACTATGTCCCCCTTTACAGCAACTGTATGTTTTAATTCAGTTCAAGACTATGGGGCAGTACATTGGCCATAAAGTTGCTGCCTAAAAGTGCCAGAGACCTGGAATTGATCCTGAATATGGGTGCAGTCTGTATGGTTTGCTCCTTTTCCCTTTGATCGTATGTGTTTTCACCGGGTGCTCTTGTTTCCTTCTACATTCCAAAGGTGTGCAGGAACCTTTTTCAGACCCAACCCAAAATGTAATATTTCCTTTTGTCCAGAGATTCTGTCTGACCTGTTGTGTTACTCCAGCTTTTTGTGTCCATCTTTGGTTTAGACCAGCATCTACAGTTGCTTCCTACACACACGATACTATATGATAGAACTTTATTAATCCCAGGAGGGAAATTGTTATATAGTTATATATTCATATATAAATATACACTGTTGTTTTCTTGTTTATAACATTGTTTACATATTCTGTTGTGCTGCTGCAAGTAAGGGTTTCATTGTTCTAACTGGGATGTGAGAGAATAGAACACTCTTGACACGTCGCTAATGTGTGGGATAGAACTAGTGTATGGGTGATCGGTGGTCAGCGTGGACTCGGTGGGCCGAAGGGCCTGTTTCCATGCCATATCTTTAAATTAAACTAAAATCACTAAAACCAGAGGGACTAAAGAAAGGTCTACCCAAAACGCCACTCAATGTCTTCTATCCAGAGATGCTGGCTGCTCCATGGAGTTCCCCCGCACAATTACAGCATGGAATAGTCTTCACCCTACCATAGTTACCCAACCGGACGCAACTAAATTTAAGGTAGCTCTTTTTTCCCGATAACCCTTTTTTGCTTAAGTCCAAGTCAAGAGAGTTTGTGTAGCCAAGTCCCAAATTTGTGTAGCCTACTGATTAATGGGATGATGAATCAACACTTGATGTTCTAATTTCTCTCAAGTTTTATACATGTCAATTTTGGGTCATGTTATGGTTTTAAATTGCTGAATGCAACCACCATTGATGTTTTAAAAAATTGTACCTTGATGGTATGAGGAAAGCTAGAAATTATTTTAATTTGGGTTATTTTGTGATAGATGTGTTAATATAGATTTTATGTTTATTCTTGGGTGAAACTAAGTTTTGCTTTCTTTTGTTCATTGTACTATCCAGGCCCATAAAGTCAAAGTGCAAAGCAGAGGTGGAAATGTGATCTGTCTAGGAACAATCCATGGAAATGTAGATATTCAGACCTCTAATAAAGGTGTAAGTTAAATTTTATTTCTTCCTATTTATTTAATAATTTTTACAATGCACTGTTGGTGACTGATAAACAAGCAGTAAAATAAACCATCCATTTCAGACAAAAGACTCATTTAAAAAAAAAATTTTAAATCTGAAAACAAGTACTGGGATTCATTTCAAAGTTATATTTACTTTATGCTTAGCATATTTTAACTCCTGACAAGAATAGATCATGCAACAAAAGTAGCTTATATCCCATCAAGGGGCAATAACCGTTTAGTCCACAGTAGCACAACCACTTATTTGATTCTTAAGCATATAACCATTTTATAACATGGGTACATCTCACTCTGTCCCAAAGCTAAAATTAATTGCATGCAGAATAGATAGAATATTTAAAAATCATTTTAACTCTTGTTTTTGGTCATCAGCTTGCTCTTCATTCTTCTATTCATTATTAAGAGAACAAACACACCTTCTCCCAATGCCATTACATTATAATCGTTATCATGCAGTCAAGAGAAACCTATTGTACCTTTTGGCAATTATTTTGATCTCTGGAAAATTTACTATCACACCATTGTTTTTTTTAATAGCTAGAAGAAAATTGTGAATCTGTACTGAATAAGTGATTTTAATCTGTCTTGTGCATTTCATTAAGCAATTTTTTGGCATAAATGAGCATTATATACTTGCCCTAGAATTGCATAACACAAGAATGTTTATGGCATTAGAGTGAACATCTTTTTTTTGATAAAAGCTGATTTGTTTATTAAGTAAGAAATTAATGATTTGTGTTCTTGTCAAAATTAAGTTGCATCTGCTCAAACCTTTCATTTTTTTTTACTATAGGTTGTGGAAATTGACAAACTTCAAGGAACAACCATGAATATTTCCACTACCAACGGTACATTAAAAACAAAGTACATTTATGCCAAGTCTTCACATCTGTCTTCTTCCATTGGGAATATTGAACTTGGAAACATTCATGGTGAGGATTTTATTCTAGCAATAACCAATGGTAATGGAAAATTGGGATCTAATGCATTTTTTTTCATATTACATCACAGGTAGAAACAAATTAGATCATTTATTTTATAGATATAAATAATTTTAATTTCCTGGAAGGTGAGATGGGATTTTTTCTTCCTACCCTTCGATTTGAAACTTTAAGCATCAATGGTTCATGTATAATGCTGAGATACAAACAATTTCTAATTAATTGTGGTGTGTAGTGACAAAAATGGAATTTGGATTTGGATTTGGTTAACAAAATATCGATTAAAGTATAGATTTAAGCACACAATATGTGCAGGCTTTTTTTTCTGCAATCATTAAAACTTATTAATACAAAACATCTACAGTTAAGTTTTGGTTTGTCATTGCTGATGTGGCAAATTCATGCAGGGAAAAAGCCAGGGAATTCTTTCTTAATATTTTGAACAATTCATTAGTGTGCTAGTGCAAAATTCCTTTGTATCTGGCAGTAGTCTGAGAGGAAAGGGGCCTTACAACATTCAAATTTTGCTTTGGGAAGTGCAGCTGAGGAGAAACTTAAGTCTAAAAATAATGTTAGCACTATTTAGCAGTAACAGCAAATCTGATTCTCTTACAAAAAATGTTGAAATTGTCTGAAATGAAGTGTGAAACAACATGGAATAGTGCACATCCAGAAACTTGCTAAAATGTCATAATTCTTGACAGGATCTTGCTCTGTTTACGATCATAGAAAGGTATCAAATCTTTAAGGTACTCGTGTTGTGGGTCCTTAAGGTGAGCTTGGCAGTAGGTGACTTCAGTAGTCTCCTCCTGGAATGAAAATTCCTCCATAACGGAGCAATACAGAAATACATTTTATTTCCTACCACTACCTATCTGGGTGATTGACACAGTTTGTACCCGCAAAGTGAAAATCCTCATCGTAATGAGGCGGCAGCATAGGGCGACACAATGGCACAGCGGTAGTTGCTGCCTTGTAGTGCCAAAGCCCCAGGTTTGATTCCGATTACGGGTGCTGTCTGTACGGAGTTTGTTCGTTCTCGCTGTGACTGCATGGGTTTTCCTGGGGTGCTCAGGCAGCATCTCTGGAGAGAAAGAATGGGTGATGTTTCTGGTCGAGACCTTTAGACTGAAGAGGTTGAAAACCAGCCATAAAAAACAATGACTGGAGATGTGTGTTATCCAACTAAGGGCAGAAATCAGAATCATGTGTTCATCTTTATTGACGTGACATCATAATAAATGTAATACAGAAAAAATAATTTAATGGGGTGGCACAGCAGTAGAGTTGCTGCCTTACTACCACATCAGTTTTCTCTGGATATTACGGTTTCTCCCACATCCGAAAGAAGTGCAGGTTTGTAGGTTAATTGGCTTCTGTAAATTGTCCCTGGCGTGTAGGATGGAACTGGTGTATGATAGATTCCTGGTCAGTGTGGACGGTGGGCCTGTTTCCATATATATGTTTTACATATATATCTTAATTTCATTGAACCATATATGATTGAATATGTGGCATTATGTTCGTCTTGTTTCTATAGTCAAAGGGTAAGGTTGATTGATTTATTTGTGCAGAACAGTGATGGAAGTCAGACTCTTGCCTTGTTTCTCTTTTATATATATATATATATATATTCATGTGCTGCACCTGTTGATCAGAGCCTGGCTCTACTGGGGAATGTAATTAGTAGAGCCAGGATTTTGCCGTAAGTGCCTGTTCGTGCCATTTTTGATGATTTCACCAAGATAATGCCTTTTTCATGACCGAGTGCCTAAATCAGCCTTTTTTTGCTGTTTTGCTAAAAGGCCGTGCTATTTTCTCTAATTGTTCCGTGATTACAATGACGTTTTCTCTGTTAACATGTTAATATGAATGTTATTATTATTTACACCACTGGGGCAAAACCGGGGGGCGCCACCGTCGGTCGTACATTCGTTCGTGCCGCTGCCCACTGGTTCAGCTTTCTCCAAGCTCTATTTAAGAAAGAACTGCAGAATCATGATACCACTAGGGGTGCCGCATGAAGGCTGCCTCTGCCTACAGTCTGTCCGTTTTCCTTTTTTTAAATAATTTTTTTAATTTTTTAGTTTGTTTAAAAGTATGTTGAGGAGGTCTCTTTAGTTTTTCTATGTGGGGGAGGGGGGTAGGGTACGGGGGAAACTCTCCCAGTCGCCTCCTGGTGAGGATGTGATTATTCTCCGAGTCGCGTCCTCGAACCCTTCTCGCGGCCAACCAACTGGATTGGCGCGGCCTTTCCTGCCGGGACCTGACCAGAGCTCCAGCAGTGGCGGCGCAGCGCTGGATACATTGCGGAGCAGGCGCCTCATCTGGGATTGCTGTTTGAAGCTCCTGAGTGCGGGGCCTGCTGCAACAACATCGCGGGGCTGTGGTTTGAAGAACTTCCAGCGCAGACAGTGCTGACTTCAACATCGCGGTAACCTTGGGCCCTTTGCCGAGGGCCGCCAGCGTGGGTCTCCGCTCGATGCGGCCTGTGGACTTCGGGAGCCGTGGACTCCGGTAGGAAGTGGCTGATTTGGAAGTCCAAGCCGCTGAAGTTGTTCTCCCGTTCCGACGTCAGAGTTCCATCATCCCGGTGAGAGGGCCTGAGCATCGGGCCACCTGTAGTGGCGACTTTGGAGGGCTGCGGAGGGCTCGGGAGGCCCCGACCACGGGTGTACATCAAAGAACTTCAAAGAGGAGGATGACTGAACTTTGGGCCTTCCCTCATAGTAGGAAACTTCGATTCCGCTGTGCAGGGGATGTTTATGTTAAAATACGATCGTGTTTTGTTCTTTTTTTATTTGTATGGCTGTATGGTGACCCCAAATTTCACTGTACCAATTGGTGCATGTGACAATAAATGTCTCTTGATCTTGAGATGCTGGAAAAATTGAAGGTAGACAAAAAATGCTGGAGAAACTCAGCGGGTGAGACAGCATCTATGGAGAGAAGGAATAGACAACGTTTCGTGTCGAGATCCTTCTTCAGACTGATGTGGGGAGAGGGGCAGGAAAAATAAAGGAAGATGCGGAGACAGGACTAGAAGGAGAGCTGGGAAGGGTCAGGGGGAGGAGGGAAAACAAAAGGGTTATTTAAAATTAGAGAAGTCAATGTTGATACCGCTGGGACTACACAAGCAAAATACCCAAGCTTGTCTCCACACCACATTTACTGCTGGATCCAGTCGCAAACTTGAGTTTTCGAGTGATGTGTGCAAGGCATTCATTGATGCTGGAATTCCAGTGTGGAAATTGGAAAACAAACCTCTCACATGGTTTTTAAAGAGAAATACACTGAGGTATGTATACCAAGCGAGTCATCATTAGGAAAAAATTATGTTAATAGCAACTTCAACATTGTTGTGCAGAAAATTAGAGATGGAGTTGCATGCATCAAAATATGGATCTCAATAGACGAGACAACCGATGGTGTGAGTAGATATGTTGCCAATGTGGTCATCGGTACACTGGAGGCAGGTTAACCATCAAAGGAGTATTTGCTTCCAATTTTGCAAACTTCCCACAAGCTATCACATCCCTTGAGAGACGTGGCGAAACATTAGTGAATAACTTGCAGGTTTTCAACAAAGTAACTGACGATATCTGGAAAATTCCTGCTGATGTAGATAAAGACATACAAGGAAAATGTGAGAGAGTGATTTTAGCTAACAAAGATCTTGAAGAAATACAAAACATAGCTAAAGTTCTCAAAGGTAGTTGTGATGCACTAGATATCAACATGAATATAGAGTCTGTAGCTTGTTTTGGGTATGCACCAGTGACCTCAGCTAAGGTAGAAAGAAGTTTTTCACAACTGAAGCATATTCTGCCTGACAGATGGCATAGTTTAACATCAGATAATTTGAAACAAATGCTAGTAATTATGCGCAACCAGGAAACTTTGGTCATTTAATGTAGAATATCTTTTAAATTATCATTTTTAACCATATTTTGGTGGTGGAAATACATGCCTTGTTATGCCCTTTTTGTCAATAAATGCCTTTTTCGTGCCTTTTTTGGAATTTTATGCCTTTTTGCCTGCCCATTTCAGAATTTTTTAGTGCCTAAACATCCTGGCTCTAGTAATTAGGAATGTAATTTAGCCTAACCTTATTCATACCTAATCCAATTTAAAGCATAAATGTTGCATTCAAGTGTAAGTTAAAAGACTCGCTGCAGTATGCACCTGATTGCACAATTTCAAGCTGAAAAATGTGAAAGCTCTCTACCATGGGAGGGGGGGCACCCCCCTCCCCCCCTCTCCCCCCCCCCTCCCCCCCTCCCCCCCCTCCCCCCTCCCCCCCCTCCCCCCCTCCCCCCCTCCCCCCTCCCCCCCCCCCCCCCCCTCGGACGCTATGCTCCCTCGCAATTTCTCACTCTCAAGTCTCACCCAATGTTGGCAGCCCTGTATTGGCATTTATTCAGGATATTGAGTCAAGAAGTTGGGATGTTATGTTACAGTTATACCACATGTTGGTGGGGGACTATATTTGAAGTATTGTAAATAGTTCATCCTGCCACAGGAAGGTTATTATTAAGCCAGAAAGAATGCATAAAAGATTTTAAAGGATGTTTCCAGTACTCGAGTGCGAGAGTTAGGGCAGGCATAATCTTTATGCCTTGGATATTGAGGGGTGGTCTTAGAGATAAAATCATGAGGGGAGTAAATGGGGCAAATGCCCAGACATTTCTCCAAAGTAGGGGAGTCAAGGTTGATGGTGAGAGGGGAAATCTTAATCGGAACCGGAGGGGCAACTTTTTCCACAGGGGGTACATGGAAGAAGTGCCAGAGGAGTTAATTGAGGTTAGCTCTATAACAATATTCAAAAGCCATTCAGACAGGTACAGAGATAGGAAAGGTTTAGGGGAATATGGGCTAAACACAGGTAGGAGGGACTAGAGTAGATGGGGCATTTTGGTTGGACTAGTTGGGCCGAAGGGCCTGTTTCCATGCTGCATGACTCTATGAATCTATATTACTTCACTATTTGCCCCTCAATACAATTAATCATTATGTTGCAGCACCTTCTTTGGAAACACTACTTCAAACAGCAGACGGCCTCAGATAACTATTGTCACTTCCTTTCAGTGGTCACAATGTCTCCTGCAGAGACTTTCACAATTTGGACAGGGAGGTTCCTTATCTTTACTGTCACAAAATCAATATATAAGCCTCTCTAGAAAAATTGGATATAAACCAAGACAACAGGTGCTGAGGATGAATCCACATTCTTTTGTTCTCTCATCACCTGCATCCACTCCGCAACCCCCCCCCCCCCCACTGCTTTTGGGTTGCATGTCCTGTTCATTCTGTTAACAGATTTGGAACAGAGGACCGGAACAGTTGTAACATATGTTAGAGTTACTAGGTTAAGGGGTAGTTGGCCAGGAAACAGTTCAATTATATCTTAAAAACTGCCAATTGTTTATAAAATAATCACTGCCTTGCTCATGGTTATAAAAATACCTTGTAAAATCATGTAAATGTTCTGAGTTTCAAATTCTATTTGGATTTTTAGAATGCAACATTACAAATACATAGGCAAAAGATAATGCACAACTTCGGCCGGTAACAAGCAAGAGATCTGGTTAACGTTTGTTAGGAGTGAGTAGAGAGTATTTCTGTCACAATTTAAAAATGTAAGCTGCAGAGATGGAAACTGAGAACATTTGAAAGGCTCAAAGCATTACTTATTTGGTTCTTAAGCATGCATGTCAGAAGACCTATGCCTTGTGGAATTTTGCATGAAATATAAACAAGACGGAGAACCATCACAAAGCATCTTCAGTACTACTATGCTGTACTTTGGAAATAGCATGGGGATAGCATAAGGGGAATAAACCCTTTTTGATTTTTAAAGTTTTATCACAAAGGCTATGGTAGGGAAATACTATATTGCTGGAAGCCATGTAAAGTGATTCCTTTTCCATTTTTCAAATCAAAGAAAACATTCCTTGTTATAGAGAAATATATAATCTATATTTATCTATAACTTGAAGCTAATTGTAAACATACAATAGAAAACATTGCTTTTAAAGTACATGAGTGTATTTGCAATGTTAAATACCAGCATTGTGAGAGTTAAGAGATCAGTATGTGTAAGGCTTTGGTTTGAAACAAGTTCATGAATAAACAAAAAATGTGGTCAGTTCATTGATCTAGCTTAGCTGTTTATGTTTAAAAAAATCACTGCAGGGTGAAATTACACATTGAACAAATTTGGATGTAAATCAAAGCAAGTCACAGTTTAGCACTGAGGAGAATGGCTCTTTGTTCTTTGTTAATTGGGTCTATCAAAGAAAAGGCTAATTCAAAAATAGATCCTAATGTGCGCTTGCATGGAACGATCGCATTTTTCTTTTGCTTTTTTTGTAGAAGAAATATTACTCATTTGTTGGTTATGACTTATAAGTGGTGATTTATTACGAAAGCGCTACTAAAACTGTAGTCCTGACTGTTGTTGTGACTTTGCCAAGAGCTAGCTCGAATATTCCCAGCTAAGTATTCATTTGGTTTTTTGGTGCCAGAAAGTCCCTCTTGGGATTGTCTGCCTTGTACCTTTTGGGGGGCCATTTGGGTTGTGTGGTAGGCAAAGGGAAGGGAAAAATCCAGTGGTACTGTTGCAACTTGTAAGTCCACATTGATTGTTTATATTTGACCAAATTGTTGCTCCAACTATGTAAAATGGGAAAGATCAAATTGTATGGAACCAGGCTGCATTGATCATACATTTTGAGATTAATTTTACTGTCGGTTATCTCCTGCAGGTTTGTAGTGTTGCATTATTTAATCAAATCTACACATTTTCTTTGCATGTATTTTCTTCCATGAAGTTTTACAGTTGCCAGCATCATATTTCAAGCATCAGGGTGTTACATTTATAGTTTCGTCTTCCCTCCCCTTATTTCCTCCGGTAGCAGTAGCAGCAGCTACTAATTTAGTAGCAGTATTTGACTGCCTTGACAGCTGGCTAGGTGGTAGGGCACTTTGCCCAGTGTCGTTATTTTTGTAGGCAGAACTTGTTTTGCCTTGTGATGAATTATTTCTTCGTTATTCCCAGGAGTATCATTTGGGAAGATCACTTCCCATTATGTTACAAGTTATTCAATAGCAAAATGACACTGTGTGGAACTTCCTGCAAAATACTGGACATTGTTTTAGTCTGGTGATTCTGGTACCAAATACTATATTGGAGATTGGGTAGCGTCTGTGGAGGGAATTGCACAGATCTAGGCCCTTCACCTGGACAATGTGGCCTCCTCTATATCAGAGAGACTCAACACAGACCAGGCAGCAGCTCCCTTGAGCACCCACACCCTGTCCACTGTGGTCATCTGGATCTCCTGGTTGCCAGCCATTTTATTTCTTCTTCCAAATCCCACACTGACCCTTAAATCTTTGGCCACCTCCATTGCCTGGATGAGGTCAAACACAAACTCGAGGAACATCAACTCGTATTCCGCATGGATAGTCTGCAACCCAACAACCTGAACATTAAATTCTCCAATTTCGGGTAACCCGCACCCATTCTGCCCCTTTTTCTCTCTGCCTGTTTAGAACAGTTCTCTTACACACCAAGAAATAACAGCAATCCAAATGAAAGGCGTCAACCCAAAACATCAACTGCCTATTTCCCTCCATAGCTGCTGTCCGACCCACTGATGTCCTCCAGCAGCTCGCCTTTAATTTTTGCTCCAGATTTCAGCATCTGCAGACTTTTGCATGTTTATATTAGAGTTGTTTCATTGTGGGCTTGGAGAGAACTTAATTTTTGTAGGTAGGTTAAAAAAAATTATACAGGATAACTTTTGCCTCTAATGCAATAATACCTATGGTATTGGAGGCAAGGTACTAGCATGGATGGAAGATTGGCTGACTGGCAGAAGGCAAAAAGTGGGAATAAAGGGGGTCTTTTCTGATTGGCAACTAGTGTTGGGTCCGCTTCCTTTCACGTTGTCTTTTCATGATCTGGATGAGTGAATTGATGGCTTTGTGGCAAGGTTTGCACACAATCACTATCACAATCACAATAATACTTTATTAGCCAAGTATGTTTTGCAACATACGAGGAATTTCATTTGCCAAGTCAGTCATACAAATAAAAAGCAATGGAACAACACAAAATATATTTTAACATAAACATCCACCACAGTGTCTCCTCCACATTCCTCACTGTGATGGAAGGCGAAAAAAAAGTTCAAATCTCTTCCCTTCTATGCTCTCCCACAATCGGGGGCCTCGAGCCCTCCGTTGACGGGACGATCTTGACTCCCGTAGCCGGTGGCATTTAGTCTCTCCGCATCGGGGCGATCAGCACCTGCATCGGGGGCATGTCAGCTCCCCCGCGCCGGTGATCTGACCCCAGGTCTAGGCTGGACAAGCCTCTGCGTCATTGGAGCTTCCCAATTCGGCCTCGCCCAAGATTGCGAGCTCTTGATGGTAAGTCCGCAGGCTGCGGTTGGAGCGATCCCAGGCAAGGGATCAGCTCCGATGTTAAGTCCACGCCCCGCGGTAGGGCTTAAGTCATTCCGAGGAGGCCTCCAGCTCCATCGATGGTAGGCCGCAGAGCGACTGGAGATGAGACCCGAAAATTAATCGCATCTCTGGCAAGGTAAGAAACTGAAAATAAGTTTCACCCGACCCCCTCCCCCTTCCCCCCACATAAAATAAACCAGAGAACATTTATACAAAATTAACACACACTAAAAATTAAACAAAAAGACAAAAAAACAGACAGACTGTTGGTGGGGCTGCCAATCGTGCGGCGCCTCTGGTGGTACCCACGATATGAAGATCGGTGATGGGGCAGTTAGCGTTGAGAAGCAGGGAGGCTGCAGAAGGACTTGTGGAGGTAGGAAGAGTGGGCAAAGAAGTGGCAAGTGGAATACAGTGTAGCAATATGTATAGTCATGCACTTTGGGAGAAGGAATAAAGGCGTAGATTACTTTCCTCTGGTAAAGGGACTTGGGAGTGCTGGTGCTCCCACAAGGTTAATTTGCAGATTGAGTCAGTGGCAAAGAAGGCAAATGCACAGTTAGCATTCATTTTGAGGGGACTAGAATATAAAATCACAGAAGCTTTAAGGGCCTGTACCACTGTACGAGGTAATTCAAGAGTTCTCCCGAGTTTCCCGATTCTAACTCGGAAAATTACGGTAATAGCCACTCGTAGGTACTCGGGGCTCTCATGGACATTTTTCAATATGTTGAAAACACTTCACGAGCTTACCGCGTTTCCCGAGTGCCTGCCGTTGGCGTTACGAGCCGCTAAGAGACGTCCCGAGCTCCGACGTACCATCTACATACATTCTACGTACTTACCACGAGTTTGATTTTTTTTAAACTCGGGAGAGCTCTTGGGGAAGCTCGTATAGTGGGACAGGCCCTTTATCAGTCACTGGTGAAACCACATTTGGAATAATCTGAGCAGTTTTTGGCCCATATCTGAGGAAGGATGTGCTAGCTTTAGAGAGGGTACAGAGGATGTTTATGAGCATGATCCCGAGGATGATTGGTTTAACGTATGAGGAGCGTTTGAAGGCTCTGAGCCTGTACTCGTAGGAGTTTAGAAGGATGAGGGGGAATCTCATTGAAACCTACCAGATGAGAAAGGCCTAGGCAGAGTGGATGCAGAAAGTACATTTCGAGTAATGGGAGAGTCTAGAACCAGAGGGCACAACCTCAGAATAAAAGGATGCATCTTTAAAATGGAGATGAGAAGGAATTTCTTTAACCAGAGGATGATGAATGTGTGGAATTCATTGCCACAGGTGACAGTGGAGGTCAAATCATTATGTATTTTTAAGGCGGAGATTGGTATGTTCTTGATTAGTAAGTGTTTTAAAGGTGACGAGGAGAAGGCATGTGAATGGGGTTGAGAGGGAAAATAGATCAGCCATGGTTGAATGGCGGAGTAGACTCGATGGGCTGAATGGCCTAATTCTGCTCCTACGTCATGGTCTTATGGAAACATGTATTTTTTATAAGGGGAGGAAAACTTTAGATTTGAAACAGTTAATTTATTGCCAACCCTATTAATTACCTATTTTGAAATAATCTATGAAGCAATCATAGCTGGGTGATGTCCAGTTCTAATCCCTTCCCGCACTTCCTCGTTCTGCATATAACCAATCTCCATCCCCACCGGGTCTCCTAATCCCCACATCCACTGCTACCCCATCTCCATCTACCCAACATCCTTCCCACTTATGTCACTCCTCTCCTTCATTTCTTATCTGTGCTCACCATATGCAGACTTTTATCTTCTCCACTTATTACCTCCAATTTTTGTGACTATCTCCTCCCCGGCATCACTCATCTGCAATCCACCCCTCCTTACCTGGAACCATCCATCAATTGCCAGCTCCCATCACACACATTTGCCTCACCTATTTCTACCAGCTGCCTCCCTTCCAGTCCAAGAAAAAGGTCCCAATCCAAAATGTTTTGTTCAATTACCTCCGCAGATGCGGCCTGACACGCCGAGTTCCTCCAACAGTTTGTTTTTTACTCAGGATTGCAGCATCCAAAATTTCTTGTTTTTTCCCCCCACAACTGCAGATGACTAAAATTAAGAATTTACCAACATTTCATCCTGGTTAGAATTAACTTTGGATACTAGTCATGACTAACATCACACATATAACAAATCTTGCTAGAATTCAAATTAAACCATCATCTGACTTTGGATAAACTTTTGGCAAAAGTGCCTGTTTATAAGTTAAAACAATAGAATGTACTTTAATGGGGCTGTCCCACTGTACGAGCTAATTCAAGAGCTCTCCCGAGTTTAAAAAAAAAAATCAAACTCGTGGTAAGCACGTAGAATGTACGTTGCGGGTACATCGGAGCTCGGGACGTCTCTTAGCGGCTTGTAACGCTAACGGCAGGTACTCGGGAAACGCGATAAGCTCGTGAAGACTCGTGAAGATTTTTCAACATGTTGAAAAATGTCCACAAGAGCCCCGAGTACCTACGAGCGGCTATTACCGTAATTCGCCGAGTTCGAATCAGGGGAAACTCGGGAGAACTCTTGAATTAGCTCGGACAGTGGGACCCATTACCCACAAAGTTATTTTCAAAAGGTATAACATTTTTAACAAGTTAGCAACAAGATTAGGAACCAGCAGCTTAAAGAATTTCAGTGGATAACTGTCAGATTGATCCTGCATTATAGGAAATTATTGAGATTAAAGATCCTAGAAGACATTTATAGGGAATCGTGTTTATTGTGTGGGGGGAAAGTTGAGATTTGACCCAAACATTCTCCTATTGTGTTAATCTGTTGAAATGTTTTGTCATTCTAAAATTCAAAGTTTCAAATTGTTACTCCTTATGTGCTACACAATTGATGCAATATGAAATTGTACTTGTGAAATTGAAAGCCTCTCTGACATTATTAGATACAGCACACTAATTTATGACTGCAAGATATGAAATTGGACAGTGATTTTTGACTAAAAAACAATGTTGGATGAGATGATTGAGGACAATTCAGTATGATCAATAATGTCGTAATGAAAATACAGTAGTGAGGTCATCCTGAAATTAGTATTAGCTTGTAACTGGTAATCTTATTTTGCAAAAACAATGCAAGATGAAATATTAAGTTATTTTGTATTGTTCCAACTTTATTGCTATTTATCAGAAGTTAAAAACAGAAAATGTTAGGAATTGCTTAGCTTGTCATACATCATCAATCTGAAGAAGGGTCTTGACCCGAAACTTCACCTATTCCGTCACTCCATAGATGCTGCCTCACCCGCTGAGTTTCTCCAGCATTTTTGTCTATCATCAATCTAAAATGTCGTTTGTCCAATGTTTTTTTCTGTTCATATTTTTAAATTTCCGACAACTGCCTTTTGGGGTATTTTTGCAACTAATGCATCCATTTAGGGGAAAAAGTAACTTTCTCAAGATGATCATTCCAGAATCATTATTTTTTTAGTGTTAATTTAGACTGGACAAAGTATTCAGTACTTGTCAGACCGTTGCAGTAATGCCAATTAACTTAATACTGAATCCAACCAAACCAGTCACACTGTGGTTGAGTAATGTTACAGAAACAATTCATTCCAATTCATGCTTGAAGCTGAGGACAGTTTTGAGCACAACATTTGACATTATTCCCCCACAATGTAGTGTACTTGTGCCACAAAGACACAACCTGACAAATGTTAAGCACAGTCGCATTGAGGTGCATAAAAATTGAACATTTAATAATTCTTAAATTAAATTCTTAAAAAGTTGGATATACAAAGCTTCCTGTGATTGTAAAGCAGATGCTGGAAATCTTAAATAAAAATAGAAAATGCTAGAAATACTCAGCAGATTAGACAGCATATGTGGAGAAAGATACAAAGTTAATGTTTCAGATTGATTACTTTTCATCAGAATCATATCTAACTTTCTAATAAAGCATTTCAAAAAAGCTATAAACCTAAAAAGGTTGCTTATACCTGCTATTTTGTATTCCTGCAGAAATGCTGAATCTTTACAATATTACACTTCTGTTCAGACTGTTTCAGAATATTCCATATTACACCCATAACATCCCTTTTTGTGGAAGTAGTTTTTATTTAAAGTAACTTATGGGAATATTTTCCCAACCTGTAAATTAATTGCCAGAAATTTGATCATTATAATCTAACAAATATGTGGACTTTAATTATCTAGACATGGGCAAGTGAAACTGGCACCAGCCAAAGTAGAAATCCCATTTTCTCATAAATTACCTGCTTTGCCAAAATAATTTTGAGTACATTTATGACTTTTTTGTGCAATAACTATTATAAATTATTTTTTCAATCTATGCAGGTAGTGTTACTATTCAGACGGAAGCAGGTGCTGTTACAATAGGTAAGGACATTCTTGTTCATTTGATCATACTCAGGGGGGATGTAGGGGGTGTGGGGGGGGGGGGTATGTGGGGGGAAGGGGGGATGCGGAGGGGAGGGGAGGGGGAGGGGTGTGGGAACCTTCAAAACCTTCATAACATTTGTACTAATTCACCGATCGGAACAAAACTTATTTGACTTGCAGCAGAGGTGAGTAAGGTGGCAAAACATCGTAGCGCTATGGGGGATCGTTTTGGCGCAAATCTAATTACAAAGCAGACAAAGTGGTTAAGATGAGAGTTTTAGTAATATATAGAAGATGGATAGATGGATAGATAGAAAGATAGAGCGAGCAGACATGTTACTGGAGATGACTGCAAAGTTGAATTGAGACGAGTTGTATGGGATTCCACGAAAGAGTACTTGGATAGCTGCTTCCATGGTTTAATCCTGCATCATTCACCCAACATCAAATCCATAACGTTATTCCTACCTAATACTGAAGTTACACACTGCACCTCACATGTTTATCACTGCTGTGAGCCTCATGCAGCTTTGACCTAGCTATTCCATTCTGGCAAGTATTTCACTCAAACACAGTGCAATTCATTCACCATCAGAAGTCTCGTTCTTGTAACAGTTCTAAAAGTTCAGACTGATTCCATGCATGGTCATCTTGTGGTATGCACACTCGGACTGATTCTATTTATTCCTGGATTAATGTATTCAAATGAATTTGAGAACCATCACAGGAGTATTGTGATCTGTCCTCTTCTAGCATTATGCAGTAGCACCCATTGTGCAGTAGCACCCAGCATCCAACAATGGATCCATGAAGCACAGGTCGGTGTATATTCTCAGAACCATAAATCTGCTGCTCTGTGGTGTGATTATGCCACTGCAATAGTGCATTTGATGTGGCCTGTCAAGGTTTTTGTTGATTGAAAGAGCTCGATCTTCCAATAACTTCCTCTCATGAAATTCAGTAGTTGAACTGTTGGATATAATTTTGTGCAAGTTGTATGACCTTCTGCACATTCACTGTGATCAATTGAAACTTGAGTTATTTTGTTCACTGGTTTATTCAATCTTCAAAGGAAACCATCTGGATAAAGTTCTAGGATGACTTGATTGGAGAATAAATTGTGAACTTTTTAATAATGCGTTTGTCGCAATACGTATAGCAATATGTAATTTCATTCGACCTGCATTATCCAGGTTAACGTCAGATTTGAGCATTTTCTTCTCTATCTATTTTAATCTACTACTACCTGACTCAATCAATATGAGACCCTTGTGCCAGATATATAACCAATCATAGCAAAATTTCCCTTTTGATTTCAATATCAAATCCCTTCAGTCATTTATACTCAATAGATCCTAATTAATAACATTCCTTCGCTTCATAGATGCTGCGTCACCCGCTGAGTTCCTCCAGCATTGTTGTCTACCTTCTAATTAATAACATGTTTCTTCTTTTGATCATTTGTGCTCACAGACCAATTACACCTCCCAGCATTTCTGCTGAGATTGCTTGCTTTAGAAACAAGTCTGTGACCCTTTCTGCTCCTAAAACAGCATAATAACTCGTCCTAGCTCAATTACAGAGGCTAAGTCTTTGTTTAAATAATCAGGATATTTGTTCAATGTCCCAAGTGCCATAAAAGTATAATTCTCTACAAGAGGGTGGCGATATACAAGAAAAATGTTTTTTAAAGAATGCTGGAGCCTTGAGCAAAAACAAGCTACTGGAGGAACTCAACGCATCAGGCAGCATCCATGGAGGAATAAACAGAAGGCGTTTGAGGCAGGGACCTGAAGTCTGAAGAAGGGTCCTGACCCGAAATGACATGTGTCCATTTCCCTGCAAGTTTGCTGCTTGACCTACTGAGTTCCTCTAGCAGATTATCCTTTGTTCAAGAGAACGTTTTTGGATTTTCAAATTTTCAGCTTCGTAGCTGAATCATTTCTTCGTGGTCAGGCTGTGCAGAAAACGGCTCGGCTGCTTCCTCCCTTTTCATGCTTTTTATCTGATTATTGTATGGTTGGCAGCAACTTATGATTCACAGCCTATGTTTGCACATCAATGGAGTGAAATTCCTTTGAGGCTATAGTTGTGGTGCAGAAGGTGGCATATTTTATTGAAACACAAGTATCTTGAGCATTGATCCCTGTTAAGATTCAACTCAGAAAATTGCTCCCTGAATATCCTGAGCAGAAATGCCCCTCGGAGAGGAGCTTGGCATCTTATATTTCTCCTTCCTCTGCTCATTCTCCCAGTAGCATTGTTTTTCTACCAATGCATCCATATCTAGAAGCAACTAGATTATATAGTTCTATGAAGTTATTGAAAATGCAGTAGCATCTGTCATGTCAGTACTTGTAGATTTTTACCGTTTGAACCATTTGTGGAATGCAGTAAATGCTTATAGATTAATATCAGTAGCTGGAGGAAATCAATAATTAATGTAAGTAAATGGAGCCCGCTTTTTAGATGCCCTTGGGAAGGGCTGGTACTTTCTGTTGTTTCTGTGTGTTTGAGAATGCAAAGTTAAGATTCAAAAGACCAAATAGTTTCTCAAATAATTTCAGGGAGTTCTAGCTGCACGAAAGTTATACAAGTACTGTAACAGATTCCCACCCCCATATTTGCCGCCTTACTGTCTTCCGTTGTTGTGCACTATGAAACATCTGCAAACAAGACTTGTTTTCATAACCCTCAGCTGACTTAGCATGATGCTTTTTGCAGGGTTCAATCTGTCATTTCCACCTCTTCTTTTCTGCACTTCCCCTCTCCTGGGACAATGTACTCCAAATGCATTCAAAAACTGCAGCTGGCATTCCACTTGTGCTAAAGGAACCTGAGTATTAGAATAACCTCATTTTCAGGATGTTATTGATCCAAAGAGCTTGCAAATGAAATGGCAACAACTGAAGTATCAATTGTTTACCCATAGATTCCTCTGATGGCAATCTAAACGCTACTACACAACAAGGTGATTTGGATGTTTACGTCAGTCAACTGGGAATTGTGAATCTGCTAACTCAAGAAGGTGAGATGCTGCACTGATGTCAAAACTACACCTTTAAGTCTGAAGAAGGGTTTCGGCCCGAAACGTCGCCTATTTCCTTCGCTCCATAGATGCTGCTGCACCCGCTGAGTTTCTCCAGTAATTTTGTGTACCTTTAATTTGATAGCCTATTTAGAATCTGGATCACAATTTTCCTTTGGTCATAAACAGCCTGCCAGATGTGTTTATTGGCAAGTGATTAGCTGAATTTACTTAATTTGAGGACTATTATATCTACATTTTGAATGTTCTGTAATAGGGAGAAATGGTGAACAGAGTATTGTGAGTGTTTGATGGGCAATAAATGCTGGCCCAGTTAGTGATATATATATTTTTGAAATCCATCTGGGCACTTTCTTCTACTATAAAGAATACAATAAAACCATGAAAGTGCAAGAAACTGCTGATGCTGGAAACATGAGCAAAACACAAAGTTCTGGAGAATTTGGAATCAGCCAGCATCTCTGGAGGGAATGCACAGACGATGTTTTGGGCCATGACCCTTCCTCAGACACTCCTTCAAATAGTAAAAACATAATTTCTGAAGAAAGATGACATCTTGGATGTCATAGAGCAGAGATCTAGGGATGGTGTCCTTGCAAGAGGCAGGGTGAGAGGAGGTATAGTCAAGGAAGTTGCCAGAATCTGTGGGTTTGACGTATTTTGATCATCTGTCCTGTGATGGAGATAGATCAAGCGTCTGAGATAGTCCAAGTGATTTTTAGAGCATGGCAGGCGTTGGTGGGAAAGGTAACAAAATCAATGAGTTCTGCACAGGTGCAGGAGGTAGCCCCGGATTAGCGGAGAAAGCATCTACATGAGGTGCTGCCTCAAGAAGGTAGCATCTATCATCAAGAGTTCCCATCATCTGGATAAGGTGGTTAAGAAGGCATGTGATTTGATTCCATTTGGGGCATTTAATACAAGACCAGGAAGATTATGCTCCAACTTGAAGAAAAAAAACATAGGTCGGACCTCACTTGGAGTACTATATGCTGTTCTGGTTACCACACTAAAGGAACGATGTGATAGTGTGGGTAATGGTGCAAAGGAGATTCACCAGGATGATGCCTGGGATGGAGCATTTCAATTATGAGAAACTGGAGATGTTGTTCATGGAGTGTAAGGGAGGTAAGTGGGATAAGAGGGTCCATGGCTATATTTTAAATTGAAGGCACTGTGTTCACCATTCCTCTCCCTTATGTTCCCATCTGCTCACCATCCCTCCTTTTATTTGATTCTATTTATAACCTTCCTTTCTTATTAGTTTCCACAATTGTGCAGCCTTTTGTCTTCATTTACTCCATCCCCCATCTGACTATCTAACTACTAGCTTTTTCACAAAATGTAATACTTTTAAATTTAACTTAAAGTACGTTACCGTGAGGGCAGGAATTGAACTTGTATCTCTGGGGTTAGTCTGGATTTCTGTGTTCCTGTTCTGCTAATTCAATCACTCTTGATGTGCAGAGGCTATGGAAAGATTTATGTCCCGCCAGATATTACATGGAGACAATTTTGCTGAACAACACCAGGGTTAGTGTTTCCTATGTCATTGATTGCAACCTATAAGTCAAATCTGCTTGATCCACTAAGTGTTAAGATTTTTTTTTAAGATGAACATTTAAAGTATTCAGCACTGAAGTTATCCATGATTTAAACTGGTGATATTGAATATGAATATTTAGCAATAGTTTGTTTTATTCCAGCTGAAAAGATAATGTGTAAAACTGCCAGTTTACTCTTGGTCAGTTTACAAATATATAATTGGAAAAATTGAAGGGAAGGATAGAAAAATTATTTCGATGTTACAGTTTAGATTCTTTGCCAATTGCTTTTGAAGCATAATCCAAAGATATTTAAACTTGTTGTTTGTAGTAGTATAATATTAAAAGTGGCAGAATAGAATTAATCTAGCTAGCTCTACCGCAAAAAAAACACACTAATGGGACAAAGGCATTTTGCACTATTGGACGATTTGGTTTGCACTCCAGTTTTAGTTGGTGAGATTACTCTCAAGACCACCGCTGTAAGCCAGTAATCAGTCCAGCGAATCTGTGTTGTGTTGCTTCAATGATAAATATATCTTTGGTTGTGGAGACTTAAAGTAGACTTTGCTGTCTCCTCAAATTCTTGCAGGTTTTACAGCATGGAATGTTTGAGACAGATCAACATTGTAGGAGGACCTGTAGCCTTTGAGGACGTCAAGGTCCAATCTGTGTTTAGAAAGAAAATTGGACTCCCATTCCTAATGGGTTTTAAGGCTTCATGAAAAAATCTCTCAGTTTTGTTCTGAGCGGCTGAGAAAGGGTAGGAAATATTTTAAAATTACTAAATAAATATTGGTAACACTTGGGTGGTGATGTGGAGGTACAAAAAAACTCAAAGTGTTCAATATGCAAAGCATGAGCTTATGTGATAGATTGAATCCAAGTGTCAGTTCTCCAATTCAGATTTTGGCAGCATGCCTTCTGGCTGTGCAACATGCATGAAAATCAGTCAGGCAGACAGGCTCCAATACACTTCCAATTCCACAAGAGGAAAAAAAATGGTGTGTTTTCTTAAGGCAGTATTTCCATCATGTACTGGTCCTACAGCTGGAGAAGCTGCAATGAAATGTGTCATTCCTGGAAACTTGTTCTCCAACATTAGGGTGCAGCAATTAATTGCATGGATTTGACATTTGTTGAAGTATTTGGAAATCTAATGTATTTACTATAATAACAGTGTTAGAAATTCACCACAAGTGTGGCAGCATCTAAGGAGAAAGAAAGAAAGTAGAATGTACAAATCTCACCATGCACAGAGTATTTCCAACACTCTCTGATATATCTTATGTTGTTTTTAATTTCCAGTACAGTATTTGGAATATTTTGCCAATGTACACTTAGTTTGTTTATCTAGCAGATATTTACTAAGGAATATTTCTGTTGTTCCAATGTTTACTTAAAGCCAGTTCAACCAGACCAGAAACTCGTTCCCTCATTATGTTCTCCTTACAGTATATTCTGGAACCTTTCATTGAAAGGAAAAATCTGCAATTGCTGGCAAAATGCCTTCTTTAAAATGTAGATAGAGTATTTCTGGCTGGAAATATATAAAACTATTCAGGCTTAGTACCACTTCATGGGGACTAGATATTAACTTTTTTTAAGAAAGACGTTTATGGAGAGAAAAGTATATTATTATGTATATAATAATTCGTGTTTTCCAAAAGTTGCCTTTCTTATCACAGGATCTATCACACTAAAAGTACCCAAAGCCCTAAGAGCTAAACTCCAATTATCAGGGTCTGTGGTAGAAATCAGTCCTGAGCTTCAAATGCAGGAGATTAGCAGCAGCACAGAACAAGGTCACCAAACTGTTCAAGGTAAGATCTAATTTTAACACAATTCCTGTAAAGTTGGCCTGAAATGAAAGAAATCCCACCAGATATTTAAAAAACGTTAAGTTAGCTTCAGTTGTCATCATTATCCTTTTGAAGACTAGCATAGTCATACTTCAAGGAAACAGACCCTTCGGCCCAACTTGTCTATGTAAAGCAAAATGCACATATACATATAAATGTTGATCACATTTCTCCCCATTTGACCCATATCCCTCTGTCTTTCCTATCCATGTACCTGTCCAAATGTCTTTTAAATATTGTTATTGTATCAACATGTAAAACAAAAACTATCTTAAGATGCAAAAAAATGTGAAACCGATCTCATACAATTCATGAGAAACGAGTCATTAGTTTTGTCACATTACATTGGTTTTACAAGAAGAGTAAGTATGCAGTGATGTCAGCAGTCTTTCTCATAAATGAATTTGTAATTAATTGTTAGTCCTATTTGAAAAAATCTTAAGCAATTCAGTTCAAAGTAGGGGCTAGTTGTAATTAGACTTTTTTAACCAAATAAGCCAAGCTTGAAAAAAAGGGGTAAAGGAGGAAATCTTGTTGGTTATTATAAAATCATTTTAGGACCAATCTTAGACACTGGCTAAATGTGAATACACTGGCGCAGAGCTTCCCAGAGGAACTTTATCTTTAGCAGATCCTCCAGTGAGAACATTCCCAAGAAGCTTCTCATGACTGCATTGACGTTCCAACCATTACAGAGTCCTCCAATTGTAAATTCTACAATGTTTTGCAAGCCAGAGAGCATTGCAAACTTGAAAACTATTGAAATTAAACATTTTTCAATGTTAAAGCAAAAATCACTTAAAGCAGGAAAACAATATACCAATTTAAATCAATTGATAAAATAAATAACCATTCGCCCTAATTGCCGATCCTCCCTATTGAATTGAATGGAGCATTGAAAATGAAGATTTTAATGAAATTACTGAGAAGATTCAAAGTGATAGAGAGATATAGAGTGAAAGCAGGTCCTTCAGCCCAACTTGCACACGTCGACCAACATGTCCCTACTAGTCCCAGCTGCCTGTGTTTGATCCATATCCCTCTAAAACTATCCTCTCCGTGTACCTGTTTAACTGTTTCTTATAAATTGCGACGGTAACAAAGTTTCCGAGTCCTTCATTTTGACAGGATCAGAATAAATTGGCAACATCTTGTAGTTGAATAATTAATAATGCAGAAAGGATGAAATGTCAGTACGACTGTTATTTGTAATGTAAAGTTAAAAGCTTACTTTAATGACTAAGTAATTTTCCCAATGGAATTTCAGGTTTTCTGAATGGTAAAGGGGAAGGTGCGCATTTAATCGAGGCTCACACAATGCGTGGAATGCTGAACATAAAAAGTCAAAGTTGGATTGAATCTCTTAAACTGAAGCCATTATAATTTGTCATAACTTCAGCTTTTGGATTTTTTCTTTTGCCATTTTTACATTAATGCCAGCTTGCTGTGTATAATTATTACAGGTTTGCTTGTACTTTAATTTTTATTTGCAATGGTAATCATCAAGTCTGTCGTCACTGTAATGCCTTAACCTGTTTAAAAGCTGTCTATAACTGGATTATTAATTTGCATTTACTTGCATTAATTTGCATTATCTTCATATTTTAATTTGTATGTTATTTTTTATATAAACATGGATTAAAAGGTTCACCCAGCAATATTTAGGAAGTGTAGTGGTAACAGACACTATTTAAAAAATACACAATATACTTTCATTTTTGTTACTTTCAAGAACAAGGAAGTACCTAGAGAAATGTTCCCGAAGAATAGCATTTTCCATATTGCAGATAGATTATATTAAACTTATTTTGGGAAACTTGGTTAATCATCTGTGAACGCAATAAATATAATGAGTAATCACTCAAAGGATGTATTTAGAAACGAGGAACTGCAGATGCTGGTTTACAGCAAAAGACACACAAAGTGCTGAAGTAATTCAGTGGGTCAGGCTGAGAACATGGATAGGTGATGTTTTGGGTCGGGACCCTTCTGCAGACTGGTTGGAGGTCTGCATAAAGGGCGCTGACTCAACGCCATCTACTCATGCTCTCCAGGGATACTGCCTGACCCGCTCAGTTACTCCAGCACTTTGTGTCAAAGGATGTTTAGTGATATCTTGTGAACTTATAGTGATATCTTGTAAAATTGGAAAAATGCAAAAAGACACTTTCTGCAACAACAAAAAATGAAAGACGTTAACTATTGAAACTGAGCTGCATTGAAACAAAGGATACTCACAAAGTACAAATTGCAGATAACCGTCAATGCATGTCTGCTTGCAACTCACAATGAGCTGCTTATTTTTGCATGCAGTGATGATGCAGTAATTAACTTACAGAACAAATAAATCTGCGGTCAAATCCTGCTCATCAAAGTAATTTGGAATTGGGGAAAAAAACAATCAGCCTTGGCAACAAAGTTCGGGTGATCGCCATAAAATCCCATCTGGTTCTCTAATGATCTTGGGGGAGGGGAGATGGGGAAGGTGGCTAGCAATTCAGTTGGATACACTGCCACTGAAAGAGAGACAGAATAAAACTCAATGACTCGCCCACCTTTCACATGAATATCAAATTTAGATACAAAGTTAGTTGTAGCCCAGAATATGTTTCTTTGATGATAGTTCCGTGTTCAACTCTGTCATCGCCTCTAAATTTATCAAAACTTAAGAGTACTGGGTCCCTCTTCTTCCTTGACTTCCTCACCAGCAGACCCCAATTACTACTAATTTGCAAAATGTTCTCCTCATTAATCATCATATGCTTGAAGCTGTAAGCTTAGTCCCCTGCTCTACTCTATACACTTGACTGTAGCAAGACATAACTCCATTGCCATCTTTTATATTTGCTGACGATACCACAGTTGTTGGCTGAACATTGGGTAATAATGAGTCCGAATAGCGGAGGGAGATCGATAATCTGAATGAATGGTGCCAGAACAACACTTTTGCTCACAACGTTAGCAAGACTAAATAATGGATCGTTGACTTCAGGAGGGGAAATCTGAGTATTCACGATCATTGATAGGACGGTGGTGGAGAGACGTAACAGCTTCAAGTTCCTGGGCGTGCATATCGCTGCAGATCTAGGCCCAGCACTTGAATGCAATCACAAAGAATATTCATTAACACCTCTACTTCCTGAGACGGTTGAGGAAATTTGGTATGAATACTCTATCGTACCTCTGCAGGTGTATTGTAGAGAGCATAATGACTGGTTGCATCACGCCCTGGTTCAGGAACCCGAATGCTCAGGAATGGTGATTATAATAAAGTTTTGGACACTGTTCAGTCAATCACGGGTACCTTCCTCCCACAATTGAAAGGATCTATTGGAGGTGCAGCCTCATAAAGGCAGCCAATATCATCAAAGATCTACATCACTTGATTGTGGATTTATCACAGCTTAGAAACAACAGGTCCTGTGAAATAGGAATAGTCTCAGGTGGTTGAGAACAGCCATCTCTCATGCTAATCGGACTATTCAGGAGATTGATGAAATAGTGTATGATTCAAAACATAGAAACATAGAAAATAGGTGCAGGAGTAGGCCATTCGGCCCTTCGAGCCTGCACCGCCATTCAATATGATCATGGCTGATCATCCAACTCAGTATCCTGTACCTGCCTTCTCTCCATACCCCCTGATCCCTTTAGCCACAAGGGCCACATCTAACTCCCTCTTAAATATAGCCAATGAACTGGCCTCAACTACCTTCTGCGGGAGAGAATTCCACAGATTCACCACTCTCTGTGTGAAAAAGGTTTTCCTCATCTCGGTCCTAAAAGATTTCCCCTTTATCCTTAAACTGTGACCCCTTGTTCTGGACTTCCCCAACATTGGGAACAATCTTCCTGCATCTAGCCTGTCCAACCCCTTAAGAATTTTGTACGTTTCTATAAGATCCCCCTTAATCTTCTAAATTCTAGCGAGTACAAACCGAGTCTATCCAGTCTTTCTTCATATGAAAGTCCTGACATCCCAGGAATCAGTCCCAGGAATCAGTCTGGTGAACCTTCTCTGTACTCCCTCTATGGCAAGAATGTCTTTCCTCAGATAATAATCATGGGGAAACAATGGATGTTGAGGCCAGTAATGAAAGCCTGGGAGAAAGGGGCATTAAAGAAACAGAAGGCTCAGGTGTCAGGAGTAGTGTGGAGAAATGAGGGAACAGCGAAGGAACAGAGACTAGAGTGAATGTATCTTAATTGTGGGAAACCACGTCACTTTGCTTAGGAATACAGGTCGCCTTGACAGCAGCCAAGAAACCGGGCAGGATGGCTCATAATTTTACATTTTAATGGTAGGAGCTTTGGTTCATGTGG
This sequence comes from Amblyraja radiata, assembly GCF_010909765.2. Taxonomy (NCBI): domain Eukaryota; kingdom Metazoa; phylum Chordata; class Chondrichthyes; order Rajiformes; family Rajidae; genus Amblyraja; species Amblyraja radiata. Next base: position 28,227,609 of record NC_045976.1, read on the forward strand.
GGATGTTTAAATGTGTATCTTTGTATGAACAATCTCTTCCAGCATTCTTGTGTAAAGAGCTTGAACAATTTCCTTGAGCTGTATGGCATTGTGTTTTTACTCTTTATTTGGATTTTGAAGTGGAAATTTTATTAAAGTGTGTGAACTGTCTGTGAGTTTTAAAATATAGCATGAGGTGTGACAACCTGTGTGTTCATTTGGGAGAAATGTGATGGTTTCTATTTAAGAAAGTAAGTAAGTTTATTGGGCTCGCGATGCCGCTTTCAGATCTGGCAACGCTGAGGGATACAGCTCATCCAGGGCCAATCTGAAAATGGGAATTAGGAATGCCAAACTCAATCACAAACGGCGGATTGAGGAGCACTTCCAAAACAACTCTGACCCCAGGCGCATGTGGCAAGGAATCAAATCCCTTGCCGATTACCAGAAAGTTAACACCCCTCCCCCAGACGACGCCACCCTTCCTGATGAGCTAAACCATTTCTATGCTCGATTTGACCGGGACAACAAAACCCCAGCCATCAAAGTTGCTCCACCCCCGAATGAACAACCCCTCAGTCTCTCCACCTCTGCTGTACAAGATGCACTGAGCAAGGTGAATGAGCGCAAAGCTGCCGGCCCCGATGGCATCCCTGGCCGGGTGCTTAGGGCATGTGCTGGACAACTATCCCCAGTCTTCACCGACATTTTCAATCTCTCACTGGCCCAGGGTGTTGTCCCCACTTGCCTCAAGACATCAACCATCGTGCCAGTGCCCAAACAGTCAGCCACAGGAAGTCTCAACGATTTCCGCCCAGTGGCACTCACCCCTGTCATTGCTAAGTGCTTTGAGCGGCTGATCTTGGCTCACCTCAAAGCCAGCCTCCCCCCCACACTGGACCCCCATCAGTTTGCCTACCGGGCCAACAGGTCTACAGAGGACGCCATATCGGCGGCCCTACACTCTGCCCTGACCCACCTGGACAACAACAACTCCTACATCAGGTTGCTGTTCATTGATTTTAGCTCTGCCTTTAACACTGTCATCCCCACCAGCTTGATCACCAAACTCAGCGGACTTGGCATCTCCACCTCCCTCTGCAACTGGACACTGGATTTCCTCACCAACAGACCACAGTCTGTCAGGGTCAACAACCTCACCTCCTCCACTATAACACTGAACTCACTATAACTGTGTGCTCAGCCCTCTCCTCTACTCCCTCTTCACCCACGACTGCATCCCTAAGTACGGATCCAACGCCATCATTAAGTTTGCTGATGACACCACGGTGGTAGGACTGATCAGTGACAACGATGAGTCAGCCTACAGAGAGGAGGTCCAGCACCTGACAACCTGGTGTGCCAACAATAACCTCGTCCTCAACTCCAAGAAGACGAAGGAAATTATTGTCGACTTCAGGAAGGTCAGAGGAGGCAGTCATATCCCCATCCATATAAACGGGACTGAGGTGGAGCGCGTCTCCAGCTACAAATTCCTCGGGGTACATATCTCGGAGGATTTGTCCTGGTCCCTCAACACCTCCAAGCTGATCAAAAAGGCACAGCAGCGCCTTTACTTCCTGAGGAGGCTCAAGAAAGCCCACCTGTCCCCCCAGATCCTGACCAACTTCTACCGCTGTACCATCGAGAGCATCCTGACCACCTGCTTCACGGTATGATACAGCAGCTGCACTGTTGCGGACAGGAAGGCACTACAACGGGTGGTGAAAACCGCGCAGCACATCATCGGTGCCCCGCTCCCTGCCATGGATGCCCTCCACCGAAAGCGGTGTCTGAGACGGGCTGGGAAGATCATTAAAGACCCCTCCCACCCCCACCATGGACTGTTTGCCCTCCTCCCAACAGGGAGGCGGTACAGGAGCCTCAGGTCTCGTACCAGTAGGATGAGGAACAATTATACCATCACATTGCTGAACTCGGAGTCCCGCCGATAGATTTCTCCGGTCCCTCCGTCCCCATTGTTTAATTATTCTGTATTTTTGATTATTCTGTATCTTCTTTTTTTTTAAATTTCTATATGCACTACTACTACGGACTGACGCAAAACTGCATTTCGTTGTACCCATACTCAGTATTTGTGCAATGACATTAAAGTTGAATTGAATTGAACTACATACAAGGAATTTGCCTTGGTGCTCTGCCCACAAGTAACAACATGACATACAGTGACAGTTACGAATGACTCAGAAAATGCTAAACATTAATGATAGAACACCATTGATCAAGCATGTGAACCAACAAAATACCAATCAAAGGGAGGCTACAGTTTTGGCTGTTGAGTAGAGCAACTACTCATGGATAAAAACGGTTTTTATGTCTGGCTGTGGCAGCTTTGACAGTCCGGAGTCGCCTTCCAGAGGGAAGTGATTCAGAGTTTGTGGCCAGGGTGAGAGGGGTCAAGGATGATCTTGCCCGCTCGCTTCCCGCCCCTTGCAGTGTACAGTTCATCAATGGAGGGAAGGTTGCAGCCAATAATCTTCTCTGCTGATCGGACGATTCGCTGCAGCCGCCAGGTGTCGTGCTTGGTGGCTGAGCCAAACTAGACCATGATGGAGAAGGTGAGAACACACTCTACGATGGCCGTGTAGAATTGGACCATCATTGCCTGAGGCAGATTGTGCTTCCTCAGCTGCCGTAGGAAGTACATCCTCTGTTGTGCCTTTTTGATTGTGGAGTCCCAGGATATGAGATCCCAACATTTCAAAAATAAATTGCATTTGGTGAAATTGGTGATTAGTATATATTTAAAAAGAGAAATTGATATTGGAATTTTGGGAACGGAAATGCTCCCATGGCTGGAATACTGGAGAGGATTCTGAGGGTTAAGATATATATGCATTTGGCTAGATGGGGGCTGATTATGAATAGTCAGCCTGGTTTTGTACGTGGGCGATCGTATCTTACAAATCTAATTGAGTTAGAACATTAAAAAAAAACAGGTGCAGGAGTAGGCCATTCGGCCCTTCGAGCTTTCAATATGATCATCTAAAATCAGTACCCCGTTCCTGCTTTTTCCCCATATTCCTCGATTCCAGTGGCCCAAAGAGCTAAGTCTAACTCACTTGAAAACCTTTTTGAAGAAGTAACCTAATAGATTGACGAGGGCAAAGCCATAGATGTTGCCTAGATGGAGTTCAGCAAGGCATTCTTTCCAAGCATTCTTGATACAGTTCAGCATGATAGGTTGTTCTTGAAGGTTAGATTGCATTGGATCCAAGGAAAGATAAATGACTGAATAGCAATTTGGCTTCATGGAGGGAAGTATAGGGTGATGGTGGAACGTTATTTTTTCGGACTAGACGGCTGTGACTTGTGATGTGCCTCAGGGATTGGTGCTGGGACCATTACTATTTGTGGTTTATATCAACGATTTGGATGAAAATGTAGAAGGCATAATTAGTAAATTTGTAGGTGACATTAAAGTGGGTGGTATCAAAGAGAGCGGATATGGTTATCAAAAACTACAGCATGATCTTAACCAGTGGGGCAAGTGGGCTGAGGAATGGCTAATGGAGTTTAATGCAGATAAGTGTGAGGTATTGCATTTAGGGAAGACAAAAGACATTCACAGTGAATGACAGGGCCCTAGGGAGTGTATTAGGGCTGAGAATCAAAGAGTGCAGGAAAATAGTTCCTTGAAAGTGGCATCACAGGTAAATATGGTAGTCAAGAAGGCATTCAGTACATTGGGCTTGATCAGTCAGGGTATTGAGTATGGAAGTTGATGTTCGTTACACATGAGTTACACATGATATTGGTGAGGCCACATTTGGAGTATCGTCTTGCATTTTGGTCATCCTACTACAGGAAGGACGATGTTAAGCTGGAAAGAGTGCAGAGAATATTTACAAGGATGGTGCTAGGACGCATGAGCAAAAGGAAAAGGTTGGGGAGGTTAGGACTTTATTCCTTGAAGTTGAGGGGGATGAGGTGTGATCTTATAGAAGTGTGTAAGATCGCAAGGGGAATAGATAGAGTAAATGCACAGTGTATTTTGCCCAGAATAGAGGAATCAAGAACCAAGGGACATCTGGTATATCTGGCAGGTATTATAACAATATTTACAGTAAAAGGCATTAAAAGGTACATGGATAAGAAATGTTTAGACGAATATGGGCCAAACGTGGGCAGGTGGGATTAATGTAGATGGGGCATCATGGTCAGCATGGGCAAGTTGGGCCAAAAGGCCTGTTTCCATGCAGTTGGACTCTTTGACTGAAGCTTTTGAAAATAAATGGTTCACCCTCTTATGGCTTTCCACATGCTTTAAATACAAAACTGACTTTGCTTCTACAATAGCTTCATGGGGTGTCTGGCACATGTGTAATTGGGTGGAATGGAATCATGATTTTTCTGTAGATCTGAGGGTCGTATTTTTAGATCCTTTCGCCATTTAGAATATTACTCTAGATCAATTTTAGTGTTCTGCTCTGCAACTTAAATGTTTTCAATTGTACATGCATCAACCAATTATAGTTATTTATTGATATAAGGACGCCCTTAGATGCGTTTGAACACAACTTTTGGTTTTAATGGAATTCTTTTGAAGCAACCTTTTGTTTGGTTCTCATTTTTTTTTAAACATGGGAAATCCAGCAGAAGTCCTGGTCAGACTGAGCAGAATGGGATGGTCATTTTACATGTGGTCATCTTAAAAAAAGTTGAATAAAATAGCCCCAAACTGCAAATTGTGACCCCTGAAATACCAGGATTATATGTCATCTTGATTATTAACACAGCTCTAATTATAATCACATTGTGTGTGTAAACAATCTAAGATACATTTTATTTTCATCAAATTAGTGAAGATTTTCCTCAACAATAAGTCCTACAGTGCTACCTTAGACTTTACAATTTGAAGTTTAATTGTTTTGACAGTGACTGGGTAAAGATATAGATTCTGTACAGACAATATATGCGTGGAATTCTAGCATGCATAAAAATTTGATGGTTACACCTTTACATTTTTTCCTCTTCCTCCTTTTTGGGGGCAAGGTAGTTTCCTTTATCATCATATCCGAACCACATAGGAGGATTGTCATCATTATATTCCACATGCTCAACATTTATTGCTGCTTTGACAGTTTGCCTAAATTAGTGAAAGAAAACATTTATTAGATGTGTTAAACAAATTCTCCAGTGAAAAGTGTAGTGGAAATTAAAGGGTGGAGGGTTAAAGAAAATGTTATCTACTGGAGCATATGTTTCATGCAATGCAGCACGTTTTCCCGGGGGGGGTCTTCATTCTGCTTGTTTCAATGTTAGGACAAAAACATTTGTGCTTACTGATGTGTTTTAAATTTAAAGCTGTTGCTTCATTTAATGTAGTAAACACAAATGAAGAGGAGAGCTACATTTTTGCCTTTCTCCTTGCTTTGCGAATTACCACTTTTTCCTCCAATAAAAACATAATTTCTTGCATCAAAATTTTTATTAGGCTTGTTGGGCTTAAGCCACATTGCAAGTCATTTTGCACGGTGATTTACACACACAGAAGCTGATTTGAAGCCGTCCATTTTTTTTTACAAATAGCCCCTCCAGCACAATTCTTGCCTGGTTTTGAATTTGTTTCACAGAAATTAATAACTAATGCAATATCAAAAAGAGAAGCAAAATAATGTCTGATTGTGAAGTGGGAGATAGCAGACATGTACATACCATAAAAAGTATCCTGCAGCTTGAGATGCGAGAGTAGTGTTACATCTCAATACTTCACATAGGTATCGTCAATTTATATATTTTTTATGACCGGATGTTTGGCACTAAAGTACTGGAACTTTCATTACATGGCTGTGCCTTCATCAGCTTATCACTTTAAAATTATTGTAAAGACTTCAACAGCTGGGTCTTGAAATTTGGAAGTCAAAGCACATATGGTAAAGATCATTTATCTGTGTCCAAATGATAATCCCTAATTTCAACTGATGCAACATCCTAAATGTACCATTTATTTATACCTTTCTGTAAGATGCTACTTCATTGGCTTGTGCAGAAATTATGCTATCCTTACATTTATATCTAGTTGATATAAGACTGTTTGATGATCTCCACACCCTGTCATTGTGCCAAGTCCAACTGGCCCAGCTTCTGTGGTAGAAGTGCAGAAAGAGAATTTCCCTTTGTGGAAGCTGCAATGACCCTGCAATGGATTTCTCTTCTGCATTTCAATCATGCAAGCTGGGCCAGTTGGAGTTCAGGAACAGTGACAGGGTGTGAAGACAGGGTGCTTCTTCTCTGCGGCTCAGCTTCTTCCCTGCGGCTGTCACACTACTCAACAATGTATCTCGGTGACTGCCAATCACCTCCCCCCCCCCCCCCCCCCCCGGACACTCCTCCCACAGGAAAAACACTATGGCTGTATGCATGTAAATAGATTTATTTATTGAAATCATATTCTATGTCGCTCTTCCAGGGAGATGCTAACTGCATTTCATTGTCTCTGTACTGTACACTGACAATGACAATTAAAGTTGAATCTGAATCTGAATCTGAATCAAATACTCTTCTTTAGATGATTAAAGGCTGAGTTCGTGAATCTCATTATTTATATATATATATCTTCACTGGGACATACCTCCTAAGGTATGAAAAGTGATCCACCAAGGATTTTTATTGTTGGGGAGGAGAGGCTGTGTTGTGCAATGGAAAAGATTTGTAGAAGATCTATTTTTTTTGCAAATCTAAGACCCATTCTCTGCAGTTTAAGTCAATGGCAACATGTACACATACACAATGAATGATGTACGCAAACATTATTTCCATATGTGAACCCAAGCTCCATTGAATTTGACTTGACCTGTTTAATAGTGCAGATGAGTGGATGCATGTTATAAGAGCTTTTGTGTTTGTATCAGCCACTCAGAACACTCATTGAAAGGAAATCACCCTCAACCTCAATCTAAGGTAGACACAAATGCTGGAATAACTCAGCGGGACAGGCAGCATCTCTGCAGAGAAGGAATGGGTGACATTTCGGGTCAAGACCCTTCTTCAGCTGAAACGTCACCCAATCCTTCTCCCCAGAGATGCTGCCTGTCCCGCTGAGTTACTCCAGCATTTTGTGTCCACCATCAATTTAAACCAGCATCTGCACTCAACCCCAATCTATTGCTTAAAAATAAATTATAGCATATAACAGTGTATTTTCATGTGATTAAATTCTTCTTTGAGGTTAAAATAAACGTAGGCCTAACCCAAACCTATCTTCTCATACATCAGTGCAGAAAACCTTTGTTGCACTTCACCATGGTAAGAACTTCCTTTCTCAGAGAAAGAGACAAAACTCCATCTTACCAAAACCCCATACAACTGCAAAAATACAGCCACACTCTTGTATTCAAATTCTCTTACAATGAAGATAAACATAGCATTTGCCTTTTTAAGTGTTTGATACATCTGAATAATTGTTTTCAGTGACTGGAGTATGAGGACGCCAGACGTTGTCACACACCTTTTTCCCAATCTGTCACCATATAGAAAATAACCAATCTTTCTGCACTTGAGAAACCTCACTTTTATCTTTGATAAATTGAATCTGTCTTGCATTCACTCATTCTGCTCTCTTATCTAAATCACATGGAGCCTCTTTGCAACTGCAAATTTGGAGATATAACATGCATTTCCTTCATCCAAATCCATGTTCTTTTATAATGAAGGATGTGGTTCCTTTCAGAACTATACACTACAGTTAGCACCAGGCACCTATTTCACATCAACACAGTGCCAATGCAGACATATTTGCTGGTATAACAATTTGAGCAGATATTCCTTAGTTCTTGTTCGTGAGTATTGTATGCTTACGCACCACCAGTATCTATGGCTCATTTGATGAGTTAGTAAATCAATGGTTTCCTTAATCTAAATTTGCATTTGCTGGAATGCAAATTTGTGTGCTTGAACTCTAAATGTCTACGCTTTGTAATTTATACTCCCCATGTAGCCCCTGATGTCTTTTTGCTGATCTTTTATTTCCTTTCATTGACTTAAATGAAAATAATCAAATTAATACATCCTACATAATAATTACTTCATTCCATGCCTGTTGCATGTGGGCTACTGTTGGGAGGATTTCAATTGCCTTTCTATTGATGGATGAGAAATGGTGGAGAGAACAACATTTAGAGGGTGGTCAAGCATAGATATTAATTAATACTGTGAAAGACAGCTTTTAACATTATGGGAACTGTGCTCAAAAAATTATAATATAAAATTATAATTTAAACACTTACAGTAGAGTTTAGCAGTGAACTGGTAACATTATTTGATCATGTAGGCCTGCACATGAACACCAATAAAATGAAGGTATCCATAATGAAGGAGACATCAGTTTCTGTGAATGGTTAGAATAATTGTGTGTGGAAATAGACAAAGGTGCAGGAGTAGGCCATTCGAGCCAGCACCGCCATTCAATGTGATCATGGCTGATCATCCACAATCAGTACCCCGTTCCTGCCTTCTCCCCATATCCCTAGATGTGGCCCTTGTTGCTAAAGGGATCATGGGGTATGGAGAGAAGGCAGGTACAGGATACTGAGTTGGATGATCAGCCATGATCATATTGAATGGTGGTGCAGGCTCGAAGGGCCGAATGGCCGAATGCACCTATTTTCTATATTTCCCCTGACTCCACTATCTTTAAGAGCCCTATCAAGCTCTCTCTTGAAAGTATCCAGAGAACTGGCCTCCACTGCCCTCTGAGACAGAGAATTCCACAGACTCACAACTCTGTGTGAAAAAGTGTTTCCTCATCACTGTTCTAAATGCTATTATTAAACTGTGACCCCTGGTTCTGGACTCTTCCAGCATTGGGAACACGTTTCATGTTTCTAGCATGTCCAAACCCTTAATAATCTTATATGTTTCAATAAGATTCCCTCTCATCCTTCTAAATTCCAGAGAATACAAGCCCGGCCGTTCCTATCTCACAGCATACGCCATCCCGGGAATTAACCTTGTGAACTTATGGGGGAGTCCAGAACCAGGGGCCACAGTTTAAGAATAAGGAGACGAGGAAACACTTTTTCTCACAGAGAGTGGTGAGTCTGTGGAATTCTCTGCCTCAGTGGGCGGTGGAGGCAGGTTCTCTGGATGCTTTCAAGAGAGAGCTGGATAGGGCTCTTAAAAATATCGGAGTCAGTGGATATGGGGAGAAGGCAGGAACGGGATACTGATTGGGGATGATCAGCCATGGTCACATTGCATGGCGGTGCTGTCTCGAAGAGCCGAATGGCCTACTCCTGCACCTATTGTCTATTGTCTATGCTGCACTCCCTTGATAGCAAGAATGTCCTTCCTACATGTACATGTAGAACTGAGAGCATTTGGAGGTAGCAGTATTCTTTTCAGAGAATCATCAACTTCTGGAACATATTACTGAATTGTGTGTTTGAATTTCCACAGTGCTTCAACATCAACAGCTCAGCAACTTCCTGAGAGGAAAAGATTTCTAATTATAGATGTTAATATGGGGGTTAGCTGTGATTAGAATGTTTTGTGGCTTTTTGTGGCCTCTTGGAATGCTTGATTGTGATGAGGTCAGAGAATTTCTGTTTTTGCTCTCTTTGCTTCACATTTTACTGTTCCTCCAAAGAGGAACTGGAAGAGAGCTGAATTATCCGATGAGTAGATTAACAGGGCACATTCCCATATCAGTGGGAGAGATGGGTTTGCTGGAAAAAATGGTTTATTCCCTTTCATTTCACATTTACCTATCTGTTGGTTGTTTTTTAAAATATATAAAACTAACTCTGAAGAAAGCTGCTGAAATTGCATTCCTTAACAGCAGTGTGCATACCACTAAGAGTATCTACTGCTTTGTATGTACCAAATCCAGCACCCTTCAGCAAGCTACCATCATTTTGTACATTCAAGGCCCAAGCATAGATCATCCCTAATCCGTAACGTGGAAATGTCCGTATAAATACAGGACCTGACAGTTTAGATGGAAGTGTCAAGGTCAGTACAGTGGCACAGCTGGTAGAGTTTCTGCCTCACATTGCCAGAGACCTGGGTTTGATCTTGACCTCAGGCGCTGTTTATGTGGTGTTTGTACGTTCTCCTTGTGACTGCATGGATTTCCTCTGGGTGCTCCAGATACCTACCATATTCCAAAGATGTTGGGGTTGTAGGTTAATTGGCCTCTGTAAAATTTCTTCTAATGTGCAGAGAGTGGATATGAAAATGGGATAACATAGAACTAGTGTGAATAGATGATCAATGGTTGGTGTGCACTTGGTCGGCCAAAGAGTCTATTTCCATGCTGTACCTTTCAATCAATATCAGTACTTACAGTGCAGTGTAGGTAAAGAATGTTATGTTATAAGATCCACTATGAATGGAGGTGAAACTGAAGTATTCCACAGTTAGCTTCCATGCAAATTCTCCTCAAACTGATTAGACTAACTAATATTACAATTTTGATTTCACTTGCTTAGTAAGAATGGATTAAGATTAAATTAATTTACTTGTCTGTGGTACTGCTTTCTACTCAGCAACATTTCAGGCAGGCTTTATGTCCAAATATTATGATCACATAGCATTATTGGCACCACAGCATGATTTTTACATTGGATTCGGAGAGACTCACATGGTATAAGTAAGTAAGTAAGTAAGTTTAATCCAAGTATTCACATATAATGAATTTGCCTTGGTGCTCCGCCCACAAGTAACAACATGACATACAATGACAGCTACGAATGACTCAGAAAACACTAAACATTAATAATAATAAACCATTAATGATAAAACACCATTGATCAAGCATGTGAACCAATAAAATATCAGATCAAAGGGAGGCTACAGATTTTTGGCTGTTGAGTAGAGCAACTACTCGTGGATAAAAATTGTTTTTATGTCTGGCTGTGGCAGCTTTGACAATCTGGAGTCACCTTCCAGAGGGAAGTGATTCAAAGAGTTTGTGGACAAGGTGAGAGGGGTCAGAGATGATCCCTCTCCAAAATCCAAGAAGTTAAACAAAGTCAGACTTTTATTGGTCAGAACAAATAATTAATGCGCTGTAAAAGTTTTGTACTAGTACACCAGATGGAGTATGAATGCAATCTCCGGACCCCACAGGGAGTTCTTAGATTCCTGAATAACTCATTGGTTGCTAAAGTAATTGTCTGTCATTGACACTGCAATGAGTCCATAGAATTCCACAGTGCCATTTCCAATTTCACACTCCTATCCACTGGTCCCAATGTCAGTTCTGCCAGTTTCGGGAAGGAGACTGTGCAGTAATATAGTTAAAACAAAATAGGACATCACAGACCACCCACTGAATATCTTGTGAGGGTTTTATATCTGGCAACACCCTCGCCCATTGATATTTCCACTGTACAAGCATTGAAGCAAACTTGAAGTGAGGAAAATTCAACGGGTTCCACTTCACCTGTCATTTTCCACAATTTGTATGTTACTTAACTATCACAACACCAATTTTTCTTAGCCTGTTTTCAAAAATACTTTCAATAGAGCATCATGACATACATCCTCCACTACACCTCAATTTCTCCCCTTTCAAAGTGTTCTGAGGCATTTAGTTTCTTCCAGGAGTGTTTTAGAAATGGATATTATTGTTGGCATTGGCCTTTCTCAGATTGGGAAGTTGGTCAAACTCATATTGATTCCATCTTCAGAAAGGCAAATTATATATGTTCTGTTTACCGTGGTTTTATTCCCTGCATAAGCTTAAGAAAACAATGGAATGACCATACTTGGAAATATTATACTTACTTTGTGATCTTTGTGCAATATAGCATCTTGAGGACACGTAGCTGTTTGCAGCCTTTCCTTAGGAACGTAAATGCTGAATCAGTAAGCCTGACACAACCTGAGATGTCCAGGAAATAAATATAATGGCAAACTCCAGACAGATATTGCATACTTAAGTCAGTAATCTGATGGATCAATAAATACAACACAAAATATAAAATCTCATTTTGTAAATACAGCATTTCATTAATACATTTACCATAATGTTGGAAGGTTAATATTTCTGAATAGTACTGAGGATATGTTGCACTGCCACTGATCCCTTACATTGCATATCCATATATGAAACTGTAGGATAGGGAGAGGGTTCCAATGCTAGAATTAAGGGACAGAAGTTTAGGGACAGAAGTTTAGGGGTAACATGAGGGGGAACTTCTTTACTCAGAGAGTGGTAGCGGTGTGGAATGAGCTTCCAGTGGAAGTGGTGGCGGCAGGTTCGTTGGTATCATTTAAAAATAAATTGGATAGGCATATGGATGAGAAGGGAATGGAGGGTTATGGTATGAGTGCAGGCAGGTGGGACTAAGGGAAAAAAGTTGTTCGGCACGGACTTGTGGGGCCGAGATGGCCTGTTTCCGTGCTGTAATTGTTATATGGTTATATGGTTATAGAATCTTTATTTAGGTCATTTTATCTTGGCAAATAATCGTGGGGCTGTCAACAGTCTGGATCGCTCTGGTCTACAAACTGTGGCATAATCGCACTTACCATTTTGACTGACTTCCCTTCCCTTCATTTATTGGCTTTCTCAAAGCCTTGAAAACTCATCAACACACTGTAAATCATCCAAACATGGAAATTAAGAGCACCAGTTGGCCACTTGGTCCCTCAAGCTTGCTCCGCTATTTAACAAACCTATGGCTAAAGTCACTGTAACCTCAAGTTTACGTTCCATCTACCTTCACCTACTGGTTTATCAAGGATATATCTACTACAAAACAGAACATTAGAAGAACGCAGTGGGTCAAACGGCACATGTGTAGCAAAAGGTGCACGTTGATGTTTTGGATACATATCTACCTCTCCCTTAGAAATATTCAGACACTGCTTTCAGCATCCATTGAGGAAGTTAGTTCCAAAGATTCATGACCCTATGAGAGTAAAAAATACATAGTCTGTATCTTAAATATGTGATCTCTAGTTCTACTTGCTCCCACAAGAAGAAACATCTTCTGCAAATACACCCAGCCAAGACTCAGGATCCCTGTGTACTTTTTTGTGTTGGTATGCGCTGGCACATTGAAAAAGTTAAAATCTAGATTTTTTAATGTTTAGAATTTTTAACATTACATTAATATTTCTAAAGTCTAAAAAATAAAACATTAATTAGGCAGTCAGGCCCTTGAATAGCTTAAGCGGCTTATAGGATGACGATTGCGATAGACATCAACAACACCTTTTTGACTACAAAAAAAAACACTGCAGACTGTCAGGATCCATGGATAGAGTCCTTTCAGATTAGGCAGAGGTTCACTTGCACCTCCTCCAACCTCACCCACTATATCCATTGTTCAAGGTGTGAACTCTTATACATCGGCGAGACCAAACATACACTGGGCGATCGTTTCGCTGAACACCTTCACTCAGTCTGCCTGCACTTACCTGATCTCCCTGTTGCCAAACACTTTAATCCCCCTTCCCATTCCCACACTGACCTTTCTATCCTGGGCCACCTCCATTATCAAAGTGAGGCCAAATGCAAATTGGAGGAACAGCATCTCATGTTTTGCTTGGGCAGCTTACAACCCAGGTATGAATATTGATTTATCGAATTCAAGTAACACTTGCATCTCCCCTCTGATTTATTCCAGCGTTTTGTGTCCATTGTCAGTTTAAACCAGCATCTGCAGTTCCTTCTTATCCAATGGATGAGATGGAGCCTGGTATGTGTCCAATTTCAGATTTTTAATGTTTTAACATCTGATCTGACCACCCCCCACATTTGCAGGATCAAATATTCAACCAGTTAGTTCTGTTTTTCTCCCTCAAAAGATGTTGTCTGGCCTGCTGAGTGCTCTAAGCACGGACTGTTAATAGCACAAGGATGTGGGTTATTTTGTCCAGGGGGGGGATTTTAAGTATCAATGTCATTTTGGTTATCTGATATCTAATAAAGTGTGATTTCTGCCACACATTCTGTGAAACAACACTGGAGGAGGAACATAGAAACGTTGGACATGGTTGTACCTTCCCTCTATAAATCAGTACACTTTGACATTTTCAGACATATCTCGCTGAAACTATTCTCAATTTGAAATAAAAACAAAGATAAACTGTAGGAAATATTAATTAGGTCAGATTGGAAGTGCACAAATGTAAACTATTTAAGAAAAATAGAGAAATAAACCTTGAATTTGTTAGCCAAGCATTAGCAAGGGTGCTTTGCTGAAATTTATAATTATGTGATGTATACAATGTATTTTGGGTTTGGGAAGTCAACAGGCACAGGGAGTCACAATAGAGATTATCAATAAAATTAGAACACACAGTATTATTTAGATAAAATACTAGTGAATTGTGGACTGGTTAACAGTCAATGTGAGTTCTGAACAGGATGAATAGAGACTGATTCAACAAGGGCATGGAAGGTGGAACATAATGTGGAAAAAGATGAGTTCATTCATTTCAGTAGAAAAAATAAAAATGCTGTCTTTGTCTACATTTCACTGAAAGATTACATGCAGATTCAACAGACAGTTGTTCTTTAGTGCCAGAGGATCTGAGCACAAGGGTAGAAACAACTTGCAACAATGATATAGAACCCTGGTGAGATAGTATATTAAATGATGTGTATAGATATGGTCTCACTACCGGATGTTGCAATTAAAGTATATACCAAAAAAAAAAGTTTAATTGTATTTGCACTTTCCATTTTGGCTACTGTTCCTACCTAGCACGCCCTTCAATTTAGTTTGAAAAATAATGGTTACCCATAAGAAACTATTTGATCTGAGAGCACCACATCTGTCTAGGGGAGAAAATAATTGTTCTGCCTGTTCAAATTATATCCTTAGCAGCATATTATTGAGATCTGGTTGCACCATGTTTTTTTTAGATCAGATTTACCAGTTACCTGGTTCAAATGTATGAATTAGATCATAGCATGTTTTTGCTTTATAGTTGAAGAGAAACGAATAGCTTCATTGACCATTCAACTATTTTGTTATTTATCTTGCAGTTAATATATTTCAAACTTGTAAGTAGCTAGATTATTAATGGCGTAGGACTGTGTGTTTTAACAGTCTATCTTTTCTTTAGCATACCACATGACAGGATGAATTTGGTCAGGTTAGGCTGAGACAAAATGTATTAAGAGTTGCATTTAAGCTATATACTGACTAGCTGCTAGCTGCTCCAAATGCCTCACTGGAGATTAGAATGACAAATTTGGACAGACCAAGAATAGCACTGATGATGATATGGGATAGGGCTAACTATTTAACCCTCTTGGAAACAGTTGTTGTACTTAAAAAGGACGTAAGAAAAGCAAGTGGGAAAAAAGAATTGGCATAAAAAATTCTAGTACTTCAAAGTTCAAAGTGTACCTTTGGACATCCAGAGATATTTAATGAAATGAGCCTTCTGCAGCAGAAAGCCAGCGTCTTTACACTTTGATCAGTCACTGAGAGGCAATGGGAGACATCCAAGTATTCCAGATTTGCCATCTTATGGTAGAATTTCTTGAACACAAATATGACAAATTATGTTTTCAATTCCTTGAACTTGATCTATGTTTAGTTTAAATCTTTTTATTTGAATTTTGAATTTAACAGCAATTTGCATACATACAATAATAACAGACAGTGATAATCAGGACATAATTGTACAACAGTATGTAAACGACCTTCAAAACCCTTACCCTTACCCTTACCCACCCTCGCCACCCGGGGACAAACAACACTCACATACGTACACATCCACACAAATACGATTAAAAAAATAAAAATAAAATTAAAATTAAAATTAAAAAAAATAAAGAAAAAAAAAGAAAAAAAGAAAAAATTGTGGGGAGGGAGGGGGGGGGGGGGAGGGGTTGAGACGATAGCAGCTGCAATAAGACAGAGCTGTGATAGAGGGCACTCAGTCCTCTTCTGAGTCCGGAAACAAGTTAAGAGAGTTAACAAGTTCCAGGAAAGGGTTCCATGTATCTAGGAATGTCTTGGTAGAGCCTTTGAGAGAGAACCTAAGTTTTTCAAGCTTTAAGTTGTAGAGCACCTCCTTGATCCAGCGGGCGTGTGTCGGGGGACAGGTAAGTCTCCAGTTAAGCAAAATCAGTCTCCGGGCTAACAGGGTTGTAAAAGCCAGGACCCGCTTCAACGCAACAGAGAGGTTGGTGTTGGTCTATGTTCAACTTGATCTATGTTTAAGTCACTATTTGATCAAATAACAAATCCGTTGTTAATACCAGAGCCAGGTTAAGTAGAGTGCTTATGTAAACAAAAGGCCTGAACAAATTCAGTTCAAATCCCAGCTGAGGAATTTACATTTGGTTAATTAAATAGAATAAATAAGATTATTGTTAAAGACCACTTGTCTCCATTTGGAGAGAGAGAGTGTGGCCTTGTGAATGAGACTATCATTCTCATCTAATCTGATGGGCCCGGTGCGAGGAACTGGGGACGGAGGGGCATTACTTTCCGCGCCTCGGGGTCGACTGCCAGAGGCGCCCCATTCTCCGTGGAACAAGGGCTGAAGAGTGTCAAGAATGGAGAGGGATAACCGTAATGGAGGAGAAGACGGCTGCTACAGGCCTTTGTGGTCAGCTGCATCTGGGATTGTAAAATGGCATCAAATGCCGCCTCTTGCATATGGACTCGGTAGGCTGTTTGTGTACATACTGTACTAACTGGGGTGATTGTGCTTATGTACGTGGACAGTCTTGCTGATCTGCAGGCAAAACATGTATTTCACTGTACCTGGTACACTTGACAATAAAGAAGCCATTGAACCATTGAATCTGGCCTCTGTAACTGAAGCCCCATCATAATCTGGATGACTGTCAATCAGCCTCTGAAGAAGCCCAGAATGTTGGGACATGTCAGATAAATCTTCAGATTTGGAGGCCGGAAATGAAAGAATACAAGGTTTGTGCTTTCTCCCAGGCGAACATGCAACCCGGTAAAGCCTCTTGCATAATCATCTGCAATCATAATCTATTTCCCATGTCAACCATTCATCTCTAAATGCTCAATTAAATATGATCTCCTCCCACAATTTCCATCCGTGAGATGGGGAATGAACACAACCAAACTCACAATCATCATGTCCATGAACAGACCTACCTGCTCTCCTCCATTGCAGTCATGTGTCGCCGGGACACCTGCCTGACACAACGTTAGTCAAAGGAGATACTTTTGGGTAAGAGATCAATAGTCTGTTTATTTCAATGCAAGAAGTATTGTGGGGAAAGCAGATGAACTTAGAGCCTGAATCAGTGCTTGGGACTATGATGTTGTGGTCATTGAAGAAACATGGTTGTGAGAGGGACACGCCTGACAGCTCAATGAGAGGGAGAAAAAAAGGAGTTGCACTATTATTCAGGGAGACTGTCAAAGCAGACATACTGGAGGGTTCATCCGCCAAGGCGATATGGATAGAGCTTAAAAATATGTAAGGTGTAAGCACCCTAACGGGTTTGTGCTATAGGCCCCCCAATAGCAACTGAGAGATAGAAGATCATATACATAGATAGATTGCTGAAAGATGCCAAAGCAGCAGGGTTGTCCTTGTTTCACTGCACAATTTAATTATTTTTTGCATATTTATACATGCAGGCGCCGCAATGTTTTCGCGCCATTTCCAAAGTTTTGACCACGACGTGACATTTTCGGCGACAGGCTGAAAAGAGGTTGTCGCGTCGTGGTCGATGCGTGGTGACGCACGGTGACTCCCTGTCGCTCCTGGATTTTGGAATGTTCAAAATCCAGGGGCGACATCTGGGTGTCTCATCGTGTCGTGCGCCCTGTCACACACTGACGTATGCTGTCTTGCAGGTGACACCCGGTTAGGGTTGGGGTTAGGGACCACAGGTGGCCTGTAAAATATTCTTCCTTCAATGAATGGATTTTAAACATCAATATATTAAAATTAATACAATAAAACCAATTATGCAAATGAAAAGATGTCCGAATCCAGTTTTATTTACAGATGTATTGGTCTGCTTCCAGATCTAATCACCATCTCTAACATTTCACAGGGATGGATTCAGTGAGTGTAGACTGAACTCCCCTCTCCCCACCACCTCCCTCCTCCCGCCCGAATCCCACCTTCTCCACTCCCCCCTACCCTTCTCCTCTCCCCTCTCCCCCCCTTCTTCCCTTCCCCCTGCTCCACTCTTCTCGCCCTTCTCCACTCCCCTCCCTCCCCCCACATCACCTTCTCCCCCTCTCCCTCCCTTTTTCTATTCTCCAACCCCCCCCCCCCCCACTTTCCCCGACACCTCCCATTTGTGGACCCAGCCTGTGACAGCTAGATCCCACTAATAGTACTGCACAAAGGCCTCATCATCTGTTTCAGTAACATTGCCTATGGGATAAATGCAAACTTTGGGAACAACGTCCCCCCACCTCCCCCCCCCCCCCCCACCACCCCGTCACTTTGCTTCAAAATGGGTGGTGGGTATTTAGACTCGGCCGGTTGGTGGCCGGAGCAGGTGAGTGGCACTAGTACAGTGACAACATAGCCTGTACCAAGTTGAAAAACTCACTGCCCCTGGAGGTTTGGAGAGACCATTGGAAGAAAGATCTGCCTCTGGGACAACTCATGGCCAACAGTTTAGTTCCCATGAGGAGCAGGCAGAACATTGGGGGTGCGAGTCCAACCCCAGGGGTTCTTGTGTCACATTTAGTTCAGAGATACAGTGCCCTTCGGCCTCCGAGTCTCCACCGACCAGCGATCCCCCGCACACTATCCCACACATGCTAGGGACAATTTATACTTATACCAAGCCGATCAAGCTAGAGTTAGGGTTGGGGCTAGGGTTAGGGTTTCCACCCGAACTACAAAGGTGCACAGGTCTGTATAAATTGTCCCTTGGGCCCGGTGGGGGGGGGGGGGGATGGTGGGAGGCATGGGCCCGACCGGAGCAGCGCCTGGTGTTGGGTCACGGCCGCTGCCAGGACTGGGGTCAGAGTCAGTCGTTGCCGCTCCCACCTGGTGACAGCAGAATGGCCTACCCAACACCATTTCCTGCCTAATGTGAATTTCCTTCAGTTCTTCCGTCATCCTAGGTCTTCTGGCCACTAGTACATCTGGGGGATTGTTTGTGTCTTCCTTAGTGAAGGCAGATCCAAAGTACCTGTTCAACTTGTCTGCCATTTCCTTGTTATGTTATTCCTTGAATGCTAATGAATACAGTATCAATTGCTATTGTTGATATCTGCGCTATATAGTCATTCCTTTGGATTTTCTTCTAGCTGACTTTGTTCAAATTTGAAATATATCTATTTTAAGTCTGTATATTCTATTTCACCACAGTCTAAGCTCCAAGATCTGTTAGCATGTTGATGGTTGAAATAAAATAGTTTAGATCACTGCAACAAACATAAGTTTCAGCAAACTGAATCCAGAATCTGCAATGTCTTGCATTCCTTTTAGATTGTTATTGTACGGCTTTCAAATTCAGATACATTCACTGTCTACACGGCTTATTAATTTTCTCCAGTAAAAGATCCATATCCATGTCTCCTCAACAATCTTAAACTCTGTTTCTCTCCAAATCTTGTCCCATGCTTCAAAGAACTTTAAGAAGTAGGAATTCCAGAATCTACACAATATTGCAAATATTTATGAAAATTGTAGTTTCCAAAAGTTCAATTGAAGCCAGCTTTGGGATTGAAGAACAATATGAGGGTGACAGTTGTGGGGGGGGGGGGGGGGGGGGGGTGTTGATCAGTTGGCATCTGATGGTAATTTGGAGTCTGCTAGCAGTCAATGGTGCAGAAGGGCAGATGTGACTGCATTTTATAATGGAATGTGGGGAGCAGTCGGATCATGAGGTTAACGATTTACTGAGATGCCTGTTGTTGCAGGCTGCAATCCTGCTCCTCTTAGCCTGCAGACATGAATTTAGCTCTGTTCCAAAAGTCAGTGAAACCATGCTAAATATAATTACTAAACAGACTGAGATTAAAATAAAAGTGCGCAGTCGCATTGTAATATTTAAATAACTAAAATATTCGGTAGGACAAATATGCTCCATTAAAACTGGAAATATTAGGGTTATGAAATGACCTTGATCTCAGTTACAGAATTTCTTTGCAATTTCATCTGTTATACTTTCCTAGCCCATCTATTTTGAGGATTTTAGATTCGGCTCATCGTTTTAATTTAATTCTTAAACATCCCACATTCAGGATTAAATTCAGCTGTCATGTGGTTCTGCAAGTAAAACCTCAAGGTCTGGAAAATATCATCTTCTATTGCATACTGCAAAACACTAATCTTTGACAATTTATATGGAAATGTTTACTATTCGTGCAAACTCCGTACTAACAGCACCCATAGTCAGGATCAAACTCGATTCTCTGGTGCTGTAAGGCAGCAATTCTACCGCTGTACTGCTGTGCCACCCCAAGAATGGGTATGTAGGATCTAAAGGCAAGCCAGTGAGTTAATAACTGAAAATGGCGCTTGAGTCATGTTACCAGCATCAACAGTAGACATGTTTTGGAACAGTATTACCTAATTTTGATTGTTAACTGCTTCAAATGACAGGAATTCCTGACAGAAGTCGGGGTCTAAATTTCTGTAAAGGCAGTTTTGGTTTGGAAACTTCCTTAATGCATTCCAGCCCACGAAACATAGTTTTCCTACATGTAGTGTTAAAATATTCAGCACAATCCAGCCAATGTTATGGACAAAAGAGCATTTAACCCAGGTCTAATGTTTATGTTAAGACGCTGAGCTTGTTGTGTACACCTAAAAACAGCTTGAGAAACTGTGAAGAACCATTTCCGATTCTGATAGCTTTCAAATTATTCTGGAAAGAACAAATGTTTTGTATCTTCCCTAGTATTGCAGTTGTACAGGGTCTTGGTGAGACCACACCTGGAGTATTGTGTACAGTTTTGGTCTCTGAATCTGAGGAAAGACATTCTTGCCATAGAGGGAGTACAGAGAGGGTTCACCAGACTGATTCCTGGGATGCCAGGACTTTCATATGAAGAAAGACTGGATAGACTCGGCTTGTACACGCTAGAATTTAGAAGATTGTGGGGGGATCTTATAGAAACTTACAAAATTCTTAAGGGGTTGGACAGGCTAGATGCAGGAAGATTATTCCTGATGTTGGGGAAGTCCAGAACTAGGGGTCACAGTTTAAGGATAAGAGGGAAGTATTTTAGGACCGAGATGAGAAAATCATTTTTTACATAGAGAGTGGTGAATCTGTGGAATTCTCTGCCACAGAAGGTAGTTGAGGTCAGTTCATTGGCTATATTTAAGAGGGAGTTAGATGTGGCCCTTGTGGCTAAAGGGATCAGGGGGTATGGAGAGAAGGCAGGGATGGGATACTGAGTTGGATGATCAGCCATGATCATATCGAATGGCGATGCAGGCTCGAAGGGCCGAATGGCCTACTGCACCTACAGTATTTTCTATGTTTCTATGTATCTATGTAACTCGTATTTTAGATCCACTGCTGGGCAATTAACAGTAGAGCTTTCACCTTGATATTGATTACATTGATACACTGATATTGATACACCTTGAATCAAATGGCTCTTGTTTCTGAATGTTAAGGTATTTTCCGTCATTATTGGCTTAATTTAGATTAGTAAAAGTTTAAATGGCCAGGAATGTGGTTAAATTCATGTCATGCGGGTGGAATTTGATATTTTAATCCCTTCCACATACAATTCACAGTAGCCAGTGAATGCCAAGTACAAACTGGAGTTAGTAACTTACTTCAGACTGTAGAATATACCCCTCCTTTCCTGCTATCAGAATTTAAACTGGACTTTACCATCAACATGTTAAGTTCATAAGCTCATAATTTGTAGGAGCAGAATTAGGCTATTCGGCCCATCAAGTCTATTCAATCATGGCTGATCTATCAACCCCATTTTCATGCCTTCTCCCCATACCACTTGACACCCTTACTAATCAAGAACCTATCAATATAAATATCCTTAAAATTAGTCATTGTCTTGGCCTCCACATCCTTTTGTGGCAATGAATTCTACAGATTCACCACCCTCTGACTACAGAAAATCCTTCTCATCTCCTTTCTAAAAGTACATATTTTTATTGTAAGGCTATGGCCTCTGTTCTTAGACTCTCCCACTAGTGGAAATATCCTCGCCACACGCACACATTCTATCCAGGCCTTTCTCTATTCGGTAAGTTTCAATTAGGTCCCTCCTCATCGTTCTAAACACTAGAGAGCCAGTAGTCTCCAGTGCCGTCAAAGGCTCATTAAAAATAGGAATAGCAAATATTTCACTGAACATAATAGTGTCTATTCTATTCAGCAACTCTGAATTATGTGGACATTAACTGAGAGAAGAGGAATATCCAAAACGACTTTGCTTATTGTAAGTTGTCCTATGTCTATGTCTAAAGATCATCATTAAAAGCAGCGTTTTTTGTAAAATAGCCGTAGAAGTTCTAAGATCTCTAACAGATGATCCTAGGCTCTGACGTTTAATTTTATTTAAATTTGATTTTATTCCTATGGCTACTTTTCATTCTTCTGAGCTTTTGAGTGGGACATTTCCAGACAGCAAAAAGTAAACATAAGCTATGCTGACCCCAATTATTTTCACATTGCGTGGAAACAAAATGGCCACTCAGAAATGAGTCTAATAACATCATCAGCTGCAAATCTACACATAATAAAAGATCTATATGTATCTCCTTGCCAGGGTCTCAGAAGAGCAAGTATAAAATAATAATAGCAAAGAAGCTATAATAATAATATTAACAAAGCAGTTAGGTCTTGTAGAATTTTGGTTAAAACTGCTACTTTTAAACTTGTGGCTTTCCAACTTTCAAATAATCAAAATTAAGGTTATGATCCTATTTGAAAGAATTCAATGGAATCCACTGGGTTCAAATTATCTTACAAATAAGCAACCATTGAGGTAATACATTCCAAATAAAGCAGATTGCAATATAAATTCAGACAATGAGAGAACTTTTGCATAAGATATAGGTTAAAGTTAAATAATAATACATTTATGGCAATAGAAATTAATCTTAGATGTTTTTCTACCTGCAATCCATTATCAGTGATTCCTGAGCAGTGTGCCACTGTGAGCTCCCTTATCTTATGATTGTTAGAAAGACCCGACATACCCTGAAAACAGAAGGAATAGGAATTCAAAGACAGCAATTGTATAAGGAATCTTTGGGTTGCATTTGGACTTTTGTTTGGACAAAGACGAATAGGAGAGTTTGGTATAAGATGAATGAACCATGAATGCTACCAGGAAATAAGCACAGACCTATTGGTGTGTTTTTTATAATTGCAAACAAGCTGATTCTTGAAGGATTCGAATGATTTTAAAGACAATAGGTGCAGGAGTAGGTCATCTGGCCCTTCGAGCCAGCACCGCCATTCACTGTGATCATGGCTGATCATCCACAATCAGTACCCCGTTCCTGCCTTCTCGCGATATCTCCTGACTCTGCTATCTTTAAGAGCCCTGTCCAACTCTCTCATGAAAGCATCCAGAGAATTGGCCTCCACTGCCTTCTGAGGCAGAGAATTCCACAGATTCACAACTCTCTGGGTGAAAATGTTTTTCCTTATCTCCGTTCTAAATGGCCTACCCCTAATTCTTAAAGTGTGGGCCCTGGTTCTGGACTCCCCTAACATCGGGAACATGTTTCCTGCCTCTAGCATGTCCAATCCCTTAATAATCATATGTTTCAATAAGATCCCCTCTCAACCTAAATTCCAGAGTTTACGAGCCCAGCTGCTCCATTTTATCAACACATCACAGTCGCGCCATCCCGGGAATTAACTTTGTGAACCTATGCTGCACTCCCTCAATAGCAAGAATGTCCTTCCTCAAATTTGGACACCTAAACTGCACACAATACACCAGGTGTGGTCTCACTAGGGCCCTGTACAACTGCAGAAGGACCTCTTTGCTTCTATACTCAACTTTTTTTATTATGAAGGCCAACATGCCATTAGCTTTCTTCACTGCCTGCTGTACCTGTATGCTTACTTTCAAGTGACTGATGAACAAGGACCCCCAGATCTCGTTGTACTTCCCCTTTACCCAACTTGACAACATTCAGATAATAATCTGCCTACCTGTTTTGCCACCAAAGTAGATAACCTCACATTTATCCACATTAAACTACATCTGCCATGCATCTGCCCACTCACCCAACCTGTCCAAGTCACCCTGCATCCACATATCCTCCTCCTCATAGTTCACACTGCCACCTAGCTTTGTGTCATCTGCAAATTTGCTAAAGTTACATTTAATCCCTTCATCTAAATCATTAATGTATATTGTAAATAGCTGCGGTCCCAACACCAAGCCTTGCGGTACCCCTCTGGTCACTGCCTACCAATCTGAAAGGAACCTGTTAATCCCTCCTCTTTGTTTCCTGTCTGGCAACCAATTTTCTATCCATGTCTGTACCCTACCCCCAATACCATGTGCTCTAATTTGGCCCACTAATCTCCTATGTGGGACCTTGTCAAATGCTTTCTGAAATTCCAGGTACACTACATCCACTGGCTCTTCCTTGTCCATTTTCCTAGTTACATCCTCAAAAAATTCCAGAAGATTAGTCAAGCATGATTTCCCTTTCGTAAATCCATGCTGACTCGGACCGATCCAGTTACTGCTATACAAATGTGCCGCTATTTCATCTTTTATAAAGAAGAAAGAAAGGTATCTTTCTGATGATGCTGAAGAGCTGACAAGGCAATGTGGGTACAGTGTATGGACCCTGCACTCTGGATAAACCTGATATATGGGTGATGCATGCTTACTTGGTGAAATTGAATGTTATATTTTATTTCTATGGTTGTAAAAAACTTATGTAACTTTGGAATACAGGGTTTACAGGCGAGATATTTTGTCTTGCATCATTTAAGGCAAATATTTGGAAACTGTTGTGGAAATTGTGATGCATCCTGATAAGATGCTTTCTATGGTGCATCTGTAGAAAATGTTAAGTGGTTAGAGATATGCCAAATTTCGTCAGTTGATTGTAACGTAATGGTGTGTTTTCTTGGCTTTATCGTCAATGTGGTTGGACCAGGACAAATTTTTGGTGATATTTACACCCAGGAACTAGAAGCTCTCGACCACTTTCACTTCACCACCATTGATGGTGAAGGAGGTGTTTCCTTAAGTCACTGACTAGCTCCTTTGTCTTGCTGACATTGAGGGAGAACATTGTTTGAGATCCGACCCACTCAGTAATGTCATTCATCAACCAGTAAATGGAATTTGAACCAAAGTAGGCTATATAGTTGTGAGAAGATAGGAAGTATGGTAAATGACTGAAATGCATCGTTACAGGGCACTGGTGTTGAGAATTATCCTGGAGGGTATTTTGTTATCTATTCTTACTAATTGTGGTCTATGGATTAGGAAGTCTAGGATCCATATGCAGAGGGGGGTGCTGATTCTTAAGTCCGGGAGTTTGGAGTTGTTTGGTTGGGATGATGGATCCATGATGGTGGATATCAGATCCACCAGATAGTAGTCATTAGGTATGCTACCTTGCTTTAGTGCTGGGATGATAGTTAGCTTCTAAAACCAGGTGGGAATCTCAAGATGAGTAGAGAAAGGTTAATGATGTCGGGAACAAGGAACTCTATCTCATTCATGCTTGATGTTCACCAATCTACAATGATAAGCTGGAATATTTGCCATTATGATTACATCCTTTGCTGTAGTTCCAGAAATATCCTGTTTATCAGTGCCTTCCTGACATAGAATTAGCATCTAGTGTGTTCTGTAGCCTCCAATATTAAATCTCCTCTTGTGTTCCTAATTTCACCACTTGCTCACTCACAATGTGTGTGTTGCCAGGTGAGTTATGAGTATTTGAACTGGTACATGGTCTGCATAAGTCCCTTGACATTGTTCCTGGTGGAAATGACTTCCCACGGGAAGTTGTTTTGTAGGTTAGCACCTTTGGGACACAAAGATGTTCCAGGAGGTTGGAGAAATGATTTAGAGATATCAAAGTACCAAAGCTTTGAGTGATCATTATACATGTGATCATGTTAACAAAAGTAACTAGTTATGCAGGTACTGCAGATAGTTAAGAAAGTGGCTAGAAAGCTAATTCTGATATGGCCTCCTACAATACATTTTCAATTTATTGAAAGGGTATTGTTTTCTTAATTTGTCACTTCAACAAAACATAACTCAACATATTGACCATAAATATTTAAATGTTATTTCCATATATTTTGTATTTATGTCTAATTTATTTTTCAAGTGGTTTTAGAAACATAGAAACATAGAAATTAGGTGCAGGAGTAGGCCATTCGGCCCTTCGAGCCTGCACCGCCATTCAATATGATCATGGCTGATCATCCAACTCAGTATCCCATACCTGCCTTCTCTCCATACCCTCTGATCCCCTTAGCCACAAGGGCCACATCTAACTCCCTCTTAAATATAGCCAATGAACTGGCCTCGACTACCCTCTGTGGCAGGGAGTTCCAGAGATTCACCACTCTCTGTGTGAAAAAAGTTCTTCTCATCTCGGTTTTAAAGGATTTCCCCCTTATCCTTAAGCTGTGACCCCTTGTCCTGGACTTCCCCAACATCGGGAGCAATCTTCCTGCATCTAGCCTATCCAACCCCTTAAGAATTTTGTAAGTTTCTATAAGATCCCCTCTCAATCTCCTAAATTCTAGAGAGTATAAACCAAGTCTATCCAGTCTTTCTTCATAAGACAGTCCTGACATCCCAGGAATCAGTCTGGTGAACCTTCTCTGCACTCCCTCTATGGCAATAATGTCCTTCCTCAGATTTGGAGACCAAAACTGTACGCAATACTCCAGGTGTGGTCTCACCAGGACCCTGTACAACTGCAGTAGAACCTCCTTGCTCCTATACTCAAATCCTTTTGCTATGAAAGCTAACATACCATTCGCTTTCTTCACTGCCTGCTGCACCTGCATGCCCACTTTCAATGACTGGTGTACCATGACACCCAGGTCTCGCTGCATCTCCCCTTTTCCTAGTTGGCCACCATTTAGATAATATTCTGCTTTCCTGTTTTTGCCACCAAAATGGATAACCTCACATTTATCCACATTATACTGCATCTGCCAAACATTTGCCCACTCACCCAGCCTATCCAAGTCACCTTGCAGTCTCCTAGCATCCTCCTCACAGCTAACACTGCCCCCCAGCTTAGTGTCATCCGCAAACTTGGAGATATTGCCTTCAATTCCCTCATCCAGATAATTAATATATATTGTAAATAGCTGGGGTCCCAGCACTGAGCCTTGCGGTACCCCACTAGTCACTGCCTGCCATTGTGAAAAGGACCCGTTTACTCCTACTCTTTGCTTCCTGTTTGCCAGCCAGTTCTCTATCCACATCAATACTGAACCCCCAATGCCGTGTGCTTTAAGTTTGTAAACTAATCTCTTATGTGGGACCTTGTCGAAAGCCTTCTGGAAGTCCAGATACACCACATCCACTGGTTCTCCCCTATCCACGCTACTAGTTACATCCTCGAATAATTCTATAAGATTCGTCAGACATGATTTACCTTTTGTAAATCCATGCTGACTTTGTCCAATGATTTCACCACTTTCCAAATGTGCTGCTATCCCATCTTTAATAACTGACTCTAGCAGTTTCCCCACTACCGATGTTAGACTAACTGGTCTGTAATTCCCCGTTTTCTCTCTCCCTCCCTTCTTAAAAAGTGGGGTTACGTTTGCTACCCGCCAATCCTCAGGAACTACTCCAGAATCTAAAGAGTTTTGAAAGATTATTACTAATGCATCCACTATTTCTGGAGCTACTTCCTTGAGTACTCTGGGATGCAGCCTATCTGGCCCTGGGGATTTATCGGCCTTTAATCCATTTAATTTACCCAACACCACTTCCCGGCTAACCTGGATTTCACTCAATTCCTCCAACTCCTTTGACCCGCGGTCCCCTGCTATTTCCGGCAGATTATTTATGTCTTCCTTAGTGAAGACGGAACCAAAGTAGTTATTCAATTGGTCCGCCATATCCTTGTTCCCCATGATCAACTCACCCGTTTCTGACTGCAAGGGACCTACATTTGTTTTAACTAATCTCTTTCTTATGATACAAATTAAGTTCCAGCTTTACATTTAAACAAAGGGCTGATGGAAAGTAATTCATATTTTGTCTCATATCCTGTTATTGCTGAAACGAATAATTATAGAAGCAGATTTACTGGTCAGGAAAAATCTACCACAACCATGCAAAACTCAAAAACCTCAGCCATACCACAGGATAAACAAAGTTTCTAAAAGTAATATCTGTGGAATGCTTCAAATTAATGCCACTTGTACCCTGTTGCTCAATGGGTGTGTTTGGCATAGGATAAAATTCTGAATAAAATCAAAACTGCTGGTACATAATAAAGTGTAATTATTGATATAATGAACATATGTATATCTTATCCAGTCTTTCTGTCCATACAACAATTTTGTCTCAACTAGTTTGGAATGGAATGCTCCAAGATGAGGCTCACCACCTCTAAAATGGAATAGATGAGAATGGGGCCGGGGGAATGATTTGAGCTAAAAAAAATGACCAGAAGTTTGAAACCAGAACTAATTTTAATCTCTGTATGTGGAAACCAAAAATAAATATATATTATCCAAAAAATATTATAAGGATTCTGGGGCAGTTAAACTAGGGTTACTCTTTGTCCCAAATCAAATGGCAGAGATGTGAATCTCATTACAAGACTTCCCCCTGACTCAACAAATAATAGCAGGTTTACCAATAATAAGCATAGTTAGACAATAATCATGTTCTACTGATTAATTATTATGAGAGGAACATCAGTTCAGTTCAGTTCAGTTTTATTTGTCATATGTAGGTTAACACAGGGTCAACGGTACAATGAAATGTGTTTGATAAGACAACGGGTCACCTCAGCAATGATATTACGGGATAAAATTAAGGTAAAAAAAGATAAGATAAAAGTGACATTGGTAGATAAAAGACAATAATAAATAAAATAATCAACATATATGATGCGTTTATGAGTTCGGAAGCCTGATGGCATGATGATAAAAACTGTTCTTAAGTCTAGTGGTACGTGCAGCCTTGCTCCTGTATCGTCTGCCTGACGGTAACAAGGAGAACAGTCTGCGTGCTGGGTGGCTGTGGTCCCCGATGATGCTGTGTGCCTTCCGCAGGCACCGTCTGTGGAAAATGTCCTAAATGGAGGGAGACAGTTGCCAGTGATGTGCTGTGCCGCCTTCACCACTCCCGTGTGATGCAGCCCGTCAGCAGACTCTCGATGGTGCAACTGTAGAAGTTTGTGAGGATGCTGGCGTTCATGCCAAAATTCCTCAGTCTTCTCAGGAAAAAGAGCCGCTGTCGGGCTTTCTTAGTTACTGTGTCCGTGTGCAGTGTCCAAGAGAGGTCCTCAGTGATGTGCACACCGAGGAACTTGAAGCTGCTGACCCTTTCAACCTCAGCATCACCGATGTGGATGGGGAGGTGTCCACTCTCCTGCTGTCTCCTGTAGTCCACGATCATCTCTTTAGTTTTGCTGACATTGAGAGAGAGGTTATTTTCCTGGCACAAGCCTTTACCTCCTCTCTATAGGCCATCTCATTATTGTCTGTGATGAGGTCCAGGATGGTCGTGTCGTCAGCATAATTTAAGATGATGTTGGTCGTACAGTCGTGCGTGAACAAGGAGTACAGGAGAGGACTGAGCACACAGCCCTGCGGTGCGCCTGTGTTGAGGATCAGTGAGGAAGAGGTGTGGCTACCAATTCTCACCACCTGGAGCCCGCCCGTCAGGAAGTCGAATATCTAGCCGCAGATGGAGGTCCCCAGTCCAAGATCAAGGAGCTTGGGGACGAGTTTTGAGGGAATGATAGTGTTGAATACCGAGCTGTAGTCAATGAAGAGCATTCTCACATATGTATTCCCTTTGTCCAGGAGGGTGAGCGCAGTGTGAGTTGCCATGGCGATGGCATCGTCCGTGACCCTGTTTGGTCTATAGGCAAACTGAAGAGGGTCCAAGGTGTCAGGGAGAGAGGAGCAGATGTGAGTTTTGACTATCCGCTCGAAGCACTTCATGATGACTGATGTCAGTGCAACAGGACGGTAGTCATTTAAACAGGAGATTAATGGTTTCTTTGGAACAGGAACAATGATGGATGTTTTGAAGGGAGTGGGAACCACAGACTGACTCAGGGAGAGGTTGAAGATGTTGGTGAACACCTCTGCCAGTTGATCAGCGCACGCCCTGAGAGCCCACCCTGGAGCTTTGCGGTCATTGACCTTTTTGAAGGACCGCCTCATGTCTGCCATTTGTAGGGTCAGTGAGGTAGTCCCCCTGCACACCTGTGGACTCATGTTGGGCGCTGTGTTGTCTGCATCGAACTGGGCATAGAAGGTGTTAAGCTCGTCCGGGAGCAAACCGGTAGGCTGGACAGTGCTCCTGTTTTTCCATGGTAGTGCCCAGAATTGCAAAAGGATGTGTACCATATAATAACCTTTCTCTCAAGTAAAAGTTGTTTCATTATTCTTGGGACACAACAGAAAATAGCATAGAAAATGTTGGAAATTGTTGCCATGAGTTAAATTGCAGGAAAAATGTGGAGCAGTAGCTGTAAAATAGGATGCAGCAGATTTTGGGAGTAAGAATTATGCAAAACTAAGGGAATACAAGGATTTTTAAGAATATTTGCCTCCATGCCATGGCTGTAGCTAGATTTTGATCTCCAGCTTTGAATCTCAGTGCCCTGCTGTGGCTTCAAGATCCACATTTCCTGCAATTAATGGTTATGTACAAGTTCTTTTTTTTTTCCTTAAGTGATGATGAAAATTCAGTAAGGAACTTTAACAGTAAGATTACTTCCAGCCGTGACCTAAAATGTGAAATTTCTTACTGTGGATTGGACAACTGGAGTTGACTCTTTGAGCTTTGGTCTTTAGGGAGGGAACAGTTTTGAGCTGGGGATCTGATTTCTGTGGAAGAAAGTAACAGATGTAAAAGGCAACACCAAGACGTCATTAGGATTAGTCTGCCAAATTCTGGCTCCTTCATGCAAATTGGCCTGTGCTTAACTGCTCTAAAACTTCTGATAGTTTGGATCACAGGAAATGTGATAAAGAATCATAAATTATACAGCACAAAAAGTTGGTTCTACAAAAGGATTATCCAACTACACTGTCCTGCTCTTACATGACAGGATGTTTGAGCTCAGAAAAAATCTTCCATTTTAGGCTTGATGTCACAATTTTTATAGATAAATACTTTTAGTTGTTATTAACCTGTTCATGTACACTGGTTCCTGTCAGGTCAATGTGGGTTATAGCAAGCAAGTTTCCGAGCCATTCCATCCCATTATCAGTTAAGTGTACACAGAAACGAATTCTCAGATGACTTAAACTGGAACACCTGAAAGAAAGAATCACATTGAAATGAATAAGTTTAGATATTAAAATGAATCTATCTTATTCTTTGATTTATGGTATTACTAATTTAACATAATCTAAAAATTAAACTTACTCCACCTATGTACCTCCCTGGATCCCTTTTATTATTGCTATCTAAATCTGGAAACTTCTCATCGAACCAACCACACTGTGGGGAATACCACAGGGTACCTGGACGTGGCGCCGACGGACGAGAAGCCAAAGCAAAGAAGTGGACGCCAAATAACCGAATGGAAACTAGGCTGAAACGCCAAATAACCGAAAGCGTACGAAGCCGAAACGTCAACTAACCGAAAGGGTGGGACGCCTAAATGCAAACTAACCAAAAGGGCATGACAACGAACAATTGTATCGCCTCCCACTCACCCCCCCCCCCCCCCCCCCCTGACAACAAGAAGCACGTTTTATTTATTACCGTCTGGTTGCCTGCGGAATGCACACAGCAAGCTCCCACGCACAAAACACCAGATAATCTGTAAACTGTTTTAACCGAAGATGGACACAAAAAGCTGGAGTAACTCAGCTGAACAGGCAGCATCTCTGGAGAGAAGGAATGGGTGGTGTTTCGGGTCGAGACTCTTCAGACTCAGTCTTCAGGTCTGAAGAATGGTTTTGACACGAAACGTTCGGGTAGGTGGCGTTTCGGCAGAGCGGCCATTTGGTAAGTTTGCTTTTAGGCGACGCATCTTTCGGTTAGTTGGCTTTTAGGTATTCCGCCCTTTCGGTTAGTTTACATTTAGGCGTCCACTTCTTTGCTTCGGCTTCTGGTCCGTCGGCGCCACGTCCGCACTCGTACTTTCATATGAAGAAAGACTGGATAGACTGGGCTTGTACTCGCTAGAATTTAGAAGATTGAGGGGGGATCTTATAGAAACGTACAAAATTCTTAAGGGGTTGGACAGGCTAGATGCAGGAAAATTGTTCCCGATGTTGGGGAAGTCCAGAACAAGGGGTCACAGTTTAAGGATAAGGGGGAAATCTTTTAGGACCGAGATGAGAAAAACATTTTTCACACAGAGAGTGGTGAATCTCTGGAATTCTCTGCCACAGAAGGTAGTTGAGGCCAGTTCATTGGCTATATTTAAGAGGAAGTTAGATGTGGCCCTTGTGGCTAAAGGGATCAGGGGGTATGGAGAGCAGGCAGGTACAGGATACTGAGTTGGATGATCAGCCATGATCATATTGAATGGCGGTGCAGGCTCGAAGGGCCGAATGGCCTACTCCTGCACCTATTTTCTATGTTTCTATGTTTCTATGGATTGCAATGGTTAAGGAAATCTGCTTAATACCACCTTCTCAAACAAAATTAGGAATGGAAAAAAATAAAACTGATCTTGTGAGTGCACCCAGATCCCGGAAAATTATTTTGAAGAATATAAAGAATCACTTTAAATGCAATATATTTTTGAGCATTTATGTGAGGGAATTATAGTGCACGTACATATTTTTTAAGAGACAGTATTTATTAAGAAGTAATTAAAGCTTAGAATACTTTTTTACAATCTCATGCAAGCAAGCTAATATTTTCAAGGTACTTTAGAGCACAACTATTTAATAACTATTTGATATTTTAAAAATCATTTCAACAGTTTCTTAAAGTCGATTGCAGAAAATTGCAAAACAAAAAGCAGCCTAAAAATGGTGAAGTAAATTGGTGATAGTAACTTCAGGAGTTCCATGGTAAGATGACTGAGTATGGAAATCTTGACAATGTTCTCAGATTCATGTTGTAATGATAATAAACATAAATATTTTCCTTCATTTAGACAGCAAATTTATTTTTCGTTTCCGGTGGGCGGCGCGACTTTCGTCAGCAGCGGCCTCTGCAGTCCGTCTGCGTTTTTATTATTTTATGTCTATGTTTTTATGTAGTTTTTGTTATTTTTTGTTGGGGTATGTGTGTGGGGGGGTGGGGGTGGTGTGGGGGGGAGGGGGTAACTTTTAAATCTCTCCCTGCACGGGAGACCCGACCTTTTCTTTGTCGGGTCTCCGTTGTCGTTGGGGCTGCAACGAGGAGCGGCCTCCAACAGGAAGACCGGGGGCTGTGGTGCCGACTACTCACCTCACCGCCGCGGAGCTGGCCGAGTCCAGAGCGGGTGGAGCTGTGGTGGACGCTGCTGCGGCCCGACCTCCGGAGATTCGGAGGCTGCAACTGCGGGTCTGGCGGACAGTGACACCGGGAGCCCGCGGGTCCCTGGAGGGAGACCGCTTTTCGGGGCTTCCGCAACGGCGACTTCTCCCACCCGAGTTGCGGGGTTGAAGAGCTCCTGGAGCGGGGCCTTACAGCACCGCCCCGCGCGGCTTGGAGTGGCCGCGGGACTGCGAGCGCACGCCGGGGGCTCTAACACCAAGACCCGGTGCGCGGCCTTGCATCACACGGCGTGGCTTTAATGGCCGCGGGACAATCGCCATCGCCCGCCGGGGGCTTTGACTTTGACTCTGACATCGGGGGGGCTGGGGGGAGTGCAGTGGAGAGATACGTTTTTTTGGCCTTCCATCACAGCAATGTGATGGATGTTTATGTAAATTATGTTGTGTCTTGGGTCTATTTGTTTGTAATGTATGGCTGCAGAAACGGCATTTCGTTTGGTCCTCAAGGGGTCCAAATGACAATAAATTGAATTGTATTGTATTGTATTGTATTGTATTGTACATCCATAATAGGACGTAATTATTATAATTTGTTTATTGACTGGTTTCTAATGCTTTTATGTGAAAAAATTGAGACCGTGTAAATCATAAATGTTAAATTATTAGTAGTTAACTTTCTGTGTAAATGGAAAGCTTGAGTTTCTTATTCATAAAATAATCAAAATATTTTTGCATACCTCTGTACGATTTTCAGTATTGTTAAATCAGTAATTAAGATGCAGTTGCTGAGATTCAGTTCTCTTAGCTTTGAACCTGATTGTCCTTCCAAAAAGGTTCGTACACCTAAATCAGTGATACTACAACACAAATTATATGTGTTACACATTTACAGATATTTATCTGCTCTTTTATTTAAGTAATATATAAAAAGCATACTTCTCTCATTGCTGTACATGCAAAACAAACGTTAAAATAAAGACATTTAAGACAAGAAGATCTGTCATGGACCCAGCACATTGATTCAATCATAAAGATTACATAGAAAATGGTTGATATCTGGAACTCTCTGCCTGGGGACGTGATGGAGCCAGACACGATCGTTAACTTTAAGAAAGATTTGGACAGGTTTTTAAATAGGCAAGGCTTAGAGGAATATGGAAGTAATGCGAGCAAATAGGATGAGTGAAAATGAGCAAAAAGATTGGCATGTACTTGGGCCAAAAGACCAGTTTCTGTTTTGAAAACATTATGATTCAATGATCCAATACAGGCTGCAGGTCATTCATGGTGTCAGGCTTAGTGAGAACATACTGAATACTGAATATCTGTAATGGATGCCTTGAAGGGTCTGGTCATTATGTGGAATTGCTGATATTTAAAGATCCGTTCATTTCTTCTCGATTAGTAATCAATTCTGGTCAGGAGACAACTATTATCAAGGGAAACAATGCTAGAATGGAGTCACTGGACAATCACCTAATCTTACTGAATCCCAGTTTGGATGATAAAATGTATTTTTTCCAGGCTATCACATAGAAAAGTAGAGTAAGCTGCTCAAGTAGAAGCCTGATGACCATAAAAGTTTTGGAAGACAGCTAGATCTGGCCAGCACCTTCCTCTGGGCTTCATGATTGACTGTGTCAAAGAGCTTTGTCAGGTCACCCTATGTAGTGGTCCTGATTTTGTTCCCTACATTTTTGTGTATTTTGCAGGCAACTTAAATCATCTCAGTTGACCTGTGGCATGGTCTGAAACTGCAGTGGGATTCCAATATGAATACTTCAACAAGGCAAAATAATCACTATAAAGAGTGTTTGTGGGAATTTGTCATGTATGGAAACATGTAATGTCTAGGTATCTTCCACACTTTGACATCTCCTTTCTTCGTGACAAAATTGGAATTTTACAAACCCAGAGGAGAATGAATATTTGAAATGAATAAAAACTTGAAAGAGTTTCTATACCAGCTCTTCACCGCCAACCTTAAACATTTCAGCTGGTATGCAGTCATAAGGTCATAATGCCATAAGGAACAGGAGAAGAATTAGGCCATTCAGTCCATCAAGTCATTCAATCATGACTGATCTATCTCTCCCTCCTAACCCAATCCTCCTGCCTTCTCCCCATAACCTCTGACACCCGTACTAATCAAGAATCTATTTACAGTATCTCTGCTTTAAAAATATCCACTCGGCCTCCACAACCTTCTGTGGCAAAGATTCACCACCCTCTGACTAAAGATATGTATCTTCATCTCCTTCCTAAAAGAACGTCCTTTAATTCTGAGACAATTACCTCTAGTCCTAGATTCTCCCACTAGTGGAAAAATCCACTCCCCATCCACTCTATCCAAGCCTTTCACCATTCTGTACGTTTCAATGAGGACCCCCCTCATTCTTCTAAACTCCAGCGTGTAAAGGCCCAGTGCCGACAAACGCTCATCATAGGTTAACCTACTCATTCCTGAGATCATTCTTGTAAACCTCCTCTAGAGCCAGCACATCCTTCTTCAGATATGGTGCTCAAAATTGCTCACAATATTCCAAATGCGGCCTTACCAGCACCTTTTAGAGCCTCAACCTTACATCCCTGTTTTTCCATAAAAGCCCTCTTGAAATAAATGCTATCTTTACTACCGATTCGACTTGCAGATTAACTTTTTGGGAATCCTGCACCAGCATTACCAAGTCCCTTTACACTCCGATTTATAGATTCTCACCCTATTTAGAAAATAGTCTAGGGCTTTATTCCTACTACCAAAATGTATGACACCACACTTTGCAACACTATATTCCATCTGCCACTTCACTGGCCACTCTCCCAACCTGTCCAAGTTCTTCTGCAGCGTCCCTGCTTTCTCTACACTACCTGCCCTTCAACCTATTTCGTATCATCTGCAAACTTGGCCACAAAGCCTTCAATCTCCTCGTCCAAATCATTAATATACAATGTGAAGAGTAGCGGCCCCAGCACTGACCCTTGTGGAACTCCATTAGTCACTGGCAGCCAACCAGAAAATGCCCCCTTTATTGCCACTCTTTGTCTTCTGCCATCCAGCCAACCTGCTATCCATGCTAGTATCTGCCCTTTGATACCATGGGCTCTCATCTTCCCTGCTTAGGAAGATGAGAGCCCATGGCACCTTATCAAATGCTTTCTGAAAATCTAAGTGAACAACATCTACTGACTCTCCTTTATCTGTCCTGCTATTTACTTCTTCAAAGAATTCCAACAAATTTGTCAAGCAGAAATTTCACAAAGCCATGCTGACTTTGGCTATTTTATTCTGAACTTCTAAGTACTCCGTAACTGCATTCTTTATAATGGACTCTAAAATCTTACCAACCCCCGAAGTCAGACTAACCAAAGTTAGAATACAGCTGCTCCTCGACCTACGATGTGGTTACGTTCCAATAAACCCATCATCAACCAAAATATCGCAAGTCGAAAATGCATTGCGATATATCGCGATCACGTGAGCCGTTGCTGAGTGTTTGCCGATTGTAAAGTCGAAATATCGCGTCAAAGCATCGTAAATCGGGGAGCACCTATAGTTCCCACTATTCTGCCTTGCTTCATTTTTGTGCAACGGCGTAATATTGGGAATCTCCCAATCATCTGGGACCACTCCTGACTCTAGTGATTCCTGAAATATCACTATCAATGCCTCCACAATCTCTAAAGCCACCTCTTTCAGAACCCCAGGTTACTGTCCATCTGAACCAGGTGACATCCACCTTCAGCCCTTTCAGCTTCCCAAGCACCTTCTCCATAGTAATTGCCACTCCACTAACTTCCACCCCCTAACTCTCTTGAATTTCAGGCACATTGCTGGTGTCTTCCACTGTCAAGACTGATGCAAAAAGGTTATTCAACTCCTCTGCCATTTCCTTATTCCCCATTATCATCATTCTCCAGCTGTCCAACGTCCACTCTTGCATCTTTCTTGCTCTTTATATAACTGAAGAAACTCTTGCTATCCTCTTTTATATTATTGGCTGGCTTACCATCATATTTCATCTTTTCTCCCCGTATTGTCCTTTTAGTCACCCATTGTTCTTTAAAACCTTCCCAATCCTCTGGCTTCCCACTAATCTTTGCTATGTTCCAATGACTTCTCTTTTAGTTTTATACTGTCCTTGACTTCCCTTATCAGCCACGGTTGCCTCTTTCTCTCCCTAGAATCTTTCTTCCTCTTTGGAATGAAAAGATCCTGCATCTTCCAGAGTATTCCCAGAAATTCCTGCCATTGCTGTTCTATCGTCATCCCTGCTAGGGTCCATTTCCGGTCAACTTTGGCCAGCTCCTCCTTCATGCCTCTGTAGTCCCCTTTGCCCAACTGCAATACTGACACATCCGATATCACCTTCTCCCTATCAAATTGCAGATTAATACTTATCATATTGTGGTCACTGTCTCCTAATGGTTCCCTTACCTTGAGTTCCCTTATCAAATCCGGTTCATGACATAACACTAAATCCAAATTTGCCTTTTCCCTGATAGGCTCCACTACAAGTAGCTCTAAGAATCCATCTCGGAGGTACTCTACAAATTCCCTTTCTTGGGGTCCAGTACCAACCTAATTTTCCTAGTCTGACCCTGCAGCTTCTGGATGTTTGAAGGATTGTTTTTATGTTGGCAACTGACATGACAGTTGGCAACTTCATCATTCACGATTTGGAAATGTCTTGAAGTACTCCTCCCATCTGATTTTGATTATTTTACTTCCTTGAAGAAGTACCGACCCCTTTAACATGGGACCTTTATTAATCTCTTTCTCATTTGTTCCCACATCCTTACAATGTGAAAGCATGTTAGCTCACACAGCCTCCGCCCATGCATGACACATAGCTGGTCTAAAGTAAGATTCTCCTAGACTTGAAAGAAGTAATAACTTTTATTCCATCTTCTTCAATAGCACTTCTAGATTAGATCTTAAAATTATGAATTCTTCAGTGTTCTCTTCTCAAATATACTTCGAAGCATCCATTTGTCATGTGGCTCCCTTATGATTAACCATGGTCTTCAACAGTTGTCGTAGAGATGGATATCCCAGCCTTGAAATCAGCAATGCTCCCCTGGTTATCCAAATGCAACGACAAAC
Organism: Amblyraja radiata; assembly: GCF_010909765.2. Taxonomy (NCBI): domain Eukaryota; kingdom Metazoa; phylum Chordata; class Chondrichthyes; order Rajiformes; family Rajidae; genus Amblyraja; species Amblyraja radiata. The sequence goes on from NC_045976.1 coordinate 28,266,194, forward strand.
CCACAGGAAATGTACTTCTGAGCTACCCTAAAGTAGTACATTTAGAGTTTGAGAATGTGCTGTCGGGAAAATCTAACCCACATTTTAAAAAACAGTAAATACCATGGCTCTTGTCTAGATCTTTAACATAAACTTATTTTAAACACCATGAATGAGATAAATTTTGGAATAAAAAAATAGATTATAAAGAGTTATTGAAAAGATCTAAATAGGTAATAGTTTATTCAAGATTATTACCTTATACAGTCTGAAATATTCAACACAACGATGTCTTTCAGTGATGATATGAATTTCAAGCTGTTGTCAGTTATCTTTGGACAGTCTGACACATAGATGTGTTTCAAATTTGGACAACTGGTGCCGAACGTTTTGAAGCTTATATCAGTTAAACGTTTATTACCTATTGTGGCAAAACATCAGTTATAGTCAAAGAATTTTGCTAGTTAAAGATGTAGCTTGTAAAAAAGTCTAATGTAGTAAATAAAGTACTCCATAATTAATCAAACCTTCAGTTTTAAATACGGTAAGCTTGTTTCCTTGGGAAAGTGCTCTAACAGCTGAATCAGATATGTGTGGCGAGGCAAGAAGTGAAACTGTTGTGAGATTAGAATAGTAACCAGCCATTGCCTATAAGGATAAAATAAAAATGGACTGCATTATTACTGAGCTTCATGGTGTAAAAAGAAAAACAAAAAACAAATACAATATTGGAATATTAATCAAAATGCAAAACGTGCAGGTGACAAGATTGGAAAAAAAATGAAACATCTGTGAAGAGAGAAACATATAACCATATAATATAACCATATAACAATTACAGCACGGAAACAGGCCATCTCGACCCTTCTAGTCCGTGCCGAACACGTATTCTCCCCTAGTCCCATATACCTGCGCTCAGACCATAACCCTCCATTCCTTTCCCGTCCATATAACTATCCAATTTATTTTTAAATGATAAAAACGAACCTGCCTCCACCACCTTCACTGGAAGCTCATTCCACACAGCCACCACTCTCTGAGTAAAGAAGTTCCCCCTCATGTTACCCCTAAACTTCAGTCCCTTAATTCTCAAGTCATGTCCCCTTGTTTGAATCTTCCCTACTCTCAGTGGGAAAAGCGTATCCACGTCAACTCTGTCTATCCCTCTCATCATTTTAAAGACCTCTATCAAGTCCCTCCTTAACCTTCTGCGCTCCAAAGAATAAAGCCCTAACTTGTTCAACCTTTCTCTGTAACTTAGTTGCTGAAACCCAGGCAACATCCTAGTAAATCTCCTCTGTACTCTCTCTATTTTGTTGACATCCTTCCTATAATTAGGCGACCAAAATTGTACACCATACTCCAGAATTGGCCTCACCAATGCCTTGTACAATTTTAACATTACATCCCAACTTCTATACTCAATGCTCTGATTTATAAAGGCCAGCACACCAAAAGCTTTCTTTACCACCCTATCTACATGAGATTCTACTTTCAGGGAACTGTGCACAGTTATTCCCAGATCCCTCTGTTCACTTGCATTCTTCAATTCTCTACCATTTACCATGTACGTCCTATTTTGATTTGTCCTGCCAAGATGTAGCACCTCACATTTATCAGCATTAAACTCCATCTGCCATCTTTCAGCCCACTCTTCCAACTGGCATAAATCTCTCTGTAGACTTTGAAACAGAGAAAATGTTGTGGAACATGATAAAACAGTTGTCATAAAAGACAAGGAATTTGAAAAATAAAGTTATTCCTGACTTACTTTTGAATGTTTTCTACCCTATTCAGTCTTAAATTATGTTTCTTCCATAAACTGTAAGACTGTATGCTGTAGATTTAAGGTACAGGACATAAAAACAGAATGCTTGAAATACTCAGCAGATCAAGTAGCACCAATGAAAAAAGAAAGAGAATCATTCCTGTTTGCAAATCATTTGTTAGAACATTATGATTCTATTAACTGCTTCTCTTTCAGATGCTGCTTTGATATACTGAATGTTTACAATTTCTTCTATTTTAATCAGAATGCCAGTACCTGCAGTTTTATTCATTTTTATTATGGCCCGCACCATTTTCTGCTCAGTGCATCTTTCTTAATCAAAAGTTGAAGTATGAAGGTAAGCTAGCCAAGAATATAAAGGAGGATAGTAAAAGCTTCTTTAGGTATGTGAAGAGGAAAAAATTAGTTAAGACAAATGTGGGTCCCTTGAAGACAGAAACAGATGATTTTTTTTATGGGGAACAAAGAAATGGCAGACTAGGGAAGACACAACCCACACCTGGAGTATTGTGTGCACTTTTGGTCCCCTAATTTGAGGAAGGACATTCTTGCTATTGAGGGAGTGCAGCGTAGGTTTACAAGGTTAATTCCCGGGATGGCGGGACTGTCATATGCTGAGAGAATGGAGCAGCTAGGCTTGTACACTCTGGAGTTTAGAAGGATGAGAGGATATCTCATTGAAACATATAAGATTGTTAAGGGTTTGGACACGCTAGAGGCAGGAAACATGTTTCCGATGTTGGGGGAGTCCAGAACCAGGGGCCACAGTTTAAGAATAAGGAGTAAGCCATTTAGAACGGAGACGATGAAACACTTTTTCTCACAGAGAGTGGTGAGTCTGTGGAATTCTCTGCCTCAGAGGGTGGTGGAGGCAGGTTCTCTGGATGCTTTCAAGAGAGAGCTAGATAGGGCTCTTAAAAATAGCGGAGTCACGGGATATGGGGAGAAGGCAGGAACGGGGTACTGATTGGGGATGATCAGTCATGATCACATTGAATGGTGGTGCTGGCTCGAAGGGCTGAATGGCCTACTCCTGCACCTATTGTCTATTGTCAAACAATCTCCCAGATGTACTAGGGGACAGCGGACCCAGGGTGACGGAGGAACTGAAGGAAATTCACATTAGTCAGGAAATGGGTAGACTGATGGGACTGAAGGCTGATAAATCCCCAGGGCCTGATGGTCTGCATCCCAGGATACTCAATGAGGTGGCTCTAGAAATCGTGGATGCATTGGTGATCATTTTCCAATGTTCTATAGATTCAGGATCAGTTCCTGTGGATTGGAGGGTAGCTAATGTTATCCCACTTTTCAAGAAAGGAGGGAGGGAGAAAGCAGGGAATTATAGACCAGTTAGCCGGACATTGGTAATGGGGAAGATGCTGGAGTCAATTATCAAAGGCATTTGGATAGCAGTAACATAGCAACATAGAAAATAGGTGCAGGAGGAAGCCATTCGGTCCTTCGAGCCAGCACCGCCATTCATTATGATCATGGCTGATCGTCCCCTATAAATAACCCGTGCCTGCCTTCTCCCCATATCCCTTGACTCCACTAGCCCCTAGAACCCTATCTAACTCTCTCTTAAATCCATCCAGTGACTAGGCCTCCACTGCCCTCTGTGGCAGGGAATTCCATAAATTCACAACTCTCTGGAAGAAAAAGTTTTTTCTCACCTCAGTCTTAAATGACCTCCCCTTTATTCTAAGACTGTGGCCCCTGGTTCTGGACTCGCCCAACATTGGGAAAAATTTTCCTGCATCTAGCTTGTCCAGTCCTTTTATAATTTTATATGTTTCTATAAGATTCCCCCTCATCCTTCTAAACTCCAGTGAATACAAGCCTAGTTTTTTCAATCTTTCCTCATATGACAGTCCCGCCATCGCAGGGATCAATCTCATGAACCTATACTGCACTGCCTCAATCACAAGGATGTCCTTCCTCAAATTAGGAGACCAAAACTGTACACAATACTCCAGATGTGGTCTCACCAGAGCCCTATACAACTGCAGAAGAACCCCTTTACTCCTATGCTGAAATCCTCTTGTTATGAAGGCCAACATTCCATTAGCTTTCTTCACTGCCTGCTGTACCTGGAAGCCAACTTTCAGTGACTGGTGTACAAGGATGCCCAGGTCTCACTGCACCTCTCCCTTACCTAACCTAACCCCATTGAGATAATAATCTGCCCCCTTGTTTTTGCTGCCAAAGTGGATAACCTCACATTTATCTATATTATACTGCATCTGCCATGCATCTGCCCACTCACTCAACCTGTACAGGTCACCCTGCAACCTCCTAACATCCTCTTCACAGTTCACACTGCCACCCAGCTTTGTATCATCCGCAAACTTCTAGTGTGGCTCCTAATTCCCTCTTCCAAATCATTAATATATATGGTAAACAGTTGTGGCCCCAACACCGAGCCTTGCGGCACTCCACTCGCCACTGCCTGCCATTCTGAAAAGGACACGTTCACTCCTACTCTTTGCTTCCGGTCTGGCAACCAATTTTCTATCCATGTCAACACCCTACCCCCAATACCATGTGCTCTAATTTTAGTCACCAGTCTCCCGTGCGGGACCATATCAAAGGCTTTCTGAAAGTCTAGATACACTACATCCACTGGCACCCCTTCATCCATTTTACTTGTCACATCCTCAAAAAATTCCAGAAGATTAGTCAAGCATTCCAGAAGATTAGTCAAGCATTCCAGAAGATTAGTCAAGCAGAATCGGTCCAAGTCAGCGTAGATTTACAAAGAGAAATCATGCTTGACAAACCTTCTGAATTTTTTTGAGGACAAATAAAATGGACAAGGGAGAGCCAGTGGATGTAGTGTACCTGGACTTACAGAAAGCCTTTGATAAGGTCCCACAAAAGGAGATTAGTGGGCAAAATTAGAGCAGATGGTATTGGGGGTAGGGTATTGACATGGATAGAAAATTGGTTGGCAGACAGGAAACAAAGAGCAGGGATTAACGGGTCCTTTTCAGAATGGCAGGCAGTGACTAGTGGGGTGCCGCAAGGTTCGGTGCTGGGACCGCAGCTATTTACAATATACATTAATGATTTAGATGAACGAATTAAAAATAACATTAGCAAATTTGCAGATGACACAAAGCTGGGTGGTAGTGTGAACTGTGAAAAGGATGCTATGAGGATGCAGAGTGATTTGGACAGGTTGGGTGATGCATGGCAGATGCAGTATAATGTGGATAAATATGACATTATCCACTTTGGTGGCAAAATCAGGAAAGCAGATTATTATCTGAATGGTGTCAGGTTAGGAAAAGGGGAAGTACAATGAGACCTGCGTGTCCTAGTACATCAGTCACTGAAAGTAGGCATACAGGTACAACAGGAAGTGAAGAAAGCTAATGGCATGTCGGCCTTCATAAAGAGAGGAGTAGAGTTGAGGAGCAAAGAGGTCCTTCTGCAGTTGTACAGGATCACACCTGGTGAAACCACACCTGGAGTATTATGTGCAGTTTTGGTCTGCTAATTTGAGAAAGGACATTCTTGCTAGTGAGGGAGTGCAGCATAGGTTCATGAGGTTAATTCCCGGGATAGCGGGACTGTCATATGATGAAAGAATGGAGCAACTGGGCTTGTATTCACTGGAATTTAGATGGATGAGAGGGGATTTTATAGAACCATATAAAATTATTAAGGGATTGGACACGCTAGATGCAGGAAACATGTTCACGATGTTGAGGGAATCCAGAATCAGGGGCCACAGTTTAAGGATAAGGGGTAGGCCACAGAACAGAGATGGAGGAAAAACCTTTTCACACAGGGAGTTGTGAATTTGTGGAATACTCTGCCTCAGGCAGTGGAGGCTGATTCGCTGGATGTGTTCAAAAGAGAGTTAGATAGAGCTTTTAGGGCTAGCGGAATCAAGGGGAATGGGGGGATTGCAGGAACGGGGTACTGATTTTGGATGAACTACCATGATCGCATTGAATGGCGTTGCTGGCTCGAAGGGCTGAATGGATGAAATATTTAACAGGAACCTGAGGTACATATATACAACAAACTGCCAGAGGAAGTAGTTGAGGCAGGTACAATAACAACATTTAAAAGACATTTGAATGGGTATATGGATACAAAAGGTTTAGATGGATATGGGTCAAATGTGGGGAAATGGGGCTGGCTCACATGGGCATCTTGGTAGGCATGGACATTTGGGCTGAATAGCCTGTTACCATGCTGTATGACTTGACTATGACTCATTTCCATTAATTACATGTTGGTTTCATTAATTATACTTTTTATAGATGTTTTCTTATTTCTGGTACAAAAATATCTTAAAGTCTCAAATATATTCAATTTATTAAAGGGATAGTAATGTAACTCGTGCTAAATCTCATGCAAAGATCAATGGTTGAATCCGATTACTCAGAAAATATTGGAAATATTCAAAACGTCAGACATCATCAGTGATGAGGGAAATAGAATTAACATTTCAGCTTGATGACCTTTCAAGAAAACTGAGAAAAGTTATTGTTATAAAAACATTAACCTTGTTTCTCTCACCACTTTAACTGCTGAGTATTAACAACGTTTTTAATTTAGGCATATAATTTAGGCATCATATTTCAGCTTTCCATTATCTGCAGTTTCCAGCTGTTGGGTTCATTCTTTTGAAGCAGACAAAACATTTCAAAGTATTATTCCAATAAAAAAATAAAAATAAGAGGAGGCATAAAATAGTGAATTAACAATTTACTGTTATCATCATTTAGTTAATTAAATAATACTGCACTTACTACGATGCAGGTAGTGGTAAGTGTAGCCATATCATTGATTACAAGGTGCTCAATTTCATTGCAGCCAATTCCTAATGACTTAAAACCTCTCACTGAGATCTGAAACAAGAAATGCATAAAACATGCATAACAATGCAATACAAACCTAAGTTAATTTGAATACATTTGATCTGTGTATGTCAGTTGGAACAGCAATACAATTTTTAGGTTAACACACAATAAAAAGAGCTTGGTGTTTTCTAAGTACAGGTACAGAGAAAATCCGACCTCTAGCAAGTTGAAATAACCTTTTCTACATGCATTTTAATCTGTCAATCATCAAATAATGGCTAAACCACACTCTGTTCGCAAAACCACACAGAATACCCTTCTTCACAATCAATATAATCACAAATGTGATGGTAGGATACCCAGCCAAATTGCTGTTGTCCAAAGCTTCCTGAGATCAGCTTTATACAACTCGCACCAAGGAAGCTCCTGCAGAGAGGGCCAATCTGACTGATAACTTTAAAAAGTGATTGCATTAATTTTCTTTTGCGGCTCTGATTTCCTACCACATCCCAAAGACGTGCAGGTTGGCCACTCTAAATTGCCCCTAGAACAGTTGTAAAATGTAGGGATGATGTGAGGAGAATTACATAGGTATTAGCGTAGGATTAGAGTAAATGGTTGCATATGGTTAACACGGACTCAGTGGGCCAAAGGAAGTGTTTCTGTGCTGTATGGTACTATACTGGCAAAATCTATTACTAGCAATAAATCAATTTCACTCACTAAACTCAGCAACATTGATGCAGAAAAATGCTGCCTTGCTAATGAAAATATTATGCACAACACGATTTTTATTGCCTTATTTGAGTAAGCCCTCCTATATTTGTATGGCAGCTTCCAGCACCTGGTGTAAGCATTACCATAAGTACTAAAAGTATTAGGAAAGCAGTGATACAAAGCCCACATTATTTTCCATCCTCAGAAAACCCCAGAAAAATCAATATTTATTTAATAAATAATCTTGGTCCGGAAAAATGTAGTTAACATGTTTCTTAAAAAATCATTATATGGACAGGAGATATGCCATGTGTGAAGTTAGACTGTTAAAATGTAAATGAAGATCTATAAGCTAAGTAAACAGGCTAGATCCGCATTCCTTTAGTCATGCTTAAGTGATTCTTCTTTTGGACAATTCTTTTGGTAGCATATGAAAAATGAATTAAATTCCATCTGTTAACACTGGCTTTCGTGCTAAATATCATTGACAGAAGAATTTTATTCCCCAAATGAAAATAAGAATACACATATGCCCCAATAACAGAATACACTGTAGGTTTCATTTGAGATGCATCTACGAGCCAAATTGCTCCGACTGCTTAATTGATGCCAGGTTGTGTAGGTTGTGAGAGTTATCAGAGGAAATTGTAAAGGCAGCCATAGTAATGTGTATTTGTGCTGACCTGCAATAATCCTCATGGGTGGAAAGTCAGCTAAAACATGCAGGATAGGTCAAATGTAATAATGCCCCATGTGTCATTCTCTGAGGTTTCTACCGCGTATCTGATGAAGACACTGATAATAGCTTTGGATTGTAGGATCTGCAAAAGGAGCTTCAAACCATCTTCCGACTTCAGTTAAGCTTTTAATCATACGTTACATTTATCGTCTGGAGCAGCAGCCAGATGGGTTTCAGCTCAATATGGAGCTCAATAATCTTGATAATTCCAAGAATATGCATGATTACTAGCCTTTAAATTTACACTATAACTTAACTTCAATCTCCTTATTCTTTCATTCACAAGCTTCTATGCACAGACATTGTTCATGATTGGAAATGTATCAGGATCTATCTATTTTCAAGTATATAGTATTCACAAATGTCAATGTTTCTCATATGCATTTGACATCCATTCTCAAGTAGACAAAAATGCTGTAGAAACTCAGCGGGTGAGGCAGCATCTATGGAGCGAAGGAAATAGGCAATGTTTCGGGTCGAGACCCTTCTTCAAACTCATACTCAATCCATTCTCAAGTATTCACTCATACCATAACCTGTGAATGACCATTAACTAATAACAAAACTTGTCAGGCATAGTTCCATAACATCAATCACTATTAAAACAAGTCAGAGGCCAGGTTTCTTGCAGTAGATAGCTCACCAAACACCCTAAAATCTTTTTATGCTCCACACATGTCTGGATGGATGCTGTCCAATGACACTATCCAGGGCAAACTAGTTCATTGGATCTGCGCCCCACCTACTAGCTGACATGTTGTGGCTGCAATGTGTACCATCTGTAAGATTCACTGCAACTACAGTACTTATCATCACATCCAAATACTAGAAAGAAATTATGCTACATGGCAGCAAGTAACCAGCTAAGTCTCACAAAAGGCTTTTGGTACATGGACCTTTATCAATCAGAGTATTGAGTATAGTTGGGAGGTCATGTTGCAGCTATATAAGACGTTGGTGAGGCCGCATTTCGGTATTGTGTTCAGTTCTGGGCACCATGTTATTGGAAAGATATTGATAAGCTGGAAAGGATACAAAGAAGATTTACAAGGAGGTTGCCAGGACTCGAGGGCCTGAGCTATAGAGAGAGGTTGAGTAGGCTCGGACTCTATTCATTGGAGTGTAGGAGGATGAATCGTGATCTTATAGAGGTGTATAAAATCATGAGAGGAATAGATCGTGTAAACGCAGAGTCTCTTGCCCAGAGTAGGGGAATTGAGGACCAGATGACATAGGTTTAAGGTAAAGGGGAAAAGATTCAATAGGAATCTGAGAGGGTAACATTTTCATACAAAGGGTGGAGTGTGTATGGAACAAGCTGCCAGAGGAGGTAGTTGAGGCAGGGCTATTGCAACATTTAAGAAACAATTAGACAGGTACATGGATAGGACAAATTTAGAGGGATATGGGCCAAAGGCAGGCAAGTGGGACTAGTGCAGTGGGGACATGTTGGCCGGTGTGGGCAAGTTGGGCCGAAGGGCCTGTTTCCACATTGTATGACACCATGACTTTGACCCTATGAGGTAAAATTTAGACTGCAGCTTGGTTAATGATGGAGTTTTGAATAGAATACCTGAGCCTCACCCTTAGACAGACCAAAACTTTGCCTATCTCCTTCGCTCCATAGATGCTGCTGCACCCGCTGAGTTTCTCCAGCATTTTTGTGTACCTCCAAACCTCAAACCAATTCTTGATCTACAGAGCGGCTCACTACCATCTCTTTAGTATGGCTACAGACGATTAATAAATACCAGGATTGGTAGCAAAGCCCACAATTTAAGAATAAATAAAAAATAGATCTTATCTGATAAGGCAGGTGCTGTGTTAATTTTAAAGAAATGCAAAGACATCTTAGGCCAATTTGAAAAACAACTGCCTGCAAGTTCTAACAATTTAAACCTCAGAAAAAACAGCTAATGGGGAAAGACCCAGAGTCTCATCTAACCTGATCCTCAGAGATTAAAAGGTAGTGTACAAGCTGTGCCTGGGTAACAGATTTTGTTTTTATAGACGTCAACATATTGATTTTGTTCATGTTGGAAAATATGCAAAAATCACTTGATATAGTAACTATATCTCCATAATTTTGTAATAAACTAGACCAAGTGGGACCCATTGGGCCCAGTTCCCTCAACACAATATTCCACCACTCACCCGTTCCCCCAACGCAACCCGTTCCCCCAACATAATATTCCACCACTCACCCATAGCCCCCCAACTCTTTCACCTCTCATCCTCCCCTCCCCCACTCCCTCCCTCACCTCTTCCTCCCGCTCTTGAAAAGAGCAATCTTTTATGTAAATGAGATTTGGGATCTCATTGTGACGTCATAAGCTGCTAACTGTCAGTGCATGCAAGTGAATTTTGTCAAAGTGGGGTTTTGTACAGTTTTAAATGTGCCAACGCAACCCGTTCCCCCAACGCAATATTCCACCACTCACCCATAGCCCCCAACTGCGCAGGCGCAGCTCATTTCCCCTCATCCCCCAGCACTCCCTCCCCCTCCTCTTCACCCTCCCTCTTCTTTCCCCTCTCCTCCTCCCCTCCCCCACTCCCTCCCTCACCTCTCCCTCCCTCTCCTTTCCACTACCCTCAGTCACTCCCTCCCCCCCTCCCTCCATAACCTCCCCCCCCCCCCCCCCCCCCGCTGTCATTGTGTGGTGGAAGCTGCTGTGTTTTTTATTTTATGTGTATGAGATCCCATTGTGATGTAATGGTGGAGTGCTGCTGTGTTTTTGAAAACTGAGCTTTTTTTAAATGTAAATGAGATCCATTGTGATGTCATTGTGGGGTGGAACGCTGCTGACGGGCAGTTTATGTAAATTAGATTCCATTGGAACATCATACGCTGTTAACTGCCAGTGCAGATGAAATATTTTTGTCAAAGTGGGGTTTTGTAAAGTTTAAAATGTGAATAACTTGTAAAATATATCGTCAATCTGATAGAAACTTGATACACCACACACCAGGACAATGGCGAGTAAGGAGGGCCAAAAATTGTAGCGCTATCGTTTACCATTTTGCCGTAATTTCAGGCAGACAGACAGACAGATGAAAGTTTTCATTCATTCATTCAAGACATAGAAACAAGAGATAGATAGATAGATAGATAGATAGATAGATAGATAGATAGATAGATAGATAGATAGATAGATAGATAGATAGATAGATAGATAGATAGATAGATAGATAGATAGATAGATAGCTAGCATAAGAAGCACATAAGGCTGATAAGGAAGAACACTAATAAAAATAGAGCAAGAGAGGAAATTAGTTTGCAGGGACGAATGTATGTATGTACATCGGATTTTGAATTCAATAATATTTTGGAGGCTCACTCCTTTGCGTAGATGTCCTTAAACCAGGTGTTTGTAATCTGGGATAGACACAAAATACTGAAGCAATTATGCATGTCAGGCAGCATCTCTGGAGAAATATTTGAGGACATCCTGTACTATTAACAAAACACTGCTGAACCAAAGGTGCAGAGAAGTGCAGCAATACAACTGGAAACAACCAAAGAAGGCTAGCATGCTTCTACCAAAGAGGAAAACAAAGACCTGTCACAATCAAGAGTGGGAGGCACAGTGAGAATAAAGTCTATGTCACTTTGACAACAGACTAAATTGCCAATATTACCCTGCTGCACAAGAAGGGAGTAAATCAGAATAGTGGGAACGATAGGATAGGCCGGTTTGTCTGGTTTCAGTGGTGGGTAAGATTTTAGAGCCCATTATAAAGGATGAGCTTGTGGAGTACTTGGAAGTTCATGCTAAAATAGGCCAGTCAGCATGGTTTTATGAAAGGGAGATCTTACCTGACAAATCTGCTGGAATTCTTTGAAGAAGTAAATAGTAAGACAGACAAAGGAGAGTCAGTGGACGTTGTTGACCTAGATGTTTAGAAAGCCTTTGATAAGATGCCACACATAGTGCTGCTAAGGAAGATGAGAGCATATTGTATCAAAGGACAGATACTAGCATGGATAGCAGGTTGACAGGATGGCAGAAGGTAAAGAGTGGCCATAAAGGGACCTTTTTCTGGTTGGCTGCCAGTGACTAGCGGAGTTCCGCAGGGGATGGTGCTGGGGCCGCTACTCTTCGTGTTGTATATTGATGATTTGGATGAGAGGATTGAAGGCTCTGTGGCTAAGTTTGCGGATGATACGAAAATAGGTGGAAATGCAGAGAAGGCAGGGACTCTGCAGAAGGACTTGGACAGGTTTGGAGAGTGGGCAGAGAGGTGGTAGATCATAGAATCATAGAAAGTAGGTGCGAGAGTAGACCACCAGGTCCGTCGAGCCCGCACCGCCATTCACTCATGGCTGAACACTAAACAGACACACTTACCCACAAACAGTAGACACAAGACACAGAACACAAGACACTACCCTCCCCTTTATACCGCTATCACCCCTCTCCACCCCAAGAACCGCGTGATCTCCTGGGGGAGGCAAAAAACCGGAATATAATATGGAGTGTGGAGTCGTGCATTATGGTAGTCGGAATAAAGGAGTAGACTATTTTCTAAATGTGGAGAGAATCCAGAAATCGGAGATACAAAGGGACTTGGGAGTGCTGGTGCAGGATTCCCAAAAAGTTAATCTGCAAGTCAAATCGGTAGTAAAGAAGGCAAACGCAATGCTAGCATTTATTTAAAGACAGCTGGAATACAAAAACAGGGATGTTTTTTAAGATAGCGGAGTGGTGGGGGTGAGGGATGGGGAGGGTAGAGGATGGGAGAGAAAATCTAAATAGAAGGGGTATAAGAGGAGTTTAATAGAAGGAGGCTTTTGGAAGTGGTGGGGGAGAAGGGTTGTGGTAAAAAGGCCAGAGATTATTGAGAGAAATGGAGGAAGAAAGAAGGGGGAAGGTGAGAAGAAACAGTAAGGAAGATATGAAAAAGGCAAAAATAAAATAGGGGAAAATGGGGGAGAGGAAGATGGAGCAGAAGGAAATGAGGTGAAGAAGGGGGTGAGAAGGATTGAACATATGGGCAAGAAAGTCAAAAGTGGGTATTGGTTATAACTGTAAATGACCATGATGAATGTGATAAAATAAAGGCATATCCCTTTAATAACTTCACTGATTCTTTTTTGACTGAGCCAATTATATATTTTCTGAGCTGAGCTGAAAACCATTTGGAATTCTGCCAGAAGCCCGAGGGAGCAATCATTTTTGGCAGCTTGGAATTCTGTAACTCCACACTAGCTTCAACTCCCCTCCCCCTTCCTGCATTACTCAGTCTGCCGCTCAAGACTGGGATTGTTAACCACCATCGAAGAATATCGTTTCTCATAGCAGCAAAAAAGTTGTGTAGACTAACCTCAGTGCAGCCTGAAATGTCCAGATAGACAAGCCTGTGGCAGCCCTTCCCCGTGGCAAGGTAATTCAAACCTTTATTTGTGTATTTCTTTGCATATGCCAGGCTCAGATATTGCAGATTCAGACCAAATCTTGAAAGAGAAGAAAAACGTGGAAGACTTTCAATTGTAATACTATCAAGATACTGAAAAGGAAAGCTAATTTAGATCTCTACCATGCAAAGTTTTCCTGCTGGAATTTTATGACCTGCAAGATTTGGCAGCATTAAATCAGAAACAAGACAGTGAAACATGCAGTTCTATTTCTAGTGTGGGTATTTTGAAGTTGTTAAGCCTACAATAAACAACAGTACAGTAGGTTTGCAGATGGGGTTTCTTCTGTTCTGTTCTATTAATTACTTGCTGAATGGCAGAGCAGGCTAAAGGCATGAAAAAAGTGCAAATGCAATCGATAGAGTTTGTGCTGCAAGCTAGTTTTGGGGAGTCGTTTTTAGTCTTGTTTCAACTGCAACAACCTCGTACTGCATTTGTCTTTAACAGAAGTCCAGAGCTTGTGCATCTGGAATGGAGCTGGTCTGGTAACTATTAAGCTCAATGCCAATGTTATTTATAGAATTTTCTTTACCTTTCCCTGCAGGAAAATCTTCCATGCAGAGTCAAAATGAAAATAAAAAAAGTTCCTCAGATATTTTTAATGAAAATTAAAGCAGGTTTATTTTAAATTTAAAACTGATGCAACCATTTTATAAAACAAAGTTTGTTAATATGACAAAGTCTGAAATAAATCTCTCTGAATGCATGTTTTCAAATCTGAAATCAAAACGAGTTTGTAATCCTACAACAAAAGCATTATATTTAAAGCTGGAAAGTTAACTCCAAGTGCTATTCTCTATTGTCACGTAGTTTGACATTTTCGAAGTAACAAAGTACAATAATTCTTGCATTATATTTGTATGTAGTGTTTAATAAATCTTTGCCAGTGTGAAGAAAAATATCACAGCAAATTCCTTACTCAACATATAAAGGTACCTATTAATAGATCAACTTTTACTGACACCAGCTAATAATGATAATTAAAAACAGAAGAAAATAGGACTAAAGTGAAGTGTGAATGAAAGTAGTGCAATCAGTCTATAAACTGGATAGGCTTGTGTACTCCTGAAATAGAGACTGAAAGATTAACAATGGAACAACTTACTTTGATAATGACCTAAGTGTAGCATCACCAATACTAGTGTAAGATATGTTCAGGTACATAAGCGATTTGCATATTTCCACCATTGCAGACACAAATTCATCCTAAATGAGGGAAAAATAAAATAGTTTAAAATGTTTAAAAAAAGACCCCAAAGTAAGCATGCATACTGGTTACATTGCATCCTTGAGTAGAATTTTTTATTCATTCAACGTCTGTGTATTTTGGAGGCAAATGGGCATATTGATCATTTCTAATTGTCAAGAAGATTTAGATCTGAGTGATAATGTGTATATGTGCAGTCTATGTGATAAAGGTATTATCATTTACTTATTGGGTAGGAAGTCTTTGTTTATCACTCCAATGTTATAATGGTAGACAATGTTAGAAAACTAGTAAATTTACACACCAGGAGGATGTGCCATTTGAAAAACAAAATGAAGGTTCTGGTGTTCCCAGGCATCTTTGTCCTTGTCCTAGGTGTTAGAAGTTGCAGGTTTGAGAGGTGCTATCAATGTTGTAAGATATTTTGTAAATGCTACTACAGCTATAATTTGCTGATAGTTGAGGGACTAAATGCATAGATTGGTCAATGGGAAGCCAATCGATTTGGTTATGCATTTTTTGAATGTTTTAGGAATTGGACTCATCGTGGCAAGTGAAGTTCATTCGTTTACACAGATAGTAAAGAGGCTTTGGGAGGGGAAGGATGCGTAGGGATGGGTTCAGCAGTAAATCACTAAACATCAGAAACATATTTGATACATTTGAATCATAGTCATACATTGAAACTGGCCCTTCGGCCCAAATCATCCATGAGGACGAGGTTTAATAACTGCGCTAGTCGCATTGGCCAGCATTTGGCCCATATCCCCATAAACTCTTCCTATCCATGTACCTGACCAAATGCCTTTTAAATGTCGTGCTTATACCCGCAACCGCGACTTCTTCTGGCAGCTCATTCCAAATGAACACCACTCTGTGTGTGAAGAAATTAACTTTACATTATCTCGGCAAGAAATGTGTAGTAGTCACCACTGTCATAAACATCCATATTTGCAACAGGTCAATTGGTGAGGGCAAAGTCAAGTATGTTTATGTGGGATGGGGGTGGGGGTGTGCTCCTTGAAAACAGTCTATTTCTTGTTCTTCTGCAACACCAAATTGCATCACCTGCACATGTATTTTCACATTAATTCATTTAATTCTGTATCTTAAATTTTTAGCTAGTGATTTTTGAATTCTGTAGGATGAATTTCCAATACCAGCTGCAACACAGAGGCATCTGCAGTACTTTCCTAAAGGATTAGGGTTGTGCAGGTCGGTTCTGAAACCAGATGGTTACAGGAAAATAGCTGTTTCTGAATATTGTGGTGTGACTTCAGGTTTCTGTACTTCCTACCCAATGGTAGCAGTGAGAAGAGGGCATGGCCTGGATGACGGGGATTCTTAATGATAGTGCTTTCAATGGGGTGGGAGATTCCAACCTTCACCCGGTCCACCCTCTTTCGACGAATGCAATCAACCTGGCGTGCACAGAAGATCAAACAGAACAAATTGTCTTACAACTTTAGGCAAGTAGAAGAAGTAGTAGTGCTTTCAATGGGGGGGGGGGGGGGGGGGGGGGGGGGGGGGGGCTGTGTCTCTGAGGGCCTGGACTGCATTTATCACACCACAATACAAGTTGCTTGTTTGCTTCTCTCGCCATATGTCAGATACTCTGAATGGCAACTTTCTGTTCTTCAAGATTTGGAAGATTCAGTCAATAATTGTATTATCGAGCCATCACTCGTAACCAAGACTGGAGATGACTAAAGGGTGCAGATGGTGGAAAGAGATAAGGAAGGAAGGTGGGAAGTGAAATGTGGAATATATACAGGGATTAGGTATTTAAATGCTTTCACTCCACCTTTGTGTCTTTTCTTAAAAAAACGATGGTACTTAGTTTAAAAGAATGGATAGGAAATTGGAGTGGAATCTCTTTTGGATAGGAAATTGCAAGTACTATTTCCAGGGCATAACAGTGTTTTAAAGTGTCTGAAGATGTTTCTAAGACTTTTCATGGATGATCCTAGGAACAAGAAATGATTGTAACATTACAGATTCTCTTTTAAATAATGCATGTTACATCCATTTTGAACAGACATTGGCCTCAATCCCAGGTCCATATGTTTTGCTAACATCAAAGAGATGTCCAGTGTGTTGATGGCCATTATGCTATTGCCTTTATAAACATCAGAACAAATCTAGAAGATACTGGCACAGCAAATAGAGTTGATTTCACAGCTGCAATGAGCTCGGTTCAATTCTGACCTCTGCTGCTGTTTGTGTGCAATTTGCACACTCTCTGTGTGTTTCCTTTGAGTTTTTTTTCATAAAGACATACAAATTGGTAGTTTAATTGTCCACAGTGTAGGTGTGTGATAGAATCTGGGGAATTTGAT
This sequence comes from Amblyraja radiata, assembly GCF_010909765.2. Classification (NCBI taxonomy): domain Eukaryota; kingdom Metazoa; phylum Chordata; class Chondrichthyes; order Rajiformes; family Rajidae; genus Amblyraja; species Amblyraja radiata. The sequence continues at coordinate 28,283,203 of NC_045976.1, forward strand.
GGGAATTGGGAAAGAATATGTTTGCGAATATATTAGGGAAGTGAGATTGCTCTGTGAACTGGCATAGATTCAATGAGCCAAAATGTCCTCTTTCTATGTTGCAAGAAGATATGGAATATTAAATGTTTTAATCATTGTAATATTAGCATTATTTATTTCCTCCAGAGAGTTATAAAATTGAGAATGTTTAGAATTGCCAGCTTTAAGTAAATTAAGGTTGTATTGTTGAAACAATGAATTGCAGATGCTGGTTTACAAAAAAAAGGCACAAAGTCCCAGAATAACTCAATGGGTCAGATAACATCTTTGGAGAACATGGGATTGGTGATGTTTCGGACTGGCTAACTTTGTCGCAGTTGACAAAGCTCGCTAATTGTAGTAAATATTTGCTCCTGGCATCAATATACAAAACACTGAAAAGTTATACGATCAAAAAACATATCATGAGATGTAACAGCTGTTAAAGGGTTGTTAATTCATTTTTTTAATAATGCTGTGATTCAGGCAGTAAACAGTTAGTTGCAGACAAAGAATAGATCAGTCTGTTGGGGCCCTGGGAAAGCATAACGTCACTGATCTAACCCCTCCCCTGACACACTCTCTCTCTCTCTCTCTATCTTCTCTTCTCTCTCCCTCTCTCCCTTTCTCTCTCTCTCCTCTCTCTCTCTCCTCTCTCTCTCTCTCCTCCCTCTTCCCCTCTTTCTCTCTCGCACACACTTATGGGCATTGCTTGAAAGTTTACTAATCTTACAGGTGATTAAAATTAAATTAAATTGAAACTCTTAGTTACCCATTCCTAAAATGTGTCCTTATTTTGTAGCATTGCAGACTTTAAAGCGTGTGCTATTGCATTTAGGAAAAAAATATCTAATGGCAGTATTCCATAACATTCAAAAATAAACCATAAAAGCTGTTTTATTTTTAAGCAAGCTGTTCATAGCTTCCTGTTTCATCTCAGAGGGCAAATATTTCTAACTTCCTAAGTCATGTTTATTCATATTCACCCTCAATAACCACTGTATTCTGCAGAATCAGCTTTATCTTGGAACCCACAACTTCATAGAACTTGCATGTTTCCGATAAGCATAACATCTGAGAGGGAGGCCAGAGCAGGGATGATAATTCAAAAAGTCTTACAACGGTTGTTCTTCAAGTTCAAGTTCAAGTGAGTTTATTGTCATGTGTCCCTGATAGGACAATGAAATTCTTGCTTTGCTTCAGCACACAGAACATAGTAGGCACTTACTACAAAACAGATCAGTGTGTCCATATACCATAATATAAATATAAATAAACTGATAAAGGGCAAATAACAGATAATGGGTTATTAATAATCAGAGTTTTGACCGAGCCAGGTTTAATTGCCTGATGGCTGTGGTGAAGTAGCTATTCTCGAACCTGGTTGTTGCAGTCTTCAGGCTCCAGTACCTTCTACCTGAAGGTAGCAGGGAGATGAGTATGTGGCCAGGATGGTGTGGGTTTTTGATGATACTGCCAGCCTTTTTGAGGCAGCGACTGCGATAAATCCCCTCGATGGAAGGAAGGTCAGAGCCGATGATGGACTGGGCTGTGTTTACTACTTTTTATAGTCTTTTCCTCTCCAGGGCGCTCAAGTTGCCGAACCAAGCCACGATGCAACCGGTCAGCATGCTCTCTACTGTGGACCTGTAGAAGTTAGAGAGAGTCCTCCTTGACAAACCGACTCTCCGTAATCTTCTCAGGAAGTAGAGGCGCTGATGAGCTTTTCTTGATAATTGCATTAGTGTTCTTGGACCAGGAAACATCTTCAGAGATGAGCACGCCCAGGAATTTGAAGCTCTTGACCCTTTCAACCATCGACCCATTGATATAAACGAGGCTGTGGGTCCCCATCCTACTCCTTCCAAAGTCCACAATCAGTTCCTTGGTTTTGTTGGTGTTGAGGCCCAGGTTATTGCGCTGGCATCATATGGACAGTTGCTCGATCTCTCTTCTATACTCTGGTTAGGGTTAGGGTTAGGGTTAGGGTTAAGGTTCTTTAGAAGAATTATTTGAAATATTATTAAGTTTAACAAGAGACCAAGACTGAGTGATGTTGTTCCCCATTGTACCACTCTGTGCCCACCTGTACTCTACCCCATTATCAGCATCAAACTTCTATCCTATTGTATGGCACCACAATGTTATACTATTTCAGACCTGAATCAACCAGTACTGTCGTGATACACTATACTATTGGGAATACAACTGAACATGGATATGGGATTGGGCTCAGAAGATTGAGCTGGGCCCAAGATAGAAACATAGAAAATAGGTGCAGGAGTAGGCCATTCGGCCCTTCGAGCCTGCACCACCATTCAATATGATCATGGCTGATCATCCAACTCAGTATCCTGAACCTGCCTTCTCTCCATACCCCCTGATCCCTTTAGCCACAAGAGCCACATCTAACTCCCTCTTAAATATAGCCAATGAACTGGCCTCAACTACATTCTGTGGCAGAGAATTCCAGAGATTCACCACTCTCTGTGTAGAAAATGTTTTTCTCATCTCAGTCCTAAAAGATTACCCCTTTATCCTTAAACTGTGACCCCTTGTTCTGGACTTCCCCAACATCGGGAACAATCTTCCTGCATCTAGCCTGTCCAACCCCTTAAGAATTTTGTAAGTTTCTATAAGATCCCCCCTCAATCTTCTAAATTCTAGCGAGTACAAGCCGAGTCTATCCAGTCTTTCTTCATATGAAAGTCCTGACATCCCAGGAATCAGTCTGGTAAACCTTCTCTGTACTCCCTCTATGGCAAGAATGTCCTTCCTCAGATTAGGAGACCAAAACTGTACGCAATACTCCAGGTGTGGTCTCACCAAGACCCTGTACAACTGCAGTAGAACCTCCCTGCTCCTATACTCAACCTCCCTGCTCCTATTTTGCTATGAATGCTAACATGCCATTCGCTTTCTTCACTGCCTGCTGCACCTGCATGCCTACTTTCAATGACTGGTGTACCATGACACCCAGGTCTCGTTGCATCTCCCCTTTTCCTAATCGGCCACCATTCAGATAATAGTCTTCTTTCCTGTTTTTGCCAACAAAGTGAATAACCTCACATTTATCCACATTATACTGCATCTGCCATGCATTTGCCCACTCACCCAGCCTAGATGATGCACCATATCCCCTCCAGCCTTCTATCAACCATTTTTATCTCTCTTCCCCTCTCAGTTCCATTCAACTACCACACACACATTTCACTCCCACCCCTCCGCCATCTGGTTCTGGTTTCATCAGCCATTCACTTCTCCACTAATGGTTCCCATTATCACTTTCCTTATTTATCAGATTCCAGCAATGGTTGGCTTTAAGTTCCTGGTTATTACCTTCCAGCAGTGTCTCCACATTCCAACATCTCTTTTTATCATCGGCGCGGTGGGATATACTCATTTTATAGGCTTTCTGCACTTTGCAGTTGCCTCAACCACAATCATTCATAGAAATAAAATCCAAAAGCAATGACAATGGAGGAGGAAATGAGGCTTCTCCATTTTAACTACAATCACAGTATTCTGAATAAGTAAACAAATGGAGGAGGTATGGTTAAAATTTCCTCCATGTATAAGATCTCGCCACTTGGTCTGGATACTGAAAGATGTGCGGCTCTGTCTCCTATTAGATCATTAACTTTGAACTAGATTGGCAGTGGAATGAGAACTAAAGTATGAGACAGGTGAGAGGCTGGAAGTCAGTAAGAAAGTCAATTAAAGCAAGTTCAGTAGACAGCATAGGTAGGAGCAAGGCAGGGGACAACGAAGGACTGTTGGATTAAATCACATTTATTTTAATGCAAGAGGCCTGACTGGTGATGTGGATTAAATCAGGCCCTAGATAGGTACCTGCGAATGGGACAATTTAGCCAACTAAGGGAGGGATAAGACTGGCAGTTTAATATTCCACGGTACAGGCTACATGAGATAGAGGTGGGGTTAAATGAGGGGAGAGAGAAGGGGGAGGGAGAGAGGAGAGGGAGAGAGGGGGATAGAGGAGAGGGGGATAGAAGCGAGGTGGAGGGGGAGGGGAGAGTGGGAGGAGAGCCGGGCAAGCGGCCGGGCTTATGAGTGGCGTGGCCGGGCTTGCGAGCGGCGGGGCAGGAGAGAGAGGGGGGAGAGGGGAGGGGGCGAGAGAGGGAGAGGGCGGACTTGAACTCGGCGAGCACCGACCAAAGAACGCATGGAAAACAGTGCGCAACGAGTGGAAAACAGTCACTCGCAGCGCAAGCAAGACGGCAGCAAGCAGATCCATCGTGACGTCATCAGCTCATTTATTTTCAAAGGTATTTGAGATTTTCATAAATAACTCGCAAAATAAAGCATTAATTTTTCAGATTAGCCGATTTTTGACTCCAGAGAGTAAATCTCTACCGGAATATATAAAAATGTTACCGCATCGTTAGCGCATCGTTTCTTCGAGTAGATGTGATCACACACAAACAAATAAATACACACACATACCCACATCCATCCAAAATCTGAGTTTTAATAGTTACTAGACCAAGTGGGGCCTGTTGGGTCCCGTACCCTCAATGAGCGGTTGCGAGGGGAAGGGGTGGCCTGCGGCATCACACACACTAACCAACCTGTCACACACACACTAACCACCCCCATTGATATTATATTAATATTATTCATTCACTCCTTTTACCACATGCCTCGCCCTATCCACTCACACATAGCCCCCAACATGCAGGCACGGCTAGAGAGGGAAGGGGAGAGAGAGACAGGGACACAGAGGCACAGAGAAGGACACAGAGGCAGAGAGGGACACAGAGGCACAGAGAGGGACACAGCAGTACAGAGAGGGACACAGAAGCACAGAGAGGGACACAGAGGCACACAGAGGGATACAGAGCCATACAAAGGCACACAGAAAGGGACACAGAGGCACAGGGAGGGACGGAGGCACAGAGAGGGGCACAGAGGCTCAGAGAGGAGCACAGAGAGGGACACGGAGGCACAGAGAGGGACACAGAGAGGGACACAGAGAGGGACACAGAGAGGGACACAGAGAGGGACACAGAGAGGGACACAGAGGCATAGAGAGAGGCACGGAGAGTTACACACAGGCAGGGGAGCTTGCTGCCTTTTTGAACTGGGGTTTCCGATTTGCGGCATCTTATGAGTGGATGGCCCTGATGCTGCGAGCGGACGGCCCTGATGCTGCGAGCGGGCGGACGGTCAAAAGCAGCGGAGGGCCGGCCGATCGTGGCTTCTGCAAGGGGAAGCCCACCCACCCACGTGACAGACGATCGGGCGGGGGAGACGGAGAGGAGGTCGTCCCCCAGAGATCGCCAGGTGGGATCAGGATCACCAGCGAGGAAAAGGCGTCGCAATTCCCCGAGTCCCTGCGATCGACGGAGGAATCGCAGGTCTTCATAGACGGCTCTCCCAGAGCCCGGGCAACTTTCCCATTGCGCTGGTCCGCACTCTCACCCGCGCACGCGCGGCAATAACGACCACCGCCGCCATGTTCTAGAACTTCAAGGAGCCCAGCGGCGCGTGCAGCACGACCTGAGCAGCAGTTTAAAAACACTAAGTGCCAAATTTAAAGAAGTAAAAATTAAGAAGCCAAGAAGTACAGAAGACAGAACAAGGGTGGCTTCACTCGCAGTGCGAACAGTGGCAGGCAGGCAGATCCATTGTGACATCATCAGCGAGACCATCTTGTTTGTTTTCTAAATTATTTGAAATTTTTGAACATTTTCATAAATAACTCGAGAAAAATAATGCATGAATTTTTCAGATAAGTCAATTTTTGATTTCACGGGATAAATCTCTACCGGAATATGTAAAAATGTTACCGTTAGCGCTTTGTTTCTTCGAGTAGATGTGATCGCACACAAACAAATAAACACACACACGCACGCACGCACGCACGCACGCACGCACGCACGCACACACACACACACACACACACACACACACACACACACACACACACACACACACACACACACACACACACACACACACACACACACATCCACATCCACATCCACATCCAAGATCAGAGTTTTATAGTTATATAAGGATAAGGATATGATATAGACTGAGATTGCCATGGTGCCAAGGGTTTGAACGGAGTACATTTTATCAAAAATGTTCCAAAAAGTTTTCTTTGGCAATATGTAGAGACCCCTACATAAGGGAAAGGGCACAGCTTGGCCTACTCTTAGGAAATTGGGAGGGACAAGCGATTGAAGTGACGGTGGGCGTGCCTTTTGGGACCAGCGACCACAATACCATTAGCCTTAAAATAGTTATGGATAAGGAAAGGGCATGCCCACAAATTAAAGTTTTGGATTGGGGAAGGCCAACTTTGACGATGTTAGAAAGGAACTTGGTAAAGTTGATTGGAGTTGGATGTTTGCAACCAAAGGGACAATTGGAAAAGTGTGATGGTGATAGTTCAAGGTAAGCTGTTCGGGTAGGTTAAATCACATGAGCTCCAGGGAGAGGTAGCTAACTAGATACGGAGTTGGCTTCATGGAAGGAATCAGAGGGTGATGGTGGAATATTTTTTTTCAGACTGAAAGCATGTGATTAGTGGTAAAACCTCAGAGATTGGTGCTGGTCCCATTGTCTTTTGTGATTTATATTAACGATTTGGATGAGAATGTTGAAGTCATGATTAGTAAGCTTACCATTGACACTAAAATAGCTAATATCGTAGACAGTTTTGTTTAGCGATACAGCATGGAAACCAGCCTTTCAGCCTACCAAGTCCTACCAAGTAAGGCAGCAGCCCTACCTTTGCTCTACTGTGCCACCCAAACAATGAAGTGAAGGTGGTTATCAGATTGATCAGATGGCCAAGTTGGCTGAGCACTGGCTAATGGAGTTTAATGCAGATAAGTGCAAGTGTTACTTTTTGGGAAGTCAAACTCGAGCAGGATCTTCACAGTGAGTGTAGGGCCCTGGGGTGTGTTATTGCGCTCGGAATGTAGGTACATGGTTCCAAGAAAGTGGCATCCCAGGTAGATAGGGTGATAAAGAAGGTTTTTGGTATATTGTCCATCATTAGTCAGGGTATATTGTCCATCATTAGTCAGTTGAATATAGAACTTATGACATTATGTTACAGTTCTACATGATGGTGGTGAGGCCACATTTTGAGTACTGTAGAGACAAGGAATTGCAGGTGCTGGTTTACAAAAGAAACACAAATGTTGGGGTAACAACAAGTCAGGCAGAGTCTCTGGAAAATATGGATAGGTGACGTTTCGGTTCAGGGTCCCTTTCAGACTGATTGTGGTGGCAGGGGAGGAAGCCAGAATAAAGGTGGAGGGTGAACAAAGCCTGACAAGTGATAGGTGGATATCGGTGAGGAGTGTTTTGATTGGCAGATGCTTGAACAAAGGCCAGAGATGAAAAGGTAGTGAGATAAGGAAAGAAGATGCATGAAATGTGATGCCAAAGGAAGGAATATAGGTGGAAGGGATTGTGCGAAGGAAGAAGGGATAAATGGTTTCGTAGTTAGGTAAGGTATAGGAGAGCGGAGGGAGGAAAGGTGGGGGGGGGAAAGTTTATAGGTTAGTTACCTAAAATTTGAGAAATGTATGTTCGTACCTTTGGGTAGTAAGCTACCCAGCAGAATATGAGAGGCTGATCCACAAGTTCTCATGTGGCCTCACTCTGGCAATAGGGGATGACGAGAAAGGTCAGTATGGGAATGGTAGAGCTAAAATGGTTAGCAAATGGCAGAATCAACAGGCCTTGGCAGACTGAGTGCAAGTGTCGGCGAAACGACGGCCATGTCCATGCTTGGTCTTGCCTCTGTAAAGAAGGCCTCATTATGAGCACCAAATGCAATCAATGAGGTTAGAGAACGTCATTGTGAACCTCTGTCTCACCTGGAAGGGTTGCTTGGATCCCTGGGTAGATGTGAGGGTGTATACAGATAGATGGTACATCTCCTGTGGTTGTAAGAGAAACTACTAGGGTGGGGTTGGCTTGGATGGGAATGAATTAATGAACCAAGGAGTTACAGAGGGAGTGGTCTCTGTGGAAAGTGAAAAGCGGTGGGGATAGGAAGATGTGTCTGGTGGTGGCAGAAATGTCAAAGAATTATGTGTTGGTTGTGGGGTGTAAGGATCAGGGGAACTCTATCCTTGTTTTGTCTGGAGGGAAGGGAAACGAGAACTGAACTTTGAGATACAAGGAGAGGCTCCATACATCATGTGAGAGCTCCATCCACTACAGCAGGTGGAAAGCACATTTACTACCGAAACAGGACATCTCTGATGTTCCAAAGTGGAATGCCTCATCTTGGAAGCAGATGTGGTGGAGACAGAGAAATTGAGAGTACGGACTGGCGTCTTTGCAAGAGGCAAGATGAGAGCAGATGCAGTCCATGTAACTGTGAGATTCAATGGGTTTTTAGGAGATGTCAGTCGATAATCTGTCTCCTGTGATGGAGACACAGAGATCAAGAAAAGGGAGACAGGTGTTAGAGACATGGATTTGAGGGCAATATAGAAGTTAGTGGTAAATAAACTAATTCTATACGGGTGCGGGAGACAGCCCCGATGCAAATTGATGTCACAAGGAAAAAGTTGGGGAATGATGTCAGTGTATGTTTGGAACAAGGAGTGTTCGACAGAACTAACAAAAAAGCAGATATAGCTGGGGCACATGCGAGTACCCATGACTACCTCTTTAACATGAAGCGAGTGAGAGGAGTCAAACGAGAAGTTACTGAGGGTTAAGACAAGTTCTGCCAAGAAAAGGAGGGGACTGATTAGGTCTCTGTTCAAGGACAAACCAGCTTCAGAAGACCTTCATGATGGGGAATGGAGGTGTAGTGGGACTGGACATCCTTGGTAAAAATGGGGCAACTGGGGTCTAGGGATGGAAAGTTATTGAAGAATTGAAGGACATGTGAGATGTCTCGAATATAGGTCGGAAGGGACTGGACAAGGGGGAAAAGATAGAATCAAGCTATTTGGAGGAGTTATGTGGGGCAGAAGTAGGCAGTAACCGTGGGCCTGTCAGGGCAGTCATACTTTATGAATTTTGGGAAGAAGATAACAGGCAGTACGAGGCTGGGGAACTATAAGGTTGGAGGTTGAAGAGGGGAAATCAAAAGACGTCTTGAGTTCAATAACGGTCTGGGAGATGATAGCCTGCTGATGGTCTGGTCTCGGAGATGCATTCAAAAGGCACTGGGACAGGTACATGGATAGGAAAAGTTTAGAGGGATATGAACCAAATGTGGGGAAATGGGACATTTAGATAGGACATCTTGGTCGCCATGGACAATTGGGCTGAAGGGCCTGTTTCCATGCGGTGTGACTATAATTCTAACATACATTTGAGCAAGAAGTTTTAAACTTACAGTTACTTTTTCACATTCAGATAAATTTAGGTCTTGCAAATTACGACAGCCAGCTGAAATAGAAATAAATAATAAATCATTATATTAAATACTGAGATTTATATATTGTGGAAAATGTATTTACAATTGCATTTTGTATATATTATCAAATCTGGGTGATACAGTGGTGCAGCCTGTAGAGATGTCATCTTATGGCTACAGATACCTTGGTCCATACTTACGTCAGATGCTGACTGTATGGAGTTCGTATGTTCTCCTTGTGACCATGTAATCTACATTAGGCGATAGGTTAATTGGCCAATTGCTACAAATCTGTCTGTGAATGATAGAATCTAGGGGGGAGCAAATGTGGGGCAAATAAATAAAATCAGATTGGTGTAGGGTTGGTGTAAAGGGGTACTTGGTGCTCAGCGTTAACTCAGTGGCCTGCTGAGTATCAGTATGTCTCTATCTCTTCTCATATAAACGCTGATCTCTTTTGATATTACACATGGTATTTCAGAAGGTGGAACTGATTATATTAAGGTCTGCAAGGACCTACAATTGATGACAAAATAAAATAAAATCCTTTTGAATATTGTGGGAATTTCTACCATTTGGACAGTTACACAATCTGGTTTCAGCTAATAGAGTAGCTGTTGTGGACAAATGTATCAGGTGCAAGTGAGATTAATTGAGATAAGATGAATATTGCCCTGGGTTTCTTGAGACCTGGGATCAAGCAATTAGTTAAATAGGACAGCAGGAGTGTAGGAAGCCCCCTGCTTCAGTTTGCAGCTCCTGCACAGAGTAGAAAAGATTCCGACAAAACCGGCATGATGGCTTTCCCAATAAATACCTGAACTCTCACCCACTAATCTATCTTTAGTAAGTTTGGAGTCTGAAACAAAGCAACAGAGCTCACCATTAAACCCAAAAGCTACTAAAACGATCTGGTGATCTCCCTTGTTTATATTCACTAATGCTAATATTGATGGCCTTCAACACAACTTTTGAGCATATAGCAAGAATGATGTCATCAAGTAAACAAAACATCAAAAATATCAACCATTGTTATAATTATTTTATAGGGCACTAGACCAAGTGAGACCCATTGGGCCCCGTTCCCCAACACAATAATCCACCACTCACCCGTTCCCCCAACGCAACCCGTTTTCACCACTCACCCATTTCCCCAACATAACCCGTTCCCGCATGCAATATTCCACCACTCACCCATAGCCCCCATGGGAGGCCTGGTCCCCCAAAGCAACGTGTTCCCCAACATAAGATTCCACCACTCACCCGTTGGGTCCCTGTCACACGGGAGGCCTGGCCCCCAAAGCAACCCGTTCCCCAACATAAGATACCACCACTCACCCGTTCCCCCAATGCAACCCGTTCCTCCAATGCAATATTCCGCCACTCACCCATAGCCCCCAACTGTGCAGGTCGGCTCATCTTTTCACTCTCCCTCATTTTAAACTTAAAAAAAAATACAATTGCACTATGATTTAATGAGATGTAGGTGCCACCGACAAGGCCATCTTTTGTTATCCAAATCTAATCATTAAACTTTGGAATGCTGGTTAGGCTGGCAGATTCTTCCCCATTGTTATCAAAATCTAATAATTAAACTTTGCTGTGCTGGGTTAGCCTGGCAGATTCTTTCCCTGAAGGACATTTGTTTTGAAGGACTCACTGTTCTGGGATAGCAACATTGTAGCCGGTAGGGCATTGTGATGTTACAGCTGGTAACTGCCTAATTGCTAGTGCAGACTTGAAGAAATCCTTCTCAAAGTGGGGTTTTGTAAACGTTTAAATGTCACTTTAAAACTTTTAAATCTCCCCCACTACGTCCCTCTCCTTACAACAATGTAAGAAAACTCTCATAACTTGTTGATTGGCAGCTGAGATCCCATTGTGATGTCATTGTGGGCTGGCGGAATGTTCACGGCATTAAACATGTAAATTAGATCCCATTGTGATTGGAGGACTGTGAGATCCCATTGTGACCTCATCACTGGAAGCTGCCAGAAACGTCTCTCTCTCACAGGCAGTTATTATTCTCAAAGTTGGCTTTTCTAAACCTTTATAACATCAAATATAACATCAAATCTGAAGGAAACTCGATTAGATCGACGACGGGGAAAAGCTGAGTAAGGTTCTGCAAATATTTTAGTGCTACTGTGTACCATTTGGGCGAAAATACCATCACACAGACACATAGAAACAAGACAAGACTTTTAATAGTAAATAGATAAATTATATTAAATTGGAAACGTGCATGTAGCAGATCAAGGCTAAAATATTATCAAAGATAAAAAAATATATGATAAATAATAATTTAAAATATTTCTTAGTGAAGGGCACTCAGATGAAAGATTTCTGTTTAGAAGACTTTACAAACTCAGTTACCTCACACATCAAAGCACTTTTTCAGGCTTTGTTCACAATGACATAGATTGTAAATATCTGAATAATTGTTAATCCACTGATTTCTAAAATTTATGCCAGAGACAACTATAGACTAGCATCCTCTATTGGAGAAGTGAAGAATCAACTACAGGAACATCCGGATTTCCAAGTTTATTTGTGCATGTGTGAGCCCACGGAAGTTGCTTTCTTCCATGTTAATAAGAAATGGTGATAATTTTATTGTTATAACGTGCTTCACATTTGCATGACATAATTCTCTGCTCCCTTTTGCCTCCTTTCAAACAAGAGCAGTGTCAGATGTTCAAATAATCCGTCACAAATCCTTAATGTTGCATAGCTCAATTTCTTTACCAGTTATACAATAATGTGGAAAACTGCCTGAAAAATTATCAGTGCTCCCATAAGGACATTAATGGGTCAGAGTTTGACTTATTTATGACCAATATATTGATTCATGTTACTGATCCACCACTTGAAATTTCAGCAGCATCTGAGGCCCATGATCTCTGACCTCTCTGAATCAATATTACATATTGATAAAATATTTCTGCCTAATGCTGCACCAATGTACATTGTACAAAGAAAGAATAGTCCACGACAGAGTCTGGATTGCCTGTGTAATTGTGGAATACTTGACACCTATGCTCACTGTGTCTGAACCAGTCAATAAAGAGCTATCCAGCGAATCCAATCTTCCAGCGCTTCATTGCTGTTCTTCAAGTGCACATCTACGTACTCTCAGTCAGCAAATTCCAGCACATTCTACCCTCTATGAAATATATTTCATTTTCTCCCCTCTAATCCTTCTTCCAATTACTCTAAATTTACATCCGCTGGTTTACGATGAACCAAAGGAAAGAGATCATTCCTATTGCTGCATTTAGACACCCATAACTTTATACACATCAATTATGCCCCATCATTCTCCACTCTTCCCAATAAAATCTTAGCTTATCCAATATTTCTTCATAGATGTATTTTTCCAATAATGGAACCATTCTTGTAAATCTCAGCATCTTCTATCTGTAATGGGGTGACAGAACTCTATCTAGTACTACATCTATGGTATAACTAGTGTTGTATAGTTTTATATAACTTCCCTTTGCTTATTCTGTGTCTCAGCAAATAAAATAAAGCACACAATGTGCCTATTTAACTTATTTATTAAACTGTCCTGCTATGGACAGGCTTTCCAAAGTTCCGAAATAAAATCTTCAACGTCTTGTATAACTGTAACATAATGTCCCGACTTCTACACTCAATCCCTTGACTGATGAAGTCCTGAATGCCAAAAACCTTCTTCACCATTCAATCTATCTGATATGCCACTTTCAGTGAATTATATACTTGTACTCCTAGATCCCTCCGCTCTACAACATATTCCAGGGCCTCACTGTCAAGATTCTGTTCTGGTTGGTTTTCCAAAATAAAACACCTCACACATATCTGAATTAAACTCCATTAGCCATTTCTCAGCTTAGTTGTCCCATCTGATCAAGAATCCACTATAATTCTTGTTAATCACGTGCAACTTATTAATCACGCCTTTTATATTCTCTTCCAAATCAGCCCAGCACTGGCCCTTGTGGCACATCACTAGTCACAGGCCTCCAGTCCAAAAAACAGCTTTCCACCATCACACTCTATCATGAAGCCAATTCTGTACCAAGTTAACTAATTCTACCTGCACCCCATTACAAAGGCAATGGCAACTAGCCCCCTGGGATCAGGCCCAATAAGAAAAGGGCACACCATGCGTGATTGGTTTCGACCCAGTAAGAGGCGCCACAATGACTGATAACTTACAGATAAGAAAGCCTGTTTATCTTGTCCTGTAAGCACTGTAGTTTTGTGCTGCAGCTTTGTTCTGTAATTTCTATACTTTTGTTCTGAAACGGTAGCAACTGTAAACTATAAATAATGAAGCCTTGTAACCTACCACTACACCATGTGTGTTATTTAAAATAGCATGCTACAACATGTTTCTTGAATGTAGGTTGGAGGGACTGAACAAGGGGGTTCAAGAATTGATCAAGGTATTTGAGGATGGGGCAAGAGCAGGTAGAAGCAATGGGTCTGTTGAGGTAGACCTGCGTGTGAATTTTAGAATGGAGATAGAAACGGGCACTGCCGGGTTGTTGCTGAAGGTTGAAGGCTGTGGAAGGAAGAAACTTCCTCAGAAGCTTTTACTTTGAACAGCAAAGGAGTAAACCATTCAGACATGTCTTATCAGCTACAGTGTGCTCACATTGTAAATGTGTAATTGAATGCTTTTTCCAGACTCAAAATATCAAAGTAATCAATTATCATTGTAACCATATAACCATATAACCATATAACAATTACAGCACGGAAACAGGCCATCTCGACCCCTCTAGTCCGTGCCGAACACATAATCTCCCCTAGTCCCATATACCTGCGCTCAGACCATAACCCTCCATTCCTTTCCCATCCATATAACTATCCAATTTATTTTTAAATGATAAAAACGAACCTGCCTCCACCACCTTCACTGGAAGCTCATTCCACACAGCTACCACTCTCTGAGTAAAGAAGTTCCCCCTCATGTTACCCCTAAACTTCAGTCCCTTAATTCTCAATTGTAGTTATTGAAATTGTAATGAATCACCTGTAACGGCAGATTTTTATATCGTTCAAGAGATTACTCCCTCTAGCCACTAAGTTGAACTACATGGTTAAGGAGAATGTCGTAATACGCATGTGAGCTCGCCGTGAGACCTTCAGAGCTTCTTCACAGATAAATCTTCATGACACAGTTTTTAGATTAATAGTTTCTTTATTGTTGAAGAAAAACAATAAGGTATAAATCCATCCTTATACTCCGACTCGTTCAATTTATTCTTCGTCAAACTCCAGCATATCGCTTAAATAGGAGAAAACTCCTCGTGTCTCGGTTAAACGTCACATGGTCAAAGAGTTAGCCATTCCCATGTGAGTACAAAGCTAAACTAAAAACTAAGCTTCTGCGCAAGAAATCTAGCTCCAAACATGCCCTGGAATACATAATAAATCCCACCCACATAATAACGGGTAGTCTAAAATTTAAAGATGCATGCCATAATTAATGACACACAAAACAAGCCAAATGACCACTACATCACCTGCAGACATTTTTTACCTTAAAGTATAGAAGCTGTATGTACTCTGAATTTGGGAGATTCTATCAAGAGGATTTTGAATAGAATGTCCGCTTCCCCTGATGAATAAAGACTTTTATATCAAACAACTTCAGCCTCCGAGTGGCTTAGCTCACGTCACAAGTACAATATATATTTCTCCCATTTTTTGCTATGCTTTGTTGAAAATATAATCCTTCCATCACTTTGTATGTTGTGTAATTTGTAATCTGAAGTACTTTGAAATAAAGTGATCTTCTATGTTACATCTCTTGTAACCATATATTTCATCTCCTTTTACAGACTGCCTTGTATGGAACAACTGGTTTAAATCCGTCCAAGATCAAGATCACTTAAGGCTATCTTTGGCTCACAAATTTAATTGAAATCATCTGCATTATCCAGTCATCACGATTACTGGGACCATCTTGATGTCAGGATGCACGTGGTTATGATAATTACTTTGCTACTTCTTTGTAGAGCAGCTGAGTTCACAAAAAGAAGAAATGGCAGCCACGGAAACAGAATGAGGAACTGTGGTGAGAAATGCCGCAGAGGGAGGTCCAGTCCTGTCAGAAGGTTTTCTCAATTCCTTGATAGCATATGCAGTGAAAGTTTGTATGAGAATGAGAAACTTCTGACTTGTCAAGATAAGCAACTGATTACAGTTCCTCCTAATTTGCCAGAGGATGTTATTCATTTACAGTTGGCAGGAAACAAAATTAAAAGTTTAAAGATGTCTACATTTTCAACATTAACAAAATTGAAGAGTCTTGACTTGCAACGGAATTCTATAACAAACATTGAACCTGATGCTTTTGAGGGGTTGGATAATCTAGAAACTCTATTGCTACAACACAATCAATTAAAATTTATCTCAGAGGAAATCTTTATTCCAATACCTAAACTACAGTATTTGCGTATCTATGGCAACCCCTGGAATTGCAGTTGTGATCTAGAACAAGTGGTTAGAAAGCTCCAGATACCTGGCCAACGCAATCTAGGCAATCTGGCAAAATGTAAAGCTCCACCAGGATTAGCTGGTTATAAACTGAAGACAATCAATGTGAGCTTGCTCTGTTCTGAGGATCGACATCCTGCACCATTCCAGAATTATCCAGATTCCACAAAATGCAACATTTACCTTTTTCCAAAGTCAAGAATAGATTGTCAAAATAAAGGTTAGTATGACTTTCAAATTATAAAAAGTATTACTCTGAGAAGTCAACTCTTCATTTATCACAATAATAGCTATACAATGCAAAGCAAACCGGCCCAACCGATCGTCCATCCCCCTTCATTAACAGGTCCAACTGAAAGTGCTGAGAATCTGATGTGGGAGGGCCAAGGCGTGCAACAGAAATTGGCTGGAGAAGAGGGCCATGGTTAAAGTAAGATTGGACTGTGCGAGCAATGCTCTCTCTCTCCATAACCAGTAAAAATGTGGTCATCAAGCGTGAGGTGCTCTCAGTCTGCTGTACTTGGCACATTTGAGGCTTGTTTGCTGCTCGACGCACGACATGACACCAACGTGATGCGCGCATGCTGCGCATTACGCACGCATAGTGCGCAATGACATAGGCAGTGTCGCGCGGCCACGCGCGGCATAGCAGGATTTTGTGATGTACAAAATCTTCGCACGCCATCTGTGTGATGCACAAATTACGGCCAAGTGGGACAGGCCCTTAACTAATATCCTTTGATGTGTGACTCATGCATGATTATGTATTAATTGCTAATCTCTACAAAGCTTCTACTACCTATCAGATTTGTCACGGTATTGGTAAATTGGCATATTATCATTGTATTGCTTCAGGGTTTCAGTTATTGTTCTTTAACCAACCTAACAAATTATTGATATGACTAACTTTGAACTATGGGAGAAGACAAAATCACAAACTTAATTAATGTTTTGATATTCAGGAGGAACCAGGGGCAAATTTACTTAGGCTCAGTGAACTTGACTGCAATAAGCAATACTGAGTTAGCTGTGGCAATGTTATGCAGAAGGTCATAAGTGATAGGAGTAGAATTAGGCCATTCGGCCCATCAAGTCTACTCCGCCATTCAACCATGGCTGATCTAACCCTCCTAACCCCATTCTCCTACCTTCTCACCATAACCTCTGACACCCATACTAATCAAGGATCTATCTATATCCGCCTTAAAAATATCCAATGACGGCCTCCACAGCCTTCTGTGGCAAAGAATTCCACAGATTCACAACCCTCTGACTAAAGAAATTCCTCCTCATCTCCTTCCTAAAGGGACGTCCTTTAATTCTGAGGCTACGACCTCCAGTCCTAGACTCTCCCATGAATGGAAACATCCTGTCCACATCCACTCTATCCAAGCCTTTCACTATTCTGTATGTTTCAATGAGATCCCCCCTCGTTCTTCTAAACTCTGGCGAGTACAGGCCCAGTGCTGACAAACGCTCATCATAGGTTAACGTACTAATTCCTGGGATTATTCTTGTAAACCTCCTCCGGATCTACTCCAGAGCCAGCACATCCTTCCTCAGATATGGTGCCCAAAATTGCTCACAATATTCCAAATGGGGCCTTACCAGCGCCTTCTAGAGCCTCAGCATTACATCCCTGTTTTTGTATACAAGTCTTCTTGAAATAAATGCTTGCATTGAGTTTGCATTCTTTACCACCGATTCGACTTGCAGATTAACTTTTTGGGAATCCTGCACCAGCACCCCCAAGTCCCTTTGCACCTCCAATTTCTGGATTCTCTCCCCATTTAGAAAATAGTCTATACATTTATTCCGACAAACAAAATATATGACTCCACACTTTGCTACACTATATTCCACGTGACACTCACTGCCCACTCTCTGAACTTGTCCAAGTTCTTGTGCAGAATCCATGCTTTCTCTACACTACCTGCCCTTCCACCTATGTTCGTATCATCCGCAAACTTGGCCACAAAGGCTTCAATCTCATTGTCCAAATCATTAATATACAACATGAAGAGTAGCGGCCCCAGCACCAACCCCTGCGGAACTCCTCTAGTCACTGGCAGCCAACCAGAAAAAGCCCCCTTTATTGCCACTCTTTGTTGGCTGCCATCCAGCAAACCTGATATCTGCCCTTTGATACCATGGGCTCTCGTCTTCCTTAGCTGCCTCACATGTGGCACCTTATCAAAAGCTTTCTGAAAATCTAGGTAAACAACATCTACTGTCTCTCCTTTGTCTGTCCTGCTATTTACTTCTTCAAAGAATTCCAGCAAATTTATCAAGCAGAAATTTATCAAGCTGACTTTGGCCTATTTTATCATGAACTTTTATGTACTCCATAACCTCACCCTTTATAAAGGACACTAAAATTTTACAAACCACCAAAGTCAGACTAACCGGCCTAGAGTTCCCATTATTCTGCTTTGCTCCTTTCTTGTGCAGAGGGGTAATATTGGCAGAATATTGGCATTGAAAGATGGCAGAAATTTAGCTGCCTCTTTAGAGAATTGGATCTTTATGATCCATTGAAACAAGCTTGTCTTTCATCCTAGGCATAAACCCTTAATATCTATACATAACTAAAACTCTGATCTTGTTATCTTCCAGTTTGGCGGTCATTCTATTTGTGTAAAAACAGTTCGCGATAGCGCTATGATTTTTCACCAGTTCACTCACTGTTCTATGCTGTGATTGCATCAAATTTCATTCCGATTAGTTAAATGTCGTAAAAGTTAGCGAGGTTTAAAAATCTTAAAAAACGCACATGCGCAGATCAATCTCTTCTCCTGCTTTCCAACGCCGCGCGGATTAGTCTTTTCCCTTGTCACTCCCCGGGACGGTCCGCCCCTTCCTGCGCCTTCGCATCTTTAGTAGAGCTGAAGATGGCCGGCGGACGTTTCCTACCGGACTTTCGGAGGGACCCGAAGCAGCCCCGCTCCAAGCAGCAGCCCTGCTGCGCAGCAATGTCGCCAAACGGAAAGCAGAGAGTCTGATCCCAGCAGAGGAGTGCAACCACCTAGCTTGTCCTACCAAACTTATTTCCGCATACCTCGACTCCATTCTATCCCCCCTGGTCAAATCCCTCCCTACCTATGTACAAGACACCTCAAACACTCTTTGTCTCCTCCATGACTTCCGTTTTCCAGGCCCTCCTTCCCTCATCTTCACCATGGATGTCCAGTCAAACTACACTTCCATCCCCCACCAGGGGGGTCTTAAATACCTCCTTTTCTTCCTCAACCACAGAACCAACCAATCCTCGTCTACCAATACCCTCCTCTGCCTAGCAGAGCTAATCCTTACCCTCAACAATTTTTCCTTTTACTCCTCCCATTCCCTCCAAATCCAAGGCATAGCTTTGGGCACGCGCATGGGCCCCAGCTATGCCTGCCTCTTTGTAGGGTATGTCGAACAATCCTTGTTCGAGGCATACCGTGGCCATATCCCCGAACTCTACCTCCGCTACATTGATGACTGCATTGGTGCTACCTCCTGCACCCATGCAGAACTCACTGACTTCATCCATTTCACCACTAACTTCCATCTGGCACTCAAATTCACCTGGACCATTTCCGACATCTCCCTATCGTTTCTAGACCTCACTATCTCCATCGCAGGAAACAGATTACTGACCGACATCTACTACAAACCCACTGACTCCCATGGCTATCTGGACTACACTTCTTCCCACCCTGCTTCCTGTAAGGACTCTGTCCCCTACTCCCAATTCCTCCATCTACGCCGCATCTGCATCCAGGATGAGGTGTTCCAAACCAAGGCATCAGAGATTTCCTCATTCTTTAGAGAACGGGGGTCCCCATCTTCGACTATAGATGAGGCTCTCACTAGGGTCTCTTCTATATCCCGTAGCTCCGCTCTCACTCCCCATCCCCCCCATTCGTAACAAGGACAGAGTGCCCTTTGTCCTCACTTTCCACCCCACCAGCCGTCACATACAACAGATAATCCTCCAACATTTACGCCACCTCCAATGGGATCCCACCACTGGCCACATCTGGAGTATTGTGTACAGTTTTGGACTCCTAATTTGAGGAAGGACATCCTTGTGATTGAGGCAGTGCAGCATAGGTTCACGAGATTGATCCCTGGGATGACGGGACTGTCATATGAGGAAAGATTGAAAAGACTAGGCTTGTATTTACTGGAGTTTAGAAGGATGAGGGGTTATCTTATAGAAACATATAAAATTATAAAAGGACTGGACAAGCTAGATGCAGGAAAAATGTTCCCAATGTTGGGCGAGTCCAGAACCAGGGGCCACAGTCTTAGAATAAAGGGAAGGTAATTTAAGACTGAGGTGAGAAAAACCTTTTTCTCCCAGAGAGTTGTGAATTTATGGAATTCCCTGCCACAGAGGGCAGTGGAGGCCAGGTCACTGGATGGATTTAAGAGAGAGTTAAGGGCCTGTCCCACGAGCATGCGACCTGCATGCGGCAAGCGCGACCAAACCGGAAGCTGGGGCCGCGCGGAGGTCGAGTGATCCCCGTACAGGGCCAGTCCCACCAGCATGCACCTGCATGCGGCGAGCGCGACCAAACCGGAAGCAGGGGCCGCGCGGAGGTCGAGTGAGTGACCTGAAGTTCGAGCGAAGTCCACTGGAACTTTGTGCGTGACGTATGGCGTCAAGACGCTGCGTACTGCGTTGAGACGCTGCGCACGCCCATCGAGGCGGTGCGTACGGCGTCGAGGCGGCTGCGGGCCGGCAGGCCGTTGCCGCGTGGAATTTTTTAACACAGCCAGTTTTTCGGAGCCCCGCGCAATGTCGGGACTAGCTTCGCACAACTCCATACGGCTCCGGCGATCGAAGTGGGACCGGCCCCGCGAGGCCGTACGGCTCAAGCGACCACGTTAGGTCGCGCTTGCCGCATGGAGTCGCATGCTCGTGGGACAGGCCCTTTAGTTAGAGCTCTAGGGCCTAGTGGAGTCAAGGGATATGGGGAGAAGGCAGGCACGGGTTATTGATAGGGGACAATCAGCCATGATCACAATGAATGGCGGTGCTGGCTCGAAGGGCCTCCTCCTGCACCTATTTTCTATGTTTCTATGTTTTCCCACCCAAACCACTCCCTCCATTGGTACTTTCCCTTGCAACTGCAGGAAATGTTACACTTGTCGCTTTACCTCCCCCCTTGACTCCATCCAAGTACCAAGCAGTCTTTCCAGGTGAGGCAGAGGTTCACCCGCACCTCCTCCAACCTCATCTATTGCATCCGCTGCTCTAGGTGTCAACTGCTCTACATCGGTGAGACCAAGCGCAAGCTTGGCGATCGCTTTGCCCAACACCTCCGCACAGTTCGCATTAACCAACCTGATCTCCTGGTGGCTCTGCACTTCAACTCCCCTCCCCATTCCGAATCCGACCTTTCTGTCCTGGGCCTCCTCCATGGCCAGAATGAGTCCCACCGCAAATTGGAGTGGTTGCACCTCATATTTTGCTTGGGTAGTTTACACCCCAGCGGTATGAACATTGACCTCCAATTTCAGGTAGTCCTTGCTTTCTCCCTCCTTCCCCTCCCCTTCCCAGCTCTCCCACAGCCCACTGACTCCGCCTTTTCCTTTCTTCTTCCCTCCCCACCCCTCCACATCAGTCTGAAGAAGGGTCTCGACCCAAAATCCTCCATAGATGCTGCCTCACCCACTGAGTTTCCCCAGCAATTTTATCTACCTTCTCCTAGCTTATACTCACTTCAGTAGATTAATTGTTTCAGTAACAATCCTTCAGTCCGTTAAGTAAATATACAATTGTTTACTTTGTTCCCCATGGACCCAGCTGCCCCATAGAAGGCAGAGTTCATTTTAGTTTTTTTCTAATCACTGTAAATTCTCTTAAAACCACATAATTAAGTTTAAGCCCCATTCTATTCCAAGTACTCTATAATTAGGACTGATGCCATATATGAAATTTGGAAAAATAACTTGCCTAAACTTGACATTATTTTGTGGTTATTTATTTTATAAATCTGTCATCGATGGATAATTTTGGACGAATTCTTAAAACAATAGAACAACATTAGTTTTGGGACATTTCCACCAGTCGAAAATAAATAATAGCTCTCTGCATGTCATTATGCTGGAAGGCAGCAAGGTCTTCCATTTGTTTTATTTCAAAAATAGACTTTATTTGTAACAGAAAAAATATACAAAGAGAAAAAACTATGAACAACTCTTTATACATTCATAGTGTGTCTATAACATTGCTAGTGTTACACACAGTAGTGTTAGCACATCCCTTTTTCTTTACATCTTGCCACTCAAAGGGGTGATGTCCCTCACGGCACCAAGCTCAATGCATCTCTCAATACATACTCCTGCAAATGGAATAGATCAGTCGGCAGCATTCCCTTACGGACATCTGCTATGCAGGAAGACCAACAAGTTTCGGATAGACCAAAGAGTGTCTTTCACCAATATGATGATCTTCCAGCAGCACCTAATGATTGACTTTGAGTGTGTCCCTGGGAACAGCCCATAAATCAGAGAGTCTTCTGTTATGCAGCTACTCAGGATAAACCTTGTATCCAGTCCCTCTTAGCAAATCCACAATCTGCAAAGAGTTGAGCAACCATCTTCTCTCCAATACTAGCTGTCCCGAGGGCAGTGTGTATTGGGAATAAGACTCAAATGATACTGGTTATGAAAGGGATCTCACCGCCTGCCAAGTGAGGTATAGGATCTTGTTGATGAGACTTTCCGCCAGACACATGGACCCTCTCCGTCCCTACCCATGACTATTTTAAACCTAATCGAACTGTGGTCACTGGTCCTAAAAGGCTCCTCCACAAACACTTGATTAACTTGACTTTCCCAATCTCCCAATACTAGACCCAGTGTTGCCCTCTCACATGTGAGAGGGCAAAATAAGAAAATAACCTGCATTTACACAACAACCTTCATCATATCAATGCATCTCGAATTGTTCAACAGCCAATTACTTAATTTTCAAATTAAATCACTAACATAACTGCAGGTATCAAATTGTGCTGAGCGGGATCAATGACAGCATTGAGATAAATAATGACTTTAGTAAAGGACTGCACCTTTGCCAGCTACTATAATCCTTCCCTGCTTTCTTCTAATACTTTAATATCCATCAGGATGTAGAGTTGATATCATCTCATTTAAAGAAACTACCTAGATACTTTGCCACCATTCATTGTGTGATTAATTTTCAATTAAAAATCAGTCATAAAGGAAAATTGGGCACTTACTGTAAATTGTGCTGGTTTTCTTTCCAATTACTGTGCATATCTGACATGCTAACACAGAGAAGACTGGAATTAAACCAGGATGCCAGTTCTTAGATTATTGTTCATTGATGTGTGGCCCATGAATAATGTGTCCAATAGATTCATTTTAATACTCGCAAGGCTTGTTTTTGCATTGCTGTAAGAGAATCAACCTGGGCAGGTTCTAGCCCATGAAGTTGGTGGTACGTCCAAGACAACTAGATTCCCACTAAATAATACACTTTATTTGGCTATGCCTCATGCACACAAGCACCACCAGTTGAGACTCTCATCTCCGTGCTCCTTCACTCCTGCTTCCAATCAGTTAACCATACCCTCAACCATGATCAACCATGATCTATCTATTTGATAGTTCCCTACAATTTACCCTATGCAGATCTCTGGACACCAACACTGCTAATTTTAGAATGTTGACATCCTTTTGACCTCCCAACTCAAACCTATCATTAAAACTTGCTTTTGGAAGAGGAGGGGTCAATTAGACAGTTTGCATGGGTTTATCTGCAACGGGTCATCTTAAGAACGATTATGTTTTTTGAGGAGGAAACAAAGGTGATCGATGAGGGTAGGGCAGTGAATGAAAATCCCTTATGATAGGCTGAACCAGAAGATTGAATGTCTCGTGGAGGGCTCGTGGGTGCGTATAGATTACCTTCTAATCCACGATCATCAATTGAAGTGACTATTGAGGGCTAAACCCTTGCGATGTCGTTGAGACTGTTACTACACATAGGATCCACAGTGACTTGGTTGTTTGGAATCAGAACTGGCTTACTCATAGAAGGCAGATGGTTGTGGTGGAATGGTGTTATTCTGACTAGAGGTCTGTAACCAGTTGCGTTCTGCAGGGATCTGTGCTGGCACAGCTTTCTAATGTATATACAGTAGATGACATGGACAAAAATGTGGAAGCATGATTAGTAAGTCTACAGATGACGCCAAAATTGGTGGAGAACACAAGTGCTGGAGTAACTCAACTGTTCAGGCACCAACTTTGGAGTACATTGATAAGTTGATGTTTTGCATTGAGACCCTTCTTCAGACTGATTGTTTTGGGGGATAGAAAGCTGGAAAAGAAGTGGGGACAGGACCAAGTCTGGCAAGTGATAGGTGGATACATAGTCTCTCAAAACAGATGGTTAATAGATAACATCTTTTTCTATGCAACATAACTGCACTAAAATATACGTCTCTAAATCAGGACTTGAATCCATAATATCTATATAATTAAAAGTCTCATCTTGAACACTTCCTGTCTGCGCTGTATATTGATTTTGGAAAAAACGCTACCATATATTGCTATGATTTTTGGCCATCTTACTCACATTCCACCTCCGCGGAGCAGGCCCCGAGGATTTTTCACTTCGATGAAAAAAAAAAAAGTTATAAGTGTTTAAAAAACTTTGAGATCCTCTCGCCTGTCAATCACTGAGATGAAAGTAACGCCTGTTCCGGGGGGGGGGGGGGGGGGGGGGGGGGGGGGGCAGGACTATAAAATCCCGGATGCCTGGACATGACTCTCATTCTAAGCTGTGAATCAACTCAACTCTTGAGTCTGCAATGTACTTGCAATAAATGATTTGTTAGCGCTTAATGAAAATGCCATGAGTTGTTTGGCCTGTTGCCCTGCCTGTGCTTGAAACTGCAATGCCTTGTTAGGTCCGACTGTGTTTGGAAGGAATAAATGCTTTATTAGGCCCGACTGTGTTTGGTTCAAAAGTCCCGCTCATTTTGTGACTTACGCTTAGTGGACAGGTCGCGCTGATTGCGTAATTTCCAGTGAATCCAGAGGTCGCGCTGATTGTGTAATATCCGGTAAATGCAGAGGTCGCGCTGATTGCGTAATTTCCGGTAAATGCTGATTGTGGAAGTGCCGCTGACTGCAGAAACCCCATAGTGGAGCTCAGCCTTGTGAGTATTCAAGAAGGTTTACTGCCATATATTTGGTGTGTGAGTCAAAGAGTGTGTGTGTATGTTTGTGAGTGTGTGTGTGTGTGCGTGCGTGTGCGTGTGTGTGTGTGTGTGTGTATGTGTGTGTGTGTGTGTGTGTGTGTGTGTGTGCGTATGTGTTTGTGAGTGTATGTGTGTGTGAGTGAGTGAGCGAGTGAACAAGTGTGTGTGTGTGTGTGTGTGTGTGGTCTCAGTGACTGAGCTGCTAGCCCAAGAATCCATTCGGCCCACCATGTCCATACTAGCCCTCTAGAAACCAGTCCTTTCAGCCCACAACACCATGCTAGTGCTCCAGAACCCCCCAACCACTGGCCAGCAATATTGGAATTGGTGGAGAGGTGGAATATTGCATTGGGGGACCAGCCCTCCCATGTGAAGCTGGGACCCAACGGGTCCCACTTAGTCTAGTATTGATTTAAAAATGAAGTGGCCACTATTGAGCTACTAAAAATAGCTTACTAACACTAAGCCACTCAGTAACTCCTATGAAGGCATGCTTGGAAAACGGGTTAGCTAAAGTACATCTGAGTTTCTGTTCAAAATATCTGCATATAATAAAGTAGATGGCTATTAACATTTACATCAGCCAGTGCAATGGCAGCTTTCATCAAGAAATAAATTAATATCTTCTACCATATTACCAACCAAAGAGAATGAGAGAAAATAGACAGCAAGGGTACTGCCAGCAAGAAGTTAGCCATGATGAGAAAATTGGGCCAAATTATAAATAACAAACGTAGCAGAGAAGCAAGTATTTGGCAAGTGCAATCTTCTCATGAAATCATGAGGATTTCATTTAACCAACTATTCTGCATGTCAGGAAAAGCAAACTATGAGTCATTCCCTGTGATGCCCTACAGCCCAAAATATGTTCTGCAAAATTTGCCAACACAAATACCAAAACAGCACCTACACAGAACATTGAGATTACATAAAAACAGAGAAATAGGTACTGGAGTAGGCCATTCAACCCTTCGAGCCAGCACCGCCATTCAATACAACCATGGCTGATCATCTAAAATGAGTACCCCGTTCCTGCTTTCCCCCCCATTTCCCTTGATTCTTTTAGCCCTAAGAGCTAAATCTAAATCTCTCATGAAAACACTGTTGAGAAGTTACACAGTAGAGAAAGGTTGGACTGAAGACAAAATGAAGTATATGACTTTCTAGTATATCACCCTATACTATTACGAAAACTCTCATCTTGACCACTTCCGGTTTGCTTTTTTTTAAATGTGCTCAAAAATGGTACCCTTTATCGCTAGGATCGCCACCTTACTCACAGTTCTCCTCTGCTCAAAGCGCACCATGTTTTGTTCTGATCGGTGGAATTGTACAAAAGTTGTGAAAGTTAAAAAAATCATGAGATCAGCAGATTGGTCTTCTCGCCTGTCAGTCACCATGAAGGTAACGCTCCTTCCGGCACCCGCTGGAGAATAAAGTCCCGGAGGCGGGGCTGAGTCCACAAGTAGTCTTGATTGAGTCCGCAAGAGTGGAGTCGGGGAAGCCGCTGTGTGGAGTCCTCCACCCTTCCCCCACCCCCCTACACCACCACCCCCACACCACCCCACCCCTCGCACACCACCCCACCCACCCACCCCCTCCCCCCATACCACCCACTCCCTCCCCACAACCCCCTCCACCACACAACCCCTTTCCCCACACCCCCCTCCCCCACACCACACCACCCCTCCACCAGCTCCCTCCCCCTTACCACCCCTCCTACCCCACACCACTCCCCCTCCCCCACACCACCCCCCTCTCCCACACCACCCCCCCCCCCCCTCTCCCACACCACCCCCTTTCTCCCACACCACCCCTCTCCCACACCATGGTGGGATATTGCATTGGGGAATGGGTTGCATTGGGGGACCAGGCATCGCGTGTGACTGGGACCCAACGGGCCACTTAGTCTAGTTCTTAGATTATAAATGCCTAGATTAACAGCAGAATGTGTAGCATGACTCGTGTGCGAATAAACAATTACACATTTAACTGAAGTGAAATGGGATGTTTCTATTCTATTTTAAATATATTTTTGGTTCTCTCCTTCTCTGATTTGTCTTTCTCCACTCTTTTTTGCCCATCCATTCTCCTTTTCACCCTATCACCTAATTTCCCATTCCATAAACCCTTTTCAATGCACTCTTGCTTTCCGATCCCATCTGTGGTGTTTTCATCTCTAATCCTCTCTATTTTCTTTTTAAAATTCTACCTTAACATTATTTTTATTCTTTCCACAGAGTTGGCCAAAGTTCCCACAGATATACCTCCTGACGTTCTGGAAATTGATCTTTCCAGAAATAAAATCAAACAACTGAGTGCCAGAAATTTCATGACATTTCAGGAATTAGAAACATTAAATCTCAGCAACAATGCATTAACATACATACATTCTGGTAAGAACATTCGTAAGTAAATGCAATTGTTAAGATGCTGTTTTAGAAAAAATTGAACTATGAGACTGCAAACAATTAAATTTTCTTCGGAGTATAAAAGAGTAAAAAATATTCCAAATAGTGTCCATTTATGTAAAGCCAAGAATGCATCGTATCACCTTTGATAAATATTGAAAATTATCTGTTACCCAAACATGTAAATAACAAATATAAATTGAAAACGTTTGTTCCATTCTTATAAACTTTGTCCCATTTCATGACAATTTTGAAAAGTGACATCACTTTTCAGTTTGATGAAGTTGTAGAAATTAAATTTTTAAAGAATCATATGAAATAGTTTCCAAGAAAACGTCATTGTGTTTTTTTTTTCAATTTCAGCTGCATTTGTTGGTCTTCTCCGTCTGAAGGAGCTGGATCTATCTCAAAATTATTTATACAACTTTCAATATGGCGTCTTGGAGCATCTCTATTTTATAGAGAACATAGTTCTTACTGGAAATCCATGGAAGTGTGATTATCAAATCCACTACTTGGCCTACTGGCTGCAAGTTCACTACACTGTAGAGTTTGAAGGCCTTGAATGTAAAGAGCCGAGTGAATATGAGGGCTGGACTGTACAGAAGTATGTCAAAAAATATTATGAAGGTTGCCCCAAGGAAAAGTCAGTGTCACATTTTGATCCTTATGGTTCTGATGAGTTAGAAGAGGAAGGAACTAGAAGAATACCTTGACTTGTTACAGTTTTACATATTTCACATTTTTCCTTTAAATATGACATAGAGTAAGTATATAGCCAAATTTCATACAGGCATTACATATGTCAAAATCACTTTGTCCTAACCAGTATGGTTTATATTATAACATTATAGAAAATGATCAAATTACACACATTCCAACTCGTTCAGGAATCTCTGCAAGCTTTTTGTAAGACAGCTGCATTACATTAGCACTGAGACAAATGATAACTATATCTTATCATAAGCTGCATTTTTATGAAACCTTGTAATGTATCTTATTAGTAATAATTTAGAAAGCAGAACATCTATTGCAGTTATAAATAAAGAATATGCCAGCAAAGCGCATTAGGCTTTCTAGCCAATGAGAACCTTTAATTGCTCTTTAGTTTGTGATGTCATTTGATTGTATCAAGCATTGAGAAGTTGTACGTTGTTTTTTTGTATATCCACATAAAGAAACTGTAGAAAACTTCATTAAATTGTTATACAGTTATTGATCAAATCAGATCTCTAGATTAATTTTATGTATTTGACAATCTTTGTCCCAGTTTCTGTCTGAAATGAAACAAGTATTTAACCATAAACATTATTTTTGAAATAATAACTGAAAATCTGTAAGTTATAGAATGTTTCCATTGCTAATGGACATGACAGTGTCCATTACTATTTTAACTGAAATTATATTCAATCCAAGCTCTCCAGCATCACCAAATCAATACTAGGCATTTTGCAGATACTTGTTCAGCACATTCCAAGCAAACTATAAAACTGGTTACAGCCTTCAATGCACTCCATCTCAAGTATACATGTACAGTGCCCTCCACAAGGTTTGGGGCAAAGATCCATTTATTCATTTGCTTCTGTACTCCACAATTTGAGATTTGTTATAGAAAAAAAATCACATGTGGTTAAAGTGCACATTGTCAGATTTTATTAAAGGCCATTTTTATAGATTTTGGTTTCACCATGTAGAAATTACAGCTGTGTTTATATGTAGTCCCCCATTTCAGAGCACCCTAATGTTTGGGACACATGGCTTCACAGGTGTTGTAATTGCTCAGGTTGCCTCCTTAACAGAGCTCTCAGCACCTAACCTTTCCTCAAGTCTTTCCATCACCTTTGGAAACTTTTATTGTTGTTTATCAACAAGAGGACCAAAGTTGTGCCAATGAATGTCAAAGAAGCCATTATGAGACTGAGAAACAAAAATAATACTGTTAGAGACATCAGCCAAACCTTAGCCTTACTAGAATCAACTGTTTAGAAAATCATTAAGAAGAAGGAGAGTACTGGTGAGCTTACTAATCACAAAGGGACTGGCAGGCCAAGGAAGACCTCCACAGCTGATGATAAAATAATTCTCTCTATAATAAAGTAAATCCCCCCAAACACCTGTCCGTCAGATGAGAAGCACTCTTCAAGTCAGGTGTGGATTCGTCAATGACCATTGTCCGCAGAAGACTTCATGAACAGAAATACAGAGGCTACACTGCAAGATGCAAACCACTGTTAACTACAAAAATTGGATAGTCAGGTTACAGTTTGCCAAGAAGTACTTAAAAGAGCAACCACAGTTCTGAAAAAATATCTGCTGGACAGATGAGATGAAGATTAACTTATATCAGAGTGATGGCAAGAGCAAAGTATGGAGGAGAGAAGGAACTGCCCAAGATTCAAAGCATACCACCTCATCTGTGAAACACGGTGGCGGGGTGTTATGGCCTGGGCATGTATGGCTGCTGAAGGTACTGGCTCAATTATCTTCATTGATGACACAACTGCTGATGGTAGTAGCATAATGAATTCTGAAGTGTATAGACACATCCAATCTGCTCAAGTTCAAACAAATGCCTTAAAACTCTTTGGCCAATGGTTCATTCTACAGCAAGACAATGATCCCAAACATACTGCTAAAACAGCAAAGGAGTTTTTCAAAGCTAAAAAATTGTAAATTCTTGAGTGGCCAAGTCAATCACCCGATTTGAACATGCCTTTTATATGCTGAAAAGAAAACTGAAGGGGACAAGCTCCCAAAACATGCATAAGCTAAAGATGCTGCAATACAGGCCTGGCAGAGCATCGTCGTCATCATGGCTATCCCTCGATGGTCTATGTTCTATGTTCTGTTGTTTTTATAGACTCTCAGGTGGCTTATGAGTCCAATCCTGGCTTTGAAAGTTCTTCGACATTCGGGACAGGTAATTCCAGATGGCAGATCGGGCTTTAGTTGTTGCTGCCTCTCTTTCCTTTTTCTTCTCCTTTCTTCTAATTCTGCACATCTCTTGGCCTCTTTTACGTTTGCCTTCTTTAAGCTGGGAGTAGAAGGTTTGCTTTGCTAGACGCTCGTCTTCTAGATTAGATTATACCTTTAATAATCCTTTACAGGAAATTACAATGCCACGACAGCTTCAAGACAGACATAACACCACACATTTCCTCAAATAGCTTCCATACTTAACAAGTTAAAATACAAGTTAAAATACAAGTTAAAATACAATTAATTAAAAAAAGTGCAGTTATTTATGCGCATTATATAACCTTATAGCAGCTGGTAAACAGGACTTCCTATGTCTCTCAGTTTTGCACATTGGTGCAATCAGTCTCTGACTGAAGATGCTGCTCTTGATCACCTTCAGGGCATGGAGTGGGTGAGTGGGGTTGATCATTATTGAACCCAGTTTGTTCAGAGTTCTGGCCTCTGCCACCTGCTGGACCGTTCGTTGCTCAGCCCCGACCACTGAGCCGGCCTTCCTGATCAGCTTGTCCAGTCTGTTTTTGTCCGCTATGCGGGCGCCATCTCCCCAACAGGCCACAGCAAAAAACAGAGCACTGGCCACCACTGAATGGTAGACACTGCACAGTAGGGGTTGGCAGATGTTATATGACCTCAGCCTCCTTAAAAAATACAGTCGGCTTTGTCCCTTCCTGTACACCGCCTCCATATGACACTTCCAGTCCAGCTCACTGTCAAGCTGCACCCCAAGGTACCTGTGGTTAGCGACCACCTCCACCTCAGTGCCCTTAATGGTGATTGGTGTTGCTTGAGTCCTCCTCCTCCCCCTCCTGAAGTCCACAACTATCTCCTTGGTTTTTTTGGTGTTAAGATGGAGATTATTGTGTGCACTCCACTCCACAAAGTTACTTATTATGTCTCTATACTCCTCCGCATTGCCCCCTTTGATGAGGCCGACAACAGCTGTGTCATCCGAAAACTTCTGCAAAAAGCAGCTGTTGGTGTTATATTGGAGATCCGCTGTGTAGATGGTAAACAG
The DNA here is from genome assembly GCF_010909765.2 of Amblyraja radiata. Taxonomy (NCBI): domain Eukaryota; kingdom Metazoa; phylum Chordata; class Chondrichthyes; order Rajiformes; family Rajidae; genus Amblyraja; species Amblyraja radiata. The sequence continues at coordinate 28,314,721 of NC_045976.1, forward strand.
TGTATCTATCAGAACAAAATCTATCAGAACAACATGACTGACCCATCTTAGTTGGTTCTTGATGACGAAGGCTTCGATGCTAAATGTTATCGCTTCATTCAGCACGTTTTTTAAATTCTTCTGTCTTCCCAACTGATATTTAAGCTGCTTCGAAGACATCGTTGATAGAACTTTTCAAGTGTTTTCAGATGGCATCGGTATGGTGTCCAGGTTTCTGATGTGTTGGAATCACCACTGCCTTGTACATTAACATTTTGGTGTCTGTTCGGATGTCACGATTTTGTAAGACTCTCGTTCAAAGTCGTCCAAAAGCTGATCCTGCACACTTAAGACGATGTTGGATCTCATCATCAGGGTCGACATTGGAGGAGAAGTGACTTCCAATGTACGGAAAATGATCCACATTTTCCAAGGTTGTTTCACCAAGTTGAATTGACGCTTCTTTCCGATTTGTCTCAGTTGGTGACGATTGGTAGATAACCTGAGTTTTCTTGGAGTTGATGGTAAGTCCAAGTTTCGTGTATGTATTGTTGCAGATCATTTTATGAGAGAGCTGCAACACAGTTGTCGTCTACGTATTGGAACTCGATGAGAGAGCTCATAGATGTCTTAGTTTTGGACGAGAAGGGCAAGATTGAAAAGTCTGCCATCTGTTCTGTAAACAATTTCGATTCCTGGGGGTAGGTTGTCCTGGATGATTGCCGCAATGAAGATGGTGAACAGTTTGGGACAATCACAATTCCCTGTTTCACTCCTGATCTGACTTGAAACGGCTCACAGTTACTGTTGCTGTCCATGACTGTGGCAAGCATGTCATTGTGGAGGAGTCTCAGGATTCAAATGGCATCCAAAGGTGGATAGGACGCCCCATAAGAGTTCCCTTGGTACCGAGTCGAAGGCCTTAGTGAGGTCAATGAATGCAATGTAGAAAGCTTGAAGTTGTTCACAACATTTTTCTTGTAGTTGACGCATTGTGAAGATCATGTCGGCTGTTCCACGTGATGGTCTAAAACCGGCTTGTGTCTCTGGAAGGATCTTCTCGGCTAAAGGCTTGAAGCGGTTGTTCATGATGCGGGCGAGGATTTTGCCTGCTGTTGCTAATAGGGAAATTCCACGATAATTTCCGCAGTCAGATCGATCGCCTTTCCTTTTGTAGATCGTATCGATAGCATAGCCTCTAAAGTCTCTTGGTACTTCTTCATTTATCCAGATCTTGATGAGGTTGATGCAGTTGGTAATGGAGCAGGTTACCTCCAATTTTGTAGACCTCGGCTGGTATTCCATCGAGCCCAGCTGCCTTGTTGTTTTGCAAGGTTTTGATGGCTTCCTTGACTTCTTCAAGTGATGTTATTTTGCTATGGGAGTCGTCAACTAAGCTGCTTTGGAATGTTGTTGGTCACATTCCTGTCAAATGAGGCGGTTTGATTTAGAAGATCTTCAAAATGCCCCCTCCATCTAGAATTGATGACAGCATTGCTCTTCCGGATGGTTGACCCATCGTTGCTTTTGAGAGGGGCTTAACCGTGAGTGGATGGACCAAAAATGGCTTTGGTGGCATTGAAAAAGCCTTGTGTGTCGTTGGTGTCTGCTAGTTGTTGGATTTCCTGAGCTTTCTCCCTCCACCATTGGTTTTTAAGGTTTCGGGTGCTCTTCTGGACTGCAGCCTTGCATTCGTTACTGCACTTCCTTTTGGTAGCGACTGTTGGTCATTTTTTAAGGTTATGAAAGCTTTTCTCATTTCATCAATGAGTTGTTGGAGTTGTTTGTCATTATTGTCGAACCAATCCTGATGTTTTTTTTACTTGAACCCAATTCTTTCCTTGCAGGAAACGATGATGGCATTCTTCAATAGATTCCAATGTTCTTTGACAGATGGTGGGATTTGTTGAGGCAGTTGTTCTTGAGGTTTTTGTTGGAACTTCTGTACATGGTTGATGTCTTGAAGGACGTCAACATTGAATTTCTTGATGGTGTTCTGGTTTTCATGTTTCCTTTTGGGCCGAATCTTCATTCGCATGGTGGACGAGATGAGACGATGGTCTGTCCAGCACTCATCGGCACCAGTAACAGCTCTTGTTTTCAGTACATCTTGTTGGTCATGGGATCATACGATGATGTAGTCGATGAGGTGCCAGTGTTTGGAACGTGGATGTTGCCAGGAGACTTTGTGCCTGTTTTTCTGGCAAAACAAGGTGTTTGTAATCAGCAGGTTGTGTTCAGCACATTTGGTAAGGAGGAGTGTTCCATTGGCATTGACCTTGCCAACTCCTTCCTTGCCGATTGTTCTGGTCCAGAGCCTGTGATCTTTCCCTACTCTGGCATTGAAGTCTCCTAAGAGAATGATCTTGTCGTCGATGGGAACAGAGGAAAGGACGTCATCAAGTTGTACGTAGAAGTTCTCCTTTAGTTCGTCTTCAGTGTCCAGAGTTGGAGCATAGGCGCTGATGATGGTGTTGTATTAGTTCTTGACGAGCTGAATTCGTAGAGTCATAAGACGTTCGTTGATTCCCACTGGTTGCTCTGTCAGCTTCTGAAGTAGGATTTCAGATGGCAAAGCCTACTCCGTGGATCCTCGGTTGTTTAGGATCAAAACCTTTCCAGAAAAAGGTGTATTGACCTTGTTCTTCATTTAGTTGCCCTTCTCCAGCTCTGCGGGTCTCACTCAGAGCAACGATGTCAAAGTTGAATTTTCGGAGTTCCCAAGCAACAAAGGCGGTTCTTCTCTCTGGTCAGTCTGAGTTTGGGTTGTCCATCAGAGTTCGTATATTCCAAGTTCCGAGTTTCATAGTTTCGCTTCTTGATGGTTTTCGATCGCATAATGGTGATCCCACTGGATGCGACTTTCCAGACAGGACAAGGCGAAGCAGACTATTTTAAGGGCACCTTTTCTAACCCCTTCCCAGTTCAAGGTGAGCAGAGTGGATCCTAAATAGGGCTGCTCAGACATGAATACTGCTACCGAACAACTTTCTTGCTTCTGTCCAAAGTTGAGCGATTGAATCAAGTATTCACCGTTTCCATGCCGGTTCTTGACTAGGAGATGCCAGCCATCACGTGGCCTGCTCCCGTCGCCCTTCCCTGATCACCGAAAGCTTTTAGAAGTTTTGTGCTACTCACAGAACGAGGACGCCTGTGCGTGTGTTTGTTTAACGTGTACTTGATTTTGTACTCCAAGAAGCACACGATCCATCACAAATCAATCAACTAATTCCAATGGCAAGGAACCAAGATGATTGGAGCTGATAAATCTGTTGCAGCCTTCATCCGCCTTCACAGCCGTTGAGTTCAAGATAAGTCCGCCGTTGAGGTCTTGCAGGTTGGATCGTTCTTAGTCTGCACCCTCATCCTCAAACTTACTGCCATGGGTGGCCCTACCAGAAGCTGGTGCTTCCGACGGCATCGCTTTCGGAATCATGAGGACACGCAAGCCTCTTCACCACGACAAGGTAAACGATCCGAAGACTCCCAGCAACTGGTTATGTTCATGAATCGCAGACGTTAAGCAGTCATTGCATGCAAAGGATATGCAACAAAATACTAAACATGACTAGAAACATAGAAAATAGGTGCAGGAGTAGGCCATTCGGCCCTTTGAGCCTGCACTGCCATTCAATATGATCATGGCTGATCATCCAACTCAGTATCCCGTACCTGCCTTCTCTCCATACCCCCTGATCCCCTTAGCCACAAGGGCCACATCTAACTCCCTCTTAAATATAGCCAATGAACTGGCCTCAACTACCTTCTGTGGCAGAGAATTCCAGAGATTCACCACTCTATGTGTAAAAAAGTTTTTTCTCATCTCGGTCCTAAAAGACTTCCCCCTTATCCTTAAACTGTGACCCCTTGTTCTGGACTTCCCCAACATCGGGAACAATCTTATGCATCTAGCCTGTCCAACCTCTTAAGAATTTTGGAAGTTTCTATAAGATCCCCCCTCATTCTTCTAAATTCTAGCGAGTACAAGCCGAGTCTATCCAGCTTTTCTTCATATGAAAGTCCTGACATCCCAGGAATCAGTCTGGTGAACCTTCTCTGTACTCCCTCTATGGCAAGAATGTCTTTCCTCAGATTAGGAGATCAAAACTGTACGCAATACTCCAGGTGTGGTCTCACCAAGACCTTGTACAACTGCAGTAGAACCTCCCTGCTCCTATACTCAAATCCTTTTGCTATGAATGCTAACATACCATTCACTTTCTTCACTGCCTGCTGCACCTGCATGCCTACTTTCAATGACTGGTGTACCATGACACCCAGGTCTCGTTGCATCTCCCCTTTTCCTAATCGGCCACCATTTAGATAAAAGTCTACTTTCCTGTTTTTGCCACCAAAGTGGATAACCTCACATTTATCCACATTATACTGCATCTGACATGCATTTGCCCACTCACCCAACCTATCCAAGTCGCCTTGCAGCCTCCTAGCATCCTCCTCACAGCTAAAACTGCCCCCCAGCTTCGTGTCATCCGCAAACTTGGAGATGTTACATTCAATTCCCTCGTCCAAATCATTAATATATATTGTAAATAGCTGGGGTCCCAGCACCGAGCCTTGCGGTACCCCACTAGTCACTGCCTGCCATTCTGAAAAGGACCCGTTTACTCCTACTCTTTGCTTCCTGTCTGCCAGCCAGTTTTCTATCCACATCAATACTGAACCTCCAATACCATGTGCTTTAAGTTTGCATACTAATCTCTTATGTGGGACCTTGTCGAAAGCCTTCTGAAAGTCCAGATATAACACATCCACTGGTTCTCCCTTATCCACTGTACTAGTTACATCCTCGAAAATTCTATAAAATTCGTCAGACATGATTCACCCTTCATAAATCCATGCTGACTTTGTCCAATGATTTCACCACTTTCGAAATGTGCTGCTATTCCATCTTTAATAACTGACTCTAGCAGTTTCCCCACTACCGATGTTAGACTAACTGATCTGTAATTCCCTGTTTTCTCTCTCCCTCCCTTTTTAAAAAGTGCGGTTACATTAGCTACCCTCCAATCCTCAGTAACTACTCCAGAATCTAAAGAGTTTTGAAAAATTATCACTAATGCATGCACTATTTCTGGGGCTACTTCCTTAAGTACTCTGGGATGCAGCCTAACTGGCCCTGGGGATTTACCGGCCTTTAATCCATTCAATTTACCTAACACCACTTCCCGGCTAACCTGGATTTCACTCAGTTCCATCTCATTTGACCCCCGGTCCCCTGCTATTTCCGGCAGATTCTTTATGTCTTCCTTAGTGAAGACAGAACCAAAGTAGTTATTCAATTGGTCTGCCATGTCCTTGTTCCCCATGATCAATTCACCTGTTTCTGACTGCAAGGGAACTACATTTGTTTTAACTAATCTTTTTCTCTTCACATATCTATAAAAGCGTTTGCAGTCAGTTTTTATGTTCCCTGCCAGTTTTCTTTCATAATCTATTTTCCCTTTTCTAATTAAGCCATTTGTCCTCCTCTGCTGGACTCTGAATTTCTCCCAGTCCTCTGTCAGGCTGCTTTTACTGGCTAATTTGTATGCTTCATCTTTTGTTTTGATACTTTCCCTGATTTCCCTTGTTATCCACGGATGCACTACCTTCCCTGATTTATTATTTTGCCAAACTGGGATGAACAATTGTTGTAGCTCATCCATGTGGTCTTTAAATGCCTTCCATTGCATATCCACCATCAACCCTTTAAGAATCAATTGCCAGTCTATCTTGGCCAATTCACGTCTCATACCCTCAAAGTTACCTTTCTTTAAGTTCAGAACCCTGGTTTCTGAATTAATTATGTCACTCTCCATCCTAATGAAGAACTCAACCATATTATGGTCACTCTTGCCCAAAGGGACTACTTTCATTTACATGACATTGCTGTGTCCCAAACATTATGGTGCCCTGAAATGGGGGGACTATGTATAAACACTGTTGTAATTTCTACATGGTGAAACCAAAATGTATAAAAATGGCCTTTATTAAAATCTGACAATGTGCACTTGAACCTCATGCGTTTTATTTTCTATTACAAATCTGAAACTGTGGAGTACTGAGGCAAATAAATAAATGATGGATTTTTGTCCCAAACATTATGGATGCCACTGTACATAGTTTTTGAATGATATTCCCTGTAAATATATATTAGGAGTAACTTCAATTCATTTTACTTGAGAAAAATAAAGCAGTGAGTAAAAACTGTAGTGTACCCACCATGTGGTTCTTGCTTGCTTCCTATTTTCTACTATATGGCTTCAATGTGTTAATGTTAGTATTTATTTGTTTATGGTGAATTTTTGTATTATTTTCGATTTTTTATCCCTTTGGCCATTAGGCCATTTAATTTAATGTGTTATTTGGATTTTCATTTTATTTATTTTTCTAAAACTTTGATGTCAATTGTATAACGGGCATTCAGTTCTTGGTCATGTAATAATTCCGCTTCTGTTTTTTAGTTCTAACCACTAAATGTAATCTGAAGACTGCACTTCGCATTAATGCAGACGGAAAGCTAGTATTCCTAATTTGCATATTTTTTAATGCAATTTTTTGTCGTCATTATTTTTTCTCCAAATATCGCCAAAGCGGCTTTCTTCTCTGTTTAACATTTTGAAACATTGAAGGTTATTTTCCACTATTTTTCTATGCCAACTGTAGTAGAGACAGATGATAAAACTGGAAGGAACCCAAGTAGAGGCCAAGAATGTTCAGTCAATATGAAGGAACAGAACTTGTCCCTATTCCTGAAGAATGTTTTCATAAATATTTAGTATTGAAATGATGAGGTAATCAATGCCACAGATCTGGTCTAGTGACATTTATAGTAGATTTATGGGTGTTTATAGAATACCTTTATTGAAGAAGTCCAGTAGCCAATAATCATCCATAATTTCACTTTATAATGTCTGCTTGTCAAAAACTAACAGCAATACATTAATAGCTAGATTAAATCAACTGATTTATGAGCGACATGGTGGTGCAACAGTAGAGTTGTTACCTTTCAGCGCTTGCAGCGCCAGAAATCCGGGTTCGATCCCGACTACGGGTGCCATCTGTATGGAGTTTGTACATTCTCCCCATAACCACGTGGGTTTTCTCTGAGATATTCGATTTCCTCCCACACTCCAAAGACGTACAAGTTTGTAGGTTAATTGGCTTGGTATAAATGTAAATTGTCCCTGGTGTGTTTTAATGTGCAGGGATCGGTGGTCGGTGTGGACTTGGTGGGCCGAAGGACCTGTTTCCACACTGTATCTCTAAAACTAAACATGGTTTCGTCAAGTTGTGTTGAAGGGTACGCAACTTGAAACATTAACTGGTTCTCTTCCACAGATATGGCCACAAAACTGCTGAGTATTTCTAGCATTTCCTGTTTTAAATTTAGATTTCCAGAATCTGCAGGTTTTCATTTGAATTTCAGGATTTATTTAAGGATTTATTTAAGAATTTCAGGATTTATTAAAGATTTATTTAAATCACGCGACAAATGGCACACAAAGGTATCATTCAGGATATGATTCATTCAAATAGAAGCCAGAAGCGATTGAAGTGGCATTTGGATATTCAAGAAAGCTCAGGAATCCAAACTTTTTTTTAAAAAAACCAATTAATGACGTTGGGGTGGCGGGGACGCAAAGGAGTCCAGTCAAAACTAATCGGACACGAGTTGCGTGCACTAGACGTGTTTATTTTCTCCAATACAGCTCCCTACTCCTGTTAGGTCAGGGGCATTGCCCGGCCTTAAATGCCAACTCAGGTACCGACCCCGTGACTAGGGCCTCCCACACCAAGACGCCGTCCTCCAGAGCCGATGGTTCGTTGTGCCGGGTTGCCACCAGGTGCCGCCACATGATCCCCCCCAGAACCAGAGGCACCGAACCGGATGGGGCGCCGAACGATGTGGCCCGAACTCATAGATACAATCCCACGCCCCGGGGGCTTGCTCGGTTCGGAAGAATCTCCGGGAGCTCGGGATAGCGGACACTTGCGACGGGGCGGTTGAGCCACATGGACTGGCTTGCTCAGGTCCAAGTAGGCCGTTTACAAACGAGCCACAGACACAGTTTCACGCCGACCTCCCATGTCCAAATCAAATGTAATAGGCCCATGTTGCAGCACGCGAAAGGGACCTTCATATGGGCGCTGCAAGGGCGACCTGTGGGAATCATGGTGAAGAAAAACGTACGGGCAGCCCATCAGCGGCAGTGACACATGGGTAGGGGCCACTACATGACGTGACGTTGGGATGGGAGACAGGGAGCTGACCCTCTCCTACAAGTGGATCAGCACCGATGACGGGGGTTCCTGGGATCCATCAGCAGCAGGGACAAACTCCCCGGGGACCATATACCAACTCCGCGGAGGACGATGACAGATCTTCCTTGTGGGCGGTTCCGAATTCCCATCAGGACCCATGGCAACCCATCAGGACCCATCCCTCCCACACACCCTCCTCCCCCCCCCCATCCCTCCTACACGCCTTCCTCCCCCCCACATCCCCCTGCCAGCACACCCCTCCCCTACATACACCCCTCCCCTCCCCCTCCCACATCCCCCTCCCTCCTCCCCATCCCTCACCCCTTCTCCCCCCTCCCACACCCCTCCCACCCACACTCACCCCTCCCGTCCCACCTTACACCTCCCTCCCCCACGCCCCCTCCCCCAACTACCCCCCCTCTCCCACACCCCCCGCCCACACACACACACACCCTTCCCCTGCTCCCCTCCCATCACTCCACCCGCCACACACCCATCTTCCCACCTTCCAGAGGGCAGTGGAGGCCAAATCGGTGGATGGATTTAAGAGAGAGTTAGATAGAGCTCTAGGGGCTAGTGGTATCGAGGGATATGGGGAGAAGGCAGGCACGGGTTATTGAGGACGATCAGCCATGATCACAATGAATGGCGGTGCTGGCTCGAAGGGCCGAATGGCCTCCTCCTGCACCTATTTTCTATGTTTCTATGTTTCCCTCCCCTCCCACACATGAAGAGGAGGGGGAGGGAGTGCTGGGGGATGAGGGGAAATGAGCTGCGCCTGCACAGTTAGGTGCTATGGGTGAGTGGTGGAATATTGCGTTGGGAAATGGGGTGCATTGGGGGAACGGTTGAATGGTGGTATATTACGTTGGAGAATGGGTTGCATTGGGGGACCAGGCCTCCCATGTGACCCAATGGGTCCCACTTAGTCTAGTAGTTTAGCAAAGCCTGAGCAGGGCTTTGTGAGCATGCTCTCACAATGCACAGTACCACCCTCCAACAATATTGGTCCACTGCAAGACCACAAATATTGAGCCAGGTAATGAGGACCACTCTCAGTTTTAATAGAGACTACTTTTCAACCAAGTAGCCTTCAATTATGAGATTCGCCAGTGTTTTCCGTGAGCTTGCACAGCTTTGGTTGCCTGAAGAAAATATCAAGTGTTTGAAGATCAAAGTCAAACTCCTTGATCTCTTTAACCAGAGATTCGAAACAAAGTCAGTTCCACTATGCAGACATGCATATCATTTGTTTGTCTGATACTAGACTCCCAAAACTGTAGTTCAACCTCAATCACAGCGAGCTTTCGCAAATGGCAGAGAAACATAAATGAAAAACAGAGAAACAGAAAGGAATCTTGAAACATTGATACATAAACATATCCTGTTTAGTAATAATGTTTGCTGTGATTTTTTTAGATTACATTTTGAAGCAAACTTGAAGGATATATAAAATAAATTGCAATGAAGACAATTCATGGAGACAAAATAGCATGGAGGAAGTATGAAATGCATGATGGATGAAGAATAGCATACTATTTGTAACAGCAAAATGACCTTTACATATCAAGGTGGACACAAAATGCTAGAGTAACTCAGCGGGACAGGCAGCATCTTCACAAAATGCTGGAGTAACTCAGCAGGACAGGCAGCATCGACACAAAATGAGTTACTCCAGCATTTTGTGTCTACCTTCGATTTAAACCAGCATCTGCAGTTCTTTCCTTCACATATCAAGGATACATTAGCTGGAGAATTAATGGCACTATAGTGTACATCAAACATTAGTAAATTAAATAATTATGCAAACCAGTTTAATATTTATTCCATCTATGCAACATGCATAGCAACGCCCAAACCCATGACTGCCATATTATTTCTAAAGCATCAATTATTAAGATAACATGTGAGATATAATTTGGCTAACCATACTCAGATATAGTGGCACATTTGTTGTTACTGAACTGATGAATATGGACTAATAATCGGGAAACATTAGTTGGCTTCTCACCATGGCAAATGAAAATTTAAATTTGAAAGATGTTGCAACAATGCAAGGCTTTCTTGAAACAAAATATACTACCATGCATAAAGAAAAATATATATGCAAAGATGAAAAGTGCTAAATATACTCACTAATTCCTTTGAAGGTGGCCCGACCGATGTTGTTGCATCCCCGGAGACTCAAATGAACGACACTAGAACGGTAACTCCGCAAAATATTTGCTGCATCATCGTCTTTAATCAGATGTTTTACTGGATAAAAGTCAATCTGGAATGTAAGGTTTGAAAATTAAGGTACAATATCATGTTTTATAGCTATACAAATAATCAACATTTTACACTAAAAACTGATCCCTTTAGCCACAAGGGCCACATCTAACTCCCTCTTAAATATAGCCAATGAACTGGCCTCAACTACCTTCTGCGGCAGAGAATTCCAGAGATTCACCACTCTCTGTGTGAAAAATGTTTTCCTCAGCTCGGTCCTAAAAGATTTCCCCATTATCCTTAAACTGTGACCCCTTGTTCTGGAGCCCCTTGAGGGAAATTGCTCAAAAATATAGATCATTGAACAGTGCAGCACAGGAACAGACACTTCAGACAATGATATGCTGACCATTATGCTAAGCTAACCAATCCCACATGCCTGCACATGGTCTGCATTCTTCAATTCCCTGCTTGTTTTAAATTTACTTTTAAAAGTTGCTCTCAAATCTGCTCTTCCACCAGTAAGCCTAACATCTTTGTTGGGAAAGTTACTGACAAGGATTCTGAGGGGTAAGAATTACATGGATTTGGATAGACAGGGGTTGATTAGGAATAGTCAGCATGGTTTTATAACTAAGAGAACATGTCTCACAAATTTGATTGAATTTTTTGAAGAAGTAAGCAAAGAGATTGATGAGGGCAGTGCTAGTAGTCTACATGGACTTTGGCATGGCCTTTAATGAGGTTGCGCATGGAAGGCTGCTCCGGAAAGTTAGATGGCACAGGATCCAGGGACAGCTAGCTAAATGGATACAGAAATGGCTTCATGGTAGGAAGCAGAGGATGGCGTCGGAAGGTTGTTTTTTTGGACTGGCGGTCAGATCGGTACTGGTGCCTATTGCTATTTGTCAATTTTATCAGCAATTTGGAAAAGAATGTACAAGGCAAGTAAGTTTAAAAATGACACTAAAATAAATGGTATCGTAGTTAGCGAAGTTGGTTGTCAAGAATTAAAGCAGAATCTTGATGAGCTGGACAAGTGGGTCAATGAAAAGCTAGTACTCTCTAATTTAAGAAACATCCCAGTGAACCTCTGTTACACACTCTCCAAAACCTCACATCCTGAAGTGGCGACCAGACTACAGACAATATTCCAAATGTGGTCTGATTAAAGCATTATACTTCTTGACTGTTATTTTTAGTGCCCTGACAAACGAGGGCATGCATGACGTATATATACACCTTCTTTACCACCCTACACACTTGTGTTGCCACTTTCAGGGAGGTTTGGTCTTGAAGTCCCAGATGCCTCTGCACATCAATGCATCTAAGGATACTGCTATTTATTGTATGCTTTTCATTTTCATATGCACCACTTCATACTTGACCAGGTTAAACACTATGCCATTTCTCTGCCTAAATTTCGAAGTTATGTATGTCATGCTATATCCTTTTATTACATTCCTCACTATGCACAAACTCCATCAATTTTATGTTATCTGCAGACTTACTAGTCTGACGAACCAACATTTTCATCTCTATTATTTATATATATTACAAGCAATAGTCCCAACATTGATCCTTGTAGAACACCACTGACCACAGACTTCTGTTCAAAGAAACACATCTCCATCGCTATCTTCTAACTTCTTTGACCAGGCCAATTTCATATACATTTTACCAATTAACCATGGTCAGGTCCGGTCCTCGGCTCGTCCCGGGCCTCCTCTATTTCTCCCCCCATCTCTCTCCCCCCCCCCTCTCTCTCCCTATCTCTCCCCCTCTCTCTTCCTCTCTCCCCCTCTCTCTCCACCTCACTTCCCCCCTCTCTCTCCTCTCACTCCCCCTCTCTTCCCCCTCTCTTCCCCCTCTCTCCTCCCCCTCTCCCCACCTCTCTACCCCCCCTCACTCGCTATTGTATACTTAGAGTTGTGCAATATTGCAGTGGTGGAACGGTTTGCGTTGGGGGAACGGGTGAGTGGTGGAATCTTGCGTTGGGTCTGCACTTGGTCTAGTAATATATAATAATTGCAAACATTAGGTGAGTGAAACAGCCTGCTTTTGAAAATAATCTTGTTACATAAATTTGTTGATGACCTTTACATTAAGCAGTGAGCATCTAATTCATTTTTGAACTATTCCTCCATTCCCTGCATATACATGGAGGCTTTTGGATAGGAACATGGATATGCAAGGAATTGAGGAATATGGATTATGTTCAGGCAGATAAGATTCTTGGTTCTCCCACAGAAGGAAATATCCTCTCTACATCCACCCTGAAAATGTTATTTAGGATTTTCTATCTTTAGGGTGGTTGTGGATACTGTAGTGGTGTCTCAGAAACTTTTGGATAGGCACATGGAAGTGCAGGGGATAGCAGGCAGAAGAGATCAGTTTAATTTGGCATCATGTTCAGCACAAACATTATGGGTCGAAGGGCCCATTTCTGTCCTGTACTATCCTATGTTCTAACTTTATATGAAAAACCCATCAGTCTCAAGGCAGTAACCTCTAACTGCCTAAACATCTAAAGTACATGAACATTCAGACATATGACAGAATACTTTATAAATATAAGTTTATTCTTATTTCAGTAATCATATCAGTTTTTGGTCACTAAACAAACCTTGCTCCAGAGGGAACTTGACTGTGTAATCACCTTCCAGGACTGACAAACTTGTGCACATCTTATGAGCTCCCTAACACCAAGATAACCAAAAATCTGAGGTAAAAATAATATTTAGAAAGTTGTTATTTACACATAACTTCAGCACAATTTTCTGTTCATTGCATTTGACATTTTATCATATTTTCCATAAATTAATTCAATATTGCTAAACTTCAGATATGACTTGTCAGCAAATTGTAGATGGAGTCGATAGTGGGAAGGCTGGATTACATGATGTTCTGGGCTGCATCCATAACTCTCTGCAATTTCTTGCAGTCTTTGGCAGAGTTGGTTGTTATGTATCCTGATAAGATGCTTTCTACAGTGCATTTGTAGAAACTGGTAAGAGTCATTGGGGACATACCAAATTTCCTTAGTTTTCTGAGGACGTTGATGTGTTAATCCGTTTTCTTGGCTGCAGCATCAATATGCTTGGATCAGGACAAAATGTTACTACCCATTTCTGATATAAGATAGTAGATATAGAGAAACAGCTCTAATTTTAGATGAACCAACCAAAAGCATTTATTTCAATGCCTCTCCTTCCCATTTTCTTCAATTCGAAATGGCACTGCTCCCTTAATCCCCATATGCAGAGATAGCTTATTTGTTAATGCATAAATCTCATGGTCATCAGACTTTCCCCTGTATCACATTATCAGCTATCAAAGAAAAAGCATAATTGGCCTTAAGCTTAAAACATATATGTAGCGATGTTACAAAACCTACCTTCAGCGGCGCTGCAGTTCTGCCACTGGCCGTGTGTGCGACTTTGGCGCCTTTGAGGGGGGAGGGGGGCGGGATTAAAATGCAGGTTTGTATCGCTTGTGGGAGAGGGATTTCCTCGGGCTGCTAGTCGATGAAGAAATATCGATCGGACTTCCGTTCCCGTTTTTTTTAATTAAAAAATCGCTGGACAATTTAATAGTAGGATTAAAGTAAAAAGCTACTTCGGACGCCCTCAAAGCCTACAACGTGACGGATCGTAATATCAGGACAAAACAAAAGGTAAGTCGTTTATTTCACATATAATCTTGCTTCTTGGGGTGGCTTTAATCTAATTTTACGGCGCGAAAATGTTATTTGGCCCCATACGAACCAGCAGTGTCTTTGCCTGCCGATATGGGGTTAAAATTCACGGCAACGTTCCAATCGATTGTATTCCAGAAACACCCACTCGCAAGAAGATTTAAATCTTCTTTTTTGTGGACAATCACGTCTTAAGAGCATCTAAATGGTCTATATTTTGAGTGATTGTCTATCTATAGTCAATATTTTTATACTAAATATCCACAACAGTTTTAGCCACATGTATTGTGCAAAAAATAATAATTTTGATTATATTGAGAGTGGATGTTTCTAGATTAATTTATGGGAATTAAACATTAAATTCCTTCCATCTGGCATAAAAGTTCATGACAGTGAGATTTAAAAATCATGTTATATTGTGAATTCTTGTGTGAATGGGATTAGTTTGTTATTTGGATACTTAGGCTATTAAAATGTTTTATCATTTTCTAAAGAAATGGATAGATGTTTAGATCTAGTAATTGAATTTTGATTAATTTAATTGATTAGATGAATGATTGATTTGATTAAAAAAATGATTAGATTGATTTGATGAAACTGATGAATATGAATTTTTTGTTGGGTATTTACTATTTGTTTTAGCGTTTAGCTTTATCATTTCTACCTTTTTTCTAAAACTGCAAATAATAACTTGTTTCTGTTTCTGTTCAGTGCTTTTTTCCCTTTACATTTTAAACAGATGTCTCCGAGGAAGAAATGCAAAATTGGCAATCCAAATGCCGAGCAAAAGAGTGATTTGGACAGCATTCGCAGAGATTATCCGAATTTGGACTACTCCAAATGTGATGATCTACAGGACATTCTTAATGGGAGTGGGCAGAAAGGCATGTCTTGCGTGGTTTGAAGAGCAAAAACTTGTAATTTACAATGCCAAAATTGAAAAGTTGAGGAAAAACAAGGTGTACAGAGTTGCTTATTGGTTATAATCTGAGGAGCATGATGATGCTACTGATTATGATATACCAATGTACCATCTAGCAACTAATTTTCTCCATAAAGACTTGGTCTATTGCTAGAAATTGTAATTTATTTACCTATCTGTTACGAACTTACAGCATATAATACAATAATATTAAAGTTCTGATCTTGAGAATATCACATTTTTGAATTTTCAAGGCAGTCTGGGTGTTTATTACTATTTCCGTCACAACGGTCAATTTTGTAATAGGCTACAATTAGGTAACTAACTAATTATATGCTTTAATTTCAGGTCATCCAAGTAAGATGTTTTATATTTGTTTCAGAATGCTTCAATCTACAGTAACTGAGTATTTCATTCAGTTCTCTTAATTTTTAAGAAAGTTATGGGCTTTTGACTGTCCTCGATCACAGCTTTTGTGTTAAGTCAATGGAAAAGCAATAGGGAACAAGATGCTAATTTCCGAGTATGAAAATGGCCATAACATTTTTAATACTGAAGATGAAAGTGAATTAGGTGTCAAATTAAACTTCTTTTTATGCATTATCTGATGGGATAAATTGCAGACTTGATTTTTAAAATCTTAAAATTTTGTAACATTGCTAATATATGCTTTTACTTTCACTCTGAATTAATCATGTAGTTCATAAATTACAATTACTTGGATTCTACCGCAATTAGAAGTATATATTTTTTGCAATTGAGGCAATTGGAAGGATATTTTATTCCCCAGCAATATAAGCAAGAAGGCACAAAAAAAAATGCATCTACTGTAGGTCCATCAGAATTTTACAAGGTAGATAGAATGATAGTTTCCACTTAAAATTCCTAATGATATCAAAACTAATGTTTGAATTTCCAAAATATGTCATATTTCCTAACCATTTTTTTCAGAACATACTGGATTTAAATTAAACAAAATAGAAATATATACAACCTTCAGTGATATTGCCCAAGGAAAGTTGGAAATATGATCTTTCTCATCTTTTGGGGCTACCAATAAAATGTCACTCTCGATTTCCAATTCCCCTCGCTCCAGTCGCTATGAACAGAAACAAGATTTTTTTAAATTAATATTTCGGCAGTCAGAATTGCTTTGAAAAAATAGTGAAATGCCTTCCTAAACCATTACAATCATTCCATTACAATGCTGTGGATGTGGAGTTCCAGTATTGAAACCCAGCAATGAAGAAGGAATGACGATATACGCCGTCCTCCTTATTCCTGAGAGCTCTACACATTGCAAAAAAATATATTGATATCACCAAGGCTTAGTCTGGAATGACATATGGAGTCATAGAGTGATACAGCGTGGAAACAGACCCTTCGGCCCAACTTGCGCACATGTCCCAGCTACACTCGTCCCACCTGCCTGCATCTGGCCCATGTCTCTCCAAACCTGTCCTATCAATGTACCTGTCTCACTGTTTCTTAAACATTGGATAGTCCCTGCATCAACTACCTCCTCTGGCAGTTTGTTCCATACACCCACCACCCTTTGTGTGAAAATGTTACCCCTCAGATTCCTAGTAAATTTTTTCCCCTTCACTTTAAACCTATGTCCTCTGGTCCTCAATTCACCTACTCTGGGCAAAAGACTGTGCGTCTACCTGATTTATTCCTCTCATGATTTTATACACCTCTATAACAGGTCCAAGGAATAAGAGCCTACTCAACCTCTCCCTATAGCTCAGACCCTCTAGTCCTGGCAACGTCCTCGTAAATTTTCTCTGTACCCTCTCCAGCTTGACAACATCTTTCCGGTAACATGGTGCCCAGAACTGAACACAATACACTGGATTCAGCTCCAGCTGCTCATTTGGCTCACAATATGACCCCACTGTTGCCCTCGGGTCATTAAGAACCAAGATCTCCCGGATCATCAAGAGAGCAAAGTGGGCCTACTCGCAGAAAATCACAGGCAACTTCTGTGACACCAGGGACAGCAGACGTATATGGCAAGGTATCCGGTCCATCGTGGACTATAAAGGAGCATCACATTCCAACAACAGCGATGCCTCCCTTCCGGACAAGCTAAATGACTTTTATGCGCGCTTTGAGGCGCTTAACACCACGCCTGGGAGGAAGTCCACCCCTACCTCCGAGGGGCAGATAATAATCCTGGATTCAGCCCACATGTTGGGAGCCCTAACCAGGATCGACCCACAGAAAGCCCCAAGACCAGACAACACACCTGGTCATGTGCTCAAGAAATGTGTTACCCAGCAGGCGGATATCCTCAGACATTTTCAACATCTCCTCCCCCCTCCCACACCCCTCCCCGCCCACACACACATCTCCCCCCCCACCCCACGCCACAAACCCCCCTCCCCCACACCCCCCTTCCCCCACACCACCCTCTCCCCCCCTCCTACACCTCCCCGTCCACACACCCTTCCTCCCCTCCCACCTCACACACATCCCCCCCCGCCACACACCCCACTTCCCTCCCCCCCTCCCCATCTCCCCTCCCACACATGAAGAGGAGGGGGAGGGGCTGATCGGGGATGAGGGGTAATGAGCCACGCCTGCACAGTTAGGGGCTATGGGTGAGTGGTGGAATATTGCATGGGGGAAGGGGTTGCATTGAGGGAACAGGTGAGTGATGGAATATTGCGTTGGGGAATGGGTTGCGTTAGGGGACCAGGCCTTCCTAGTGACTGGGACCCAACGGGTTCCACTTAGTCTAGTTATTACCTCAAAGTACACTCGGGTAGTTTTTGCCTCTTTTGTCACAGCAAGCCACTCTCTTAAAATGAGCCTGGCCTGACGTTGATTGTTGACCTTGCGTATATGCTCCATTGCCACTAGAAAAAAATGAGAATAAGTGAGGGTGAATATGTGTTGACTCCATATTTTAATGCAAGATAAAAGATATGATTCAAAACATATAAAAGTAAAGTTTCTGGTGGTCCAAAAGTTAAAACAACCATCACAGAAGAAGGTTAGTGTTTGGGCTTAACAGGCATTTGGAGATTGCTAATACATGGGTGGATAATGGTCAATGAAGTTCTCCAAGAATGTTATGAAAGTATAAACAAGGATATTGATAATAATTATAGAGTGATTCTCCAAGATTGATTGATCACAGGATTCTGAATAAGGAATTGTTTTGAGAAGCCATTGGTACCAATTTAAACCCTGTGAAATAAGCATAACTGTGACCTAAAACCAGGCAATACCCCAATGTAACAACCTCTCAGTGTTGCTTGGCAGCAGCCATAAATTGTGAATCACTAAGACCCAAGATGTCATAAATCAAAGAAATTAGGAAATTATGAGATGACTGCAACGTGATAAGGAACAAGAGTACATTCTGTGACATTGCTATTAACACGTGGACCTCATTGGCAGGCACAGGGGCTAGCCCTTACTCTGATAATATGAGATAATTAGAGCATAGATTAAGTCAGAAAAAATATCTGAATACTGAGAGCTAGTCAGGTGTCCCATGTAGAGAGCAAGGTCCTCATCCAAACTACCAGAAGCAATTAGTTCCACATCCCTGTGTATTTTACTGGGTTTGTACCAATAACTAGGATACTGCATGACTGGTGAAGTGGAAGCCAATAGTGCCAAAAGAAATGAAGATGAAAGAAATTGGTTAGACATGGACTGGACTACAAATTTGATACGATCACATTGGAGGAAAACAGAAGGAACAGAGGGAGACAGGTTCTGGAAATAAGATTTAATACCTTACAGCATGAATACTTGGGACCAACACTTGCAATAAGAGATCCTAAGCCTGGGATTTAGAGAATGCTGTGTACCACAAATCCAAGTCTGATCCAATTTGTGTCCTGACAAGTGATATTACTGTGAAGGCAAGTGAGTGCTTGAACTTTATCTTTGCAATTAAGAATTTGAATAAAGATAAGCACACCATTCATCTGATGTTACCTCACATAGAAACATAGAAACTAGGTGCAGGAGTAGACCATTCAGACCTTCGAGCCAGCACTGCCATTCAATGGTTGTTCATCCAAAATCTGTGTTCAAGAAGGAACTGCAGATGCTGGAAAATCGAAGGTAGACAAAAATGCTGGAGAAACTCAGCGGGTGCGGCAGCATCTATGGAGCATCATCTATGGATCAGTCTGAAGAAGGGTTTTGGCCCGAAACGTTGCCTATTTCCTTCGCTCCATAGATGCTGCTGCACCCGCTGAGTTTCTCCAGCATTTTTGTCTGGATCCAAAATCTGTACTCCGTTCCGGCTTTTTCCCCACATCCCTTAATTCCCTGGCCCTAAGAACTAAAGCTATCTCTCTCTTGAAAACCTCCACTGCCTTCTGTGGCAGAGAATTCCACAAATCCACAACGCTCTGGGTGAAAAAGTTTTTCCTCATCTCAGTCCTAAATGGCCTACCCCTTATTCTTCAACTGTGGCCCCCTGGTTCTGGACTCCCCCAACATCAGGAACATTTTTCCTGCATCTACCCTGTCCAATCCTCTAAGATATCCTCTCATCCTTCTAAATTCCAGCTAATATAAGCCCAGTCGACCCATTCTTTCATCATACGTCAGTCCCGCCATCCCGGGAATTAACCTGGTGAACCTACATTGCACTCCCTCAATAATGTCCTTCCTCAAATTAGGAGACCAAAATTGCACACAATACTTCAGGTGCGGTCTCACCAGGGCCCTGTACAACTGCAGAAGGACCTCCTTGCTCCTAAACTCAAATCCTTTTGCAATGAAGGCCAACATGCCATTGGCTTTCTTCATTGTCTGCTATACCTGAATGCTTACTTTCAGTGATTGCTATATAAGTACACACAGGTCTCGTTACACCTGTCCCTCTAATCTGACACTATTCAGATAATAAACTGCTTCCTTTTTAGTTTAGTTTAGTTTAGAGATACAGTGCGGAAGCAGGCCCTTTGTCCCACCGGGTCCGCGCTGACCAGAGATCCCCGCATATTAACACTATCCTACACACTCTAGGGACAATTTTTACATTTACCAAGCCAATTAACCTACATACCTGTATGTTTTCGGAGTGTGGGAGGAAACGGATCTTGGAGAAAACCAATGCAGTTCACAGGGAAAACATACAAATTCTATACAGCACCCGTAGTCGGGATCGAACCCGGGTCTCCGGCACTGCATTCACTGTAAGGCAGTAACTCTACCGCTGCGCCACCATGCCACCCATTGTTCTTGCCACCAAAGTGGATAACCTCACATTTATCCACATTATACTGCATCTGCCATGCTTCTGCCGTCTAACGCAATCTATCCAAGTCACCTTGCAGCCTCATTAGCATTCTCCTCGCAGCTCACACTACCACCCAGCTTTGTGTCATCTGCAAACTTAGAGATTTGCAAACGTTACGCCCAAATTGAAAAAGAGTTACTTGCAGTGGTTTTCGCCTGCACGAAATTCAAAGACTTTGTTTTTGGAAAATCTGTGACTATAGAAACAGACCACCAGCCGCTGGTCACTATCTTGAATAAACCCATCCATGCTGCTCCGGTTTGCCTGCAACGGATGATGATGCATTTCGATTTCAACATTGTCTACAAAAAAGGCAAGGACATGCATATAGCTGACACGCTATCAAGGGCCCAAGCAAAACCAGCGAACAATAGCTCTCTTAACAGGACCAGTTCTCAGTAATGAAGGTATCGTATGTTTCCACTGATTGACTAAGCAGCCTGGCAGAGCGCACGACTGCTGACGAGACTTTACAATTGCTATCTGCAGTCATCCGGCGTGGCTGGCCGGATAAACAACACAGCACCCCGCTCGCAATCCGCCCATACTTCCTGGTTCGCGACCAACTGGTGCTACAGGACGGGATTATAGTCAAGGATCACAAAGCAGTTGTCCCAGCCATTCTCCGGGACAAGTACTACGATGCCTTCCACAGGGGCCACCCCGGCATGGAGGCAACCTTACAATAGGCGTAGAGCATGTTTTACTGGCCTTGCATGACCAAGTACATACGTGACAAAACTGAGGTCTGCGCCATCTGTAAAAGCCTGACGCCACACCAGCAGAAGCAGCCCTTACTGTCAAACCCGGTTCCTCCTCTACTGTGGTCCACCGTAGCCACTGACATATTCAAATGGCATGGGAACCACTATCTGGTTCTCGTTGACTCATATTTGTGCTGGTTCGAAATTGACTTACTTCAAACCATCACATCAGAAACAGTCATCCAGAAGTTGCAATGCCATTTCTCCGTGCATGGTTCTCCTGCATGCCTCCTATCCGACAATGGCAGTCAGTTCACCAGTCAGCTATTCAGAAACTTTGCTCAACAATGGGACTTTCGACATATCACCAGCAGCCCTGAATTTCCACAGTCCAACGGACTCGTCGAACGGGCTGTCCGAAGTGCAAAACAACTAATGGAGCGTTCTTATCTTGCAAAATCCGACGTCTACCTGGCCGTGCTCAATTTAAGGAACATTGGCCGCGACCCCATGCTGGGTTCTCCAGCCCAACGACTGATGTCTCATCAAACCCGTGCTGCCCTGCCCGTATCCCAGCAGCTTCTGCAGCCACAGGTCCGTTCACCTCCCGTGGTCCAGAAACAACTACAAATGAAGCGTGATGCATAAAAACGATCTTTTGACAAGTCCAGCAAGCCACTTAAACCTCTCTCCAGTGGACAGGTTGTTTGGCTCTAGACCAACAAGGGCTATGGCCGTCTGGGTCACATCCACAGCCCTGCTAAAGAACCGCGCTCTTACCTGGTAAGCACGGACGACGGCATTCACAGACGCAACCGTCAGCATCTCCTTCCTGTGAAGGAACCACGTACTGCGGCTCCTTTTCCAGAGGTCTCACGTTTTATATACCCTCCCACTGCCTGGTCGACTGCTCAACAACCAAAGACTGTGTTCCCCTTTGGCCTCTCCATGGCGTTCAGCGCCCAGCTCGCCTATTTCACCACCTCCACTCGGCGGGTCTCCAGTGCCATCCCCGGTCACTTCCCTGGTCACTTCACCGGTGAAAGGAGGAGACGCGGATTTATACCGCACACGCACCGGACGGGTCAGCAGGCCACCCCTTAGATTCAGAGATTTTGTGTAACCATCCTTACTTCCCCATAGGCATTACAGGTGCACAACCTTTTATCCGGAGCTCCGGAAACCGAAAAGCTCCGAAAACCGGACATTTTTTCCAGGATGTCGTCTGCACACCAAAGCTCGCGTTTGGCGCCAAACTTGACCCGAAACAACCCACGGTCAACCCAGGTCTGTACTACTGTAGCGGCTGCCTCTTCCCCGGAGACCGGGGAGACACTTAAACATCTGTAAATCATTGCTTAAATGTTAGTCAGTTAGTTTGGAGGGCTTTTATGTGGAGGGGGGGGGGGGTGAAGGGGGAAACTTTAATTCTTAGTCCCCTACCTGGTCGGAGAGGCGGGGAGCGGGCAATACCTTACCGGGTCGCCGTGCAATAAGCTCCGGAGCGCTGTGGCCGCCGACTCCCAACATCGCGGAGCTGGGGCTGCGGGCGTCCGGCCACGGGCGGCGCCGGTTGTAGCTCCGACCCCGGCAACTCTACCCTTGGCTGCGCGGCGCTCCAAATCCAGCGCGGCCCGCGGCCGGACGCCCGCAGCCCCAGCTCCGCGATGTTGGGAGTCGGCGGCCACAGCGCTCCGGAGCTTACTGCACGGCGACCCGATAAGGCATTGCCCGCTCCCCGCCTCTCCGACCAGGTAGGGGACTAAGAATTAAAGTTTCCCCCTTCACCCCCCCCACCACATAAAATCCCTCCAAACTAACTGACTAACATTTAAGCAATGATTTACAATGATTCCCCGGGAGGAGGCAGCCGCTCCAGACTTTTCAAGCCGCCCGCGCTACCTACCTAATCTACGCTAAAAATCTTCCATTCCGAAATCCGAAAAATTACGAAATCCGAGAAGTGTCTGGTCCCAAGGCTTTCGGATAAAAGGTTGTGCACCTGTATTAGCGTTTCGGCTACTGTATTATTTAGCCACCTTGTAACGATGCGTCATTTTGTTTCTACAAGGAAAGATGTAGATTGGTTACTTCTTACTAACCAATTGTAGTGCTTGTTAGTAGAAGCTCCGCCTGCTATGCGATTTATATTATCAGAAGTCTGCTTAAGTAATTAGTCTGAGCAGCTGCTAGTTACTGTAACACCATGCAGATGAATGCTGTGAGTGAGCTTTAATAAACATGTGTTGTACCATGACGAGTGCACGACTCGACTCATTAAAGTAAACAAGTCTTTTGACCCACCTTATCCATACCAACCAAGTTGACATTCAGGGTTAGTCTCATTTGGGATTTGGCTCATTGTCCTCTAAACACTTCCTATCCATATATCTGTCTAAATGTCTTTTGAAATTTGTTATTGTATCCTTTCTATATCTTTCTCAGGCAGCTCATTTCACATGTAGACGATGCTCTGATTTAAAAAGTTACCCCTGATATCACTCTTAAACCTCTCCCCTCTCACCTTAAGCCTGTGCATTTTAGCTTTAGAACCCTCTACTCTGGAAAAAAGACTGCGAGCATTCACCCTGCCCCTCGTGATTTTGTATACTTCAATTGGTCACCTTTCAGTCTAAAAAAGCTATAAAAAGGAAAGGGTCTAGCCCATCCAACCTTTCTCCTATAACTCAAAAACAGAAGACAGGTAATATCTTGGTGAATCTCCGTTGCACTTTTTCCAAACTAATAACATCCTTCCAAAAGCTGAGCAACCAGAACTGCACATAGTACACCGACTGATGTCTTAGCAACAACTTGTACATCTGCATTAGGATGTCCCGACTTTTGTGCTCAACACCCTTCCGAACAATGGTGTGTGCCAAATACCTTCTTCACCACCCTTTCCACCTGCAAATTTACTAAGAATGTTAACTACCTTGTCTTCCAAGTGTTAGATGTAAATAACAAACAATAGTGGACCCAGCACCGAATGTGCAAAGCCAGGCAGCCTATCCCTAATCAGTCTATGCCTATTCAAATAAACAACAGTAAATCCAGTTTCTCTGAATCCCCACCAACAACTTGTCAGTGATGGAAGGCCTGTAAATTCCAGACTTATCCCTGCTGCCCTTATTAAATAACAGTATATTAGCCACCTTCCAGTCTTCTAAATCGTCATTGTTAGTTAAAGACTAGGCTAAATGGGACCCTTCGGGTCCCTGTCACACAGGAGGCTTGGTTCCCCAACGCAATATTCCACCACTCACCCATAGTCCCCAACTGCACAGGCGCAGCTCATTTCCCCTCATCCCTAGCACACTCTCCCCTCCTCTTCACTCTCCCTTCTTTCCCCTCTCCTCTTCCTCTCCCCAATCCCTCCCTCACCTCTCTCTCCCTCTCCTTTCCCCTACCCTCAGGCACTCCCTCCCTCCCTCCATAACTCCTCTCCCTCCCTACCCCCTCCTATCCCTCTATCCCCCACCTTCCCCACTCCTCACCTCCCCCTATCCCCCCACTATCCCTCCTCACCTCCCCCACTGGCCTCCTCTCCCTCTATTCCCCACTCCCCACATCCCCAAAGCCATCCCTCCTCTACTCCCCCCTCCTCTCCCTCTATTCCCCTCTCCCTCCTCACCTCCTCCCTCTTCTTTTCCCTCTACTCCTACCCTCCCCAATCCCTCCCTCGCCTCTCCTTTCCCCCACCCTCAGTCACTCCGTCCCTCCAGAACTCCTCTCCCCTCCCTACTCCCATCCTCTCCCTCTATCCCCTCTCCTCCCCCACTCTCCCTCCCCAGGATCTCGTGGTTGGCGCTACTCCCTCAGAGGAGCATCAGCCATCCGCGCCCTCAGAGCCAGGCCTCCGATCGGCCCGGAAGCACCAGTAGCTACGGCCGCGCTGGCGTGTGGGCGGGGGATGTGGGGGGGGGGGGGGGGTTGTGGGGGGAGAGCTTGGAGAACAGATGGGGGAACAGCCATGGTGGAGAGGGGGGTATCACGGGGGAAGGAGGGCAGGTGCCAGCAAGGGGGATCAGAGGGGAAGGGGCTGGAGCAGCGGGCATTGCGATGGCGGTGCATTTGGGACTCACATATGGTGCTGGACGCTCTCCTCCACCAGCTTTCCGTTTGACGACATCTCCGATTCCAGGGCAGGCCGAGCCGTTTCTGGACCCTTCCGCAAATTGTGTCCGATTGGAAACCTCCACCGACCATCCTCAGCTCCAGTAAAGATGCGAAGGTGCAGGAATGGGGGGACCGTCCCACGGAGTGACAGGAGAAGAGACCAATCTGCGCAGCAATGACTGGGAGGAGAGGAAATCGATCTGCGCACGAGCGGTATTTACGATTTTTAAACCTCGCTAACCTTTACAATACACTACCGATCGGAACGAAACTTGTTGCACTCACAGCACAGGAGAACTGTGAGTGAGCTGACAAAAAATCGTAGCATTATCGCGTACCGTTTTTGCGCAACTAGTTAAACCGCGCAAACCGGTAGAGCACAAGATCAGAGTTTTAGTTATGTACTAGACCAAGTGCAGACCCGTTGGGTCTGTTTCCCCAACGGCGCTTGCGGGGGGGGGGGGGGGAGAAGGGGGGATGGAGGGGAGAGGATGATGAGGAAACGGGAAAGATTTGGGAGGGAAAGGAGAGCAGGGTAGGGGGTGAGAGATGGGGAGAGGGGTGGGGTAAGGGGAGAGAAGTGGAAGAGTGGGGAGGGAGGGGTAGAGGGAGTGGTGGAAGAGGGACAGAGGGGTAGGGGAAGGGGGCGGGGGGAGAGAGGGAATGGGGTGGGGTAGAGAGGGAAGGGGGTGGGGAGAGAGTGATGGGTGGGAGAGGGAGAGGGGTGCGGAGAGGGAAACATAGAAATTAAGTGCAGGAGTAGGCCATTCGGCCCTTCTAGCCTGCACCACCATTCAATATGATCATGGCTGATCATCCAACTCAGTATCCTGTACCTGCCTTCTCTCCATACACAAGGGCCACATCTAACTCCCTCTTAAATACAGCCAATGAACTGACCTCAACTACCTTCTGTGGCAGAGAATTCCAGAGATTCACCACTCTCTGTGTGAAAATGTTTTTCTCATCTCTGTCCTAAAGGATTTCCCCCTTATCCTTAAAGTGTGACCCCTTGTTCTGGTCTTCCCCAACATCCGGAACAATCTTCCTGCATCTAGCCTGTCTAACCCCTTAAGAATGTTATACGTTTCTATAAGATACCCCTTCAATCTTCTAAATCTAGCGAGTACAAGGCGAGTCTATCCAGTCTTTCTTCATTTGAAAATCCTGACATTCCAGGAATCAGTCTGGTGAACCTTCTCTGTACTCCCTCTATGGCAACAATGTATTTGAGCATTGGGCATTGTGACATCACACAATGGAACGTTCACCAGGGGCTGGGGCTCCTGCAAAGGCATGTGTAAATGAATCCATTCCGATTGGACATCTGTGAGCATCAGGCATTTTGACATCACACAATGGAACGTTCATCAGGGGCTGGGGCTGGTGCTGCTTCTATGGGTGCGAAGCCAGTTTATTTTTGAAATATTGGGGGGGGGGGTGGGGGGGGAAGGATTTGATTAAAAACGTGTACTTAAACATGATGAAATGTAATGAGGAGCGGATACTTAGAAAGAAAAGTGAAACTCCCTCTATCTGCGAGCATCGGGCATTGCGAGGGGGTTGTGGGGGGAGAGCTTGGAGAACAGATGGGGGAACAGCCATGGTGGAGAGGGGGGTATCACGGGGGAAGGAGGGCAGGTGCCAGCAAGGGGGATCAGAGGGGAAGGGGCTGGAGCAGCGGGCATTGCGATGGCGGTGCATTTGGGACTCACATATGGTGCTGGACGCTCTCCTCCACCAGCTTTTCGTTTGACGACATCTCCGATTCCAGGCCAGGCCGAGCCGCTTCTGGACCCTTCCGAAAATTGTGTCCGATTGGAAACCTCCACCGACCATCCTCAGCTCCAGTAAAGATGCGAAGGTGCAGGAATGGGGGGACCGTCCCACGGAGTGACAGGAGAAGAGACCAATCTGCGCAGCAATGACTGGGAGGAGAGGAAATCGATCTGCGCACGAGCGGTATTTACGATTTTTAAACCTCGCTAACTTTTACAATACACTACCGATCGGAACGAAACTTGTTGCACTCACAGCACAGGAGAACTGTGAGTGAGCTGACAAAAAATCGTAGCATTATCGCGTACCGTTTTTGCGCAAATAGTAAAACCGCGCAAACCGGTAGAGCACAAGATCAGAGTTTTAGTTATGTACTAGACCAAGTGCAGACCCGTTGGGTCTGTTTCCCCAACGGCGCTTGCGGGGGGGGGGGGGGTGAGAAGGGGGGAGGGAGGGGAGAGGAGGAGGAGGAAAAGGGATAGATTTGGGAGGGAAAGGAGAGCAGGGTAGGGGGTGAGAGATGGGGAGAGAGATGTGGGGGAGGGGGGATGGGGAAGATGGGGAGGAGGGAGGGAGGGGGAGAGGGGTGGGGGAGAGAGGGGAAAGAGTGGGGAGGGAGAGTGGAGGGGAAGGGGGAGAGAAGTGGCTGAGTGGGGTGGGAGGAGGAGAGGGGTAAGGGGAGTGATGGAAGAGGGACAGACGGATAGGGGGAAGGGGGTGGGGGGGAGAGGGAAGGGGGTGGGGTAGAGAGGGAAGGGGGGTGGTGGAGAGAGGGATGGGAGAGGGGCGAGGAGAGGGGGAGGAGAGAGTGGGAGAGAAGTGGAAGAGTGGGGAGGGAGGGAGGGGTAGAGGGGTAGCGGGAGTGGTAGAAGAGGGACGGGGGAGTGGTTGGAAGAGGGACAGAGGGGAAGGGGTGGGGGAGAGAGGGGAAGGGAGCGGAAGAGAGAGGGGTGGGGGAGGGAGAGGCGTCGGGTAAGGGGATAGAAGTGGAAGAGTGGGGAGGGAGGGGTAGGGGGAGTGGTGAAAGAGGGACAGAGGGGTAGGGGTAAGGGGGTGGTGGTAGAGAGGGAAGGGGGGTGGGGGAGAGAGGGATGGGTGGGAGAGGGAGAGGGGTGAGGAGAGGGAAACATAGAAGCATGGAAATTAAGTGCAGGAGTAGGCCATTCGGCCCTTCGAGCCTGCACCACCATTCAATATGATCATGGCTGATCATCCAACTCAGTATCCTGTACCTGCCTTCTCTCCATACCCCCTGATCCCTTTAGCCGCAAGGGCCACATCTAACCCCCTCTTAAATATAGCCAATGAACTGGCCTCAACTACCTTCTGTGGCAGAGAGTTCCAGAGACTCACCACTCTCTGTGTGAAAAATGTTTTCCTCATCTCAGTACTAAAGGATTTCCCCTTTATCCTTAAACTGTGACCCGCTTGTCCTGGACTTCTCCAACATCGGGAACAATCTTCCTGCATCAGACAAATGCAATTCAGGACTTTTCTCTTCACAAGCAAAGTCAGAATGACGGCTGTGAAGAATTCGAATATTCGCTGAGCGTTCAGATGCTGCGCGCGCCTCCTGCACCAAAGTGGGGGGGGTGGGGAGCGTGTGTCGTCACACACAAAGATCTTGTAGCGGAGAGCTCCGCTATAAGATCTTTGGTCACATACTAAGCACGCGCCTCCACAAACAGATGTGCGTCTTCTTGAATGGAGAGCGCGTGGCCGCCTCCACAAACAGTCACACACACTGAGGACCCGACCCCACAAAAAATATTTTGTGAGGAAGGGGAGGAGGAGGGTGGAGAGGGAGAGGGGGAGGGGGGGGGGGGGAGAAGAGGATGGGGGAGAGAGGTGAAGGGGGGGGGAGGGGTTGGTGCGGGCGTGCATGAGTCGAGAGAAGAGAAAAGGGCAGAGAGAGAGGGAGGCTGGTACAACAACAAAAAAGCTGGATAAACTCAGCGGGTGCAGCAGCATCTATGGACCGAAGGAAAAGGGCAACGTTTTTGGCCGAAACCCTTCTTCCGGGTTTCGGCCAAAAACGTTGACCATTCAATTCGCTCCATAGATGCTGCCGCACCCGCTGAGTTTATCCAGCTTTTTTATGTCTACCTTTGATTTTCCAGCATCTGTAGTTCCTTCCTAAAGACAGAGACTGTGCACGGTAAGGGAATGAGGAGGGAGAGGGGGAAGAGTGTGGAGGGAGGGGGAGAGTGGGATTGGAGGGGGAGAGGGGTGGGGGGAGAGAGAAGTGGAAGAGAGGGGAGGGAGGGGAAGAGGGGTAGCAGGAGTGGTGGAAGAGGGACAGGGGGAGTGGTGGAAGAGGGACAGAGGGGTAGGGGAAGGGGTGGGGGAGAGAGGGGAAGGGAGGGGGGGTGAGGGAGGGAGAGGGGTGGGGTAAGGGAAGAGAAGTGGGAGAGGGAGGGGTAGGGGGAGTGGTGGAAGAGGGACAGAGGGGAAGGGGGCGGGGGAGAGAGGGAAGGGGGTGGAGTAGAGAGGGAAGGGGTGGGGGAGAGAGGGATGGAAGAGGGGTGAGGAGAGGGAGAGGGGGAGGAGAGAAGGGAGAGAGAAGTGGAAGAGTGGGGAGGGAGGGAGGGAGGGGTAGCGGGAGTGGTGGAAGAGGGACGGGGGAGTGGTGGAAGAGGGACAGAGGGGTAGTGGAAGGGGTGGGACAGGGAGGTGAAGAGAGAGGGGTGAGGGAGGGAGAGGGGTGGGGTAAGGGGAGAGAAGTGGAAGAGTGGGGAGGGAGGGGTAGAGGGACTGGTGGAAGAGGGACAGAGGGGTAGGGGAAGGGGGCGGGTGGAGAGAGGGAAGGGGGTGGGGTAGAGAGGGAAGGGGGTGGGGGAGAGAGTGATGGGTGGGAGAGGGAGAGGGGTGCGGAGAGGGAAACATAGAAATTAAGTGCAGGAGTAGGCCATTCGGCCCTTCTAGCCTGCACCACCATTCAATATGATCATGGCTGATCATCCAACTCAGTATCCTGTACCTGCCTTCTCTCCATACACAAGGGCCACATCTAACTCCCTCTTAAATACAGCCAATGAACTGACCTCAACTACCTTCTGTGGCAGAGAATTCCAGAGATTCACCACTCTCTGTGTGAAAAATGTTTTTCTCATCTCTGTCCTAAAGGATTTCCCCCTTATCCTTAAAGTGTGACCCCTTGTTCTGGTCTTCCCCAACATCCGGAACAATCTTCCTGCATCTAGCCTGTCTAACCCCTTAAGAATGTTATACGTTTCTATAAGATACCCCCTCAATCTTCTAAATCTAGCGAGTACAAGGCGAGTCTATCCAGTCTTTCTTCATTTGAAAATCCTGACATTCCAGGAATCAGTCTGGTGAACCTTCTCTGTACTCCCTCTATGGCAACAATGTATTTGAGCATTGGGCATTGTGACATCACACAATGGAACGTTCACCAGGGGCTGGGGCTCCTGCAAAGGCATATGTAAATGGATCCATTCCGATTGGAGATATATGAACATTGGGCATTGTGACATCACACGTTGGAACGTTCACCATGGGCTGGGGCTCCTGCAAAGGCATATGTAAATGAATCCATTCCGATTGGACATCTGTGAGCATCAGGCATTGTGACATCACACAATGGAACGTTCATCAGGGGCTGGGGCTGGTGCTGCTTCTATGGGTGCGAAGCCAGTTTATTTTTGAAATATTGGGAGGGGGGGTGGGGGGGGAAGGATTTGATTAAAAACGTGTACTTAAACATGACGAAATGTAATGAGGAGCGGATACTTAGAAAGAAAAGTGAAATCTCTACCGAAATGGAAAAGATGTTGGCGATTCTGCGTCTGGTTTCGGAGTTGCAGTGCATCAAAGGAAGAAATGCAGCCGGAAGCCGTACATGTAAATGGATCCATTCCGATTGGACATCTGCGAGCATCGGGCATTGCGATTGGACATCTGCGAGCATTGGGCATTGTGACATCACACGATGGTAACGAATCGAAAGGCAGGCAGGCAGCCGGACGGACGGCAGGCGACAGGCACACAGTTTTAAAGATAGACTAGACCAAGTTGGGTCTGCTCCCCCAATGGTGTGATCCCCCAACCCAATATTCCACCATGCACTCGTCTCCTCCAATGGAACTGAAGCCGTCCCCAAATGTAAGATGATAGATAGATAGATAGATAGATAGATAGATAGATAGATAGATAGATAGATAGATAGATAGATAGATAGATAGATAGATAGATAGATAGATAGATAGATAGATAGATAGATAGATAGATAGATAGATAGATAGATAGATAGATAGATAGATAGATAGATAGATAGATAGATAGATAGATAGATAGATAGATAGATCTCTGCAAGGGCCTCCACAATTTCCTTGCTAGCTCCGCACATGACACAAGGATGCAATTGATCAGGCCTTATCCAGCTATTCACCTTAATTCACTTTAAAACTGCCAATACTGCCTCTTTGGTAATCCATATATAATCTAAGATATGTATTCCAATGGCTCAATTCCTTAGCTTCCATGATCTTCTCTTCTTCCTCTGAGTCAGTACTGATTTGTTTGAATGTTTACCCTTCTTTATTAAATCCTCCAAATAGATGCCAGTGGCTTTTGTCATCAACATATCATCATCAGTTTGTCTTTTGTTTTAATAATCTGTGGTATGTACTAAATGTTGTCTGCAGTTTCAGGCTTGGAAGCTCTGTTTAGATGAATTTCCATTTTCTCTCCTGGAATATATTTCGGTTGTGTACATTCACTAGTATTTAAATATTTCCTACAGGTAACTTATAGTTTTACTTTACAATTTTTAATTTCATTGTTTTCAGTCTCTCATATTCACCAGAGTATTGGATGGCACCTGCAGCTGGTGTTGGACAGTGAAGAAAAGTAGAATTGCAACCTTAAACTAAATACTTCATTTGCATCAAAAATACCTTTCAATTAAGGGCTTACTTAGAAAGTTGAACTAACTGCACAGGAAACTCTTAACAAAAATACAACGATATACAGAGAAGTGTATTAATTTCAATTCTCTGTCATATAAAATACAATTCAACTCACGGGTTTCTTGTTTTCTTTTCATTTGGATCCACTTTATCCATGCATAAAATCCCACTGTTAATTTATGCCGTACATAATGAGTTTCAGCCTTGATCACATCTTGTGCCATTTCAATCTGATTTCTTTTTTTATTTCCGATATATGTCATCCATTCACTGAAATAAAAGCGGTGGTAATTTTCAAAAGAATCTCATTGTTCTTATATAGCAACAAATAATACAACATCCGGTGCAGTATACTTTTCAATTAATATTATGCAGGATCAATTGCTTTGCTTTAAAACAGTAGTTCTTTTCTTTTCAACCAAGCCCCATCAAAAATTCCCACTGACTTTGATTTAGGTTTTGGTTTATTATTGTCATGTGCCCCGAGGTACAGCGAAGAGCTTTGTTTTTCATGCTATACAAACAAATCAGATATACTATCTATACTATTACTAAAACTCTCATCTTGACCACTTTGTAAATAAATTTGGCAAAAACGCTGCCCCATAACGCTAGGATTTTTTCACCATCTTACTCATCTCTGCTCCAAGCACCCCAAGTTTTGTTTAGATCGGTGAAATATTAGAAAAGTTATGAAGGTTTAAAAAATCATGAGATCAGCAGATTGGTCTTCTCGCCTGTCAGTCACCATGAAGGTAACGCCCCTTCTAGGGGCAAGGAAAATAAAGCCCCGGTGGCCGCGCGTGAGTC
This sequence comes from Amblyraja radiata, assembly GCF_010909765.2. Taxonomy (NCBI): domain Eukaryota; kingdom Metazoa; phylum Chordata; class Chondrichthyes; order Rajiformes; family Rajidae; genus Amblyraja; species Amblyraja radiata. The sequence goes on from NC_045976.1 coordinate 28,347,416, forward strand.
AGTCAGCCCAGAAGCTGTGAGTGAGAGTTGAGTCCAGAACTGTGAGTTCACCAGCCGTTAGTGAGTGAAGGTGAGTCTACAAGCAGTCAGTGAGTGAACTGTGAGTCCGCCAGCTGTGCTGACTGAACTGTGAGTCTACAAGCCGTGGCTCAGTCCAGAGGTCACACTCATTCCGGAAGTCGCGCTCAGTTCAGAGGTCGCGCTCATTCCGGAATTCGCGCTCAGTCCAGAGGTCGCACTCAGTCCAGAGGTCGCGCTCAGTCCGGAGGTCGCGCTCAGTCCGGAGGTCGCACTCAGTCCAGAAATCGGACCCGAGTCCAGAAGTCGGGCCTGAGTCCAAGACCGCGTTCAGTCCAGAAGTCAGGTGTGAGTAGATTCAACAGAGTTTTACTGTCATATATGTCCCGGATGTGTGTGTGTGATGGAGTGTGTATGTGTATGTGTGTGTGTGTGTATGTGAGATGGAGGGTGTGTGTCTGCATGTGAGATGGACAGTGTGTGTGAGTGTGAGTGTGTGTGTGAGATTGAGGGTGTGTGTGTTTTGAGATGGAGGGTGTGTGTGTGAGTGTGTGTGTGAGTGTGTGTGTGTGTGTGAGTGTGTGTGTGTGTGTGTGTGTGTGTGTGTGTGATGGAGGGTGTGTGTATGTGAGATCAAGGGTGTGTGTGTGTAAGATGGAGGGTGTGTGCGTGTGTGAGTGTGTGTGTGTGAGATGGAGTGTGTGTGTGAGTGAGATGGAGGGTGTGTGTGAGATTTAGCACATTGCATGAGGTGTGGAGATTTGTGAGTGAATGTCAAAAAAAAGGTATAAAGTAAGTGAGTTTAAAAATTGTTACGTGTTGGTGGAACCACTTCTGGATGAATGTTGAATTAATGTGTGTGTCTGTGTGTGTGACATGGATTGTGTGAATGTGTGTGAGATGGAGGGTGTGTGTGTGATGGAGGGTGTGTGAGAGTGTGTGTGTGTGTGTGAGATGGAGGGTGTGTCTGTGTGAGTGTGTGTGTGTGAGAGTGTGTGTGATGGATGAGGTGTAGAGATGCCTGGCTCATGGGAAACTTTTAAAGGTGAGTTTGGGTGTGTTCAGAAGTAGCATGTTCCCGTTAGAGTAAAGGGCAAAGTTAGAAGATTTAGGGAACCCTGAGTGAGGAGGGATATGGAGGCTCAAGCCAGAAAAAGAAGGAGGCATATGTCAGGGATAGGCAGCTGAAATCAAGCAAATTCCATGAGGAATATAAGAAATGTAGAAGTACACATAAGAAGGAAATTATGCAGGCAACAATATGGTTGTCTGTGAGGCAAACTTCAGGATACAGGCCAGATGTTAAACAAGTATTTCCCATCTGTATTTACTGAGGAGAAAATCATGGAAGCAAAATAATATCGGAAAATGTGTAATGATGTGTTGGGTAATATCTGAATTACCAAGGAGGAGCATTCTTAAAAAATATTAAGGTGGATAAATCTCCAGGACCAGACAAGTCATAAAGTCATAGAAACAGGCCCCTGTCCATACAAGCCATGTTGGCATTCTGGGCTAGCCCCATTTGCTAGCATTTTGCCAAAGCCATATATACATATATCCATATATATATACATACATATATGTCTTATGAAAGTCATAACTGTATCTGCTTCTATTGCTTCCTCAGGCAGCTTGCACCAGATATCGAATACCCAATGAGTGAAAACGCTATACCTAAGGTCCCTGTTAAATCTCTATCCTCTCACTTTAACCATATACCCTCTAGTTTTAGAATTCACCACTCTTGGAAAAAGACTGAACATTCTCTTTATCCGTGCTCCTCGTAATTTTATATACTTCAATAAAGTCGCCATTTGGCCTCCTATGCTCCAAAGAAAATGTCTTAGGCTATCCATCCTCTCCCCTATAACTCAAACCTGCAAGTCCAGGTAACATTCTGGTGAATCTCCTCTGCACTTACAAACATATGACATCCTTCCTATACCTGGACAATACTCTGAGTGTGGTCTCACCAATGACTTGTACAGTTACATCATGATGTCCCAACTTAAGACAAGCATGCCGAATGCCTTCTTCACCACTCCTTTCACCTGAACCACCACTTTCAAGGAACCATGCACCTATAATTCTAGGCCATTCTATAATACTCTCCCAAGGCTCTACCATTTACAGCGAGAGTTCTGCCTTTGCTTAATATACCAAAATGCAACATCTCAAACTTGTCAGCTTTACATTTCATTATCCATTCCTTGACTCACTTTCAAAACTGATCTAAATTCTGTTGTAAACTTATATATCCCTCTGCGCTGCCAATGATTCAATCAACTTTGGTGTCATCTACAAATTAATTACATTGTGATCCAAATCATTAATGTAGATAAAAAATACAGTGAACCCAGCACTAACCACTGCAGTGGACCACTGGTCACAAGCCTCCAATCAGGAAAGTAATGCTCTGCAACCACCCCTCAGCTCCTTCCACCAAGTCAAATTTAAATCCATTTGGCTAACTCACTTGGGATTCCCTGTGACCCTATCTTCCAGACTATCAAAGGACTTATTAAAGTTCATATGGACAATGTTCACTTCTTGCCCTCATTAATTTTCTTGGTAACTTCTTCAAAAAACACCATCATATTTGCATACCCAAGGCATTGCTATCACTAATCAGTCCTTGCCCACCCAAAAGCTGATGGATCCTGTCCCTCAGAATCCCCTCCACCAATGTTCCCACCAGTGATGTCAGGCTTACCAGCCTATTGGTTTCTGGCATGTCCTTGCTGCCTTTCTTAAATAACTGCCTTTCTTAAATAACCACCCTCCCATCTTCCGATATTTCATCTTTAGCTAAAGATGATGCATATATATCAGCAAGGGACTCCGCAATTTCTTCCCTAGCTTCCCACAAGGTTTGCAGATACACACCAAGTGACACTTAAAACAGAGAATAATATCCATAATATCAAACATATGCCTTACAGTAAATTAATCCATGTCTATGCTCGTTATTGACAAATTGTAAAACTTTATGATTAAGGGATTATACCAGTTGACAATTTCCTAAAAAAAATAAAACTTAAATTTATAAAACAAAATAGCTCTGAAAAATGTACTCACGAAAAGTACTTCTTCAATAAAGAGTTCAAATGGAACCGATATGCTCTCTCATGCATTTCTGGAGGAAGCTGCAAAAAGTATACAATAATTAATTTTCCTTCTGGTCTAAAAATTATTAAAAAATAAGACCAATATGTTGAAATTCATCATTGGTCATTATGATATAATGGCCAGCTTTGTCTTGTACTTCGCTTCTAAAATTCCAGTCTGCTGACTTCATGTAGCAATAGAGGAATGCTTATGACAAATTGCTAACAGAAAACAAGAACCATTTTAACTCTTGCATCTCATTCACATAACACTAGCCCAAACTTGATCAAAGTGACATGAAGATGATATTAGTTAGCAACTAGAAACAATCAACTCCTCAATGAATTTCTGAAAGAGGGGGGTCATACACTGAATATAAAAATATACATTTCACAATGATTTTACTTGAAATTTTGAAGATCAGAAAGTTATCTGTTCTATGAGGTGACTTGAGGAAAATCCAAACAAGGAAAGGCCCAAGGATTCCTTATGTCTTCTAGAGTGCCGCACATGTTCCTTTTGGGCCACACAATTCTTTTTAAATTAAATTCTCTTGACAGGGCCTATCTTTTTGAGCTAGCTTACCACAGTCAAATGGCATATTACAGCCTTAGGGTAAAATAGAGTTGCGATCTCCACTATCATACAATAGGTTTTGCATGTCAGTAAGGTCCTCAACACTTGAGGCAAGGGCTTTGGATGTGCTTGAAACATGCTTATTAAAATAAATCGGGCATGGGATTAATAGGAAGCAAGGGAATTTCAAATCGCTATGACATTAACTTTCCCTCTATCCATCGCTGATTTCAATCTTATTTGGTGTGTGGATAAAACAATTCAAGAAAAGCTACATAAGATACAGTATTAACAATACACCACACTGTGCTTTAAATTAGAGTACATTACAGTAAACCCTCGGACTATGGTGGGGGGCTGGGGGGTTGCCCATGAGGGTTTACCATAAATTTCCCACAATTAAGATTGGTTGAAAGGACTGGGTAAAAGCCTAATGCATTGAACCGAAGAAAGAGAGGCAAAAAATATAAATGCAGCAGCACAAAGGGTAGGGGAGGACAGTGAGGAAGCTAAAGATGGAATGTAAAGGTTCGGCAGGGGTGCAACATAATTTATGTTTAATTAATACATATAAATGATCAAGCAAAAATAGAATTGTAACCGGCAAGTGTTGTATCATTCTAAAATTTTCACAGATGAGATATTGAAATACAATGACATATAACTTAAATTCTGATAAACTCAAAGCTAGATTTAGAGTAAATTAGAAATACACATTTGTCATTTACCCTGCCATAGGCTTTATCTAACTTTAGAAAATAGAAAATTGAAATCTGCTTACCACCAGACCTGCTTCCAGATCAAAGAGATAGTTTAAATAACTGCCTATCATTTTTGTCATACTTTGTCGGAAATCATCTGTGACAAACATGTCCCTGCATGAGGAAGGAGTAAAATATTGAAAATATACTAAACAGAACAATAGACCACCAAAAATAAAAGATGCTTGAAGATGCCAAACTGTGTAAACTTGATCGATATAAAGTCAAATAATTAATTAGCAAAATTGTTTTCATATATTTGTATCCACATGCAGGTCGCATGCTCGTGGGTCAGGCCCTAAGCCCTACCACTTCAGACCCTGTGAGCCTTGGGAAACCCTATAATGCTGTCAAATCAGTGCACCTGCTCAATCTCTGCTGAAGGAAAAGTAAAGAAAATCGTTTTTCTTTGAGTACCATCAACTTCTTGATGTCAAAATGAAGAGCAAATGGTGGAAAATGGCATAGATCTGGAGGTCAGAAAGTTGAGGGTGATAATGACAAACTTGGCTTCCATGGGTATATCTACCAAGAACAAATCTGTGGATTGAACTATATCTGTAGAAGGTCGCAAATTACCCTGGATGACTTGGTCTCCAAAGGCATTAATTTTCAACAACAAAAAAATTTAAGGTAGAAATACAATTCCCTATAAACTCTAAAAAGGCAAACGTGAGCCTCTGCATCCTGCGTTTTGGAGTTCTCAGTCATATCTGCACTGCCTCTGACACCCATCATGAAACACCAGCTCATGCAGGATACCCAGTGGAACCCTCACAAAAAATAATTTTAAATTTGAAAATGGCAATAGAATCCACCTAAATCTTTGTCGTCAATGTCAGCAGAATTTAGAATCAAGTTAAAGTTTTGTTTGAAGACTGCAGATGTTTGTGCAAAATGTGTGAATGGCCTTTTAATTCATGCTGCTGTACAGACAAATAGTAGGTTTTGCTCTGGCTGCGCTACATCTGATTCAATATGGAGCAATATGACCTCTTTTTTTCCTGATAACTTGTACAGTGACTGACATCATCATATACAAAATCTACACATAAAACAGATTATTTGCAGATGTGAGTAGAAAGGAAATGCTTGGTTTAATATTTTAAAAGTCATTTAGATCATCAAACCATTTAATTGTATACAGTATAAAATGATAGGACAACATGTGGCACCGAGAAACCCAGGGCTTATGCAATCTGTAAACTATTGAAAGATTTATCCACTTAATGGCATTGAATAACAAATCTTTCATGGATGGTCTGGACCTACTAAACTGTTTAGTAGGTCCTAGAATTAAATGTGGCCCTAGGGAGTTAGATGTGGCCCTTGTGGCTAAAGGGATCAGGGGGTATGGAGAGAAGGCAGGGATGGGATACTGAGTTGGATGATCAGGCTCGGTGCAGGCTCGAAGGACCGAATGGCCTACTCCTGCACCTATTTTCTATGTTTTCTATGTTTTTCAGTTATTGTTTAGCATTGGCCAAATTTACTGATTTGTCAGCTATTCAACCTTCAATGACTATTAGGCCACTTGATCTGGTGTCATTTGATAATAATAATAACAAATATATTTTTAATAATAATACATTTTATTTATGGGCGCCTTTCAAGAGTCTCAAGGACACCTTACAAAAATTGAGCATGTAGAGGAAAAACATGTAAGGGGAATGAAATAAATAGTAGAGACATGACTAGTACACAAAGTAAAGACAGAATTCAATACAAAACACAGTATGAGGCAATTAATGCACAGATGAAAAGGGACGGGGGCGTGGGGCTAAGGATAGGCAGAGGTGAAGAGATGGGTCTTGAGGCGGGACTGGAAGATGGTGAGGGACACGGAATTGCGGATCAGTTGGGGGAGGGAGTTCCAGAGCCTGGGAGCTGCCCTGGAGAAGGCTCTGTCCCCAAAACTGCGGAGGTTGGACTAGTGGATGGAGAGGAGACCGGCTGATGTGGATCTGAGGGACCGTGAGGGTTGGTAGGGGGAGAGGAGGTCAATGAGATATGGGGGGGCCAGATGGTGGAGGGCTTTGTAGGTGAGGATCAGGATTTTGTAGGTGATCCGGTGGGAGATGGGAAGCCAGTGAAGTTGTTTGAGGACTGGAGTGATGTGATGCCAGGATTTGGTATGGGTGATGAGTCGGGCGGCTGCGTTCTGGACCAGTTGGAGTCGGTTGATGTAGGTGGAGCTGATGCCAAGGAGAAGTGAGTTGCAATAGTCCAGTCGGGAGGAGATGAAGGCATGGATGAGTCTTTCAGCAGCGGGCGGTGTGAGAGAGGGTCTGAGTTTGGCGATGTTGCGGAGATGAAAGAAGGAGGTTTTAATGACATGGCGGACGTGAGGCTCAAGGGAGAGGGTGGAATCAAAGATCACGCCAAGGTTGCGGGCCTGGGGAGATGGGGAGACAGTGGTGCCGTCGATGGTGAGAGTGGGGTTATTGATTTTAATATCATAGCTAATGTTTTACTTCAGAGCTACTTTCGTGTACTATCCCTAGATCCCTTGAAATCTTTTCCCCTTGAATCAAATAACTTTCTCACATGTTCTTACATTCAAAAACACGACTTATTTGAGACACAAATGAAATGTGGGAGGAAAATGGAGGAAAGTGAATGAGGTTCTCTGAACTTTTATCATAGGGGAAAACAAGTTCAAGTTCAAGTGAGTTTATTGTCATGTGTCCCTGATAGGACAATGAAATTCTTGCTTTGCTTCAGCACAACAGAACATAGAAGGCATTTACTACAAAAACATCATGACAAGTTATGAAATGCTGTGGATTAATTGATAGGGTTTAATTTTTATGGTTATGAAACATCCCTATTAAGAACTAAAGAAAATTGGAGCAGCAGCGGGCTCCTCTGGCAAGCGCTCCCAAGCGTAATGTGATACTTTCAGGCTTCTTCCCAATACTATTCAATGTGGAGGAGCACTGATTCATCAGTTAAGAGAGGATAATAATGGTAATCAAGATAACATTTTCTAGCCACATTGGAAGGCAAATTTATTTTATTCCTCCTCGTTTAAGACTTTCAGACTTTTGGTCTGAGTAACGGTATGGTAATCGGTGTTAACATCATCATATCTGCAAAAAATGTTTCTTTCTCTACATGTTCATACCATTTAACTGACATATATCTGAATATTTATAGTCAACAAAACACAATTAATTAGACAATATGAAGTCTTCTAACTGAAAAGGTTTGGAATATACAAACATTGATTGCAGTCAAATAATTTGAAACATTGATTGCAGTCAAATTATTTGAAACATTGATTGCAGTCAAAATTAAGCATAAAGTTATTTAGTTTCAATGCCCATGATTTGCAATGTATATCTTAATAAAAGAACTCACCAGCTCAAATCCATATGACCTCCCTTTGTCCTGTAACAAAAATAGGAAGCAAAATTTAATGTTATTGTTTAAAGTAAAATATGTATCCAAATAAGTTGTGACAGCTATTTCTTCTTGATTTTGTGATATTTTAAATTCCAAGCAGGCATTCCAGGGCATTGTTTTGTTGGCATCATGCAAAAAAGTTAATGTCTAATTACTTTCTATGTTACTTTCTAAGTTACTTTCAGTTACTTTCAAGGGCCCTAAGATCAAAGGCTCCCTAGAATTATCGCCGACATCACAACAATTGACATAGTTAATTAACAATCCAAGCCCAAAATATCTTCAATTAGTGGAATGGTGCGGTGCTCCAAGCAATAAACATGTGAATGTTTGAAGAAAACTGGAATTCCAAATTTGATTTTATACTTACAAAAGCAAAGCTTGACTTTTTCGATTTTGTAGTTCTTTAATTTTCTCTTCCAAAAATATTAATGGATCACCAGGACACTGAACAAATAATCCTGTCAGCAATGCCTATCAGAAAATAAAACTTGATTATTGCAAGATCTGTAAAATTGATGTACTACAATGTAATCAAATCTGGAATGTCATTTGTTAAATAAATCCTCATGGCTTATAACACACCCAAAGAAAGTTTAGCAATGTGTACAAATCCAAACGTTTAATGACTGTATAATTGCTGTATGAAATTTAGTATAATTCACATTGTTCTTAAGCACAATGTTGAAAAGGTAAGTTACTTTTGGAATTGATAAAGAATGATACATTTTGATTTAAAAATAGGACCGACTGGACATAAAGAATGATAATTGTTTTCAGGGGAAGCAATAAACTAAACAGACCTAAAATTGCATAGGTCCATGACAATTAGAGAACTAGCTAAATATAGAAAATGCTAATGTGCTGTATTACACGTATCTCCAAACTATCCAGAAACATAGAAACATAGAAAATAGGTGCAGGAGTAGGCCATTCGGCCCTCCGAGCCTGCACCGCCATTCAATATGATCATGGCTGATCATCCAACTCAGTATCCTGTACCTGCCTTATCTCCATACCCCCTGATTTCTTTAGCCACAAGGGCCACATCTAACTCCCTCTTAAATATAGCCAATATTAAATATAGCAAATAAAGCCATATACTTTCTGTGGCAGAGAATTCCACAGATTTACCACTGTCTGTGTGAAATAAAATGTCTCATCTCGGTCCTAAAAGACTTCCCCCTTATCCTTAAACTGTGACCCCTTGTTCTGGACTTCCCCAACATCGGGAACAATCTTCCTGCATCTAGCCTGTCCAACCCCTTAAGAATTTTGTAAGTTTCTATTAGATCCCCCCTCAATCTTCTAAATTCTAGCGAGTACAAGCCGAGTCTATCCAGTCTTTCTTCATATGAAAGTCCTGCCATCCCAGGAATCAGTCTGGTGAACCTTCTCTGTACTCCCTCTATGGCAAGAATGTCTTTCCTCAGATTAGGAGACCAAAACTGTACGCAATACTCCAGGTGTGGTCTCACCAAGGCCCTGTACAACTGCAGTAGAACCTCCCTGCTCCTATACTCAAATACTTTTGCTATGAATGCTAACATACCATTCGCTTTCTTCACTGCCTGCTGCACCTGCATGCCTACTTTCAATGACTGGTGTACCATGACACCCAGGTCTCATTACATCTCCCCTTTTCCTAATCGGCCACCATTCAGATAATAGTCTACTTTCCTGTTCTTGCCACCAAAGTGGATAACCTCACATTTATCCACATTATACTGCATCTGCCATGCATTTGCCCACTCACCCACCCTATCCAAGTCATCTTGCAGCCTCCTAGCATCCTCCTCACAGCTAACACTGCCCCCCAGCTTCGTGTCATCCGCAAACTTGGAGATGTTGCATTCAATTCCCTCATCCAAATCATTAATATATATTGTAAATAGCTGGGGTCCCAGCACTGAGCCTTGCGGTACCCCACTAGTCACTGCCTGCCATTCTGAAAAGGATCCGTTTACTCCTACTCTTTGCTTCCTGTCTGCCAGCCAATTCTCTATCCACATCAATAATGAACCCCCAATACCATGTGCTTTAAGTTTGCATACTAATCTTTTATGTGGGACCTTGTCGAAAGACTTCTGAAAGTCCAGATATAACACATCCACTGGTTCTCCCATATCCATTATACTAGTTACATCCTCGAAAAAGTCTATAAGATTCGTCAGACATGATTTACCTTTCATAAATCCATGCTGACTTTGTCCAATGATTTCACCACTTTCCAAATGTGCTGCTTCCCATCTTTAATAACTGACTCTAGCATTTTCCCCATTACCGATGTTAGACCAACTGGTCTGTAATTCCCCATTTTCTCTCTCCCTCCCTTTTTAAAAAGTGGGGTTACATTAGCTACCCTCCAATCCTCAGGAACTATTCCAGAATCTAAAGAGTTTTGAAAAATTATCACTAATGCATCCACTATTTCTGGGGCTACTTCCTTAAGTACTCTGGGATGCAGCACATCTGGCCCTGGGGATTTATCAGCCTTTAATCCATTCAATTTACCTAACACCATTTCCCGACTAACCTGGATTTCACTCAGTTCCTCCATCTCATTTGACCCCCGGTCCCCTGCTATTTCTGGCAGATTATTTATGTCTTCCTTAGTGAAGACAGAACCAAAGTAGTTATTCAATTGGTCTGCCATGTCCTTGTTCCCCATGATCAATTCACCTGTTTCTGACTGCAAGGGAACTACATTTGTTTTAACTAATCTTTTTCTCTTCACATATCTATAAAAGTGTTTGCAGTCAGTTTTTATGTTCCCTGCCAGTTTTCTTTCATAATCTATTTTCCCTTTCCTAATTAAGCCATTTGTCCTCCTCTGCTGGACTCTGAATTTCTCCCAGTCCTCTGTCAGGCTGCTTTTACTGGCTAATTTGTATGCTCATCTTTTGTTTTGATACTATCCCTGATTTCCCTTGATACCTTCCCTGATTTATTCTTTTGCCAAACTGGGATGAACAATTGTTGTAGTTCATCCATGCTATCTTTAAATGCCTTCCATTGCATATCCACCATCAACCCTTTAAGAATCAATTGCCAGTCTATCTTGGCCAATTCACGTCTCATACCCTCAAAGTTACCTTTCTTTAAGTTCAGAACCGTTGTTTCTGAATTAACTATGTCACTCTCCATCTTAATGAAGAACTCAACCATATTCTGGTCACTCTTGCCCAAGAGGCCATGCACAACAAGATTGCTAACTAACCCTTCCTCATTACTCAATACCCAGTCTAGAATAGCCTGCTCTCTCGTTGGTTCCTCTACATGCTGGTTTAGAAAACTATCCCGCATACATTCCAAGAAATCCTCTTCGTCAGCACCCCTGCCAATTTGATTCACCTAATCTATATGTAGATTGAAGTCACCCATGAAGTCACCCATTTGGCCATCCAAACCTACAAGGAGAAGCTGTCCAAACCCGATACGATGGCGTCTAGATCAAGGTGATGAACCCCACCACAGGATGAAAGGAGGGGAGCACCTGACCTGTGCAACAATCTACGAAGAGACTGGCAACACCCTCGGACAGGTGCGAACTTTATGGCACAACCCCAATATCGGCTGAAAAGATTACACTGCCTACAGGTGGCACCTGATCCATTGACCCTAAACAAGCTTCATCAGGATGGTTGTCAATGAAGAGAGTGAGAACTGGTTGCAATGCCATTGGTTTGATGGACCTTGGGGTACTATTGAACTGGTAGCCATACCTTTGGTTTGGTGTACTTTGGGGTAGTGTGATACATTATGGCTCTATCATTCTGCTAATCATTGCTCTAATACTTGCAACCATTGTATGTACCTACCGAGGACTGTGAATGTTATCATGTTTGATAAAAAGGAGGGAATGAAAGAGCTAATAGTCAAATCTAAAATTGAGTCGTTCTTCTACAAAAGCATGGACTAGCAGAACAAAAGAATGGCTCGGTGCCAAGTCTGAATGACATTGTAAATTATATGGAACACAATATGGAGGACAGGTTGTCTTTTCAATAAAGACATTAAGATGGCAGCCTGCAGTGCTTCTTTTCAAGGCCATAAAGAAGCCAATATTGAAAAAATAGCTGATGCTCCAGAGATAGGTAATAACTTGTTATTGAATGAGCTTGATTTGGACCCAGCTTTTCTTATATTCTGAAAGGTTGCAGAATCTTGCAGTCATGCATTATTCAGACTTGGTAGGAGTGTTTTACTGATAAGAAAAATGTATAATTGTGCTAACTGTCCTTTGTTCTGTGAGTGAGAGCCAGAGAAGCACTGAGCAACGATTGTGCTCATTGTAGATCGCCACTCCCGTCTGACGAATCAATTAAAGATTGCCATGGTTATACCTTTAATAGTTTTTGTTGCTATCTGCTTTTAAGAAACGAACACTGCAGCACACCCCGCCCCTCCCAATGGCCGCCGGCCAACCCCCCTGTTGCGGGCAAAAACCGAGCATCAGCCATCAACAAACATACACACAAACGCTGCAACAACTCAGTGAGACAGGCAGCATCCCTGGAGAAAAGAAATGGGTGACGTTTCGGGTCGAGACCCATCTCCAGAGATGTTGCCTGACCCGCCGAGCCACCGCAGCACCCTGTGTGCATCCCCGCCGATGATCGCCGCTTGGCTCCCGCCAGCACCGAGGAGGCCAACCGACAGCCACTGGACAAGGCGAGAGGCGCAGTCGACGGTCCCCGGCCCTCTGGGGAACAGTCTCCCCGGGAGCCGGAGCAGAGCCGAGCGCCTCCCCCCCAGGAGGGGATGGGGATGGCCCAGCAGCCGGAGACGTGGGCCCAACCCTGACCACGGACGAAACGCAGGCCTTCACACAACACAGCACCACAGCTACCGAAAATGTTTATAGTGCGTGACCTATGACCTGGGCATGCGCAGTCAGAATACAGAACTCGCTTATTACAACTAAACTGTTTCAATACTTAGAATACCATGATAGCTTTATTTGTAAGTTTATTTTAGACTCTTCAACTTGCATTTATACAGCACTTTGACGTAATAAAAACATTGCACAGACCTTTACAGGATCATTTAAACAGAATTCAATGTAGCAGATATTCTAGGACAGGTAAATCAAAAATGAACAAATCAATTGATTTTTAAAAGTACTGTAGAGGAGGTGAGAGAGTATTAGAGAAAGAATTACATAAACCATGGTACTGTTATCTGGTCCTGTGTGGTCCACCAATGTGGAATAGTTATAATTAAGGATTTGAATGTGCAATTACCTCTGAGATCCCACTTATGCAATATCAAAATTTATACAAAGGATTATAACTTACAGTGATTATCATCGTTAACACACACATAAAAAGATAAACGTTACAGCACTTTGATTGCTTATTTGGTATTGCTAAATTCTAGAACTAAGGTTTCACCTAGTGGTCAAAAAACTTGTATCTTGGTAATAATAAGGATGCAACTTCTCAGGAACAGAACCATTTCTCAGCAACTAAGGATAACAGATGTTAATTTTCTGCAAGGTAGACAAAAATGCTGGAGAAACTCAGCGGGTGAGGCAGCATCTATGGAGCGAAGGAAATAGGTGACGCTTCAGGTCGAGACCCTTCCTCAGACTGATTTTCTGTAATATATTTTTATGTCCAAGTCTGTAGATCCAGCACGCTGGATAGGCAAATCTCTGAACAATTAGATATTATTCAATTTAATGTTCAAGCATACTTTTATTTCACTGTCTAAAGTTACATTATGATAGGAAGAATGAGAAGAAGCAATATGAACTGGCCCGACATCCATAATTCTGAAAGGGCAGAGAGAACTTGGAGTATATGTATGTTGTTCATTGGAAGTGAAGGGGGTGAATTGCTTTTCAATACAGTTTGGACTCAACTGCCTCCATTAATGCTACTATAATTCTATGAGCACTATTTGGAATTAATATATTTCAACATAATTTATCATGAAATTAGTTTTCTCTTGCAAAGCTACCCAATTATCTTTTCAATGGGTAATAATTTATCATTAACAGACCAATCACATCTCAAGATATGGTGCACATTTGGCTAATTTTCAAATAGCCTTGTTGATCGATCATATGTTGGGCAGTATGTAAAATACTGAAATCCATTTCTGGGGAAAGCTAACCAGCACAGAGAGGATGAATGTCAGGTCAGTCCACTGTCTACTATCCAGCACATGCTGAATATTGCAGAAGAAAAGGAAGTCTGTTTACAGATATGTAAACCATTGGACCACCATTGGAGAATCATGTATTGTTATGCTGTACGGCAAGGATGGTCACCAGCGTATATGCCAGAGGTCAGTCACATCGACCTTAAGTGATACTTCTATTTAGTTTACCTTAGTGAGCAATCACATTTACCACACCCTGCCCCCATTTACTGCAGTGATAATTTCCCAATCAATATTACCCTGTTGAGCATGGAACTCTTCCCAGAAATGATTAGATGGTCAATAAATGATTGATACTTTATTAACATGTGACATGTCACAGTGAAATTCTTTGTTTTGCATACCATTCACAAAGTATACAGAGTTGCCACGTATAGGACATTGACAAAGTTACAAAGTATTCACTGTAGTTCCCAATGGTCCCTCTTTGTTCACAGTGCCCCCCTCACGCGGGATCCCTCTTCAATCTCAGTGCCTCCCCCACTCCCTCTTTGTTTTCGGCGGACCCCCTCTGTTCCAGGCGACCCCAACGATGGGTCCCTCGGATCTTGATAGCACATCCTCAACCGACCTCCTCTAGCAACCATTGCAGGCCCGTCCAACCTCCGGCACCCACCGTAGGCCGCCCGGCGCAGGATCCTCTCTTGGACGGCACCTTCGGTGCTTGCCAGGAGCTTCCGACGGCCCTCCTCGCTCTCCAATGGCCTTCCTTGCTCGTTAATAGACAATAGATAATAGGTGCAGGAGTAGGCCATTCAGCCCTTCTAGCCAGCACCACCATTCAATGTGATCATGGCTGATCATCCACAGTCAGTACCCTGTTCCTGCCTTCTCCCCATATCCCCTGACTCCGCTATCTTTAACAGCCCTATCAAGCTCTCTCATGAAAGTATCCAGAGAACTGGCAACCACCACTCGCTGAGGCAGAGAATTCCACAGACTCATAACTCTCTGTGTGAAAAAGTGTTTCTGTCTCCATTCTAAATGTCTTACCCCTTATTCATAATAATAATAATAATAATAATAATAATAATAATAATAATAATAATAATAATAATAATAATAATAATAATAATAAAAAATTTATTTGTATGTCACATTTAAAAAACAACTTACGTTGACCAATGTGCTTCACATCAGTGCAGGCACTAATTTGATACATACAACGGTAGACAGACCTAACAATACATAAACTGTTTACAGCGCCCCCTCGGGGGGGCTCAAAAACGCTAGGGAGTAGAAATAGGTTTTGAGTCGTGACTTAAAGGAGTCGATGATGGGGGCAGTTCTGATGAGGAGCGGGATGCTATTCCACAGTCTAGGTTCTGCAACCGCAAAAGCAGGATCTTAAACTGTGGCCCCTGGTTCTGGACTTCCCCAACATCGGGAACATGATTCCTGCCTCTAGCATGTCCAAACCTTTAATAATCTTATACGTTTCAATAAGATATCCTCTCATCCTTCTAAATTCAAGAGTATACAAGCCCAGCCGCTCTATTCTCTCAGCATATGACAGTCCCGCCATCGTGGGACCTTGTGAACCTATGCTGCACTCCCTCAATAGCAAGAATGTCCTTCCTCAAATTAGAGGACTAAAACTGCACACAATACTCCAGGTGTGGTCTCACTAGGGCCCTATACAATGGCAGAAGGACCTCTTTGCTCCTATACTCAACTCCTCATGTTATGAAGACCAACATGCCATTCACTTTCTTCACTGCCTACTGTACCTGCATGCTTACTTTCATTGACAAGGACCCCCAGATCCCATTGTACTTCCCCATTTCCCAACTTGACACCGTTTAGATAATAATCTGCCTTCCTGTTTTTGCTACCAGTGGATAACCTCACATTTATCCACATTAAACTGCATCTGCCATGTATCTGCCCACTCACACAACCTGTCCAGGTCACCCTGCATCCCCATAGCATCCTCCTCACAGTTCACACTGCCACCCAGCTTTGTGTTATCTGCAAATTTGCCGTCCCGTTGCAGAGGAGAAGAAGCGCTAACTCGACTGCTCCGGGCCGGTGTCCTGTTGGTCTGGGGCTGTCAGTTGGCCTGGCGGGACAGGCAGAGTTGGGCTGGAATTGTTGCTTCTGCTCCGCGCTGGCTGTGGGCCTGGGCCGCCATTGCGTCGGGCAGGTGTCCCGTCGGTCCGGGGCTGTCGGTTGGCCCGGCGTGATGGGCAGAGTTGGGCTGGAGTTGGCGCTTCTTCTGGTGCCCTGGTTGCGGAAGCATGCAGTGGCGCAGCTGCCACGAGTGTTTATCGCGAGTGACCTATGACCTGGGCATGCGCAGTCGGAATACCGAACTCGCTTGTTATTGGACATTTCAATCTACTTATTGAGATAGTGCTGCCCATTGCCAGAGGTCCTGTCGTTCAAACCTGTCCTCCTGTGTAAATGCAAATGTAGACCAGAAACGTCACCTTCTCCATAGATGCTGCCTCACCCGCTGAGTTTCTCCAACATTCTTTGTCTACTTTCGATTTTTCCAGCATCTGCAGTTTCTTATTAAGCATCGAGTCACATGCGCTTAATTCCTATCTTTTGGAGTTTACTTATGCAATCATTTTGCTTTCCCTACCCCCCTTGTTAAGCACTGACGAGGATGCAAGACATGAAAAATGCTCTAAGCAAATCTTCTTTATGTCTGTGACGAATTTAAGTTATAATTAAATGTATATTAAACAATAACGGAATGACATGTTGCTGCCGCGGTATGATTTTAAAGTTTCGTTCAACGAGTTCTACATGCTCTGCGGTGATTTGGGTTATTTGCAGACCCTTATTTCCTATACTGCACTCCAAATGAAACAACATCTTCAAAACAAGTATCGAAATGCCGTGTTCAGAATTGTTTTTCTTTTCAAAAATCGGTTGAATTACCTCATAGATCTCTGAGATTGAGTGAGATTTGATGTACTGTTTCAGCTCCGCATCTGCGTGCGACATGAAGGCCATGGCTGCAGTCGCGTGGAAGCCGCCAGGGAACGCACTGGTGTTTGCTATCGCCATGGTAACGCGCTTTGAAAGGAGGGGACCAACCGCCACTGCAACGCTGCGAAGGATTCCCAACCGGTCACCAGGGAGTGTGTATCAATGCCCATAGGTGAGCCAGGTCATTGCTCCCATTGCCTTTCGGAAATGAATTATATTAGAATATTATTAATTGCACGCACTATCACACTATGCACGCACAAACACGGCAATGTAAAAAGAAGGGTCTTGACCCGAAACGTCACCCATTCCTTCCCTCCAGAGATGCTGCCTGTCCGGCTGAGTTACTCCAGCACTTATGTCTGTCTTCAATGTATAGGAATTCCAAAGCCAAAATACTGTAAATTATTGAAATCTGAAATAGTAGACGGAAAGTGCTCAAACACATGTTGTTAAGTTGGAAAAAGTGCTGGGAAGATTTACTAGGATGATGCCAAATCTTGAGACCCTGAGCTGAAGGGAGAAGGCTAGGCAGGCGAGGACTTTATTCCTTGAAGTGCCGGAGGCAGAGGGGTGATCTTGTAGAGGTGTATAAAATCATGAGGGGAATAGATAGGGTGAATGCACTGTCTTTTAGCCATAGTAAGTGAATCAAGAACCAGAGAACATAGGTTTCAGGTGAGAGGGAAACGATGTAATAGGAACCCGAGGGGCAACATTATGGAACGAGCTGCCGGAGGAGGTAATAAGAAGGTTTATACCAAAGATGGACACAAAGTGATGGGGTAACACAGTGGGTCATGCAGCATCTCTGGAGAAAATAGCTAGAGATACTGCCTCACCTGCTGAGTTACAACAGCACTTTGTGCCTATATTTGCCAGAAGAGATACTTGAGGCAGGTACTATAATGACATTTAAAAGTTTTTTGGATAGGTACATGGATAGGAAAGGTTCAGAAGGATATGGGCCACATGCGACGGGTGGGAGTAATGTAGATAGGGCATCTTGGTCGGCAAGAGCAAGTTGGACCAAAGGGCCTGTGTCCCTCCTGTATGACTATGACTCTTTTAACAACATGAATCAAGATGGACGTAATGTACAAATGCTGTGTGACGGTCATATCGTTTGGTCAGAAACGGAATACTGGTTTGAAATCTGTGACTTACTATTTTCAGTGGAAAAACAACGTTTTGGAGGAATTAAATGGAGGGAAATGGACAGACGGCATTTCGGGTCGAGTCCCTTCACACTTTTCATCAGACGTCTGTCCATTTTGCTCCACAGATGTTTGTTGTGATAATATTGGCATATCCAGGCTCATAGGTTATGTTCTCAAATTTTGGCAAGAGCTTGATGTGTGAGGGCCCAGAAAAATAATTGTTTTTTTGCACTTTTTAAAGTATTGAACTTATTCTTTTACGTGTGTTTATTATATTGTATATTGAGTACAGTACTTTGTTTATAGAGCTGCCGTGCCGCTGCAAGTAAGAATGCAATTGTTCCATTTCGTATATGACTAAAAGACTCTTAAACCTCGGGTGTGCTTTCAGTCGGCCCAGGATTTCCACGCATGCTGGAAGCCGGGATGCCTCAGCTTTTCGTGTTACTGAGGAAACGGTTTGAAATTCGCTCCTCGAGTGCATTGACCAGTTTTTGTTTGGCGTTCGATCGCAATCTAGTTACAGGGATCGAAGTAGATGGGCGCTGTGGTGAGGGGAAAATGGCCTCTGAGGTTTGCAATGGGCCTGTTGGCGGGGTTTGGTGGCCTGTACGCCCTGTACAGCTTGGCAAAGCGGTGGCAGCAGCAGCAGCAGCAGGAAGACCGAGACGTTGGTTGCTGTCAGTCCAAAACGCAAAATTTACTCCGACGAGCGATCGACTTGGGCGTCAACAGTCAAGAAACTGAGGACGGTCATCAGGGTAAATACAGCTGTAGAATGGTCAGTGGAGAGGGACCGTTTACTCCTGTCAACACAGCCTTTCCGGAGGATGATGAAGCATTATCTCATCCCGTTAAAGTTCATTTAAAGAAAGGGCGGTCTGAATGTAATCATCCACAACCACATTTACATCTGTTGTATTTGACAATTACATTCCCAATCAGATTAATTTTAGATAATTTACAGGTTACTATGGAGGCAAAAGCAGCATATGTTGCCTATTCTTGGTTGACCACTAGGGAACTCGGACGGCAGTTAAGAGTTCACCACGTTGTTGGGGCTCTGGAGTCACATGGGTCAGACAACAGATTTTCTTTTGCTGAAGGGCAATATTAAACTAGATGGGGTTTTACAATAGGGTTATATAATAGTTTTACAATTAATGGTTATATAAATTATACCAGTTTTTAATTTCAGATTTGCATTTTCAACCATGCAAATGAATTTGATGGGTTAAAAATAGCAGAAAAAGGAGTAGCATAAACTAAATTGTTTTTGTGGTCGATTGGAAATGAAAGCAGCAGGCTGTTCTGGGTGCCAGAATTAAGGCACCAAAACATGACATTCAGATTTGAATTGTATCCAATATATAGAAATGCCATATAGAAAAAGACAAGTAGGGTTGATGTCACAATGCAAAATGCATAGAAATAAGTTTTGTATTTAGATTGTTATAAAAGTGCTGAGAGAAATAGATGCAGAACGATTTAGGCCAGAAAATCCAGAGGATAAGGTCAAACCTCGTTTGCTATACAGAGGGTTCCGACAAATGTGAGAGGATTGTGTGAATATTAAGGGGAAAAGGTAAAGGGGAGAAGAAAACACAGAAGGAGAATTTGGAGAAGATGGGAGTGAGCGATTAATGTATGAGTCAACACACCATATATAGGCAGCTGACCTTTTTATGAATTCAATGAGTATAGGAAGAGATCTGGAATTTGGAATACACTGACTGCCTGCACATATGATAAATATATGGCAGAGAAAAAAATGCATGGGTCTGATAATGGGCTACTGGGTGGAATTAGAGAGTTACTCTGGTAGAAATCCAATGGGTACAATGGGCTGAATGCCCTCTTCTAATGTTTAAGAAAGAACTGCAGATGCTGGAAAATCGAAGGTAGAAAAAAATGCTGGAGAAACTCAGCGGGTGAGGCAGCATCTATGGAGCGAAGGAAATAGGCGACGTTTCAGGTCGAGACCCTTCTTCAGACTGATGTGACAGTGGGGGGAGGGGGGGGTGGGGGGGTGGGAAGAAGAATGGAAGAAGCGGAGATAGTGGGCTGAGGGAGAGAGCTGGGAAGGGGGGGAGAAAGCACTGTCTCCTCCCCTTCCCAGCTCTCCCTCAGCCCGCTGTCTCCGCATCTTCCTTTTTTCTTCCCCCCCCCCCCACCCTCACATCAGTCTGAAGATGGGTCTCAGCCCGAAAAGTCGCCTATTTCCGTCACTCCATAGATGCTGCCTCACCCGCTGAGTTTCTCCATCATTTTTGTCTACCCTCTTCTAATGTAATCATTCTACAATTCCAAAAGAATGACATTGTGACGAAATGACAAGGCGACGGATAGAGGTTTTAAGAGTACTGCGATTAGTTGGTGAAGAGGTAAGGTTTGAAGTCTACAATATCATTTAGCTTGAATAGCACATGAGCTCCCGTCACAATAAGACATTTTAATGTTCATTCAGAGGATAAACCAACGTGAGAAATTAACGTCATCTTCCTAGTCTGATGGCGCAGTAGTGCAGTAGCAATAGCAGTATAAAAGGACTGGACAAGATAGATGCAGGAAACATGTTCCCAATGTTGGGCGAGTCCAGAACCAGGGGCCACAGTCTTAGAATAAAGGGGAGGTAATTTAAGACTGAGGTGAGAAAAAACTTTTTCACCCAGAGAGTTGTGAATTTATGCAATTTCCTGCCACAGAGGGCAGTGGAGGCCAAGTCACTGGATGGATTTAAGAGAGAATTAGATAGAGCTCCAGGGGCTAGTGGAGTCAAGGGATATGGGGAGAAGGCAGGCACTGGTTATTGATAGGGGACGATCAGCCATGATCACAATGTATGGCGTTGCTGGCTCGAAGGGCCTAATGGCCTCCTCCTGCACCTATTTTCTATGTTTCTATGATTTTCATGACAAGTGAACTGATGGGAGAGATGGTCACCGTCAACATGGTGAATCACAGGGTGGTGAATCTGTGGAATTCTTACCCACAGAAGGCAGTGGAGGCCTAGCCAGTGGATATAGTTAAGATAGAGATAGCTAGATTCTTGATTAGTACATGTGGTAGAGGTTATGGGGAGAAGGCTGGAGAATGGGGTTAGGAAGGAGAGATAGATCAGCCATGATTGAATGGTGTAGACTTGATGGGCCGAATGGCCCAATTCTTCTCCTATCACATGATCTTATAGAGTCATAGTGATATAGTGTGGAAACAGGCCCAACTTGCCCACACCAACCAACATGTCCCACCTGCCTGCGTTTGGTCCATATCCATCCAAACCTGTTCTATCCATGTATCTGTCTGTTTCTTAAATGTTGCGATACTCCCAGCCTCAACTACCACCTGTGGCAGCTTGTTCCAAACACCCTTATGAACATGTATTTTAAAGAATGGTCTGTACTTGCTGATAACATCAAGAAGCTACAAATAGATAAGGTGAGTAGCAGGGTAAATATAGAAGTGCAGGAGTAGTTAGAAATTGTTGTGGATGTTTTAGGTGTTTTTATGAAGACAGAAGCAGAACCTTAAGGCCAGTCACAGTTGCTCAGTGGAGAAGAAACAAATTAAAGTGAATCCTACTGCAAATAGCTTGAGAATGTAACGGAAAAAGACTGCTCATTGCGTTTATTTGTAGACAAATATCCTCTAAAGGCAGTGGAAGAACGCTAATGGCCTTAGATGCTTTTTTACAACCTTTGAGAAGTGGAATGTTTTGAAACAATGGCTTGCGTGGTCAACTGCTTTTGATGTTTCTCAAAAAATAAAACACTTTTTATTTAACACTGATGAAAACAGTAATTTTTAATTTAATAAAAAAAGATTATGCCAAGTGAGAAAATACTCCAAATCTATGTATAAAAGCTGTACAAATAGAACACATTCAAGTTTTAACTTAAATAAAGTTTGGAAAATGTGAAGTCAATGCAATGGTAGAAGTATAAGAGCAAAATAACACGCCTTGCACAACTTACTACATTTCCTGAACGGCAGATGCTGGGATATTGTAACAGAGAAAAAGAGTCCTGTAAAAAAATGTGATTCATTCTATCAGTAGTAAGTCAAGGCGGTAATTATTGCTGATTCTGAACATCCCTTGATTAATATAGAAGCTGAATCCAAATTAGTACATGGGGCACAAATACATTTTTGGCTTATGTCTCTATATAGACATGAATGTGTCATGCAGAGGAATTCATGTACTATTTCTTTCATCGTATTCAGCTAATTCTGTTGGAATCGAATGACAAATGGTAATTTCTGAAATGACCTTGCAATATTTTACAAGTACAAAGCCTGAAAATAGCTTTAATTTTCTCTGCGAATAATTGAATTTATTTTAGCATTTAAATAATGAGGGAAATGTTGCACATTTCTCAGGCAGCTTTTGTAGAGAAAGAAACAGTTAGTGTCTCAGGTTGATGACCTTTCATCAAAGATCTTTATTCTTTTCAACACATTGGGCCAAATTTCCCTTTCATATGACATCGAACAAAATCTGCTGTTGATAGGACTTGCAGTTGTGCATTTGCATTTTTAGCGTTTTCCAACTTATTGACATTCACCACCTGCGTAAATGGGGGAAGCCACAATGTGCCATCCTTACCATCCAAAATGAAGAGTTATCAAATTAACAGCGCAAGAATTAAAACTGAAATGTTAATTTATGCAGATGAATTCAAAGTTAAATCAGGTGCTGAAAAGACGATGGATTAAGTGATATGAAAATAAAAACAACAAAATGTTACATTTTTAAACCCCGATAATAATTAAAACCCAAGAAACCGGGACACCTATAATTCCAATAGATAAGTTTCAATGCCATTAACACCTCATGCAATGGAAAGAGAGAGTAGACACAAAAATATATCACAAAAGACCAGACTACTCAGATCATCAATTGTGCATGCTTAGATAATGTTCCTTAGATATTGGTTTGTGTAAAATGGTAAGAGTTTGTCTGTGTTCGGGTTTGGAACATCTATTTCCTGAAATTCAAGTTTGTAATTTATTCTGTCCCATTATTTTTCTGCATGGGTAGAAATGGTGTGAACAGTGGCTTAAGTACTCATAAGGCAATTTTTCCACCGTTATTGATTTTAATATGCTGGGATTGTGATAATTACCTCTATTTTTCAGGGAAATAACTTAAACCATAATATCCTCATGCAGTGCTAGAACCATTATACCATTAATGTAGTACAAGATTTCAATTCATTTTGGGATAATAATACATTTTTTTAAAACAGCAAGAGCAGACTCTATCAAATCCATTCACATGCCCTTTCATATTTTCCTATTCCAGGTGGGTAAATAATCAGAAATTTTACCAGTTAAATGTAGTAGATTACACAAAGTAATAGGTAATTTAGGTCAATACTTTCATAATACAACTACTCCAAATCTATTTGTGTTAGGTATCAGCTGCTTTGGCTTTATTTTTTTTAACCCTCATCAATATTTTGCAAAAGCCTTTTATAAATACAAAAAGAGATTGTTTACAGGCATTAAAAGATAACAAAGTACTTTTTTGAATCTTTCACACTAAAACCATAATGTTTATTTTCTTTCTTAGGGCATGTACTTGTAAATCCTCATGATGGTCTGGAACAGCAGCATCTTCAAGTGATTTTGGACCTTCTTAGGCAGACCTCTGATACTTCCATTCGAGAAAATGTTCTCGTGACCATTGGTAATAGTGCTGCATTCACTGTTAATCAGGTAAGTCTGGTTGCATTTGCCATCTATTAAAATAAGTGAAAAAATCTTGGGGATTAGTTCCGATTGCTAAGAAAAAAAGTTCAAGAACAACATTATTACAATGATACAATTGTTGTAATCAGGTACTGTATATGATAAAACTCCATAAAACTCCAGCGATTCACAATCTGATTTTTTGGAAATTGCTGAGCATCTGTCTCATGTCAGTCCTGTTTCGGACACCACCGTTAAATTCACCAAGCCCAATTTTCTGCATACCTTTAAATTCAGTGGAGACCTGTTTCACTTGCTCCCATTATCAAACTCACTGGGTTCTTTTTTCCACGTTGCTTTTAAACTCACCAGCTGCAGTGGAAAATTATTTCTTCTCCTGTGTGATATCTTTAAAAAAAAATTTAAGTGTTTGGGGTATTAAAGCGATTAACATCCAAACATCTAGAAAACCTGCCAGTATGGCACATCCATGTCCCAAGGTTATCAGAATTTAACTATACCTGGTTTTGGAGATCTTTTACATCTGCTCAGATACAATACTCAATATTCTTTTGAGGTGATAGGAATTTCAGATATGTATTTGAAAATCTAAGAAAGAATTCTTAAATGAGCTCGTCTTTTGTTTTTAGGATCTCATTCGCAACCTCAGTGGTCTCAATGTCATTGCAAATTGCTTGTTAGATGAAGTCACGTCAGTCAAAGTTAAGGCAATGAATGCTCTGACAAATCTTTCCCTTAATGTTGCTAATCAAGAAGAACTGAAGGTAAAGGAACTTAACTGTATTTCCGCTGGTAAAAGCTATTTTACAATGTTGTAGCTCTCAATTTGTTTATTGTTTATTAACCCACTGATCATTGAGGTTAATAGAGGTTGTTGTATGTGTACACCTAGCCATTAAATTTCAATTGAAGTACAACCATTTTGTTTAGGGAATGGGTAGTAATTTGCTTGCAAGGTACTACAAATTAGTTATATATTTTACTAGACCAAGTGGGACCCGTTGGGCCCCTTCCCCCAACACGCAGGGGGGGGCGTCACACGGGTGGGGCTGGTCCCCGAACGTCGGCGCTCACCCCGGAGACAGGTGCCCCCTGGAGCCAATCACCCAACGTAACCCAATCCCCCAACACTCCCTCCCCTCCTCTTTACCCTCCCTTTTCTCTCCCCTCACCTCCACAGCCTCCTTCAACCTCTCCCTCCCTCTCCTTCCCCTACCCTCAGTCACTGCTTACCCTCAGCAACCCTCCATAACCCCTCTCCCCTTCCTATCCCCCTGATCCATTGGGCCCCATTTCCCCAATGCAATATTCCACCACTTACCCGTTTCCCCAACGCAAACAGTTTCCACCACTCACCCGTTCCCCCAACGCAATCAGTCCTTCCCACGTCGGGAGGGGGGGCAGTCGGCACTTCCAGGAGCCAATGAATGTACAATCTCTACTTTTGGGTCGGCGTATGCGCTCCCTTGAGCCAATCAATCCGTCCCACGTGGCGGGGGTTTCAGTCGGCGCTTCCTGGAGCCGATGAATGGACTCGAGTTTTGGGTTGGCGTCGCCGCTCCCTGGAGGCAATTAATCCTTCCCACGTGGGGGGGGGGGGGTGGCAGTCGGTGTTTCCCAGAGCCAATGAATGGACTTGACTTTTGGGTCGGCGTCGGTGCTCCCTTGAGCCAATCAATCTTTCCGACGTGGGTGGGGGGGGGGTCAAAAATCCCACTCTCTCCTTACTCCCTTTGAAGCTGCTGACCCCATTGTCTCTCTGTCACCTCTCCCTCCGTTTCCTTTTCCCTACCCTCATTTACTCCCTCCCTCACCTCTCCCCTTTCACACTCCCCATTAATAACATTTAATGTTTAAATAAGATTTCTTCTCCTCCCATCCCCCACTCCATCAACTCTCATAGCTTGTGTATTGGCAGCAGAGATCACATTGTGATATCATTTTCGGTTTGGAATGTTCACTGCTGCGTGTGCCTGAGATCCCATTGTGATGTCATTTTCGGTTTTCGGAATCTTCATGGCAGCTTGTTAAATGAGATCCTATTGTGATTGGATGACTGTGAGATGCCATTGTGACATCATCACTGGAAGCTGCTAGAAAAGTCTCACTCTCACTGGCAGTTATTATTTTCAAAGTTTGCTTTTTTTTTTTACTTTAAATATCAATAACTTGTGAAATATAATATCAAATGTATAGAAACTTGTTACTAACGACCACGAGATTATGCAAAAATGTTTGCACTATTGTGTACCATTTTGGCGTAGTTCCTTGATCTCACAGACATATCTGTCTGATAGACAAACAAGATGAGACTTTGCGTATAATATAGACAATCTGCTTTTGATGATGTTGGCTGAATGTTGGCCAAATACCGGAAGAAATCGCTGTTGTTTTTCAAAATGTGCCATTTGTGCCTTTAATATAAGCTATGAACAACAGTATATTCAACCGTGCATACTCCTTAGTAATGTACTGAATTTGTAAACTGAAACTCTGCAATTAGCTCACACTGGGGATTGAACCAATGTCTAAGGAGTTAAACTGAGAGTAACTTCAAAATATTGCATACCTGTTCTGTGTATAGGGGCTTAAAAAAGTGTTCTACCTCTGTTGTTTGGTTGTATACCTCCATAATTAATTTTGAGGATTGTGGCACCACAATTCACAGATTGTATGGGGGAAAAAAAAGAAGGAAGAGTCTACATAAGCAATTGAATAATAAATTCAAATTTAGATTGCCTATATTCATGAAGCTGCATTAAATATGACATTTATATAATCAGTACTATGCATATATTTTATTAAAGGAGAATAAGGGGTATGAAATTTGTACAAAAAGGATACAAAAAGATACAAAGGACACAAAGGACATTTATTATCATATACACCAATTGGTGTAGTGAAATTTGACTTGCCATTGCAGCACACAAATAAAGACACAACATTAAAGAATTTAACAATAGACATAAAAACATCCCCCCACAATGGCTACCACTGTGAGGGAAGGTACAAAGTCCAGTCCCCATCCCCTTGTCCACCCATAGTCGGGCCTATTGAGGCCTCCACAGTCGCCGCTACGGCGGCCCGATGTTTCAGGCCCTCTCGGGTGATGGTGCTCCGGCGTGGGGAGAACCCTCTCAGCGGCTTGGGACACCTGGAACGGCCGCTTCCTTACTGGAGACCGCGGCTTCCGAAGCCACCAGCTGGACGGAGCTCCCCACTGGTGATCTCGGCGAGAGATCCCAGGCTCCGCGATGTTTTAGGTCCGCGCTGCAGCTGGCCGCTCCACAGACCGCAGCTCCGCGATGTTCCAATCGGCGGTTCCAGTGCGGCGACCCGGGCAAGGCATCGCCCGCTCCGCGATAGCGCTCCAGCGCTGTGCCGCCGCCGAAGCCGTGTTTCTGGCCGGTCTCCTCAGGAAATGCCGCTCCAGGCCCGTTGGTAGGCCGCGAGGACGGGTCGAAGATGCTGCCCCGAGAAAAGCCGCCTCTCCGACCAGGTAGGGACCAGGAAGAGCAGTTTCCCCCTTCCCCCCTCATCCCCCACATAAAAAGGAATAGACCTCCAAACAAAACACTTTTTAACACGCTAAAAATAAAAGAAAGAAGTGAAAAGACAGACAGCTGCAGGCTGGGCAGCCATACCCAACTGAACAGCGCCCCCTTACCACATTGTAACCCAATTAAATTAGCATAAGGTGTTTCACAGGAACATTATTAAACAAAATTTGACATAACCAAACAAAATAGCTGGAGAGAAGAGGAACAGTGTAGGAAGGCAATCCAAATACAGGAAGGCAATCCAAGTTCAGGCATATGCAGCTGAAGATCAAGTAACCCACAGTCCCTAGTTGGACAGGACATTCTATTTTTAAAAGGGAAACTGACAACACCTCACAGGATCACCAAGGGTATGCATTTTACTGTATGATTTTCAAGGTATCTGATGTACAAGTATCAATTTCCAAGTCAGGAATGACGACAGTCAGCAGGGAACATTATTGGCTTGCATAAATTATTGCAAACTAATTTCTCAGCAGAGAGTTACTGGAGTTCCTCACAATGTGACACAAATAAGGCTGGTGCACAACATATCCAGTCCTAATCCAGCCAGTTGTCACAGTTCTTTAAGACTGGCATTTGAAAACTGTTGCAGGCAGGAGAGTAGGAGGAGAGGAGGGATATGATAAAAGAGGGGAGGCAGGTAGTGAATCAGAGGCGATAAGAGGTAACTGGAGGTGCAAAAGAAATAGAAGGTGTCAAGAGAGGAAGATGTAGGTATGGAGGTGTGAGGGAGCAGTGAACGGTGTATATAAGTATTGAAAGAAGTGCAAGAGGAAGAGTGGATGGAAGAGGGTTGGAGGACTGGTGTAGGTGAAGGACTGGAGGCTGGAGAAAGACAGCAGGCCCACAGCCAGTGCGGAGAAGCAGCGCCAAATCCAGCTCAACTCTGCCTGTCTCGCCGGGGTCCGGGGTCTACGGCGCTGCGGGCGCTGTTGAGTTGCTGCTGGGCCGTCCTGGTCCCCTCCCGTGTGTTCCGTCCCTGTCCGGAGGTGTTGGGCAGGGCTTACAGCCTGCACGGGGGGAGAGGCGCTGGCTCCAGGTCTGCTCTGCTCCAGGGGGGGGGGGGGGGGGGCGTTTCCCGGCGGGCTAGGGACTCTCCAGGACTCTCCCCCCCCCCCCCCCGCCCCTCAACAGGAAGGAACCGCAGATGCAGCCGTCACCGCAAAACGTCAAATGATTCCGGGAATGCCGAGGCGACAGGATGAGAGAGAGGGAGTGGAAGAGCGAGAGAGAGACAAGATGTGGAGCGGGAGACAGAGCGCGCAAGAGAGAGAGAGGGAGGGAGAGAGAGAGCGAAAGACAGACACAACGTGGGTGAATGACTTTACCTGCAGGAAGAAGACCGTACTCGCGGTCCGGAGTCCTCAATGACTAAGTTTTAAGAAATTCTCACAATGTCTCGTAGGGAGGGAGAGAGAGAGAGAGAGAAGGGGCAGAGAGAGATGGGGAGAGGGACGGCTGTGCGTTATAACGTGCCATCGTTCCTGTCTCTCCCCATCTCTCTCTGCCCCCTCTCTCTCTGTGCCCCTTCTCTCTCTCCCTCCCTGTCTCTCTCTATCTCAGTCTCTGCCCCATCTGCCTTTCTCTCTCTTCCCCTCTCTCTCTCTGCCTGAGAGTTGGCAACCCTGCTGGTGTCCTAGGTCCAAAAGAGAATAGAAAGAAAATACTTTAAATGGTCTACGTAAGAAGTTTTAAATAAGCTCTTCTACATTGAAGATGTTCCATATTGACATATTAGTGGCAAAATGCATCTTCAATATACAGGTCTCTCCTATCCCCACAACTGAACAATTGCACAAATGCTATATCACACATTCTACAGATATGTAGTTATAACTACATTTTTTTTCCTTCTTAGTTAATCCTATATGAGATTTTCTGTAATTTCAGATATGTTGGAAATTTTGTTCTTTGGGGTAAGCAAGGGGTGGGGCTATCATTGTCTGAAATATGTTGAATTTTACATCACTTTCAAAACACTGCAATCCCCTGTATATGTCGTGCAGAAAATGATGTGAATTATGTAAATATTACCACAAATGACCGAAATAAAAAGTGTTTTCCTTGTTTATAAAGTTCAATTTAGAGTTATTTGAAATTGTGGCGGTTGGTGCAATATACGGCTGACCCACAAATGTGTCGTTATGAGACATTCACATTTTTAAAATCCTCTAGTATCTTTGTTGTCCAGTGGCTGTCAGCGCCGGCGAGGGCCGCGTGCCTCATCGGTGGGGATGCACACGGGGTGCTGCGGTAGCTCGGCGGGTCAGGCAATATCTCTGGAGAAGGGTGTCGACCTGAAACGTCACCCGAATCCTTTACTCAAGGGGATGCTGCCTATCCTGCTGAGTCGCTGCAGCACTTTGTGTGTATCCATGTTGATGTTCACCCCTAACAAAATAATTTTCATCACCTCCAGTTCTTCCCCTTCTCGGCAGCTGAAACTGGGTTTAATTTAGGGCCTTTTATAATTCTGACAAAATGTATCTCTGTCCATCTGGTTGTGGGCCCTGTTGAACATTTCCAACATTTAGTATTAATATAAATCAAGTAATTACTCTTGTTGATAACAGCATAAGTATTATGCGGAATGTTGCTATTAGCAACTTGATTGCCTAATTAAAAAGGAACTGAAACATGGAAGCACACAATAAAGGAAGGTCAGTAATCCATGGTCTAACTGGATTTCCAGCTTTTCTGACTCCAAATAGTTGCTTTTTTTATTGCGATTTTCCATCACAAGCACTTTTCTACCATCATAAAAGTTGATTTGTTTGATCACGAACTGCTTGGCATTGATCACTTTAAACATATAGGTCATGTCAGGCACGTTATGTGGAAATTCTAATGATACAACAAAAAGCATTTACTGTTAAGTTGTATTAACTTTGTTAAAACCAAGCAGCACAAGATAAAATTGCATTTACTTTCGGTCATCAAAAAAAACTTTATCTTAACTAGACAAAGTAATTTGTATGTTATTGTGTTTGTAGCCATGGCAACGTGATTATCAACTACAGTTGTTGAGTGGAGCCAGCTCCGAGCTAAATCATTAATTTTAAAAGTGCTTATGTGAATTACCAATATGCTTACCATCATTGTTTTTGCTCTCTGAGCTCTCGGAACAATTTTAAAGGCGATTTCTTCAACATCCATTTTCATCTTTAATCTCAAAAGTGATAGTAAATCACAGTGAAATAGTGAAATTAAGTTCAAATTTTTTTGCCATTGTCTTCAATTCTCAAGATGTAATTTATTTTATGTTGAAGTCACTTGCTTATACCACATTGGTTATTTAACCATATACCACATAGGTTATTTAAGTCCAAGAGTGCTATTGACCCAAGTATGAGATTTTAATTTGCAGCCTACTTACCAAGTTGGAAGATTTTGATACAGTATGTGACAGTTTGTAGCTGTTTCTCAAGGCATGATAGCTTAGGCTAACTTTATGTTTTGCTGCCTGCTATTTGCAATTGAATGTTACCCAAATTCGTAACACCAGAAGGAGAAACCCCTCTTAAGAATTACCCGAGGTTTCCTTAATCACCTTATGTGTTACGAAAAATCTTATTTAAATACTACATTTGTGTCACAATTTGGATCCAAATGTAGAACTTGCCTCTGAGTCAAATTAGTCCACTTTCAGCAGTTATGAATGCGACAATTAGGTCGTATGGATTATTACAAGACTGGGTTGTGGTGGAAGAACTGTAACCAGTGGAAATCCACGAGAATCTATGCTGGTATCTGTAGTTTATGATATATATAAATGACTTGGACGCAAATGTCTGAAGAAGTCAGAAAAGTCTGAAGAAGGGTCTCGACCCAAAAAATCACCCATTCCTTCTCTCCGGAGATGCTGCCTATCCCGCTGAGTTATTCCAGCATTTTGTGTTGACGGACGTAAATGTAGATGGATTGGTTAGCAAGTTTGCAGATGACACCAAGATGTGTCATCTGCAAACTGCTGTGGGAGTGAACTCTGAGTATCTGGAGTATGGTGTACAATTTTGGTCGCCCAATTATAGGAAGGATGTCAACAAAATACAGAGAGTACAGAGGAGATTTACTAGAATGTTGCCTGGGTTTCAACAACTAAGTTACAGAGATAGGTTGAATAAGTTAGGTCTTTATTCTCTGGAGCGCAGAAGGTTAAGGGGGGACTTGATAGAGGTCTTTAAAATGATGAGAGGGATAGACAGAGTTGATGTGGACAAGCTTTTCCCTTTGAGAATAGGGAAGATTCAAACAAGAGGACATGACTTCAGAATTAAGGGACAGAAGTTTAGGGGTAACATGAGGGGGAACTTCTTTACTCAGAGAGTGGTAGCAGTGTGGAATGAGCTTCCAGTGGAAGTGGTGGCGGCAGGTTCGTTGGTATCATTTAAAAATAAATTGGATAGGCATATGGATGAGAAGGGAATGGAGGGTTATGGTATGAGTGCAGGCAGGTGGGACTAAGGGAAAAAAGTTGTTTGTCACCGACTTGTAGGGCCGAGATGGTCTGTTTCCGTGCTGTAATTGTTATATGGTTATACTAGAATCATAGATCAAATGTAGAAAAGTGTGGAGAAAGGACAGATTAATTTGTTTATGAAAGAACTGCAGATGCTGGAAAAATCAAAGGTAGACAAAAATGCCGGAGAAACTCAGCGGGTGAGGCAGCATCTATGGAACGAAGGAATAGGTGACGTTTCGGGTTAAGACCCTTCTTCAGACTGATGTAGGGGTGGGGGGCGGGAAGAAGAAAGAAAGGCGGAGACAGTGGGCTGTGGGAGAGCTGGGAAGGGTGAAGAAGGAGGGAGAAAACAAGGACAACCTGAAATCGGAGAAGTCAATGTTCATACCACTGGGGTGTCAACTACCCAAGCGAAATATGAGGCGCTGCTCCTCCAATTTGCGGTGGGACTCACTCTGGCCATGGAGGAGGCCCAGGACAGAAATGTCGGATTCGGAATGGGAGGGGGAGTTGAAGTTCTGAGCCACTGGATGATCAGGTTGGTTAATGCGAACTTTGCGGAGGTGTTGGGCGAAGCGATCGCCAAGCCTGCGCTTTGTCTCACCGATGTAGAGCAGTTGACACCTAGAGCAGTGATGCAATAGGTGAGGTTGGAGGAGGTGCAGGTGAACCTCTGGCTCACCTGGAAAGCCTGCTTGGGTCCTTGGATGGAGTCAAGGGGAGGGGGGGGTTGGGGGGTAAAGCGACAAATGTAGCATTTCCTGGGAGGGGGTGGTTTGGGTGGGAAGGGACAAATTGACCAAGGAGTTACGGAGGGAGAGGTCTCTGCGGAAAGCCAAAAGGGATCCCATTGTAGGTGGCGAAAATGTCGGAGGTTTATCTGTAGTATGTGACGGCTGGTCGGGTGGAATGTGAGGACAAGAGGGACTCTGTCCTTGTTACGAGTGGGGAAATGGGGAGTGAGAGCAGAGCAGAGCTACGGGATATAGAGGAGACCCTGGCAAGAGCCTCATCTATAGTCGAAGAGGGGAACCCCTGTTCCCTAAAGAATGAGGACATCTCCTGTGCCCTGGTTTGGAACACCTTATCCTCGGTGCAGATGCGGCGTAGACGGGGGAATTGGGAGTCGGGGATAAAGTCCTTACAGGAAGCAGGATGGGAAGAAGTGGAGTCTAGATAGCCATGGGAGTCAGTGGGTTTGTAGCAGATGTCAGTCAGTAGTCTGTTATTTTAGTCTGACAGTAATCTGATAGTTTAATTTGAGTAAGTGTGAGGTGTTGGACTTTGGGAAGTCGAATGTAAGAGGCAAAATACAATTAAGGCAAGAGCCTTAATTGGAATACCGATAGATCGGGGTCCAAGTCTATAATTCCTTGAAAGTGGTAATGCAAGTAGATAGAATAGCAAAAATGTCATATGGTTTCATGGGGACACAAGGAACTGTATATGCTGGTTTACTAAAGACACAAAGTGCTAGAGTAACTCAATGGGTCAGACAGCATCTCTGGGGAACATGGATAGGTGCTTTTCAGCTTGGTACCCCTCTTCGTACAAGTGGGAGCAGGGTAAAGCCTGGCAATTGATAGGCGGATACAGGTAAGGAAGATTTTTGATTAGTAGATGGTTGGACAGAGGCCAGAGATGAAGATACAAAACATGTGAGACAAGGATAGAAGACCTGCATACTGAGGCCAGAGGAAGGAATATAGGTGGAAGGTGACAGGGAGGGTGAAGCGGAGAAATTAGTGTTACAGAAAGAGAAGGGGAAAACATGGGGTGAAAGTGGGGGGGGGGGGGGGGGATTGTTAATAGATTATTGAAACTGAAATTTGAGAATTCAATGCTCATACCATTCCGATGGAGGAGGCCCTGGACAGAAAGGTCAGTATGGGAATGGGAAGGTAGGCAGGAAACTAAGGTAAAATGGTTAGCAACCGGGAGATCCAGCAGGCCTTGGCAGACAGAGTGCAGATATTCAACAAAGTGGTTACGATGTCTACGCCTGGTCTTGCCAATGTACAGGTGCCCACATCGGGAACACCAGATGCAGTAGATGAGGTTGGAGGAGGTGAATGTAAACTATGTCACCAATAAGAACTACTGGGGTCCCAGGATGTGGTAGACAATCAGAAACATTTTCCAAGCATGGAAAACTGATAAGAGTTTGTCTTAGCATCATGTTCGGCACAGATATAATGGGACAAAAATACTATTTCTCTCTTGTACTGATCTATGTTCAGTTTAATTAAATAGCAGAGAAAGTCTTAAATATATTAAAAACATGTTTATTACAGATTTGGATCCCTCAAATTTTGAAGATCCAAGAAGCTGCTACATTAAACTCTGAGTTACAAGTCGCTGGCCTCAGAATGCTGACTAATATCAGTGTTGTCAGTACTCATCACCATTTGATGATCAACTACATTCCTCACTTTCTTAAGCTCTTAGTAGAAGGAACTGAAAATGTAAAGGTAAGACGTGCTGATTGGACAGCTTGAATTTTATTATGTACTAGGCCAGGTACGGACCCATTGGGCCTGTTCCCCAAGGCAATATTCCACCACTAACCCATTGCCCCCAACTGAGCAGGCGCGTCTGACGGGTCTCCGTTGTGACGTGAGTCACGGCAAACCTCCCCCAACTGCGCAGGTGCGGCCGGCAAGTGGGAGCACTACTGTGATGTTTTTAAAGTTTAAAATGGCAATAGCTTCTAAAATATAAGATCAATGTGAACGCATCTCACTCTCCCTCTTCAGTCCCGTATTCCCCTCCTCCATTATCCTGCCTCTCCCCTCCCCCCTTTTCCCCTCCTCCATTACTTCGCCATCCCTCTTCCTACCCCTATCCTCTTCCTTCCCCCTCATCCTCAGCACTCCCTCCCTTCCTCTTCTTTCTCCTCTCTTCCTCCCCTCCCCCACTACCTGAGAAATTATGGTGATTTGAATTGCACATGACAGATTATTTAATCTATGTTCCATTCTATTGTAGTTCTTGTCAGATCTGAAATAAGAGTTCTAATGTAAAGAATTTGCCTTACTGGCATAAGACAGGGCTTTCCTTCATGTAGTAAAGTAACCTTGCAAAGATTGTGAGGGCCTGGAATTGGCACTACGTTGATACATACTCAAAAATATAATTATAAGGATTGAAATATAATTTTACTTTGTTTATTTAGAGCTTTATCTTCTAAATGTTAGTTTTTTATCCACTTACTGCCGAGATGTGAAATAAGTTTATCTCACTGATAATTTGAAGCTATATGAAGGAGGTAATTATACCGTTTATGATATTCCTCCCACTTTGAATCAATTGCATGCAGTTCCTGTAAAGTCTCTTGAATGGCAAGGTGAATGCAGTCTGTTGAATTGTAAGTCAGCCATTGAAACAAATTTTAGTTTTTAGTTTAGAGATAGTGTGGAAACAGGCCCTTCGGCCCACTGAGTCCACACCGGCCAGTGATCCCTGCACATTACCATGATCCAACACACACTAGGGACAAATTACATTTATACCAAGCCAATTAATCCACAAACTTGTAAGTCTTTGGAGTGTGGGAGGAAACTGGAGATCTCAGAGAAAACCCACAGGTCACGGGCAAGTACAAACTCCATACAGACAAACACCCACAGTCAGGATCGAATCCGGGTCTATAGTGCTGTAAAGCAGTAGCTCTACCGCTGTGCCACCCAAATGATAGACAAAGATACTAGCGCAATGAAGGCAGATAAGAGGAACAGTTTCTCTAATCCATCTTTTTAATAAAAACAGGTTCAGGCATTGAAAATCCTGGTAAATTTGTCTACAGATCCAGAGTTAACACATGACCTTCTATGTGCTCAGGTAAGCTATAAGCTGATGCTATTTATTTTTACCACATATTTAATAATACCCTTGTACCCAATGATACCAATCTAACACTTTATTCAGA
The DNA here is from genome assembly GCF_010909765.2 of Amblyraja radiata. Lineage (NCBI taxonomy): Eukaryota > Metazoa > Chordata > Chondrichthyes > Rajiformes > Rajidae > Amblyraja > Amblyraja radiata. The sequence goes on from NC_045976.1 coordinate 28,383,232, forward strand.
ACAGTATTCACTTGTCCTGCCCAGTTTTGAATTTTGCTGGCAAGATGTTCAAGGTGATCAGAAATCTACATATCACATTCTAAGGTGCCAACACAACAGATTACATTGAAGTGTAAACTCTCTTGTGTGGTGCAAAGGCTGTTCGATCTGTGACTTACATGTACTGCTACAATTTTCATACAACTGTTGACAGTTGTATGACAGTCTTATGCTAATTTATTTCTGACTACCTCCAGTGTTGATGATTTTTGCATGCATGCGTCTGTCTGTATGTCTCAAAAATGGTTCGCGATAGCGGAGTGCAGTCGGAACCGGGGACCTCCTCTACACCGCCCCCCCCCACACCCCCCTTATTTGTTTGTGAACCTTAATTGGACATTGTATTTTTATACTTTACTCATGATTACAGGCATTGATTGCACTATAAAATATTAATATTCAAATATACATAAAGATTGTAACATATCGCCATTTTGTAATTATTCTTTGTTCAAAGGAATAACTATTTCATTGAGATATAAATAAAAATAATTGTAGGAGATATTCAGAGATGTCCAGTGTACACTTGGATGAGTATACCCCAGGTTAAATCTAGGTTTAATCCAAAACCCAATTTAAAATTGTGATTTATAAGGCCTTGTTATAGGCCTTGTTATAAGCCTTATTTATAACTGTATTTTTTTGTTCCAGGTGTCACCATTGTTCCTTTTGTTTGACAACACCATAAGCAAAGAATTTCTTATACGAATGCTTGTATTCATTGCAAATCTAAAGGAAAATATGAACTTGTTGCACGACTCTGTTCCGTATGAATATAGAGTAGAATCACTTCATTCTGTAATATTTGGGAATTCATCACAATTTTTTCAGAAAATTGCATCACTTATGTTATACCAAGATCCTGAAGTGAGACAATACATGGCCAGAATTATAGTCTAAGACCAAATGTTTGATATTTTTTATTCCCAAACTAATCCTGTTTTGTTCACTATATAATGTAAATGTATCGACTTGAGAATAAATATGCAAGTATAATAGTAATTTAACATCAAATTAAATGCATTGTGTATATAGCATTGGTAATGTTGAAAGGAGACTCATTCCAATACTCATTAAATATATTTATGCTAATGCTGATTTTGCTGTAATTGTGCTATCTGTCGAGATGGTAATTAAATCTTCTAAATCAATCTTACCTTGGGCATTAGTCCAAAAAGAGTGTTGAGAACATAATCCAGTCTAAAAAAGGTATGATGGCTAGCCAGCATTTCTGAAGTATTTTGAAAAATCACTGTAAATTGATGTGATGTGATACTGCTGCCTCTTTTTGAATACTTAAGTTGTGATATTTCTATTTGTTTAATATGGAATGTTTGAAAAGTGGATAAATTGTAACTTGAAAAGATATGCAAGTTAAAAACACTTCCCCATATAGTTACCCAAAAATAGATAACAGTTTTAAACACTCTCTCCAGGGAAAGACTGGAGGAAGGAAATAGAAATGGTAAATATTTACATATTTTGACATTAGATACCATTGGGAGGGTACACACAATTGGGATATACATGAACGGAGACCAGCTGCATTTAGATTGGGATACCAATGTCAATGGAACAGCAGATTATTTTGTGTTAAAAACTTAACTTGCATTATGTGGACACTATTTTTTTTCATTTGAACAAGCAGCAATTATTGCTATTGTAGATTTATGTGTCTTCTGCATTGATTAATAGTAAAGTTTTTCTTCTTGATTGCCTATTGTTCTGTTGAAGACAGCAGAAGGAACTCCAATAGTTCTTATACGAATGCTTGTATTCATTGCAAATCTAAAGGAAAATATGAACTTGTTGCACGACTCTGTTCCGTATGAATATAGAGTAGAATCACTTCATTCTGTAATATTTGGGAATTCATCACAATTTTTTCAGAAACTAGCCACTTTGTACTCATGTAAAGAAATAAATTGTAATCAGAATCAGAGATAACTTTTAATTTTTACCTGAACAATGCATCTGGGAGATTGACCTATTTTTCTAAATCTTACATTTTATCACATATTTACATGTATTAACATTTTACATTTCTATCCAATATTTATGAAAACTGAAGTAGGCTCCACATGAGTACCGATGCACAGATTTAATCAACAAAGGCAATAGATTTTTACATAGGAAAATAAATCCAAGGTGTAGGTACTACTATTTTTAAAGTGACCTGCACACCTCTAGAGTTGATTGGAAACAGTTCAAATATCTCCTAACAAAAAAACAAATTGCTAGAGGAACTCAGTAGGCGAGGCAGTATCTGTGGAAGTGAGGAATAGTCAATGTTTCTCTGTATCAGTTTATTTTTTGTTCCAGTTACCAGCATCTGCAATCTCTTGTGCTTCCTAAAATAAAATATTTCCTGAGTGGAGAACTGTTATTTGTAAAATAGCCAGGAATGCAAAGTAGAGGGTTAATTAATAAATGAGACAGTCACCATTACAGCAAAGTATATTTGAAACAGTTGTGTAGGAGATTACAAACACCTGGGTAATGTTATTTCTGCCTTCAATCCTGGATTCTACTCTGGTTCTGTAACATATTTTAGCTTCACAATACAAACTAATCTCATAGTTCAGGCCCATAGGACCATTCACTCTGGAAAGAAACACTGATATCTTTGTGCACCACCAGGCACCAGTGCAGCCGTGGTGTTGATTCAAAAGGCACATGGCTTAAGGTCAACCTTCCATTTATAAATCAAGGTCACAACACAAGTTGCATTGAGACAACTGCTTATATACAGTATTTAATTACTGTAATGTTTATGTATTTTTAACATACTCAAAATACACATTTAACTGTGCAATCTTGAATTATTTTGGCAAACGTGCAAGTATCAGGTGCAGTATTTCTGGAATAGAGGACAACCACAGATTCTCTTAAGGCAACTGACACTTGCAAAATCCATAAAGCTCCTATCAATAAAATGCTATGTGATGGCTATTTGATAAAATAAACATTATATGGGCTTTGATTAACTAACACAAAACTGAAAATAACGGTTTTAATTATGTAATTATGTTTTTACTTGTGTAGAAACAGTTTTCTGATGTTCAAAGCTTTAACTGATGATTTAATGCGAGTGGGGAGAAAGCAAGTGTATGCAATGTTTATATTTAGAGCACATTTAGTAGGATAAATAAAATGTAACATTTAATAAACTAATAGTACTTCAACCCAAAATTAAAGACAATGAGCGTCAGATGTATCAGATACAACCTGTTGTGTGAAACAACCACACATTGTTTGTTTATCATTGAAAACCTTTGTTCTCAATCAAATTTGTTGATTCTCCATGATTCAAAACAAAGAAATCCTCCGATTTCAATCCATATCTTTCTCGAGCTTCTTCAAGTTTTCTTCGTGGTTCTAAGTAGTACTGGAATAGAAACAATTATTTAAGGATATAAGTATTCATATTACTGTTTAAAAATTTTAAAATATATATACTTTATCCTTTTAGTATAATAAAATACTGCATTAATAATAAGGCAGCCTCATTTAAAGTTACAAGCATATCTGTACAATTTTGTTTTTTCTCAGCTAACTTGTCCTGTTTAGGAACTGCCATCATTGGGTTTTATTTTATTACCGAATTTGTGAGCCTTGAAGGGATTTGCAGCAGCATTCCTGTGACAAATGAGAGTATGTTCTTAGGGTAAAACCTGGAGACATTAGCTTAGATTTTATTCCCGGTGAGAAAGTAACCAGTTTTCACACTCCGATACCAATTTTTGCTTTTGGGCATGCAATAAATTATTATGGTTTTACACATTGTGTTTTTGCTTTGTTAGAATTATTTGAAGTCACTAAATACAACTTCCAAAAAACATTCCATCAATCCCGAGTGCTATTTTCACAATACAAAGCATTTCACAATTTTAGCAACCAGTACAATCAGTGTTGCAAAACTTCTAGCTGGCTAGACCTCAGGAACTTGAAAATACATTTTCAACATTTGATAATCTTAAATATAATAAAGAAAAACACCTACCTTTCTCTGGAATGATTAACGATGAGCAAACAAGGACAACACAAACTCAATGCTTGCATTTATTTCGAGAGGGCTTGTATACAAAAACAGGGATGTAATGCTGAGGCTCTATAAGGTCAGGCTGCATTTGGAATATTGAGAGCAATTTTAGGCACCATATCTGAGGAAGGATGTGCTGGTTCTGGAGAGAGTCCAGAGGAGGTTTACAAGAATGATCCCAGGAATGAGTAGGTTAACACATGATGAGCGTTTGATGGTACTGGGCCTGTACTCACTTGAGTTTAGAAGAATGAGGGGGGGCATAATTGAAACGTACAGAATAGAAAGGCTAGGATGTAGATGTGGATGTGGAGAGGATGTTTCCACTAGTGGGAGAGTCAAGGACTAGAGGTCACAGCCTCAGAATTAAAGGACGTTCTTTTAGGAAGGAGTCGAGGAATTTCTTTAGTCAAAGGGTGGTGAATCTGTGGAATTATTTGCCACAGAAAGCTGTGTTGGCAAAGTTAGTGGATATTTTTAAGGCAGAGACAGATAGATTCTTGATTAGTACAGGTGTCAGAAGTTATGGGGAGAAGGCAGGAGAATGGGGTTAGGAGGGAGATGGATCAGCTACGATTGAATGGCAGAGTAGCCTTGATTGGCCAAATGGCCTACTTCTGCTCCTATCACTTATGTCTTATGAAAACTGATGATAGGTATCAAACCAAAACATTAACTCCTCCTTTTCCAAAGATTCTGCCTGATCTGCTGAGCATTTCCAACCCGTCACATTTTTTTCTCAAATTTGAGGATCTGCAGTATTAAAAATTGAGTGTCTATAAGCGGTGCTGCCACAGCCCTCTTTCTCCTAAAATATACATTGGGAGAGTCCCTTTGGAAATTCCATTCATGATATTAATCAGATTTAAGAACACAGAACAGTTCAAAAGGAACGAGCCCTTCGGCCAACCATGTAGCCAAGTTAAACAGCTCATTGTTTAACTAACATAATCCATATCTCTCTATTCCCTGTGCCTATCGGACGGCCTCGTAAACACCATTATCATATCTGCCTCCACCATCACCCCTAGCAATGCATTTCTGGCCTCCACTACTCTGTACAAAAATCTTGCCCCGCACATCCCCTTTAAACTTTCCTCCAAGTCTATCTAACCTCTCCCTGTAGCTGACACCCTCTAATCCAGGCATCATTCTGGTCAACCTTCTCTGCACCACCATTTAACACAGTGGCCTTCAATACTCAGGGGCTTCCCGAGTTAAGGAAGATGCGACTTATGGAAATCTTCCATATATGTTTAAAGAATTTATCAAGATACGAAAGTTACAGAAATGAAAACTGGTATTCATTAACTACTGAATGAAGTTAATTCATTAGATGTTCCATTAGCTTAATTAGTGCTAACCTGGGTGAACATAAAAGATGGTAAAAGAATGATAGTAAGTTTATACAGAACTATACGATGTGAGTAGCTCTATAGTCTAACAAATGGATACTATTCAACAATATGGGATGATTATATTCTGATAATAGTTCTAGTTACCAATCCTATTTAATTACATTTTTATGAAATTTGGTTTTGTGGGTGAATAATTGGATGGGCTTGTAGAAATCTATCACATTAATATTAATAGCAAGTCCTCTTTTAATGTATTAAAAAACAAATTTTCAGTTGCTCCATACACCCAGGGGTGTTTCACATCATTATAGTATGAAATGCGGCATGGCTACAGGATAGATACTTCTGTCCACATCCCAATTGGCACCAAAGTTTCTCTTGCCAATCACTTCTGCACTTGCAGATCGGCACTGACGTGGGGAAAAAACATGTGGTTTGCCTAGAGTTCTCAGAAGTGGAATAGTTATATAACTTAGGGACCATGTAGTTGCTGTAGCTGCTATTGAAAGAGTATTTTAATTCCAAACCCCTTAAGTTGAAGACAGCTGCTGCAGTCTCTATAGGCAGTTGCTGCTAGGGAGTGTGGCAGGTTGCATTTTAGTGCATCAAAATAATTTAAGGTGGGTGGGGGGGGGGGGGGGGGGGAAAGACAGGGTTATTTGGTGATTTTCATTTTGTTTTTAAATATGTATATTTAACAATGCTTGTGGGTCCTTAATTGCAGATTGGGTCAAAATACAGCACCAATCGATTGCATCTGAAATACACAAAATCCTGCAACAGTTTGCTATGCTATGACGTCTATCATAAACCTGACTCCCACTAGACTACGCTTCTTCCCACCCTGCTTCCTGCAAAGATTCTATCCCCAACTCCCAATTCCTGCATCTCATCCGCTTCTGCTCCCAAGATGAGGTGTTCCATACCAGGACATCCAAGATGTCCTCATTCTTTAGGGAACTCAGGTTCCCCTCTTCCATTATGGATGAGGCTCTCACAAGTGTCTCCTCGGTACCCCACAGCTCCACTCTTGCTCCCCCTCCCTCTAGTCACAACATGGACAGAGTTCCCCTAGTCCTTACCTTTCATCAGCCATCGCATACAACACATAATCCTCCAACATTTTCACCACCTCCAACGGGATCCCACAACTAGTCACATCTTCCTATCTCCACCCCTTTCCACCTTCCGCAGAGACCATTCCCTCCGCAACACCCTGGTTAACTCACCCCTCCCCACCCAAACCACCCCTTCCCCAGGTACCTTCCCCTGCAACAGCTGGAAATCCACCACCAGTCCCTTTTCTTCCTCAACTTTGTCCAGGGACCCCAACAGTCCTTTCAAGTCAGGCATAGGTTCAAATGCACCTCCTGCAATCTCATCTACCGTATCCGTTGTTCAAGGTGTGGACTCTTATACATCGGTGAAACCAAACGTAGACTGAACAATCGTTTAGCTGTACACCTTCGCTCAGTCCATCTGGACCTACCTGAACTCTTGGTTGCCAAATACTTTGATTCCCCTTCCCACATTGACCTTTCTCTCCTAGGCCTCCTCCATTGTTACAGTGAGTCCAGATGCAAATTAGAGGAACACCACCTCATATTTTGCTTGGGCAGCTTACAACCCAGTGGTATGAATGTTGATTTATTTAGCTTCAAATAACCTTTGCATTTCCCCCCCTCCCCCTCTCCATCCCTTCCCCACCCAAGTCGTACCAGCTTCAAAGTTGTCTGGTTGAATCTCATTGTCTGTACTTGTTCTCACCTGGCAAACAGCTAACAATGGACGGTTTCCTTTATCATCGTTACTTTTTTTCATAGCAAAAGGATTTGCGTATAGGAGCAGGGAGGTTCTACTGCAGTTGTACAGGGTCTTGGTGAGACCACACCTGGAGTATTGCGTACAGTTTTGGTCTCCAAATCTGAGGAAAGACATTCTTGCCATAGATGGAGTACAGACAAGGTTCACCAGACTGATTCCTGGACTGGCAGGACTTTCATATGAAGAAAGACTGGATAGACTCGGCTTGTACTCGCTAGAATTTAGAAGATTGAGGGGGGATCTTATAGAAACTTACAAAATTCTTAAGAGGTTGGACAAGCTAGATGCAGGAAGATTGTTCCCGATGTTGGGGAAGTCCATAACAAGGGATCACAGTTTAAGGATAAGGGGGAAATCTTTTAGGACCGAGATGAGGAAAACATTTTTCACACATAGAGTGGTGAATCTCTGGAATTCTCTGCCACAGAAGGTAGTTGAGGCCAGTTCATTGGCTATATTTAAGAGGGAGTTAGATGTGGCCCTTGTGGCTAAAGGGATCAGGGGGTATGGAGAAAAGGCAGGTACAGGATACTGAGTTGGATGATCAGCCATGATCATATTGAATGGCAGTGCAGGCTCGAAGGGCCGAATGGCCTACTCCTACACCTATTTTCTATGTTTCTATTTGTTCTAAATCTCTCTACATCACCATCTATATTCTCTCGCTTCCATTTCTCCTGACTCTCAGTCTGAAGAAGGGTCTCAACCCGAAACGTCACCTGCTCCTTTTCTCCAGAGATGCTGTCTGACCTGCTGAGTTACTCCAGCTTTTTGTGTCTATCTAATAGTTGGCTCTATGAAGTACTTGTATCTAATTCACACACTACTGATTAGTTAAAAAGGTTAATATTTCAATTACTCAAAGGGACACGCAAATGCTTTAAAAAGAACATGGAAAATGTTGATGTTATAGACATCAAATAATGAGTTAAAGGTCCAGAAGGAGAAAAAGCTTGAAGAAGAAAAGGTGAAAATTGATAGCAAGTTTTGAAAGTCCTAAAAGGCATAGATAGATGGGAATATTTTGCTTATGTCAAAAACATATTTCACCCGAGGGTTTTCAAAATAATTCTGGATTACCACTCTGGTGCCTGGGTAAAAATGCTGTGTGTCACGGAATCAACAGCATGGAAACACCTCCTTCAGCCAACCAAGTCTTTACCAAACACCAAGCACCCATTTATACCAATCCCTTTTAGTTTCCATAAATTCCAATTAACACCTCACAGATTTCACTATTTACTTACACTTTGAGTTCCATATACAGTGGCCAATTATCTACTAGTCCACATCTTTGGGATTTGGCAGAAACCGTAGCACCAAATGTGGTCAAAGGGAAAACATGCAGACTCCACTAAAACAGCACCAGAGGAGTGAAGTTGGGACTGTAAACAACCCTTGACTAGTTGTAGCATTGTGTTGTCCATACACGAGTGACCTTAGAGCTACCCTGAGGGGCTTTAAACTAAAGTAATTAGCATTTATAATCTTATATGTAACTGTTCAAGAAACTGCCAAAACTTCATTTATAGACTATGGACATCAGTCAAATTTATTGTCTATATAAACCCGCTAAGAAACACCAAAAATCTGACTGAAACATAATGACAATCACCAGTCTCTGCAGGATGCCCCATGTAACTTACTACTTTGTAAGTGTCCACGGTTGTTACAAGGTCACCTTTGGAACTTCATTTAAGGCAATGATATGTAACACTTTTTTTTCGCAGTAACTCTTCCAATGCCCACTCATCTGAAACAGATCTACAACACAGCAATGTTGTCATATAAGTCTCTTGCAATTTCCAAAGCTTGCTGTCACTTTTTGTTTTTTTGCCTGATTATGGGTAAATATTGCCATTAACTTTTAGTTTCAACCCAAAATAAACCCTCGATAGATTCACATGTAGTTCAAATTGCCTAATTACAACCTATTGAATGCGAGTAAATTATAGACATCCAGAAGATTATTTTAAGGCATAAACCAGAGACAGCTTTAAATTGCTATTTATGAAGCAGTAATAACCATAAATTAGGTCCAGAGTCAAATTCCATAACATTCACGTGCCCTAGTTTTTTTAAACAGCATAGTTTCCATATGTATTCATTTACTGCGCTACAACTACTCAGAACTATATTAAAAAAATGTTATGGTGCATAATGTTTTGTAGGGCAATAGCCAAAGCCAAGTGATCGCACAATCAATGGATAAGATCAAAGGTCTGCAGTCATTCCTGTCACAACTATTACGATGGACAATTTAACAATGACATGAGAAGAAAGAGGCTCCAAAAGTATCCCATCCTCAATAATGCTACAGACTTGCATACTGGACTACTGTAGCAATTATATGCTGCAGTTTATGTTACTGTTACGAATCAGATGGCAGCCCCCATTGTTACCATCCCTTTCCCACCTCACCAGAAACTCAATTGCCCTTTTCTCTCCATAGCTGCTGCCTGACCCACTGAGTTTCTCCGATAGTTGGTTCTAAAGTCGAGAATCTGCAGTCTTTTGTGTCTTGGCCACTTCATCTAGGCTTCCTCCTAAGAGCCCCACCGGGGCAGCATAGAGGCACAGTGGTAGAGTTGCTGCCTTACAGCGCCAGAGACCTGGGTTTAATCCTGACCACTGTTGCAGTCTGAATAGAGTTTGTACGTTCTCCTCGAGACAACGTGGGCTTTCCCCGGGGGCTCCTGCTTCCTCACACATTCCAAAGACATACTGGTTGGCATGGACTCGGTAGGCTGAAGGGCCTGTTTCCGCATTGTATCTCAAAACTAAACAAAAAAATCTCAGAAGCCAGTCTCTAGCTAATTCAATGTGCCCATGTGATTTAAGGAAATCACTGAGCACTGGGTACAGCAAAGGACTCAGCTGCAGCCAAAATCCCAACTGAGCTCCACATAGGCCCCTAATAAAGCAGTTCTAGAATCAATACAACACTGGTATCCATCTAACTGGGGAAATTGCCTAGATATGTCCATTCATATAGATATGGGCCGGCAGATGGCACAATGGGCTAAGTGTTCGGCTGGCAACCGGAAGGTAGCTGGTTCGAATCCCGCTTGGAGTGCCTACTGTCGTTGTGTCCTTGGGCAAGACACTTCACCCACCTTTGCCTGTGTGTGTCCTTGGTCAAGACACTTCACCCACCTTTGCCTGTGTGTGTGGATGTAATTATGTGAAGCACTTTGGGGTCAATGCAAATTGAACAAAAATGTGCTATATAAATAAAGATTTTTTTTTTTTTTTTTTTAATTCAAAACAGGATAAATCAAATCCAGCAAATTAATTACCCAATCACTCTACTCAATCGACAAAGTTTAAAATGCCTAGTTTGTGTTTTACCAGAACGACGTGGCTCCAGATTTCATCACAGCCCAAGGACCAGAAAGCTGAATTCCAAAGATAATGTTGAGAGAGACAGCCTTTGACCAATGTACCATTAGATGATGTGACATCAAGGAGATTAAGCTGAAGTTAATGGGCAAGAAGGAAAACATGCCAATGGCTAGTCATACTTCACACAATGAAAGCTGGTGGAGATCGGTGGCATAGGAGTTCCTCAAGACAATTTCCCAATTTATCAATAACCATCCTTTCATTAGTGAGAATGTTCACTGATGACACAATATAATCATAATTCCTTAGAAAAATGAAGCAGGCCATACATCGACCTAGAGAATACCAACGCATTTGTGTCACCAAAGTGCCAGGCATTAACCATGTCCAACAAGAGAGTATTGGGACGACAGATGGCACAATGGGCTAAGTGTTCGGCTGGCGACCGGAAGGTGGCCGGTTCGAATCCCGCTTGGAGTGCATACTGTCGTTGTGTCCTTGGGCAAGACACTTCACCCACCTTTGCCTGTGTGTGAATGTGTGTGGGTGATTGGTGGTGGCCGGAGGGGCCGTAGGCGCAGAATGGCAGCCACGCTTTCGTCAGTCTGCCCCAGGGCAGCTGTGGCTACAGAAGTAGCTTACCACCACCGAGTGTGCTGAGGAGTGAATGAATAATGCGATGTAATGCGCCTTGAGTATTAGAAAGGCGCTATATAAATCCCATCCATCATTATTATTATTATTAGTCTTCTGTCCATGATATTGAATGACATTACTTTGTTCTAGTTTACCATTATCAATAGCCCAGAGGTCAGGTTGTTCAGATCAGCCACATAAATACACTTAATAACTCATCATCTGAGATCTCAGAACCTTTCCTCCATTTAAAAGGCACAAGTCAGGAAAGTCATAAAATTATTTCCTTTTGCCATGAATCAGGACAAGGCAGCCTACTTGACAGGCAACCTATTCACCATCTCATTTCCTCCAGTATAAGTCAAGTATTTTACTTTTCAAGTCAACTATTTATTGTCATACGCAGTGCAGTTAGGTACAGGGTACAATGCAAATATTGCAGACACATGGACTCGGATAACATACAAATCCAAAAATTATACATAAATTGTCTAAAATAGCAAATATATATATATATATTTTTTTTAAACGATGTTAGTGCAAAAACACAATTAGAAACCAAGTCCATGGTAGTGTAAATGGAGTTTTATTCTGTTCTGTTTCTCAGGTAGGATTAGGGTTAACAGGCCAACAATGTCTGTGCCGAACATGATGGCAAGACCATCTGCCGGCACATAATCCATATCCCTTCATTCCCTGCATATACATATGCCTAACCAAAAGTGATTTCAATGGCAGAATTTATCTCAATAAATTCTCTTAATACAAATTTAAATGTTTCCTCTCTGAACCCAACATTGATCCATCAAAAAATTGGAAGGAATCAAAAGAAATAAGGGAATAAGAAATAGTGAGAAAATAAACATATTTTCTCACAACACGGAAGGTCACTGCCCACAGAATCTATGCTAGCTCTCGGGGCTATCCTGTCAATTGTACACCATCCCCTTTTATTCCCATAACGCTTTTCTTTCTCGCGTGTTCATTACCTCCCATCTGATTCTCCTATCACCTAATATCCTTTGGGAAATTCACAGTAGCTAATGAACCACCAGCCCCATTCGATTTATATGGTGTTTGATTCATGCTAAAAAGATGGCACATAATTCATGAGCAAATTTGCAAAGAAAGTGGCACTACAATGCTGTAAATCCAGCACTGCGAGTTAATTCCCGAGTTTAAAGCACTCCAATTATTCAGCATCAGATAAAATCATTATATTTTAAAATCTTTAATTCAACAGAAAGACTTAATTTTATGGTAAATACAACATTGTACAATATAGATTCATAAAGTTATCTAGCAGAGAAACAGGCCCTTCATCCCAACTTGTCCATTTTGCCACTCTGAGCTAGTCCTGAAAAAGCTACAAAATTCAGCTTCATCATTCCCATTTGCCTACATTTCTCTAACCGGCAGCTTGTTTCACCAGCCTGTGGTCCCACAGGTCCCCTTTAAATGTTTCCCTCTCATCTAAAATCTAGCCCCTAAATTTAGATTCTCATATCCCAGAAAAAAGACTGTGACCACCATATTCATGCACCTCATGATTTTATATACCTCCATATGGTCACCCATCAGCTTCCCTTGTTCCAGAGAAAAAAACTCCCTCCAACCTATCCATTCTCTCCTTATAGTTAATTCCCTCTAGATGCGGTAACATCTGTGTGTTCTATATTGGTGCAGGAGACAGCATCAATGCAGGCATCAATTTAGCAAGGGGGCTAGATGTGGCAGAATTGTGATACATTGCCAACACAGACAGCCGCAGCTGGAGCCCATGCAAGAAATAATCGCCACTCATTCGATCTGCAGAAAATGGTAGGAAGTCAAAGAGAAGTTGTTGAGGATAAGGACAGGTTCTGCAAGCAGATATGAATGTTAGTGGAGGGAATGGTTCGTCATGTTAGCACTATTTCCGGTAAAAGAAAGTAGCCCTGTTAACAAATCACCAAATTAGAACCACACAAATGTGTCCACAACAAGGTGATCTGGCAAATTTGGCTCAAGGACTTAGAGTTGCTGTGTAATGGATATTCAGCCAGAGAAAAGGAAAATTAGTATAAAAGGAAAATCGTAGAAAATTGTTCAGTAATGTTGAGCCAAAAAAAACTATCCCAAACCAATTAAGTGCTCAAATTACCAAAAGATAGCCTGTAAATTTAATTCCTGGTTTCTTTATCAGAGACCTTCTGAGAACGTTTGAAGGAGTGTGTTAAAAGACAGCTCAAACCACCCTGATCACTGATACTGGATAGCATAGTAATTCCTTGTTTTGTTCATTTGTGCGCTCAATTTACTTCTTGGCATAACATCACCGAACATTTTATGATTTTCTCTTTGTATTGCACAGGTTACACTAATTGCTTGCCCAACTCTTTCTTATAGGCGTACATTTAGCTCTACACAGCAATAAAATTAACATCAAAATCTCCAATAAACTATTGCTAAACTCGAATAAAGTCCACGTTACCAATATGTAATTCTAACAACACAAACAAAAAAATGCAATATTAAGCTCTCAATAAAACTTTAGGATGGCCCCATATAGACTGGTAAATGCTCACTTTTCCCACCAGGCATTCCTCAACCTTGTAACCTCCTCTCTATGTCTGCCTTCAAACATTTTGGGCCCTGAACAATACAAGGCTCATCAATCCTCCGCAAACTAAATTAATTAACTTATCGTAGATGTGCATAATTTACACTGGCAGTATACTTGGAATGGTTACATAAGTAATAAACTGCGTGAGAAAACCTACAGACAAGAGGAGAGGAGTTTCTAATTAATTTCCAGGCCAACCTCTCGACTGCAGTAGCGGTGATGTTGCCAATGGCTTTCACTCATGCTACTGTGGTCAATGCAGAAGCATAACAGAGATCTATGGAAATGATAAACGAACTGAAACAGGTTGAAAACAGGGGCTTACAAAATAAACTCAATATTTATGTTAAGCGTGAATGATAAAAGAGTAGATGAAAAGATGTGTGGTTAGAAAAGACTACATGCATTAAATATAGAATTTGTCCAGAGAAAAGTAGTTAAACTGGGTGGGTTTGGGGGAAATGGAAAGCTCTTGCAAGGAACAAAATTAATATTATCATAAAATATCCAGAAATAACGAGGAGATATTAGGCAAGCTTAATTAAAGGGATGACAAACAAGTTATTTGGTGGAATTGATTAATTAATTTAAACACAGCAATTGGTTTGATTTAAGTAGTTTTGAGTAAAGTGTTGTTGAAATCTCAGCCAACGTATTCTCACTATTTCTTACAACATCAGTCACTTCACTCTCCTAAAATATTTGATCTTGCAAATTGTAATAAAACTGAACTTAGGAAACCATTTTTTTTTTCATTTAAATACATACACATTCCCTATAGCTTTCTAAAGTTGGGGGTGTGGCATAGAGACAAGTCATAAGTATTAAATAGATGCCTCATAGCCAATTTTTTACTCCTTTGGGTGGGACAGAGTTAAAGTCGATTGGCTACCTACTGATTAAAATAAACCAACTATTTCAATTACTGTGCTGAAAAGAAGCTTCATATGAGCTGAAAATGGCTTTAAATCCATGAGCTATCTATTTAAATAGAAACCTACACATTTGCAAACAGGTAATTTTCCAAGCGTTAATTATTATGTTGGACATTCATAGACATATTTCAAATAAGCAGGTAATGGATAAGAATATACAATAAACAAAATTATGATTCCCTTATTACACAAACTGACAGACATGCGATTTTAAACTGCAGCATGTAAAAAGTGGAGTGTAAAGTCAATCTCATACAGATGGAGTCTACCAGCAGGTCACCAGGTTGAAGCACATAGGGCTGGATTTGCACTTTCTACTAACTAAAAGTCACTTCCTGAGATTTCTGTTCTCTTAGGTTGGCAAGTCCAAAGTCACATTTCCCCTCTTTCGAGCAACTACAATCTATCTATATATACTTTTAAAAGAAAAAAAAAGAGAGAGATTACTTGAAATCAATTTCCAAGTAATGCAAAGGTTTGCACCATAGCTGAAGAATGGAGGGAAAATTCATTAAGTGTAAGTTCTATCATTGCACTGCCAAACTGAAACTTGCCGTATGTTAAATGTATGGGTTTGCATTTTGATTTACTTTTCAACAGTGTTAGCTGATAAACATGTCCAATTTATTTTATTCCTATGCAAAAAAATAATGTATTTGAAAGTAATCTACAGGATGGAGACGACAAAGAAAAAAGGTAAACTATTTCTATAGTGGTTTCCTCCATCTCAGGAAGTCCCAATACAATTTACAGTCAATTAAGTACTGTTGGTAATGTGTAAGTGTAAACATTATTAAAATGTCAAGAGTCAAGTCGAAGTTTATTGTCATGTGTCCCTAACAGGACAATGAAATTCTTGCTTTGCTTCAGCACAACAGAACATAGTAGGCATTGACTACAAAACAGATCAGTGTGTCCATATACCATTATATACGTAAATACACACATGAATAAATAAACTGATAAAGTGCAAATAACAGATAACGGTCTTTTTAAATCTAAAAACTTCCAAGGGTTTGGAAACTATTGTCTTTAAATGTTTTTTTGGTTCCAGATCAGAGCTGAAATTATGGAATTTCTATTCCTGATAAAATTTACCTCCCATTTGCAAATTACACGATAGATCAGAAATACATTAGGCTGGCACCACAAAACCTCACAAATGAGCCTTTTCCTGGAAAATCTCAATTAAATATCAGTAAAGATTCATTTATAATACTCAATTTCCTCTAATCATGCACCATATGACAATCTCATGCCTACATTCTCACGCCACCCCTCATTTTCAAACCACTGAATCATACACCACTGTTTGTCCTGCCCTCCTACTATTGATGCGAGAGGCTGAAAAAATAAATACTGTATGGTTTAGTTCCTGAAGATAAGAGTACAGCCTATATCTGTATGGCTTTACCCATACGTACTGTAGCTATTAACATCATTAGTTTTATTTTGGTTGGAAGTTAGCTAATTTTCCTTTTGACTAAACAAACATTTAGCTGACAAAAAAAAAAATGCCTTTAAACCCAGAGGATATATCAGTGATAATTACAAACATGTATGCCGTCTTGAAAGTTACCGAAAATTGTTTGAAACCACGTGACTGCTTCAAGAACAATGTTCCCTCTCGAATAAAAGCTCTGTTGGCCTTATGTAGGTTTGAATGATGCCCAGGAGCGGGGGTGAGAGCGAGGCACCACACAGAAAGGCTGCAACCACTGTCTTTAGAGACCAGTTCACAGCGTCATTCCTCACATAATAAGTTGCTGCTGCAGCTCTCAATTGTTCAGAATGTTCAATTTTACTTTTAACCCCTTTCTTGTGGGATCCATTTCCCCTAATCCCTCTCTGCCTTCTTCTATCTTTTATATATATCTCTATCAAGAGAGGAGCCAGACAAGAGGAAATGAGACAAAGGGTTGTTTGATTAAAGTGAGCAGGAATAAAAGCACAATGGAGGCAGCTGAACAAGGAATGGAAGTGAAGACAGCAACACCATCTGGAAGAAAGGGTAATTGCTGACAACTAGAGCTGGACCTCAACTCAAGACAGACCAGGGGAAAGGATTAAAGTCTGTCTGGCACTCAGTAAAGATTGGACATTTCAATAGAACACACCAACAGTTTGTGTTCTGTAAACTGTTTTAATTGCTCTGTGAACGTTACTACAAACATGTCAGCTAACAGAGATGTATTTTTCTCAACTTAACAGCCTTCACCGTTTCACATCATGGTTTAATTGTTTATGTGCCCCGTACTCCTTAACCCAATTCAGTTTCTGTTCACTCATGTCCTCAGTACTTCCCATGGCCTGATCACTTCACAGATTCATCCTCATCACAAGTCCTACACCACCTACACTACCCCCCCCCCCCCCCCCCCCCCCCCCCCCCCCCCCCACCCCCACCCCCCACCTCCCCTCCCTGCACAGTTCTCCTTACTCACCTTCACTGCCAGCCAGACCTATCATGATCCTGGGCACCATATTGGTGGAGCTAGAACCAAAAAAACCCCAAAAGAATTGCAGATGTTGGAAATCTGTAATAAATATGCTGGAGATATGCAACAGGTCAGGGAGCATCTGTGGAGAGAGAAACAATATTCCAAGTAATGTCAATTACCTGAAACATTTCTGTTCACCAGCTCCTAATCTTCTGTGACCTTGATCCTGACCCATGGTGCTGTTTGTGTGGAGTTCATACGTTTTTGCACGGACCACATGGGTTTTTGCATGTACTCTCATTTCCTCCCACAACCTAAAGAAGTGCCTGCTGGTAGATTTACTATAGATTGCCCCTAATATGGGTGGGGACACGAGAATCAGGGGGAAGTTGATGAGTATTGGAGAGAGAATCGATTACTAGAGAAATTGCTAGGTCTGCTTCGTGAATCAGCATAGACTCGACGGGCATAACTCGTCTATAGTCAAATTAAAATAAGATAATTTAATCAGCTGCACCTGACTCAACTGAGGTTAACAACATGAGGAAGCTGGATTTATAACAACACAGTTGAATTAAAGTGTTCTGCAATATTCTGGTTTAATGGCCGCTTCTATTGTTTTTAATTTACCTTCTTGCCATTGTTGTGCTCAACAATGTATCATTTTCCTACATTATCCTGATCACATATATCATTATAACAACAGGAAATGATTGACCCTTCTCGCTGGAATGAAGCAAATGGTTACAATTTGGGCTAGTGTCTGAAAGTGCAGAGTGGTGTTGTATAGATAGGCATTTCTGTGTGATTTGCCTGGTTATAGGAGGATGGCTTGGGATGTGGGTACATCTATTGCCTATCCCCGGAGACCTGTCAAACTGGTGGCAAAGCATGGTGACTAGTTGTACCTGTCAGCTAAAGGGAAGAGATGGACCCAATCCAGACATGATGTGCTAGAACCCCCAAGATTAACAACCTTAATTTGGTTTTGATTTATATAATTCCAAGTTTAAATGTTGAAATTCGTGATGCATGAGTATTTGGGATTTCATTGACCAGAGAAAATGTTCAAAAGCAATAAACTAACAGGTGTAATCTGCATGTGAATAAAATTATCCAAGTGTTATACAGAATTAAAGTGGATAAATTAGATTATTGCCTGGGGACAAGGTATGCAGTTCAGGAAATAAATAGGCAAGCACTTGCCCATGCTGACCAACATCCACCAACTTCACTAGTCCTATCTGCCCATATTTGGCCCTTATCCCTCCAAACTTATTCTATCCACATACCCGTCTAAATGTTTCTTAAATGTTGCAACAGTACCGTGTCTCAACTACCTTTTCCGGCAGCTCGTTCCATACACACATCAACCTTTGTATTAGAAACATAGAAACATAGAAATTAGGTGCAGGAGTAGGCCATTCGGCCCTTCGAGCCTGCACCGCCATTCAATATGATCATGGCTGATCATCCAACTCAGTATCCCGTACCTGCCTTCTCTCCATACCCTCTGATCCCCTTAGCCACAAGGGCCACATCTAACTCCCTCTTAAATATAGCCAATGAACTGGCCTCAACTACCCTCTGTGGCAGGGAGTTCCAGAGATTCACCACTCTCTGTGTGAAAAAAGTTCTTCTCATCTTGGTTTTAAAGGATTTCCCCCTTATCCTTAAGCTGTGACCCCTTGTCCTGGACTTCCCCAACATCGGGAGCAATCTTCCTGCATCTAGCCTGTCCAACCCCTTAAGAATTTTGTAAGTTTCTATAAGATCCCCTCTCAATCTCCTAAATTCTAGAGAGTATAAACCAAGTCTATCCAGTCTTTCTTCATAAGACAGTCCTGACATCCCAGGAATCAGTCTGGTGAACCTTCTCTGCACTCCCTCTATGGCAATAATGTCCTTCCTCAGATTTGGAGACCAAAACTGTACGCAATACTCCAGGTGTGGTCTCACCAAGACCCTGTACAACTGCAGTAGAACCTCCCTGCTCCTATACTCAAATCCTATTGCTATGAAAGCTAACATACCATTCGCTTTCTTCACTGCCTGCTGCACCTGCATGCCCACTTTCAATGACTGGTGTACCATGACACCCAGGTCTCGCTGCATCTCCCCTTTTCCTAGTCGGCCACCATTTAGATAATAGTCTGGTATTAAAAGGTTATCCCTCAGGTTTCTATTAAATCTTTCTCCCCTCGCCTTAAATCTGTGTCCTCTGGTCCTTGATTCCCCTACTATGGGCATTTACCTGATCTATTCCTCTCATTATTTTGTACATCTTTGTAAGATCACCCTCAACCTCCTCTGCTCCAAGGAATAAAGTCCTGGGCTGCTCAACCTCTCCCTGTAGCTCAGGATCTGGCAACATCCTCGCAAATCTTCTTTGCATCCTTTCCACCTTGACAACATTTTTCCTATAACATGGCGACCAAAATTGAACACAATACTCTAAATGTGGCCTCGCCAACGTCTTACATAGCTGCAACATGACGTCCCAACTTCAATGGTCAACATCCCAACCACTACTCTGTGATCAATTTAAATTTCTTTACACCCTTTCCCCTCACATTACCACTGGCTGTTGTTTTTACATGAAAGTTACACAAGAGAGATGAAACTCAGGTATGCGGGCTACTTATCCACAGTTGCACTTTCTTGTCCATTCATGCCATTCAGCTCTTCCAAAGAAACACAACTGAAAGAAGGTAATCAGATCCATGGCCTTTTCTAAATAAAACTCCCAGCATTCCAGATGACTTGAACAGACCTGCACTACCCTAATCCTACCCACACACAACTGACCGACTTCATCCACTTCACCACTAACTTCCATCCAGCACTCAAATACACCTGGACCATTTCCGACACTTTCCTACCATTCCTTGACCTCACTATCTCCATCGCAGGTGATAGACTTCTGACCGACATACACTATAAACCTACTGATTCCCATGGCTATCTGGACTACACTTCTTCCCACCCTGCTTCCTGTAAGGACTCCATCCCCTACTCCCAATTCCTCCGTCTACGCCGCATCTGCACCCAGGATGAGGCGTTCCACACCAGGGCATCTGAAATGTCCTCATTCTTCATGGAACCGGGGGGGGGGGGGGGCGGTTCCCCTCCTCCACCATAGATGAGGCTCGCACCAGGGTCTCTTCCATACCCCGCAACACTGCTCTCTCTCCCCATCCCCCCACTCGCAACAAGGGCAGAGTCCCCCTAGTCCTCACCTTTCATCCCACCAGCCGTCATATACAACAAGTAATCCTCCGTCAGTTTCGCCACCTCCAACGTGACCCCACCACTCGC
Source organism: Amblyraja radiata (assembly GCF_010909765.2). NCBI lineage: Eukaryota > Metazoa > Chordata > Chondrichthyes > Rajiformes > Rajidae > Amblyraja > Amblyraja radiata. The sequence continues at coordinate 28,403,775 of NC_045976.1, forward strand.
CACATCTTCCCATCTCCCCCCATGTCTGCCTTCCGCAAAGACCGCTCCCTCCATAACTCCTTTGTCAAATCTTCCCTTCCCTCCCGTACCACCCCCTCCCCGGGCACTTTCCGTTGCAACCGCAAGAGATGCAACACTTGTCCCTTTACCTCCCCCCTTGACTCCATTCAAGGACCCAAGCAGTCGTTCCAGGTGCGACAGAGGTTCACCTGCATCTCCTCCAACCTCATCTATTGCATCCGCTGCTCTAGATGTCAGCTGATCTACATCGGTGAGACCAAGTGGAGGCTTGGCGATCGTTTCGCCGAACACCTCCGCTCGGTCCGCAATAACCAACCTGACCCCCCGGTGGCTGGCTCAGCACTTCAACTCCCCTCCCATTCCGTATCCGACCTCTCTGTCCTGGGTCTCCTCCATGGCCAGAGCGAGCAACACCGGAAATTGGAGGAACAGCACCTTATATTCCGCTTGGGGAGTCTGCATCCTGGGGGCATGAACATTGAATTCTCCCAATTTTGTTAGTCCTTGCTGTCTCCTCCCTTTCCTCAGCCCTCGGGCTGTCTCATCCCATCCCTCAGCCTTCGGGCTCTTCCTCCTGCTTATTCCTTTCTTCTCCAGTCAGTCTGAAGAAGGGGTTTGGCCCGAAACGTTGCCTATTTCCTTCGCTCATAGGTGCTGCTGCACCTGCTGAGTTTCTCCAGCATTTTTGTGTACCTACCCTAATCCTACCCCGGCAACAGAACACTACAGACACATATTGGACTAGCATAGATTTGTTTCACATTTGTGTTTTACACTAATGTTGTGGCTTTTGCACAATATTTTTCCTTTCACTGCCTTGTAGAATTTATGTATAATTTATGACTGTATTTGTCTGAGTCTACGTGCCTGTGATTTTCCTGTGAGCAAGATTACACATGCAAATGACAATAGACCCAACTTGAATTGACAGGTCTGCACTTGTCTTTACTGACTCAAATCAGAAGAGGAGGAAGAAAAGAACTTGGATCACTGTGCATTGTCACCAATTATTTACCTGTAAATGTAACCTGGGTATCGTCATCGGGATAATTTTACCTGGATAATTTTAAATAAATATACATGGGATAACAGTGACTTTGGGAAGAGCACGGTGACTAATATGTTCAGGAAATAGAGCTTTGCTAATACTATTGGGAAACTTCAGAAAATACACCTGCTGAGTAGCTTCAGCTGACTTTGCATAACATACCCCACCTTCGAAGAACACGCCCTAGCTAAAACCCTCAGGATGTTCATACTAGCTATATTGTTAATGAATTACACCATGGTCAATAAATTCATGAAACACACTCTGCCTGAAAACTTCGGGAACCACACCCAATTTTTAGGAAATACAACCTAGATCATAGCTTCAGAAAACGCACCACAATTAATACTATGAACAGTCATATTCTGGCTCATGCCTTCAGGAAGCATAACCTGGGCAATACTTACGGGAAAAACACCCTAGCTAATATCTTTAGCTTCTGATAATAAACTAAACTAAAGCTTGTCACACTAAAGTGAGACAATAAACTAAAATGTAGTTTAGTTTATTGTCACGTGTACCGAGGTACAGTGAAAAGTTTTTTTTGTTTTTTGCCTAAATTCTTTGTGGAATTTCACCCTGATTAGTACCTGTAGGAACATCATTTGCCTAATACCTTGAACCGCTGTGTAGATACACATCACATCAATGTTATTAACTTCACCAAGCACATCTCAGCTAATACCTTGGAAACACACATGAACAAACGCCTTCAGGAAATACCCCCAGAGCAATGCTTCAGGAAACAGACCAGAGATAATATTTTCAGGAAAGGAACAAATAATATTAAGGTAATCCATCCCAAATAATAATTTCAGAAAATAAAATATCTCACCAACGTCTACATGAAGTACATCCTAGCAAATACCCAGAGCCACCTACAGAAGATGCATCCTGCCTAATATCTTTGTGGAGGTGCCTCCTGGTTAATACCTGTAGGAACATTGTTTGTCTGATACCTTAACACAATATGTAGATACACAGAGGAAGTGCAGTTGAGTTAATGCATTCAGACAACTTTGGGAAACAAACGCATTCTGATTGATAGATAAAAGAAAATCACACTGGTTAATATTTTTGGTAGCTTCAAACATCTTCTGCCCTGTCCAACATTTTCAGGAAACAATCCCTAAGTAATGTCTTCAGGCACCTTAAGGCAGTTTACTATGTCCAATATTATCAAGATTGACTGGACACAATCTGGTTAATACTTTCAGCCACATCCAGGAAACTTACCTTGGTTAATACTTTCAGGAAGCACATCTTGTCTAATACCTTAAGGCAACAATGCTACGGTAAAGGCGTTCCTATACCTACTGGAAACACACCTGGCTAATAGCTTAAGGAAAATTGTGAAGCGTACCTTCAGGAAACACAGCTTGGCTAATAGGTTTACGAAACACACCTGGTGAATACTTCAATGAATTGGATGCCAGCTAATACTTTCAAGAGTTACACCTTTTGCATTACATTCAATTACCTTCTATCAAATAATTTCAGGAAGTCGCCATTGCTAAAACCTCTAGGAAACACAACTTGTCTAATATTTTCAGAAAAGCACTCTGCCTAACATCATCAACAAGGTTCCACATGGTAGGCTGCTCTGGAAGGTTAGATCACATGGGATCCAAGGAGAAATAGCTGAATGGATAGCAAATTGGCTTCATGGAAGAAAGCAGAGGGTGATGGTGGAAGGTTGCTTCTCGGACTGTAGGCCTGAGACTAGTGGTGTGCCTCAGGGTTCGGTGATGTGCCCGTTACTGTTTGTCATCTTCATTAATGATTTGGATGAGAACATACAGGGCAAGATTAGCCAGTTCCCTGATGATACAAAAGTGGGTGGTTTTGCAGATAGTGAAGATGGGTGTGAAAGATTGCAGCAGGATTGATTGGCCAGGTGGGCTGAGGAGTGGTTGATGGAATTTAATACAGAGAAGTGTGAGGTGTTGCATTTTGGGATGTCCAACAAGGACAGGACCTACACAGTGAATGGTGGCCTCTGAAGAATGTTGTAGAGCAGAAGGATCTAGGAGTGCAAGTGCATGGTTCCTTGACGGTCAAGTCGCAGGTAGATAAGGTGGTCAAAAAGGCTTTTGACGCATTGGCCTTCATCAGTCAGAGAATTGAGTATAGAAGTTGGGAGGTCATGTTGTTGTATAAGACGTTAGTGAGACCGCATTTCGAGTACTGTGTTCAATTCTGGGCACCATATTACAGAAAATATATTGTCAAGCTTGAAAGGGTTCACAGAAGATTTATGAGGATGTTGCCAGGACTGAATTATTGGGAGAGGTTGAGTAGGTTGGGTTTCTATTCCTTGGAGCACGAGGGGTGATCTTACAGAGGTGTATAAAATCATGACAGGAATAGATTGGGTAGATGCACAGAATCTCTTACCCAGAGTAGGACCAGAGGATATAGGTTCAAGGTGAAGGGGGAAAGATTTAATAGGAATCCGATGGGTAACTTTTTCATACAAAGGGTGGTGGGTGTATGGAACAAGCTGCCAGAAGAGGCAGTTGAGGCTGGGGCTATCCCAACGTTTAAGAAACAGTTAGACAGGTACATGGATAAGACAGGTTTAGAGGGATATGAACCAAGTGCAAGCAGGTGAGACTAGTGTAGCTGGGACATGTAGGCCGGTGCGTAAAAATGCACCCTGGCTAAAAGGTCAGGTGTGTTCAAGCAGCACATTTCTGAATAATATCTTCAGAAACACATCCCAGCTAACACCTTCTTTGAAATTGAGCAGAAAAAAAACTGCAGAGTATAATTTTTAAACAAATTAGTATGTCATTTATTTTAATTTATCCTGAAGGATGAAGTTATGCTTTTGATTATATTTTTTTGGGAAAGGATCTTGCACACAATATTGAAGAGACAGAATAGTTTTTTAAAAATTGGGCTAAAGTAGGGAAAGGTGAAGTCCTATTCAAACAGCAATATGGCCCACCACAAATCAGTGAATAGGGCAACTGGAACATCCACAGTGTAAATAACCTTGTGGGAGACAATGGAAGTTTTGCCTGGACTTGTGGTTTATTTACAGGTAATTACAAGAAATACCCAGTGGCATCATGACTCAGACGAGGTGCAAATAATGTTGATGTTTCCACATACAAGAAAGCATTTTTAATACTGATATATTTTATCTCTGAATTTAATTATAGACCCTGATAATGGTTTTTATTACTCTCGAGATGAAGAATCACATCAACAGGCAATTAAAAAACAAGAGGTGCTAATCAGTGCTGCAAGAGAAAAGAACTGACTTTCTCAGCAAGTCTGTAACAGATCAAACTTTACACACACATTATGGCCAATAATAAGGAGAATGTTAACCAGAGTAATGTACTTAGCTCACTTACAGCATCTAAAAATGTCATAGTATTGGAAGGGTTGATTGTGAGGGATGGCAACGGAACATACAGCCCTTTTGTCAACGTCAACACAAAGCCTATATTCAAGAATGGAGTCAACGTGCTTAGGGGAGAGTGGAGGAATGAAAAATTGCCAACAAAAGAGAGTGGTTGGTGATCCGAAATTAGAATTGGAGATTTTTCCTTCCACCTGCCAGCTTAATAACAGTTGGAATCAGGGTTGACCCATTCCTTGTTCCAAACTATTTGGTTAGAAGCATAACCAAATATTCTCAATTATATTACTGTACTATGGGTCCACATGTCCAAAACTTTTAATATGTCACAGTTATCAAATCTTAAAACATTTGTCTTTCCTTAAATGATGTTGGTAATTTTGTGAGCAACCTGCCATTCATAACATACCAGACCAAATACCAAGATTGTCCTGAAATAAGCTCAGTCAAAGCAATGTTTTTTTTTGTGTCAATAGGCTTATTGGGTGTTTCCTCTTTCAAATGGATCTGCAAGCATTTTTATATTATTCAGCCATTTAGTAGCTTTGAACATCTTGCCATCTTTTCCAGTGCCTTTGAGAGAATCCCATGATTCCACATCTTTAGTTAGACAACCTCCCTTGTGGTGTGTTCCAGTTTCAGTTCGTTTAACATTTTCCTGACCTAGGAAAATGGATTGGGGTGGGAGGGGTTAGGGACCTCTCTCACTCCAACAGTTACTGGATTTCCATCCAGGAGTCTGGACAAGTGATCCAGGGAAATAAGCATGAATCATGCCATTGCAGTTGCAGTTGGAAGATTACAATTTATCTAGCATTAAAAAAGCAACTTTGAATAATAATGAACAAAAAATCCATCCATTTCATTTCGCTCATTCTGGTGAGGAAATGTGTTGGCCTTATGTAGTCTGACTAGATATCAATGTAATTGAATACTAACTGCCTCCATTGTGCAGAGGCATTTAGGGATAGACTAGACTAAGTGGGACACACGGGAGGCCTGGTCCCCCAACACAACCTATTCGCCAACGCAATATTCCACCACTCACTTGTTCCCCCAATGCAACGGCGGGAGCATTCTGTAGCCGGGGGACGGGGACGGCTTCAGGCGGGGCTTGTCGGGGGCTGGTGGGGGTGTGTGTGGGGTGCGGGGGAGAGGGGTGTGCGGGGTAGCGGGGTGTGCGAGGGAGAGGGGTGTGCGGGGAGAGGGGTGTGCGGGGAGGAGGGGTGTGCGGGAGGGGGTGTGTGGTGGTAGGGGGGCTGTGGGTGTAGGTGGGAGGGGTGTGGGGGTTGGGGGAGTGTGGGGTAGGGGGGGGGTGGGGATGGGGGGGGTTTGGGGAAGGGAGGGGGTGTGGGGGAAGGGAGGGGGTGTGGGGGAGGAATGTGGGAGGGCTCACTGGTTCCCGGCCCCGGCCGCACTCCTGGCTCCAGACTCACTCAGTTGTTCCAGTCCCCAGCGCTTGTCGTGCTCCCAGTCCCCGCCCGTGAACACAGCCCGCTCCCGTCCCCGAACACAGCCCGCACCCGCCCGCGAACACAGCCCATATTCCGCTGCTTCAGCTTTATTCTCGGCGGCTTGTGGACGGTGCTCACGGAGTCAGCCCCGCCTCCGGGGCTTTATTCTCCAGCAGGTGCCGGAAGTGGCGTTACCTTCATGGTGACTGACAGGCGAGAAGACCAATCTGCTGATCTGACGATTTTTTAAACCTTCATAACTTTTGTAATCTTCCACCGATCGGAACAAAACATGGTGTGCTTGGAGCAGAGGAGAACGGTGAGTAAGGTGGGGAGTAATCCTAGCAATATAGGGTACCATTTGTGCGCAAATTTAAAAACAACGCAGACCGGAAGCACGGCTGCCCAGCCAGCAGCTGTCTGTCTCTTCATCTTTTATTTTTTATTTTAGTTAGTTAAGTGTTTTGTTTGGAGGCCTATACTTTTTTTATGTGGGGGGTGGGGGGGGGGGGGGGAGGGGGAAACTACCTTTCAGGGTCCCTACCTGGTCGGAGAGGCGGCTTTTCTCCGGGCTGCAGCTTCGACCCGTCCTCGCGGCCTACCAGCGGGCCTGGAGCGGCGTTTCCTGTCGGGGACCGCCCAGAACCTCGGCTTCGGCGGCGGCACAGTGCTGGAGCGCTATCGTGGAGCGGGCGATGCCTTGCCTGGGTCGCCGCGCTGGAGCTCCGGTGAGCTGAGACCGCCGGGTAAAACATCGCGGAGCTGCGGGACTGTGGAGCGACCAGCTGCGACGCTGAACTTAACATCGGGAGCCTGGGATCTCTAGATGAGGTCGCTAGTTGTGGAGCTCCAACCGGCGCAGCCTTGTTGGCTTCGGAAGCCGCGGCCTCCAGTGCGGAAGCGGCCGTTCAAGGGTTCCCAGGCCGCTGGGTGGACTCTCCCGACGCCGGAGCAACATCACCCGGCGAGAACGGCCTGGAACATCGGGCCTCCGTAGAGGCAACTGTGGAGGCCTCAATGGGCCCGACTATGGGTGAACTGGGGTTGGGGACTGGACTTTGTGCCTTCCCTCATGGTGGGAGCCATTGTGGGGGGATGTTCTATGTGTTTAAGACTCTCATTGGTGTTATGTCCGTATTCTTTTTTTGTGTGCTGCAAAATGGCAAAAAGCATTTCACTTCACTACACCTGGGTGTATGTGAATGTGACTAATAAAATACCTTTGACCTTTGAAGTGGTCAAGATGAGTTTTAGTAATAATATAGATAGATAATAAATAACTTCTCCGTGATATTGACTTGCTGTGCCTGAATATTTAAAAAAATGCTGTATATGCAGAAGTCGTCAAATTTCACTTTCCCTCATTGTCTTGTGGCCAACATTTACCCACTTTCACCGGGATCCCAGTTGAAACTAGCTGTCATCCAATAGTACCCAATAAACCATTTAGTGAGTAATCCCTTTCATAACGATAAGGACCAGGCAGGATTCAGCTGTGATGCACTTCATGGCTATCGGTCTATGTACACTGGGGTCAGTCCATTGATGTACACTGACCCAGGTTGACATTTAATTGGTTGGACAAGACCTCATAGGTTGCTAGTTATACTTCCCACCTGTGCAGGTAAATAACATTAAAATCAAAGTACATGAATACCAAACGTGAAAATTAAGTTTCAACTTTAGAAGCCAACAAAATAAACTGAGCTATAAACTACTTACCTCATTGGCTAAAGCAAATGTTCCCCAATGTATTCCTATAGACCTCTTTGACTGAACATCTATGTGGATCCTCACAGCCTCTTCTGGATTCACGTGGTGATACTTCATAAACCATCTAGAGTAGAGACCAAGAAATTGACTGGTAAACAAACCATGAGCCACAAGTCTGAGAGGAGCAGATGGTGCATGTTTCTGTGCTTGAATGACACAATACGTTATGACCCTCCTTCCGGCCAGGCGTACTCTTGATCAATTCAACATATTGCAAAACAGAAACAGGATGAGTGACTGAGAGATTCAGAATCAGCTTGGCCAGTGCATGCACAAATGATATTACTTTGCTCGGACTATATTTGTTATTGCAAAAGCTCTATCATAGTAAATGGGCAAAAAGAGGACACCAGGAACATTCAATCAGACTCATTCTGCCATGAACTGAAAACTGCAGTTAACGCAGTTAATACAAAATAAGGATTATTAACAAAGCAAGCATGAGAAATGCAATCCACAAAATAACATACACGGCGAGTTGGAATAAATGTAGTTGTCATATCTGAAAATGTCACAACATTTCATACAATAAAGTCTTTTTCAAGAGAGGTTGTTGTTATGAAGGTAAATGGAGCAAGATGCCAGAAAGATAACAATTAATTTCCTAAGAAACGTCGATGAAGCAAGATTTTAGCTTGGGGTTTTGGTGGATTTCAGTACGATCAATTCTAGTCACAGCCAGATATTACATTTCTTAGTGTTTTAGTGAACAGTATCTCTAAAAATGCAATAACTTGGCACTGTGCATCTAAAGTGTGATCTTAAATTATAATCTTGAATCGCAATCCAAGACCATAAGAAAGAAAATCTCCTAAAATGATTGCAACCGAGTAGGAATGATTGCAACCGAGTAGGAATGACATAAAACATACTGTCTCCTCCAGAAGTCCATTCTTCTTCCCATGCAAAAATGTCAGGGTTTTCCTTAGCTTGTGGGACAACTGTTCAGTTATCTGATAACAGCAGTGAAGAAGATATTCCTGAATCTGGTGGTACATTCTTTCAAGCTTATGTATCTTCTGCCCACATGGGAGAGGAAAGAAGAGGGAAATGGTGAAAATGGTCCTTGAATATGTTGGCCGTCAAAAATAATCCATTCTGGTTTTGGTACCAGTTTTATTTTAATTAATTTTGTAAAGATGTCAAATATTTCATTCCAGAATTTTTGTATTTTTGTACAAAAAAACGAAAGAATGCGCTATGGTAGCTTCTTGACACAGACATTTATCACAGATGGGTGAGACATTAGGGAAGAATTTATTGATTTTAGTTTTTGAATAATATAGTCTATGTAATGTTTTGAATTGGATGAGGGTATGTCGTACGTTGATCGAACATTTATGCACCTGTAGTAAGTGATTATCCCAACTCTCTTTTGAAATTTTTATAGCTAATTCTTGTTCCCAGTCTCTTCTAATTCCATCAGTTGTGGGTATTTCTATGTTTAAGATGATGTTCTATAAGTACGATATTAGATTCGCTGATTCCGCCTTTGTCTTCATTGCTTCATCCAGTAAGTCTGTAGGCATATTATGATAGTCTTTTGTGTATTTTTTCAGATAATCACGAATTTGAAGATATTTAAAATATTGATTATTTTTCAAATTATATTTCAGTTGTAGTTGTTGAAATGATAGTAATTTTCCCAATTCATACAGATCTCCGAGCGTTTTGATTCCCATTCTTTCCCATTGTATAAATAAATAAAGGTAACCATGAACTAAACGTGTTTCAGAAGAATTTACTCAATTACGGGCTAATAATGGGAAAAAAGCTCAAATTCTGGAAAAATGCGCCTACACCAACAATAAAAATGTGGATATCAAATATGTTTGAAACACTACATCTGGAAGAGATGAGATTCCTCTTAGCAGGCAAAGCAGACCACTTCCAAAAGACGTGGTCTACGTTTTTGGAACTATTATAAGCATAAGGTGCAATAGTAATTTAAAAATAAACAAACAAATAAATAAATAAATAGATAAATAAAAGGTACCAGGATCTGGTAACGGGGTGTAAAAAAACAACAACAAAACAACAAAATAACAAAAACAGACTTGGTTGGTAGTCCCCTTTCTGCGGAGTTTAATGTTATAATAGAGCGATTGTTTCTCCTTTCTTTTTCCTTCTTTTCTAGGGTCTTTTTTCTTTCTTTACTTCCTTCTCTAACTTCTTTTCTAAGGGGCTTTCTTTTCTCAACACTCTCTTGCACCTTCACGACTCTTGCGCACTTTCTTTACTTTCTTTACTTCTATCTTTTTCTTAAAGCTCAAAAAATGAAGCGGTACAAAAAATGTATTAAGACATACGTGTTGTGTAGTATTGTAATTTACCGTACTTCTAATTAAAAATAAATAAATAAATAAATAAACAAATGAAAAAGAATATGTTGGCTGCTTCCCCAGGGCAACATAAAGTGAAGATGGATTCGATTAGGGAGGAAGCTCATTTGGATGATGGACTGGAGTAATCCACAACTCTTTGCAATTTGCTATGGTCTTGGGCAGAGCTGTTTTGCCAAACCAAGCTTTGATGCATCCTGATAGGATGCTTCCCACAGTGCATCTAAATATGCTTGCTAGAGACATGCTGAACATCTGAGAATGTAGAGCAAGGGTTCCCAACCTGGGGTAAATTTACCCCGAGGGGTATGCAATTTTGCCTATCCAGGGGATAAATTTGTTGATTCTGGATTTGTACATATTTTTTCTCATTAACTGACTGTGTTCGGTTCTGGTATTACGGTATCTGTTCATCATTTGTTGTTCATAAATAAGTGAAATAACATTGTTATGCGCTATTAAAGTTGCCGGGGGTAAACGGGACGAAAAAGGTTGACAACCCCAAATGTAGAGGTATTGGCGTGTGTTCTTGTCCATAGTGGTTGGTCCAGGACAGATTGTTGGTGATATTTGTTAGAGAGATAGACTGGTGCTCTACCTAATAAAAACACGCACAGTATTAAAAAAATACTATATCAGGTAATGGCCAAATAAGAGAGAAGGTTTTGGTTTGTTCCTACACTTATCAGCATCACTAACATACTATACATGTTAACATTGTAACAACATGTTTCTGGTATTTATCATTTCAAATTGAATTCAGCATCTTCACTGTTTGTGGCAGATAGTACCAGCAATAACTTGCATTGGCATTGCAGAACACAAATGTTCTCTCCAGATGCAACTCACATTTCTGATAAATCTATTAAAGAGACGGCTGTATGCACAGTTTAAGTGGTTGCAGGGAAGATCATATATTGTGCTGGATATCTTATCGGTAAAGCAGTTTGTAATAGCTTTTCTGATTTATTAAATCCTGTGGGCAACTCCATTAAAAGGAATTTACTGTCACAATTGTTCTGTACTTAGACAGAAAATACATCTGGTACAGTTTCAACAGTGATGTAGGAATCAGAAACAAAAGATTATGCAACCTGATTTGAATACTAGAGCATGAAAGTGTTGATGTGCAAAACAATAATTCATCCACAGCTGGCAAATTATGCACAGATTTTAAAACGAAAAGAAGAGATAAAAACAAATGAGTGCGGGTGACTCACTTGGATAATCTGCAAGATAAGGGAAATATTGTAATGACAGAATTCTAGAGCAGACCTAAATTCACTGCAGTGAAGATTTAAGATCATAAACATTGAAAATTTGTTTCCATTGGCTAGCGAATTTGAATCAAGATTAGGATTGAAGGGGATGATGAAAGATATTTTTACGCATACAGTATTAGTATGTGAAAAGCATTATGGTAAGCAAATAAAATAGATTTATTTTTTTGATATATTTTTTTATTAAAGGTAATCAATTACAATGCTTCAAACAACTTTATATCAAATTAATTCAATTTGCATTAAGTAAAACACTAGTAATACTTATCTACTATTTTTTTAGAAATAATGATAGAGAAAGAATAGAACAGTTATAAATCATTAAGAGAGTGATTAAATAATAATTTGATTATATATAACAAAGAAAAGAGAAACGAAAAAAAAAAATTTTTTTAAATTTGAGTAACCACAATATGTATTATTAATAACACTACTACAAGTGATAGTATCAATAAAGACATATATGTTAATTCCAATATAAAAATGAATTATTCTCACCAAATCCCGCAGGGTGCACGCCGAGCTGTGTTGCCAAGAACAGCTACTTCTCTAAATACTGTATATATGGAGACCATATCTGTTCAAAAGAATTATACTTGTCCAATAGGACAAATCTAATTCTTTCCAGATGTAACGTCTCCATCATCTCTGTTGCCCACATTTTGGTTGTGGGGGATAATGTTCCCTTCCAAAATTTCAATATGATTTTTTTCCCCAATTATCAAACAGTAATCAAAGAAATTTCTTTGATTTACTGTAAGTGATAGATGTAAATCCGGAATTCCAAATATTATTAGCTTTGGGTTAGGGTCCAATTTAACTTTGATGACTTCAGAAATAACTTTAAAAATTTCTGTCCAGTAATAATTCAATTTAGGACATGTAACGAAACTATGTATTAAATTTGCCTCTGCTTTCTTGCACTTATCACAAATAGCGGAGAGATTCGGAAAAATACTATTTAATTTAGTTTTCGAATAATGTAACCTATATAATACTTTAAATTGTATCAGTATATGTCTGGCGTTTAATGAACACCGGTGTATTCGTTGTAGACTTTCTTCCCAGTTTTCTTTTGTTATAGCCAATCCCATTTCATTTTCCCATGCTTGACGATATATTTCCGTTATTGGATTCTCCTTATCCAAAATGATGTTATATATATAGGCTATTAATTTTTCTGTATTTGGATGTAAATTAAACAGTTCGTCTAACAATCCTGCTTCTTTATTTTTATAATCTTGTGTATTGGATTTAATATAATCTCTAATTTGTAAATACCTAAACAAATGTTGTGGAGACAATCCATAAATATCTTGTAACTCCTGGAATAAAAGAAATTTTCCTTTTCTATAAAGGTGTTCTATCCTTGTAATTCCTAAATCATCCCATTGTTTAAACCCCCCATCTAATATAGCAGGTTTAAACGATGGATTATTCATAATTGGTAATCTAAATGAGAGATTATCCAAATGTAGAGTCTTAACTATTTGTTTCCAAATACGTCTATTATTATATATTATTAGGTTGTCTTTATAATATTTTTTTTGTACTTCCGTTGGTGCAAAAATTATCGAACCTACATTGAAAGGTAGACAGTCTTCCTTTTCTATATTTAACCATGTCGGTTCATGATCCATATTTACCCACCAGAAATTCATATTCTTAATCTGAACAGCCCAGAAATAATATAAAAAGTTTGGAAGTGCTAATCCTCCATTTATCTTAGCTTTGCATAGATGTTTTTTATTTATTCTGTGATTTTTATAATCCCAAATAAAACTATTGACAATATTATCAATTTTTTTAAAAAAAGTTTTCGGAAGAAAAAAAGGAATAGCCTGAAACAAATATAACAACTGCGGTAGAAATACCATCTTTATGGCACTTATTCTACCAATCATGGATATAGGAAGTGTTTTCCAATATAAAATATTTTTTCTAAGTTTATCTAATAGTTGAGGATAGTTGGATTTTATTAATGAGTTATGAGTTTTAGTTACGTTAATCCCTAAATATTTAAGTTTGTCTGTAACTACTTTTAATGGGTATTGTTGTAATGTATTTAGATTTATTCCTGTTATTGGCATAATCTCGCTTTTATCCCAATTAATCCTATACCCAGAAAATGCACCAAACTTAGTTATAATGTTTAGCAGGTTGGGAATACTCATTTCCGGTTTTGTAATATAAATCAAAACATCATCTGCATATAAAGAAATTTTATTAATTGTTGTATCAGTATTATAGCCATATATTTCAGGTTCAGATCTAATTTTTTCCGCCAATGGTTCTATCACCAATGCGAACAATAAGGGTGATAACGGACATCCCTGTCTGCATCCCCTAGAGAGTTTGAATTTGGCTGATAAAATTTGGTTAGTCAAAATTCTTGCCATAGGATTCGAGTATAAAATTCTTACCCATTTACAAAATCTATCCCCCAATTGAAACTTTTCCATTATATTAAATAAATACATCCATTCCACCTGATCAAACGCTTTTTCTGCATCTAGTGATATAACCGCTAGTTCCGTATCTCGTATTCTTTTTGAATATATAATATTAAACAAACGTCTGAGATTATGGGATGAGTAACGTTTTGGGATAAAACCTGTTTGATCATAATGTATTAATTTAGAGATCACTAAACTTAATCTCCTAGATAAGACCTTAGTTAATATTTTTTGGTCTGTATTTAAAAGGGCAATCGCTCTATATGATCCAGGATCTTCCAAATCCTTATCTACTTTAGGGATGAGTGTAATTGTGGATTCATTTAAAGATTCTGGTAATTTTCCTTGGTCATATGCATATCTATACATTATTTGTAATCTTGGGGAAATCAGATCTTGAAATTTTTTATAAAATTCTGCACTCAGGCCATCTGGGCCCGCTGCTTTTCCGTTCTTTAGCGAACTAATTGATTCTATAATGTCTTTTACTGTTATTTCAGCATTTAACAATTCTCTACCTTCCTGATCTAAGCTATTGATTTGACATTCTTGTAAAAATATTTCCATACTATCTGTTTGTCCTGTTAGTTTTGACGAATAAAGATTTTTATAATATTGTAAAAATCTATCATTAATATCTTTTGGAGTAATTAATATATTTCCATACTCAGATCTAATTCCGTGTATCATCTTCTCATCTTCTAATTTTCTAAGCTGTCGTGCTAGTAATTTTTGTGGCTTATCTCCAAATTCAAAATACACTTGCTTAGTTTGTTGAAAAAGTTTAATCACTTGATTAGAATATATTTTATTTAATCTATATTTTACTGATGCAATTTTATTACTTAACTCTTTGGAAGGCTGTTTTATATTTTCATTATCTAGACGTTTTATCTCATTTTCTAAATTTTGTTCTATTTTTCGATTTTCTTTATTGAGATGTGCTTGTGCGGATATTATTGCGCCACGCATGAATGCCTTAAATGTGTCCCAAAATAGTGATGGAGAAGTTTCAGGATTATCATTAGTTTCAAAAAATAATTTAATCTGATCCATCACATATTTACAACAGTCATTGTCCTTTAATATCTGAGGGTTAAATCTCCAGGTAGTAGTTTTATTAGATATATCTTTTAATTTTATCTTAAATGTTAATGGCGCATGATCCGAGATGATAATATTATGATATTTTGCATCATACGTAAAAGGAAGTAATTTAGAATCTATTAAAAAATAATCTATCCTCGAATAGGTTCCATGTACGGGCGAGAAAAAAGAATATTCTCGTCCGGATGGATTATCTAACCTCCAGATGTCTTTAATATTAGATGTATTGATAAAAGCATTTATGAATTTACTTGATTTCGAGGCAGCTTTCCTTTTTGCAGATGATCTATCTAGATAGTTATCTAAAGTACAATTTAAATCACCTCCAATTATTAAATTGTGTTGAGTGGATATAGGAATATTATTAAATATTTTCTTAAAAAATAATGGATTATCAAAATTAGGGGCATATATATTCATTAAAATTACCTTTTTTGAATATAATTCCCCTGTAATTATTACATATCTGCCTTCTTTATCTATAATAGAACTTTGTATGAAAGGTATACCTTTGCGAATAATTATTGCAACTCCTCTAGATTTATGAATAAATGTAGAATGATACACCTTAGAAATCCATTTAGCTGTTAATCTATGTTGAGCATCTTTTTTAAGATGAGTCTCTTGAAGGAAAATGACATCTGTCTTCAATCTGTTCAACTGAGCTAACACCTTTCCCCTTTTAATTGGTTCATTAATTCCTTTTACATTCCAACTGCAGAAGGTTACTCCATCACCCCCAGTCTTCACCTTTATATCATGCATTTTACTATTAGGGCGGCTTTTTTTGGAGTAGCCTTCTTGACTCCCCCAGCTCCCCGTTGCACCCGGACATCAATCCAATGAGAATTTCTATCCACCTTAATCCGCATCTATGTCTTCTTAAACTAAATACACAATATCCTTCACATCTACATTCAAATAATATATAATATAAGATCAATAAAAAACAAAAACAATAAGAAATATCAATAATAAAAAAAAAGTAAAGGGTGTTAATAGGGTGCTCAGAAAAAAAAGAAACTACACTTGTATAGTGTGTAGTATGTGATAAATAAAATAGATTTATGTGGCGAAAAGCAAAACAACAGCAGATGCTGAAAAACTGAAATAAAAACAGAACATGTTCAAAATATTGAGCAAGTCAAACAGTATCCATGGAAAGAAAAACAGCATTAAATTTTCAGTTCAACGATCCTTCATCAGAACTATGAAAGTAAGAAGACAAGTATATTTTCAGTTGCAGAGGTTGAGGATTAGAGAGGACAGAGGAGATTCATTTGATTCGGTTGCAATCAAGGCCGTCTACATTTACAAATGCTTTCAGTTCCTTTGAAAATAGGGATTATGAATTCTTATTAATCACACTTGATCTGGAGGAGTGTAAATAGAGGAAGTTGAATAAGTATATGAGATAACCTGTCTTTCCTCTTCATGTCGTAACTAGCCAATTCTGATGCAAGATCACCTGCCAATAGCTTTTCTCTCACCACAGATCCCATCTCAACTACTGAGTATTTACTGAATACCGTCCTAGAGCATTTGTTAATTTACTAATTTCTGATTTCCAGCTACAGCTGTGTTCTACATCTCACAGCTCCAATGAGTTTTCTTTCTCCAACTTTCTTTGTCTTACAATCCTGACCTGAAACATTGCCTGTTTATTTGCTCCACAGATGCTGCCTGACCCTTTGTGTAACTTCAGCCCTTAGCATTTGCTCAAGACTCCAGCATCTGCAGTCTGCAGGAAAAACTGAATGAGTGAGTATTCCTTTCTCTGGGAAAGAGAAGATGAGAAGACACTTCCCTTGGAAGGGAATCTAACATTAGCAGCCATGTAGAAAATAAATTCAATAAGAACTCAGGAGAAATGTCTTCAACCAGAATCTTGCTCGGCCTGGGGTAATGCAATTGGAACTGCAGGGAAGCTAGGAGATGCTGGTGTGAGCAAGAAACATCTGCTTTGAACTGTTGGGCCGACCGGATTGTTGTTTCTTTAAATTTTACATGAAAACCAAGAGTGATGACAGGAAACAGATGAAGAACGGAGCGGAGGGGGATTGTAAAGATATCTATTCCATCCTGATCCCGATGAGTCTCTCAGCCCCTTTAATCCTCCGGTGATGTCAACAGTAACCTTTTTGAAAGAAACGTTTTTTTATTTTATTTTTTTAAATATAAATTGCTCATTAAAGAAATAAAGAGGAAGGCTGGATTTTGTTGAGTCTATCTCTTTTGGCTACATGCAGCACACCCTCTCCCCAGTGAATGGAACTAACATTCCATAATCCAGGCTGGGTCAATCTCAGAAACATGGAATGTAGCACCAGGCCGATGGGACATGCTGTGATTTGTCTCCCTCATGATGAAGGGAGTTGCCCACATTTGTGACTGGTAGCTTGATGAGTCATGGCTAGCAACTGAATCGAATGTTCTGCTGCCTAATCGTGCAGCTACTCAAATTGTTAAAAAATATTAAAGCCATAGTTAATGATATTTCCTGGCAGTGGCTTCCTTTTTTACACAATCCATGGCAATGACATATGTTGAATTTTAAATTATTCAATGTAATGAGATTTTGTTGAAAATAATGAATTAATAAAGTGAAATACTTGCATTCCTTAGTACCTAATCACTACCTCCAAGTGCTCTAAAATTCTTTATAATTTATGATTGCTGTTGTACAGCAAGGAAGATACCAGCCAAATTTCAGAGTAAGTTGTTACAATCAGCAAGGATATAAATCAGTTAGTCTCGTCAGTTGATCTGGGACACTGAACATTTCCCTTGCTCGTCAAGATTACATTAGGTCAGCCCAGTGGACTTGCACCCTCACAGCACCGGAGACCCAGGTTCAATCTGACCTTGGGTGCTGCCTGTGTTGAGTTTGCACGTTCTCCCTGTGATCACGTGGGCTTCCTCTGGGTGCTCCATTCGGTTTCATCCCACATCCCAAAGACGTGTGGATTTGTTGGTTAATTGACCCCTGTAAATTATCTCTAGTGTGCAGGAAGTGGATGCAAAAGTGGGGATCGATGGTCTGCGGACTCAGTGGGCCGAAGGGCCCGTTTCCATGCTATGTCTCTAAACGCAACTAAATTAAAATAATGTCATGGGATCTTTTATGTATACTTGAGAGGGTGGAGCAAGGAGATAATGTCTCATCTAAAACTGATCATTGCCAGCTATGGACCTCTGCATAACATGACACTGAGTGAGACAGGTTTGCTCCAACAATTCTAAATATCTCCATCTCTCAATATTTGAAGGAAGCATCCAGGCAAGGTGTCAGAAAGTATGCAACACCAGTCATACTATAAATGCATGGTAGCTCCTCTGGTATATGGGAACAGAAAAATATAAAAAAGGATGCTCTCAGTACTGTATTCAGGTGCTCAGGTCTCTGCAGTAAGACTCAGTATCCAGAGCCTTGGCAGATGCTCAAGACATCAAATGATGATCCTGCACCATTTCTCTCCCTTCTCACTCAGACTTACATGACTCAGGTAGCACTTCCATCAGTTTGATGCGTTTCCTTTCCCTAATACCAGAGGAGCTGTTGTGTATTTATCATTCTACTTCCGACAGACTTTCTGATGCATTGCCCCAATGCTCACTCCAAACGTTAGGTGAACTGCAGTAAGCACTAACAGGGAACTGAATTGTTGTTAGGAGCCCAATTCTGTTTTCACTCCATGTCAATGCATGCAGAGGTCCTCATTTACCAACTGACAGTTAATTCTAATCACTAAATCCAAGGGTTACATTTAACTATCTGTCTACCACTTATGATCATTAAATTGCATTATGTGAATCCACTCAAGGTGTCCTGCTCAGAACGTATCAATTACTTTCATCCATATCAACTAACCCATGTAATTTAAAGGTTGGTAACTCCCAGAGTCACCTTCACCCAATGTGGCATCTCATGTATTCCAGGCAGTTGTGGAGATGACAGTGGTGAGGTTTCTCTCATGAATGCTCTCGTGTTTTTTGTAAAACTCAGGCCATAATGCAAGGAGGTTTTCTTTCTCTGGCAAATGGTTCCTGCAAGTGATCTACATACCTTACATGATCAGTCCTGCAGAAAGGAAAAGAATGCTACTATACTTTGTGAAAATAATTATTTCACTATTGCCACATTTTGACGTTAATATAGATTTGAGGCAATTTTTCCTTGAAGCAATTTCATAAATTATTGGGCTGAGTCAAATTATACAATTGGAAATTATGGACTCTGCTCCAAGAGGAGAATATTATTCTACCCCCCCCCCCCCCCCCCCCCCCCCCCCCCCCCATTGAAGGCATCAAATACATAAAATTACAACAAATAAAAATCAGACACATAATAGGCTGAAGTAACTCACCATTTTAGGCAGTATCTGTGGAGAAAGGGAATAGGTGACATTTCGGGTCGAGACCCTTCTTCAGACTGAGGGTCACCATATCACCTAACCAACAACCAATAATGGCCCATTGTGTGCCCCACATTTCCTTGATTATTGTTGCTTTTTGCATACCTTCCATCAATTTCTCCCAGGTACCATCTATATCTCTCGTTCCCCTTTCCCCTGACTCTCAGTCTGAAGAAGGGTCTCAACCTGAAATGTTACCTATTCCTTTTCTCCAGAGATGCTGCCTGACCCGCTGAATTACTCCAGCCGTTTGTGTCAGTCTTTGATTTAAACCAGCATTTGCAGGTCCTCCCCAACATAAATTAAAAATCTGAAATAGCTGAATATCTGCTTACCTTGGCTCATAGGCACCAATAGGAATAGCAGCAAGGTCAAATGGTCCGTACCGTTTCCCTATTTGTTCAAAGGCCACGCAATAACCGGTATCTCCAGCAAAAAAAAATCTGTTCCAGGGTCCAAGGACACACCAACTGCCCCACAGTGCTTTGTTGTCATCTGTCACAGTTCGTTTGCTCCAGTGCTGAACAGGTGTAAAGACAAATGTAACCTCATCGTGCCCAGGGACGCAGTTTTCTTCCCACCAGTCTAACTCGATAACATTCTCACAGCCGCAATTCTGCATCCAGCCTAAGAGACCCAATGGTACAAACCACCTCAAGTCACTGCCAAATCGCTGATTAAGACTAAGCACAGTGTTGTAATCCAAATGATCGTAATGGTTGTGACTAATAACCACAGCATCTATCTTGGGCAACTGAGCCACTGTACAGGGTGGGTTTCGGAACCGCTTTGGCCCACAGAACTGCACCGGTGAGGCTCGTTGGCTGAACATGGGATCCGTCAGAAAAGTGAGCCCTTCCATTTCCACCATCAGCGATGCATGTCCCAACCATGTCACTCGGATTCCATTGCCCACATCACCTACCAGTTCTGGGTTTTTGACAAAGTATGGTTCTTTTATTGGCAATCCTTCATCAAGTTCCTGGAAGCAAAGAAAATATATATTTTAAAAACAAAATAACCTGTTCTTTCCTGACAAATTGCTGTCATCTGTCATGTTTAACCAAACCTTTTATAGAACAGCAATGCTTTGAAGGCCAACTAAATGGACCACGTTTAAGAGGTAGAACCTTACTTCTCTAAAGCCAATTTCTAAATCACAATGTGAACTAATGTGGTGCTAATTTTTACTCAATAGTCTTCATGGACGTTTCCTTTAGGTTGGAATTTAGATTTTCCTACTTTCTTATTAAATTAGCACTCAAATCTAGTTGGAGCTCAAGTAAAAATAACACTCTTAAAAGAGATATTGGAAGGTAACCAGTGCCCAGGAATGGTGCCCAAATATGGATTAAAAGAGGTAAATTCTAGAATATTGACATAACTAAAATACAGGAATGGAATGTGTGTGATTTGTGGCTTCGATCAAACTTGGAGAAGGTGGTCCTCCTTTGATCTTGTTGGAAAAGGAAGCTGGTGGGGGGTGGGGGGGCAGGGTGGATGCGGGAGGAATACTGGATATGTTGCATAATGTGTTCTTGTGCCATATCCAGAGGTCAGATATGGGTCAGTGACAAAGAAGAGGTCCTTGCACCTCTCAGCCCTATAAACTATTGAACCTCTTCAATTCTAATCCAGACAACAGGTGAAGACTCTTATACACTCTGACTTCACTTGGAGATGATTAATATTATTTTAGTTTTGAGGAGATTAACAACTTGTTGCAGAATAGCCAGTCACATTGCGGCCATGGCTAGTACTGTTAAATCTCCTGGCCAATGATTTACAAGAAAACAATGATGGATACTTCAGCAATGGATATGTTGTTGAAAGCTATAAGAGGTTTATTTTTGATTGAAAGTTACAGCATGGAAACAGGCCGTTAGACCCACTGGGTACACACTGACCAATTATCAGCTGTTTACACTAGTTCTATGTTATACCACTTTCTCATCCGCTCCCTACACATTATGGGCAATTTACTGAGATAAATTAACCTACAAACCTACGCGGAAAGTATAAAACATAAATCCTAGATACAACAGCTTAGTTTAGATGGTGTCCAAAGAATGCTAGAGAAGATGCTACAGAAGAATATTTGCACTAAGCTATAATTTACACCATGGCAGTTCAGATATCAACAGACGTGTTGCTGAAGCTGTACACCATACTATCATTAGAAATTCCCCAAGACAAACAAAAAGCCATTGATGATAATGTCTGGGACGAGGGTATAATTCTGTGGATGAATGTAATGAGATCGAGTGACTATGATCAGTGGCTTCCCAGAAATATAATCACCTTACTTTGCTTCACGTATAACTCTAAAAATAGCAAAATATTTTCCTTAAAATGCATGCACATACTTTTTCGTGGGGTCTTATTTAACCTAAAAATCAGCGATACTTACCGCTCAGTATTCCTTGTTTACACCCATGTTTGGATCAAGGCAATTAGGAACATAGAACTGTACAGCACAGCAACAGCTCCTTCAGCCCATCATGTCTACACTGACCATGATGCCAATCTAACCAATCCCATCTTCCTGCACATGGTCTATATCCCTCTATTCATGTGTTTGGCTAATTAGAGAGTTGTCAGATTTCAAATAGAACATGTGAGGGCACGTTGCTGGAAAACTACGATAACTACTCTGCTTTTCTTTGAAATAGTGCTTACATGTTCATCGGAGGGAGCAGACAGGCCTTGATTGCACATCTCATCTGCAAGACAGCACTGCTGACAGTGCAGCACTGCCTTAGCACTGCACTAGATCCTCGAGCTGAAATGGGATCTCTACCTGAAACTTCATGACCCAGAATAGAAAGCAATTTACTTTACTTTAGACTTTAGAAATACAGCACAGTAACAGGCCCTTTAGCCCACCGAGTCCATGACGACCAGCGATCACTTCGCACACTAACACTATCCTACACACTAAGAATAATTTACAACTTTTACAAAAGGCAATTAACCTACAAACCTGTAGTCTTTGGAGTGTGGGAGGAAACCGGAGGGCCCGGCGAAAACGCACAGGGAGAATGTAAAATCTCTGTGCAGACTGCACCAGTAATCAGGATTAAACCCGAGTGTCTGGCGCTGGAAGGCAGCAACTTTACCACTGAGCCATCCCAATTGTGCCAATCTGAAAGCAATAGAATTGTTCAGCTTTTTCCAATCATCCATTCTTTTATATTCTACACTATTTTTAAATCTCCACATTAACACAGCTGATCACTACTGCTTAAACAACCTCACCTTCTCCCTTCACCTGGGTGGCACTCTATGTTACGCAGTGAGACCTTGCACCCAGCTTGCTTGGACCACTGTGTCTGCTTTCATAGACTTTCTGGTGACGGGGGAGGGGGAGGGGGCGGGGGCAACACCAATGGGGTTTTCGTTGACTAGCCTAGATTTACCTTATTGTTTGATATTATCAGGCTATTTTCAGGTTGTTGAACAATTACCAATGCCAGAGCCATCAGTATTTTGTTTGTGGCAATGTACAATGACTAAACTGCTGAAAAAGTTCTACTTGCTTTGATAAAAGCAAGATTAGAAAGTTTACATTTTTTGGAAAAGTTTCTGCCAATACTCATCTATGATTTTCTTTCATCTATATTATTCTGACGTGTAAATATTGTGCTAAAATGCAAATGTTAAGGCTCATTTGTATTTAGAACATAATAAAGCAGCCCATTGTTTCACAGAACAGTGAATGCAGAATCATAGAATAGTTTCAGCACCAAACAAGGGCCTTCAGTCCATCATGTCAATGCCAGCTCTTTACCATTCCATCCCTGGCTTCACCATAGCTTTGCAAAGTCTTCCTCATCAGGTGTTTATCTTACTTCCTAATGGCCAGATGGAACCTACCTCCACCACATCCACATGCAATGCTATCCCGATACCATCTACACATAAAGTTCCTCTTTCTACCATTCTTAGTTCTCTTCCCCTTTATTTTACATTAATGACATCTGATCCTCGACGACTCCACAAGCTCTTGCTATTCACTCTTTCCAAACCATTCCTCATTTTTATACTTTGATGAAATCTCCTCTCATTTTTCTCTTCTCAAAGGAAAACAGTCCCTGCACCTCCTGGTAATTGGAGACTTCCTTCTCATAAGCCATGCTCCCAAGTCTTTTCAGGATACTTGGCAATGACTTAATGTAACAAGGCAACCAGAATTGAACACAATACTCCAGTTGAGGCCGCATTAGTGTTTTTATAAAGATTCATAATGACTCCTCTGCTTATATACTTTAAGCCTCTAGTAATAGACCCCAGAATTGTGTATGCTTAATTAAACGCTTTCTCAACCCATCTTTTCCTACAGGTCTCTTCCTCTCTGCACACATTCACTGAATCTATATGGGCTCTCATCAATTTTCAGACAAAAATACATCACATAAACTGGTTTCAATTTAAAGAAGAAATTGGAAACAGCAGGGGTTTCCAAAAGTCTGGTTAAAGAGGTAGGTTCTAAACAGAGCCTTAAAGAAAGGAGAGGGGAGTGACGAGGGAAGGAAGTTTAGACAGAGTAGCTGGAGGAACTGCCAAGAAAATATATGGCATCTAAATTCTACACAAGTGGATTAGTGTAGAATAGTGATTATTGTTTTTAATTACTTTGTGTTAACTATCATTTTTATACACCAAACTAGCTTAATGTGTAACACAGTGATAGATTTTTCTATTGGGTTTGGTGTGTGTTGGCCCAAACATTGTCTACCGGTCAACGGTTCACTATGCAGTCCCGAAATTGGAGTTATTAATATTAAATGCTTTTTCCAAGAATTTATGTCAGTGAAGAGATCTAGAGTTTGATGTCATGAGCAATGGAAGTTTCCCACCATTAAATTAAACGCTCACAGCTCTTTCAAGCACCCTCATAAAAGTTTCCTTTTTTGCATAAAAATGTTAACATTCCAAAATTCCCAAGTTTGTCTGGTTGGATTATAATTTACTTATCCGAGGTAACCCTTTTAAGATTTTGCTTACTTTCATGCACAGAACACACAGAGCTCATCATCTAATCTTTAGTCTCCAGTTTCTCCGTTGTAACTTATAGTGGCTTGCAAAAGTATTCATACCCCTTGAACTTTTCCACATTTTGTCACGTTACAACCACAAACGTAAATGTATTTTATTGGGATTTTATGTGATAGACCAACACAAAGTGGCGCATAATTGTGAAGTGGAAGGAAAATGATTTTCAATGGTTTTCAAATTTTTTTACAAATAAAAAACTGAAAAGTGTGGCGTGCAAAAGTATTCAGCCCCCTTTACTCTGATACCCCTAAATAAAATCCAGTGCAACCAATTGCCTTCAGAAGTCACCTAATTAGTAAATAGAGTCCACTTGTGTGTAATCTAATCTCAGTATAAATACAGCTGTTCTGTGAAGGCCTCAGAGGTTTGTTAGAGAACATTAGTGAACAAACAGCATCATTAAGCCCAAGGAACACACCAGACAGGTCAGGGATAAAGTTGTGGAGAAGTTTAAAGCAGGGTTAGGTTATAAAAAAATATCCCAAGCTTTGAACATCTCACGGAGCATTGTTCAATCCATCATCTGAAAATGGAAAGAGTATGGCACAACTGCAAACCTACTAAGACATGGCCAGTCCACCTAAACTGACAGGCCAGGCAAGGAGAGCATTGATCAGAGAAGCAGCATGGTAACTCTGGAGGAGCTGCAGAGATCCACAGCTCAGGTGGGAGAATCTGTCCACAGGACAACTATTAGTCGTGCACTCCACAAATCGGGCCTTTACGGAAGAGTGGCAAGAAGAAAGCCATTATTGAAAAAAAGCCATAAGAAGTCCCGTTTGCAGTTTGCCACAAGCCATGTGGGGGACACAGCAAACCTGTGGAGGAAGGTGCTCTGGTCAGATGAGACCAAAATTGAAGTTTTTGGCCTAAATGCAAAACGCTAAGTGTGGCGGAAAGCTAACACTGCACATCACCCTGAACACACCATCCCCACTGTAAAACATGGTGGTGGCAGCATCATGCTGTGGTAATGCTTTTCTTCAGCAGGGACAGGGAAGCTGGTCAGAGTTGATGGGAAGATGGATGGAGCCAAATACAGGGCAATCTTGGAATAAAACCTGTTAGAGTCTGCAAAAGACTTGAGACTGGGGCGGAGGTTCATCTTCCAGCAGGACAACAACCCTAAACATACAGCCAGAGCTACAATGGAATTGTTTAGATCAAAGCATATTCATGTGTTAGAATGGCCCAGTCAAAGTCCAGACCTAAATCCAATTGAGAATCTCTGGCAAGACTTGAAAATTGCTGTTCACAGACGCTCTCCATCCAATCTGACTGAGCTTGAGCTATTTTGCAAAGAAGAATGGGCAAAATGTCAGTCTCTAGATGTGCAAAGCTGGTAGAGACATACCCCAGAAGACTTGCAGCTGTAATTGCAGCGAAAGGTGGTTCTACCAAGTATTGACTCAGTATTGGCTGAATACTTTTGCACGCCACACTTTTCAGTTTTTTATTTGTAAAAAAATTTGAAAACCATGTATCATTTTCCTTCCACTTCACAATTATGCACCTCTTTTTTGAGGTGATGTAGAAGGATATAATGTCAAAACAAAGCCAGCATTTTTGGCACAGCTTCATGAGAACTAGCTCCCACAAGCAGCAACATGATAATGACAAGATCATCTGCTTTTGCAAAAGTTGATGGAAGGTTAAATATTGGCTAAGACAACTGGAGTCAGGGCCGGCCTTACGCCGATTGCTCCCAATTGGGCCCTGCACCTCCTAAGGCCGGCCCTGACGGGAGTAACTGCAGAGTGCCACAGGGTTTACGTGTTTACATGCTCGAGGGAGCAGACAGATCATCTCTTCTGAAAGACAGCACATCTGATGGTACTGCAATCCCTCGACACTGCACTAGAGCCTAGAGTTTTACACTCAAATTGCAGGGACGGTATCTGAAACTGAAACCTTGCGATCCAGAAGCCAGGCAATTGTGCCACATTTTGACAATCTCAAAACAACGGAATTCCTCAGCATTTTGTAATCTCCATTCTTTTTATATTCTACACACTTTTAAAACTGCACTTGTAACAGCTGATTGATACTTTTTGAATTCTCTGACCTCGTCTCTTTGTCCAGGTAGCATTTTACATTACAAGGCTTCTTAATGAATAAAAATTCAACAATCCCACTTTAACAAATAACATGACCTAGTCTGTCAAGCCAAGCAGCAAGCATTTCTTTACTATTGATCCTTTGGCCTGACGAGTGAAATAGATGAATCATGTTTTAATGATATGGGTGGTGTGTGGTAGCCTCAAGCTCCAAGGCTTCAATGTAAGAACTAAATGCAGAATGCAGTGGTTACTGGGAAAGTAACCATTACTTTCTCCTACTTGAATATTTTAAGCACAAAATAATCTACATTTAGACACTGGGCTGCAAAATCAGCAAGAGGCACTTTAATGATCTCAGAGGGTTGTTTACTTATATGAAAACCATCAATCTAAAGTAATGATTTATACATTGTAGGCTTCACATTATTTAGACGAAAAAGTCATTTGCTGTTTTACAGCTGTTCAATTACAGAATAAGGAAAGTGTACAGCATGATACAAATCTAAATAGTTATAGTCATAAGGCAACATCTCTGGATAGAAGGAATAGTTCTCCGACCAGTCTGACTGTTCCTCTGATTACATTGTATCTCTGTCTGCTTTATTGTCACCCTCTCCGAGCTATCAATGGTCTGTTCTACTTTTTCCTTGATCTGCATCTTTTTTGATATCTTACACTTCCTTGTCGCTGTAACTCCCTCTCGCCTGACGCTCAGTCTGAAGAAGTCTCGACCCGAAACGTCACCCATTCCTTTCATCCAGAGATGCTGCCTGTCCTGCTATGTTACTCCAGCATTGTGTGTCTATCTTGGGTGCCAACCAACATCTGTGGTTCCTTCCTATACTTATCTCCTCCCATGATTAGTATTCTCATCTTTTCTTTTTATCTAATTAGCATTCTTTTAAACTCTCTTCTGTCCTAAACTCAGTTATGTTTACAATTGCATACTTCCTTCTCCAAACATTTCTACTTTATTGAACTCAGACCTCATTGCTACTATGTCCAACTAAAACTATTTTTTCTAGTAACTGCAGCACTGGAAACCGCTACCTTACTCATCCTTTCCTCCCATGAGCTGTAGGTCTTTATAACACAGGTGATACATCTAATAATCACAGATTGTGAGTTCATGGGAACTGTACTGAAAAAACAGTAACAGTCCCACCTCCCACTCCAGGGCACTGTTCTAATCAGACCACTGGACAATCGTGCAGAAAGACTTTTAAATATTTTCAATTATATGGATGATTATTCACTTATTAAATCAGAAATTATCATGGATAAGCATGCATTGATTCTGCACATTATTAGAATGCTCTTATCGGCATGGATGGAGTGCCTGTTTCTGTGTTGTTTGACTATGACCCTGTTATAATGTTGTATCTACTTGTTACAAATAATTTCTCCTAGAGAATACAATTGTGCTGTAGATTTGTTAAATCCAACGGTTGAAACCTTATAATTTTCCCCGAATCACTCACCATTTTTGAACTTGGGATGTTTGTGTGGTCCTTTTCCATCACAGCAAATTTCAACACTTTGCTGAAAGCAGGAGCATTCCATGTTGGCCACGGATTGATAAATCTGCCATCTTTGCCTTTCTTGGATTTTGTAACATCCTCTTCCAAACGGTAGTCCAATCTGAAGCTTTTCCTGGAGGACCGGGATGAAGTGCTCCCTCTCGACTCTCGACTCACATTCCCCGGCCTTTTCTTCACAACTTCCTTGGGATAATGACCCCTGGAATTAGAAACTTGTTCTTCAGTGTTCACTTCCATGCTCCCATCAGCTCTATAGTCCAGGGTAAACAAGGCAAAGTATATATTAAAAATGGAGTTCAAGATCCCTGAGGTTTCTGATAAAAAAATATCTGCAAAGGCAAAACACAAATCTCAGCTTCACACACCACTCTCGTTATGTTCTCTGATGAATTAACGTTAATTTGTCACTATGATAAGTAGTTTCAGAAACAGAATTTTACTTTCAGTTAATGACCTTATCATTCCCAATTTTGAGTTATCCATCAATCTACATGGTCCACGGTTCAATGAGAACCCTACTCGATCCCCCTTATACTACCCCAGCCCTTTCAATTAAGTAATCGGCACTTCACAGCTGCCACCTTGTAACTGGTGCTCCACAAACAGCCATACTAAAAGTCATATTTCAACGGTCCAAATCATCGCTTCGACGTGAAGGGAGCTTTCTAAATGTTATTTTTGGTGGGTGACTACTCCCCCATGTTCTAATTGCCCCCCCCTGTTTTTTGCACCCCGACCCTCAGTGTGACCCGCACCAAGGCAGCCGATGGCACGAGTGATCTGTCGGCCGTGTATCTATCGCACGCCGCCAATATCAATACTAATCAACGGCCAAAACTGCGGTGTAGATGGCATTGAGGTAACCTTGCTGAACAACTCTGGCCGTCTTTAAAACAAAACACCGCTCAGAAGCCGAACGATCAATATATGTCTGAAAAAAAACCCGGAAAATACTAGATTTGTTTTCAACAAAGACAAATAATGCACTTTAAATTGTCGCTGATATATTCCAAAGACCGGTGTTCCTTCTTGTGTAGGTCTTCACACCATCCAGTCTCCTAACGAAGCAGTGCCCACGACACTACGCGGTGTACAACGTGAAGCTATAAACACACATACACACACACAAACTTTCCGATTGTTCAACCATAACGTAAGATGATACTCGCCACCCGGGTCAATTATCGCAGTAAGCGGGTGAACAACAACAACATAAAAGTTCACCCCAAAGCCAGGGTGCAGTTTTTGATCTTACGTCGTTGTATCTACGCTATGGGGAACTGTTAGCTCCACAAGCAGCAGGACGGAGCACTGGAGGGAAAGGGGAAACATTGTGGCTGTTTGTTACCGATGTGCTTGTGTTTTGGGACAGACTCCGAGAGGTGGAGGTGGGAATTGGGGGAGGGGGCGGCCCCGTGTTCTCGCACTTGATCCACTTACTGCATAGTTTACCTCGTGTGGTTGCAGCCAGCCCGCTCGCCCACGGATGAGGTGACAGAGGAACAAGGCGAAGCCGGGAGGAGGTCAACCCCTGCCCTGGTCCGACACGTGATGCGGCGCTGCTATCAGCCAGCCAGTCCCACGGGCACATTACTCAAAGCTGCTCTGTCGGGGGGGCACAAAGAGAGATTTCTCCTCCTAAATCCAGCACCCTCCACTAAAATAAGCAACCGAGTAGCCAAAATTAATCGCTGGAATTCGCTGCCGGCCTTTACACCATTGCAGCACCAAGCCATTCGGAGGTTTATTTGAGCTGTGAGGTTCTGCATTTTTACCAACTGCATTCAGATGGAATGGAAAACAAGATTAAAGTTTGCGTTAAGAAAAGCTGTCCGTGTGGAAACTTATACACTGGTTAATTTTGTTTCCGATATATCCCTGAAAACGCTCGCGAATATCGAGCTGGATAAAAGCAACAACCTTTCACTTCACTGTATAGACACGGTTACTGTTGGGCATGTTTGATTTGTAGGCAGTTAGCAGCAACCGATTACATTGAAAATCTTAAAATATAAAACAGAGAAAGCCTGGGAGTTTCGTTACCCTGAGGCTCCTGGGGACGCCGGAGCTCCTCCACTCTCTCTCTGCATCGCCTCTATGTTTGGAGAAGTTGGAGAATGGTGACAGGCTGCGCCGTTCCCGTAAAACCAATGGAAATAGAGAGGCTTCGGTTTAGGTAATCTATAGTCCAACTTAATTTTAGATCCTTCCGATTTGGTAAAAACAATATTCTCTTCAATGATTCCGGTGGGTAGAGCGGTGGTCGGAGGGGTTTCGCTGTTGATCAGTTTCCTCGTGACAAACCTGTATTACAATAATTTCCTTTGTTGAAACTCCGCCCAGACCCGGCACCCTGTGTCAACCCGCAGGGATTAGCACCGGATCCTGGCCTGACGGGGCAAAAAAAATAACAAAGGCCATTGTAGTTTGGATTAACACCAAAAATGTATCCAAAAAGTTCGAACCGTTAAGAAAAATATTAAAAACTCTAATTATTCAAGTTTCTGGATCTCCGTTTAACTTCTTGTTCCCCTTAATGATTTTAGGTCCATGCTACTCGATTGCAAAAAGATTTGCTAAGGCTGCATGACTAACAAAAAAGAATGAGATCATTTATTGAATTAAAAGGCGCCAACGGTATGTCGAGGGCTAGGTTTTGTGCCAACATGGATCAGGGGAATGAGATGAAAGGTTAGAAATTCACCTGGGATAGACCTCCCCCGTGCTGGCTCTTGGGTCTGTCTCGCCACACTTCCAGTATCTGTGGATCAGCCTCAGCAAATTAATCGCTGCTGCAACACAAACCGCCGAGAGAGGCCGACAGACCGCCAGAGACGTGGATCTGGTACTCTCTGTCACCATTGCCTCTCAGATCCCCAGCATCGGTGCGTTAATCCCGTTCCGTCTGGTTAATATATAATGGGAACTCCATGAGGTCGAAAGACAGAACAAACGATGGCAGTTCGCGAAGTTCTCAGGAATAAGTCCCCGCGTTATGCGCTTTTGTAGCCATCCGGTAACTGCATGTCACGCCTGTGCTGCAAACCCAGGGCCGGCCTTAAGCTCCCTGCAATTGGGCCCCGCGCCTAATGGGGGCCCCCCACTAATGTTCCGTATTTCGTACGGAAATACGAATTCTCTTTGTTAAATAAAGATTTTTTTTTTAATTCGCCATCCGGATTTTTTTTTTAAACGACCATGTATAACAACCGCTGCAACGATTTGTTAACTAGTACTGTTAGCACTTCTTAACATGAAGTAGTTAACAAGTTGTTATATCAATCTGCATCCATCCACATTCCTCAGTAAATGTTATTGTGTTTTGAATGAGTATTAATGACGCCGTGTTCCTTTGATTCACGCGGCGTCATAAATACTTGTTTAAAACACAATTACATTTACTGAGGAATGTAGTTTGATGACACGTTGAGAATTTCTTTAAACTCACCATCATGAGTGAGGGCCCCGGACCGCGAGAAGGGGCTTCTTCCTGGTGTGCAGGTTAGTCATTCACCTACCGACCCACGTTGTGTCTCTCTGTCTTTTGCTCTCTCCCTCCCTCCCTCTTTCTCTCGCGCTCCCCATCTCGTTTCTCTCTAGCTCTCCCACTCCCTGTCGCCTCAGCATTCCCGGAATCATTGACGTTTAGCGGTAGACAAAAATGCTGGAGAAACCCAGCAGGGTGAGGCAGCCGCCTTGACCGCTGAGTTCCTCCAGCACTCTGTGTTTTTTGTTTGGCTCTGAAGTTGAAGGTGGCTCAGCAGGACGGGCAGCGGCTCTGGGGAGAGGGTTGCGTTTCTGGTCGAGACCCTTCTTCAGACAATCACGTACTCTCACCGACGAGAGTTCAATTCAGTCTGAAGAAGGGTCTTCTCTCCAGAGTCGCTGCGCTGCCTGTCCTGCTGAGTTACTCCAGCTTTATGTCTATCTTCAATTTCTCACGGGGGGCTTATAACGTCTCTAAACCCCTCTGGGACCCTCGGAACACCTCTAACCCCCCTCTATCTCCCCCCCCCCCCCCCTATTTCCCTCTACAACACTTCTGAACACTTCTAAACACATCTGAACCCATCTGAAGCCCTCTGAACATCTCTAAACCGTTTAAACCCCTCTAAACTAGGAGGCTACAAGGTGACTTGGATAGGCTGGGTGAGTGGGCAAATGCATGGTAGATGCAGTATAATGAGAATAAATGTGAGGTTATTGTGAGGCAAAAACAGGAAAGTAGACTATTATCTGAATGGTGGCCGATTAGGAAAAGGGGAGATGCAACGAGACCTGGGTGTCAAGGTACACCAGTCATTGAAAGTAGGCATGCAGGTGCAGCAGGCAGTTAAGAAAGCGAATGGTATGTTAGCATTCCTAGCAAAAGGATTTGAGTATAGGAGCAGGGAGGTTCTACTGCAGTTGTACGGGGTCTTGGTGAGACCACACCTGGAGTATTGCGTACAGTTTTGGCTCCTAATCTGAGGAAGGACATTCTTGCCATAGAGGGAGTACAGAGAAGGTTCACCAGACTGATTCTTGTGATGTCAGGACTTCCATATGAAGAAAGACTGGATAGACTCGGCTTGTACTCGCTAAAATTTAGAAGATTGAGGGGGGATCTTATAGAAACCCACAAAATTCTTAAGGGGTTGGACAGGCTAGATGCAGGAAGATTGTTCCGATGTTGGGGAAGTCCAGAACAAGGGGTCACAGTTTAAGGATAAAGGGGAAATCTTTTAAGACTGAGATGAGAAAAACATTTTTTACACAGAGAGTGGTGAATCTCTGGAATTCTCTGCCACAGAATGTAGTTGAGGCCAGTTCGTTGGCTATATTTAAGAGGGAGTTAGATGTGGCCCTTGTGGCTAAAGGGATCAGGGGGTATGGAGAGAAGGCAGGTACATGATACTGAGTTGGATGATCAGCCATGATCATATTGAATGGCTGTGCAAGCTCGAAGGGCCGAATGGCATCTACTCCCGCACCTGTTGTCTATGGTTCTATGACTGCGTCCAACTGCTGTCTGGTTCGTTGATCGGTTTGCTAGATATGAACTGTTTTGGGAGAGAAAAATGCTCACGGCAGACCAAACGTGTTAAACAGAAATTGGTCAGATAGTGAGCTTTACACAGTGAGAAATCATGTGAAATAATCACTGAATTTAATTTTAAATGAATGTACCTGCATGTTATACTGTTTAGTTTGGAGATACAAACAGATCCACTGAGTTCGCACAGACCAGCGATTTTTGTTACAGATTTGGCAATTTTATTTGGCGGCCAATCAAACGCTGTCTCTAAGGGGGTTGCATCCAATCACCAACCAGCTTGCTTTAAAATTTCTGTCCAATCAACAAATAGATCTCCTCCCGTCCAATCAGCCGCTGTCTCCAAGGGCATTGTGTCCAATCACATAATTAGCAGCTACGGTAAAGTTTGGAAGCCAGCGGAGCTACTGACAGTCAAACGGGAGGGAGCAGGAGAGATTCACACAGTGTATAATCCATAGCACCTAGTGTACAATTTCATAATATATACTAAATAACTGGGCTGACACACCTTGGCTGGGAACCTGGGGCCCACCAAAATTGATCCCAATTGGGCCCCGCAACCCCTAAGGCCGGCCCTGTGCAAACCATCCAGCTCCAAACCCGACCACCGCCGCCCGGGATTTGTATTTTATAAATTACATTGTTAACTTTGCCCAGAGATAAGATTAAAATAATAGATCTAGCTAACCTCCGTGATGTGCCTTTGAGATTCTCCGAAAGTCTGCAGGTTAGGAAGAGGTTTAAAACAAACAAGATTTGCACAATGTCTTTGTTAAAAAAAAACTTTTCAAAATCACCTTCAGAAAATTATTTTCTTGAATGTGATATTACACGATTCTATTCCGATACATCTTTGTTCATCTCAGTTTCTACATAAAATATAATTTCTACTGAGAATAATTTAATTTGGAATTTGCAAAGTACTTGCGTTTAAATGAGTGCTATCAGAAATCAATACTATAATTTCATTTTTGGCGCTTACAAAATGATTATACCCAAATTATTAAGTAAGGAAAAGTTAATATTTTTCACAATGTGTCAGATATATGTGTCTCAAAACTAATCCAAATAAGATTAAAAATATTGGGCACTTACGATCATTCATGTCTCACATTTAGCGATTATTTTGACTTTTGAGTGTATTTAAACGTTTTTAAATGTAACCAGAACAACGTGCAACTGGCACCGAAGATAGACACAGAATGCTGCTGCAGTAACTCAATGGGTCAGGCTGCATCTCTGAAGAGAATGAATGGGTGAGGCTTTTTTTCCTTCTTGAGATGCTGCCTGTCCCGTTGAGTTACTCCAGCATTTTGTGTCTGTCTTCGGTGTAAACCAGCACCTGCAGTTCTGCCCTACACGTGCAATGAGCAGAGTTGCGAGCGGAGCGCCCGAGCACTTGGTCGATGCATCGATTGGAGCCGCCTGTCGTGGTGACGCCGCATGAGCGCGGTGCGGCAGTAAGATGGCGGCCTTGTTGCGACGGACAGCTCGCCTCGCCGCCCGCTCGCTGCTGCGGACCGACTGGCCCGGCGTCCGACGGCAGGTGGGTCCGTGTTGGTCCGGAGTCCTTGTCGCCTGACCTGACCTGGCCCGGTGGGGGTTTGGGCCGTGCGCGGTGTCACAACTCCATTGATTGTTGCGCCGTCTGCGGCCCAGGGCCGGACCCGGACCCGGCGGGGGGTTTACTTTTGCCGAGTGATGTTTTTGTTTGCTTGCCCACAAACAACCCAACCCGAAAGGCCAGGTGCTGAAAATGGCCAACCTAAGCTTCATTCGTGTGAGGTGACCAGTTCACAAGGAGTGAGGCAGTCATGTCAAGTCACATTTATTTATATAGCACATTTAAAAAACAACTCTCGTTGGCCAAAGTGCTTTACATTTGTTATAAGAATAGCACAACAAAACAGACTACATACATATATACATGTAGCCCTCACTCAGATGACGTCAGGAAAGGCTTGGGAGTATAGATAAGTCTTTAATCCTGACTTAAAAGAGTCGATGGAGGGGGCAGTTCTGATGGGAAAGGGGATGCTGTTCCACAGCCTAGGGTTTATGGTCATGGTTTAGTCCAGGTGCTAAAATGTTGTGTAACATTGATGTGTAGGAAGGAACTGCAGATACTGGTTTACACCTGCTCCAGTAAGATTTGATCGCAAACTCCAGGCTGATCCTCCAAGTCAAGAGAGTTTTATTGTCATGGGTCCCCATGAAGACCAAACAGCTCCAGAGGGGAGCTATGCGGTCAGATGTCACCAGTGGAAGTTCCTGGGCAACCAGCAGAACTGGTTCCGTTATTTCAGCTTGGATTAAACCCTTAGCCTAGTTTGCCAGGAAGCATTTTCCTCCAGAGATATCAGGAGGTTCTTACAACTGAAATGTTAGACTTACGTTTTACTTCTCTAAGATTAACATTTCATAAAAATATTTAGTTTTGAGACTTGTTATAATTGCTATAAGTCTCAGGTGTAAAATGGTCGCGAATCTTGCCTCTTGAGTTAGAAAACATCAAATTCCTGATCCTCTAGAATAGTGACGTGACATCAGATGTGCATTTTTAATGCATAATTAATTTTGTCATCCAGTGAAAGGAGGTGGAAAGTTTTTCTGGAGTTTGCGCGTTGTACATTTATGAGTTGTACATTAGGATTTGTCAGCAATGTCACCTGGTGAGCCAGATTTTGAACAGTTGGATAGTGGATTATCAGTTTTTCCTTTAATTATATTTCTTCAAATGATCTTGATTTTCTGCAGATTAACATTGACGATTAAACCTTATTATTTCAGGCCATCTTAAACAGCTGCAAAAGATTCCAGGCTACGCAAGCTGCTGCTGCACATGTCATTCTGAATGTTCCAGAAACAAAAGTTACTGTACTGGAAAATGGGCTCCGGGTGACATCTGAAGATTCTGGCCTCCCAACATGTACAGTGAGCACTAAACTGATCTATGGGCATTGTTTATCATGAATATATCCTTTGTATCCTGTATACAGCGCCGGAGACCTTGGTTTAACCCTGACTATGGGTGCTGTCTGGAGAGTTTGTACATTCTTCCTGTGACCACATGAGTTTTCTCCGGGTGTTCCGGTTTCCCGCCATTTCCAGGGACGTGCAGGTGTGTAGGTTAATTGGCTTCTGTAAATTGTCCCTCGTGTGTAGGATAGAACTAGTGTATGGGTGAACACTGATCGGCAAGGACTTGGTGGGCCGAAGAGCAGTTTTCCACACTGAATCACTAAACTAAATTAAACTCAAACTAAACTAAAGCTTCTTCCCCCTCTTGTATGCTTTTGAACGGTCCTTCCATAAACTAGGATGCTATGTGAATCACGCTCTATCCCATTGAGGACATTGGACTTTGCCTCTGGAAATCCTGTACTCTGTTTCTTTCCCCATGCTCTACCTATTTTATTTGAATTTGGCTTGAATGTATTTATGCATGATATCTGATTTAATTGGACAGCATGTAAAACATAGCTTGCACGCTATACACGTGATATTAATACACCTAAACTGGAATCTTAGGGCATCTAAACATAATCTCAGTGGTCATTTAGTAGGTTACTTAGGATCAGGGATGGTAGTGTGTAAATGATGTAGAATCAAGAGCCAAATAACCATAAACTTTACAAAAACAAATACTGGTGACAAACATTAAAATTAAAACTGAATTCCACTTATCTGAAGATCAGTGACCATATATTTAGTTTCTAGTCTTTTAAAATTTAGTTCTGTCATTTTAAGGTGTCATATTGAAGAAAATGGATTTTAAATATACCCTTCTGCCCTGGTGATTAACATATAAAACCTTGTTCCTCGCTGTGTGCATAATTTGGATGGCAGTAGAATAGACTCATCCCAATTCCAAAATAACCCAACAGGGAATTGTTTTCAGTGAGGTATCCTGTAAATCACAAGGGATGACCAATGAGACCAGTCACGTCTTTGCCATGCGCTGATGATTGATAAGCAGTGCAGTTTGTTTTCAGAGTTTGGAATGTTTGTAAATGGGACAGTTCGTGGCTGGAAAAAACATCTGCGAGTCATGCGTGATCTGGACCAAAATATCTCAATGTTGATCTCTTCCTAATGAATCTGTTGTAGCCGAGACCTACTTGTATTTGTGTGTGTGGTCTGGCTTTTAAAGAGCTGGGCACCAGCTCTTTTTCCTTCCGCTATTTCTAAATTCATTTGTGATCAGAATAATTTTCCATTCTAATTATTTATCAAAACACACCTTCACATTTTGCTTTGTGTCTGCTTTAACCTGATTTTTCCTATAATCTCATATTTGCCATGTTCCCAAACTGTTTCTACAGCAAAATTTGGTTTTCTGTGCATGTACTCAAATTTTTCATGGAAATATTGAACGAGAGAGACAGACTGCTATATCATGCCAATGTGGGAAGTGTCGATTAACTACTTTCTTGCCACCCCACTAATACAGATAATCTGTTGTACGTCTCTAATTATCCTGTACATTTGATCTTGAGAGATTTAAAAGATTACCTATTCAGTTCCTTCCCAGGTTATGGTAGGTTTCATTTCTGTGAACTGTTTGTAACGCAAGCAGTTTGATGGTTGGAATGTGGCTGCGATTTATGTTCTCACATGGCAGAAAATGCCCCCAGCCCTTCAACAGCCAACAAATTCATCTTGATGGTCTCAAACGCTAGTTTGTATCAGATGTGCATAATTCAGGCATTCGGTAGCTGAGGGAGGACCTGAGCATACATAACGTTGGATTTAAAAAAAAATCAAATGGGGAGAAAAAAAAGTCTGTTGCATCAGCATAAAATAACATGCCAAATTTGAGAACATTCCCCTTTGTAATTTTGCATTGTATTGTTGCCATTGTTTGCCTTTAAGTGTTGGTATGAGGAAATTGTTTGGCTTGAATTTAAATTAAATTTTTGTTACTTTCTCTAGGTTGGATTGTGGATTGATGCAGGGAGTCGCTATGAGAATGAAAAGAACAATGGAACAGCTCATTTTTTGGAGCACATGGCCTTCAAAGTAAGGACGGCAGCAATTACCATGAGAATTTTCAATGTTCATAAATTCTAGGGGCAGAATTAGGCCAGTCGGCCCATCAAGTCTACTCCGCCATTCAATCATGGCCTATCTATCTTTCCCTCTCAACCCCATTCTCCTACCTTTGCCCCATAACACCCGACACCCTTACTAATCACGAATCTGTCAATCTCTGCCTTAAAAACATCCATTGTTTTGGCCTCCACAGCCATCTGTGGTAATGAATTCCACAGATTCACCACCTTCTTAATCAAGAAATTCCTCATCTCCTTTCTAAAGGTACGTGCTTTTATTCTGAGGTTATGGCCTCTGGTTTTAGATTCTCTCACTCGTGGAAACATCATCTCCACATTTACTCTATCCAGGCCTGATTAATGCAGTGATGAAATTATTTAATAACTACAGCTTTTATTTGGACATTGTGTTTAATGTAGTGAAGTGTCCAAGCAATTTAACAATTTAGAGATGGAATTGGATAGGAGTAGGGAGAAGAATTTAGGCTTTCGATTCAAGGGGTAGGTTTTAAGGTGGAACAAAATTGTACTGAAGAGACAAGATTGTGCTGTTAATATTTTAGCCTGTGAACTAGGGTAGAAAGTTGGAAGGAAGTATCAGCAAATAAAAATGACTTTAAAATGGAGGGGAAGAAGGGGTCAGATTGTGGAATAATTTATACTAGGGACTAGGAAGTTCAGTGATATTGAGAGTGTATAGAATAGTTGGAAACATGCATTGGCTTGTGGTGCAAAACACTGGAAACGATGGTTGAGAACTAAACCATTTTTGGAAGTTGAACTAGGCATGTCATGCTAAGACTCCAAATGATATGGATTCATGCTCTGCTCAGTGTCATGTAAATTCGGTGTCATAAAAAATACCAGTTCTTTCATCATAATTCAATAAGTTATTAGTAAGCCTTTTTCTTTTCCTTCTTCCACAGGGCACAAAGAAACGCTCTCAGCTTGATTTGGAACTTGAAATTGAGAACATGGGAGCCCATTTAAATGCATACACTTCTAGAGAACAAACGGTGTATTATGCTAAAGCATTTTCCAAAGATTTGCCCAGAGGTGATTCCCTTGATGTCTAATTAGCTTTTGAACCTGGATACCAGGAACATAAAGGTTCTTTTGATTTGAAAAGAGTTGTAGTTTTGCAAATTAACTTTGAGACTCCTTCCCTTTAGCAGAGAAATGAATTTATTTTCCCTCCCCACTCACAGATCTATTTCATTGTGAATGCAATTAGCATTATGTTTTCAGAAGTTATAATCATGTATCTGCTGTCCAAGCTGTATAGCATCGGACACAGTGAAGAGATTTGGGTTATAAAAAGTGATTAAAATAATACATCTTCATTTGTATGCCATGTTTTGCACACAGCTGTTGAAATACTCGCAGACATCATCCAGAACAGCACCTTGGGAGCAGCTGAGATTGAGCGTGAACGTGGTGTTATCCTGAGAGAAATGCAAGAAGTTGAAACCAACCTTCAGGAAGTTGTCTTTGATTATCTACACGCAACAGCCTACCAGTGCACAGCATTAGGCCGCACCATCTTGGGCCCTACAGAAAACATCAAGTATGCCTCTGTATTTTGTTTTTAGTAGCTATTATTGATTTTCTCATTTTAAGCTTACTGTAACAATTTCTGTAATAGATCTATAACTCGTAATGATCTGGTGGAATACATCACAACGCATTACAAAGGACCAAGAATAGTCCTGGCTGCTGCTGGAGGTAATTGCATTTTACTTTCAATATATCATAAGCCTCATTCTAATTGAATTTAGTCACAGCTCTTTCCGTCAACAGGGATTTGGAGTATTAAATGATATTTGTTTCTTAGTTACCGATATGATTATTTTCATGGGTAACGTCATTGGATGTAAATGCCATTTTAAAGGAAATTCACTAAAAGTATAAATAAAGAATTATAACTTAGCTTACATTTTATCTCATTAAAATTTTAATAAATTGTTCAGAACAGCATAATTAAATAAAACATAACTCTTTATATTTTCTATTTGTTTTAAGATTGATCTGAAGGATTTTACATACATCATAGTATAGTGTGGAAACTTGCAGCAAAATCTAATTCATAGTCGTGCAGATAAGACAGCGATGAATGATACAGGCCCTTCGGCCCAACTCGTCCATGCCAATCAAGTTGCTTACCCCAGCTCGTCCCATTTGCCTGCACCTGGCCAATCCTTTCCTATCCATGTTCCTATCCGAGTCATCTAAATGCCGGCATTGTACCTGTCCCCCACGTTCCATGTAGAATCCATCCTCTGTGAAAACATTTTATCTATGCCCCTCATGATTATACCTCTATAAAGTCACCCCTCAGCCTCTCATGCTCCAGGGTAAATAAGATCCAGTCTAGCCAGCTGCTCCTTATAACTCAGACCCTCAAAAACCCAGTACCAGCCTCCTAAATCCAGTTCAATGACATTCCTCCTAATACAGGGTGACCAGAACTGTACACAGTACTTCAAATGTGGCCTTAATAACACTTTGTATAGCTGTACATAATGTCCCAATTCCTCTACAATACCCTGACCGATGAAGAGAAGCATGCCAAATGCCTCCTTCGCCGCTTGGCTGGATTTATTGTGCGTTATTATGTTATATAGTTGAGGGAAGTCTCATATTCAGTCCTTGACTTGATCTACAAAGTTACTGTGAATCGTACTCTACATCTGAGTGATGAAACGTCAGGGTTTGCTTGAATTTCGGTGACTCAGCAATAAATACAGATGCCAGTGGAGGACAGAATTCAGCATTGGTACAGTGCTGTTTTGTTCCTTAGCACACTCACATTAAGACTCGAGGGCAGAATATTGCAAGACAAAACCGGTTAAGCAATGAGGGAAGAATAAATAATTGGAACCATGTGTGTGTGTGTGTAACATGGTTCATCTTTGTCCTAATGATAGGATTTAGAGTGTGCAGAAATTAACTGGAATTTTAGATGGTTGGTTCCTTGTGTATATTTGCCACGGTTGATGTACTTTTTCTACAGTAATAAAGTGTAAATGCCTTCTTGCAGGTGTGGGGCACGATGATTTGGTTGACTTAGCAAAGCATCACTTTGGTAATTTAACAACCTACGATGGTAACATCATACCAGATCTGCCTCCTTGTAAATTCACAGGAAGTGAGGTATGTGCATAAAGATCTCCTCATTTCAGTAGTTTAAAGCTATTGCTGAACTGCGCATGTGGGTGGTCGAGGCAGTCCCAAATCCATCTGTACATGTTTTTTTTTTTTTTTTGGCTTGTCTCTGCATAGCTTTTAATTTTACACTCGCTAATGTGACGAGTAACCAGGGTGGCAAAGAAAATGTACTGCCCGAGTTACATAATAATCGTTTAATGTTTAGAATATGCATCACACTATGGGAAGTGGAATCAAGTTGATCTAAGAGTCTTGATTGAGAATTAAGTTTGTGTGATGTCTGAGGACTAATTCCTTTAACTGAATTTCCTGATTATTGGACTATTATACTTTACAACATAATAGAGTGTATGTAGTCTGTTAAGATTAGTACTTTATTTAGGTAGTTCAGAATCTAATGGTTTCTTGCTCTAGGAAGTAAGTTGCATTAATGATAATTGTTCCACAGATTCGTGTAAGAGATGATAAGATGCCGTTGGCACATATTGCCATTGCTATTGAAGCTGCCGGTTGGTCACATGCAGACACTATTCCTCTAATGGTTGCAAACACCTTGATAGGTAACTGGGACCGTTCTTTTGGCGGTGGTGTGGTAAGTAAGCAAGCATGAAAACCTCAACAGAAAATAGTTTTGTTTGAGCTTAAAGACAATCTGTACCCCCTTATAGTAGAAGTGCCATGGTTATATTTTCAGTAAAGTTGCGATAGAAACTGAAATCAGTGGAATAGTCAATG
Source organism: Amblyraja radiata (assembly GCF_010909765.2). Taxonomy (NCBI): domain Eukaryota; kingdom Metazoa; phylum Chordata; class Chondrichthyes; order Rajiformes; family Rajidae; genus Amblyraja; species Amblyraja radiata. Next base: position 28,445,701 of record NC_045976.1, read on the forward strand.
TAAGAAATGGACAATCATGGCAGGAAAATTTGTAGCTGATCATGTGCCTTGTCTTTTGTGGTCAAAGATTCTGTCGATCTGTTTGGAATATATTCAAAAAATCTGCATCTGCAAAACTCTACATAAGACCAGTGGAAAATAAAATTCCTTAAGTGGCCTGTCTTTTATCCTATGATTCTAGCATTAGGAAACAGTATAGTAACAAATTTTAATCGTGGAGAAGTCAATGAAAATGATTTCTAGTATGTTTAAAATGTATCTACAAATTACAAGTAATCAAGAACATAACCCACCCCAACCTGCATGTTAAATACTGAAATCTGCAATATCTTGTTTCCATCCAAACTAAGTAAAAGTCTTTTTACCCTATTCCATTGCCATCCTTGAATATTGTGTAAAAATGTTTTTCTTTAAAACAGAACTTGTCCAGTAAATTGGCACAGATTGCATGCCAGGGTAACCTCTGCCACAGTTTCCAATCATTCAACACCTGTTATACAGACACTGGGCTTTGGGGGCTCTACATGGTCTGCGAGTCCAATACAATTGATGAGATGTTGCATTTTGTACAAAGAGAGTGGTAAGTATACATTGTACATACTTTTTGTTTCACAGATTAAAGATTGCTAAATTTTAGTTTGTGTTATGCCCGTCCCACTTAGGCGATTTTTTTTAGGCGCCTAGGCTGTCTCCACATGGTCTCCAGGGTGTCGCCTGTATAGTCACCTCAGTCGCCCAAAGAATCGTAGCGCTTTTCTGGTCGCGCAAGTGGGATAGACCCATAAGCTATCTTTAAAGGGTATGGGGGGGAAACACTACTGGCCTGCCTAGTGGCAGCACAGCAAATGGTTAAAAGTAGGGGAAACTAAATTCCAGCTTAATTTTGTATTTCAAGGATATGCTCAATCATACACTTTAGACATATAATTTACAAAGTGAAGATTCAATTAAGATAACAGCAGTGATATCTGCTTAATCACATAATGGTTTGAACATTTATAAAAACATGACTACAGGTATTTTGATCTTAGTGCACTTTACTGTAGTAGAGTAAACGTGGCAAAGTTGATTTCAAGTCACCATGATACAAACCCAAATGCACTGAGCGGGATGCTTTCACTTTAAGCCTGAAGTGAACTTTTAAGTGCTGTAAAATTTCCTACCTGAACTTTTCTGCCTCATTTCAAGATCTTCTATTGATATTTTCAGTTGGAAATAATGTTAAGGTCAGTGAGGCTTTCAAAAAACACTACAGCAGAAGTTTTTTTCTATTTCAGGATGCGATTGTGCACTAGTGTTACTGACAGTGAGATTGCAAGAGCCAAAAATCTGCTGAAAACAAACATGCTGCTGCAGCTTGATGGTAAGAGCAGGGTTCATATTTTTTTGTTATTTGTTATTCACTTTCAAGTATTCATTTGGAATTTCATTGTTTCCAGGTTCAACGCCAATCTGTGAGGATATTGGCAGACAGATGCTGTGTTACAATCGAAGGATTCCTCTCCCTGAACTTGAAGCTAGGATTGAAGTAAGTGAATATTGTGCTAATTATAGGTCATTTTCAAAAAGAGGCTGAAGTTTGAATTCCTTGCTTTTCCTCCCTGCCATCTATACCAGAACTCCCACTTATTACAACAGTTTGGGTAATGGAAATTTGCCCTTCCAGAATTCACAAAAAACGACCAAAAACTGAGGTGCAGATTAAATATTTGCACTTGCGAAAATTATACATAGTTTCCACATTTCTAATGCGCAGCTTTGCATTACAGGAAATTGGTCATACAAAGTTTTAGAACTGCAAATCCACCATATAGTGGGGGTCACATGTTTAAAACCTAGCATCCAAGTTAAATATCGATTATCACGTCATTGTATCCAAAGATGATTTGTGTAAATAAATTAATCTTGTCTTGCTTTTGAACTAGGCTGTTGATGCCAAAACAGTAAGAAAAGTATGTAACAGATACATCTATGACAAGGCCCCTGTCATTGCTGCTGTTGGTAAGTGCATGTCATAAATCATATATCTTCTGCAGAGCATTAAAAAAATTGATCTGCAATTATTTTGAAACTTCTTTTGCAGGTCCTGTTGAACAGCTTCCAGACTATAACAAAATTTGCAGTGCAATGTACTGGTTGAGATAAATGTTACACTATTATGAAATAAAACAAGACATTTATATTTGGTTTTATCATTTTATTATCAAATAATCACATGCACAATGATAAAAGGGATTTAGGATCATCATTTCTTCAGTCGAGTGGTATTAACTTGGTCTTGTGCAGCTTTCTTTGCTTTAACCATTTCAACAAGTTCCTGTTAAGAAGGAACAAAGGGTTCACAATGCAGTACAGGCAAAGTACAAGATACAGTAGCTATAAGTGTGTTCTAAAGTAGTTTGTCTATATTAGCCGAGTAGCATTTAATTAAATAATACAACTTTCTTCAAGACCTGTCTTATATATTTACCTTGTATCTCTTCATGCAATCTTTCTTAGTTCTTCCTGGAATAGTAACCGCTATTTTTTCCCATCGTTCAGGTGTGTTAACTGGATACGTCTTTAGCGCTTGTTCCAAAAGCTTCTGTTCTTCGGCTGTCCAAGGGTTAATTTCATAACCAGGCACTAACAAAAAAGGTCTTCAATCATCAGTAAATTTATATAAAGTTTTGCTCAATAATGAACGCAACTATAAAGCACCATGAAATAACCTTAATTAATGCCTGCTGTAACCAAAAAGCAAACATCTGAGAATCATTAGGTTTACTTTCCTCCCATCATACTTTCTTTAGTGAAATCGTTATTTGATATCAAGTTATGTCACTTGCACCAGATTCCTGCACAATCAGTTAGACTTTGACGCCAGCAGCCATTGCCCAATAAGTTGGTAAATGCCTTATTTTTCTACTACACTCCACCTGTTTACTAGGCTCAATGTTTTTATCATTTTTGAAAACCCAGAAAAATCCATTACTCTGCAAAGGATGGAGAGCAGTTAAGTGTTAGTGATGTCCAGAAGTACGATCACCAGGGTGGAATGAGGGGGCAATGGATACAGCGTTACAGAAATTTACAAGTCTTTCAAACCGTGTAAATTTCAAACCTTGCAGATGATTTTTTTTTGAACAAGAAAGAGGCAGCAGATTGTGAAACATCTGCTGTGGGAGGCTAAAACAATTTTGATTAGTAGTTGCTAAGGAGTCATGACAGCACTTTTGCCTGCCTGCAAAAATAACTAAATTCAATCTGTGTACTTTCCTACTGAATGTGTAATTTGTGTGTAATGAGAGTAGATTTGAAAGAGTGCTCAGGTCAGTTTTAAAGAATCAGTAGTTCACACTTTTACCCTCAAATCTCTCTGAAGGAATCACTTTATCCACTGTTGCAGCTGCTGTACTGTGTTCCTTATTAAATTTTTCAAATGCTTTCTTATTTATTTCATCTTTTTGTTGAGGATCTGCAGGGCAAACAGAATCATTAAAACTAACCATTTTTAAGATCTTATGAATCACATGGTCCATGTAAGCCAAGCTCAGAATATATAAAAATAATCAAGATATTCTGGAGAATATTAACAGGTGTTTCTAAATTACACATTATAGATCTTCATGCTCTACCATTTATTCTATAACTGATAAACCATGAATTGAAATAACATCTGCTTGTATACTTAACATTTTTACTCAACCCATTTTAAGGGAGGATTTAGTAAAAGACTCAGCACCTACCAAGTTTTTGTAAATTCTTAGCCTTGTGGATTACATCCTTGGCTGTCCTTTTAATTCCACTTGTTGAATGTGAATTGATAAAATTAGCAATTACTTCCCATCTGAAAAGAAAGCACATGCCTGTGATCTTAAATTCATTAACCACATCTGAATATAAAAACATTAGTTAAATTGGATATTAAAACATTACAATGCAATATTGTATAAATCTCATTTAATGGGGTTTTGAACTAAGTACACGATAAAAGTATTTAAATATTCACTTAACCAATTTTTTTTGTTGATGAAATGATCCACCCTGAACATTGAAACTTTGCTTTCACATATAATACCAATACAAATCACAGATACTGGAAACCTGACTAAATTCTGGAAATTCTTTGCTTGCATACCCAAGGCATGCAAATAGTCACCACATCAAGGGCGCTTACAAAGTATCCACGCCAGGTCCTCCTCCCAGTGGCACCCCACTCCGGGTCCTCCTTTGTTCTTTCCCCCCTCCTCACAGCAGGTTCCCCCACGCCAGGTCCTCCAATGTTCCTTCCCTAGGCAGCAGCGTCCTCACTTTCGCATTGTCTATCCTCGTCAGTCGGCCAGCGCCATCATCGACTGCCGCGCTGACCTCTCCACTATCGCTGCCAGGTCCTCTCCGTGGCACCAACCTAGGCCACAGCCGCGGGCTCCGTCGACCACAGGCTCCGGCCTCGGCTTCTCCGCGGGCTCCGACCCGCAAGGCTCCAGCCATGGCCATGCCCTTGCATGACAGGATTAAATGGAGCTGACATGACAATGCCCACTAACTCCTTCTTGAGGTGGACACATGATTAAGCCCCTGGTGAAATACTACTTCCTTTGCAAAAATGACTATCATAAGTAGATGAAAGTGGAAGAGAAAATATTTAAAAAGAGCCAGAATTATAGATCTCTCGACCAGGAATAAATGGAGCTGCTATGCTTTTAATATTACTGTTCAGAACAGAAACTGAGATATACAGAGGTGGAAAAGGGAAATTAAAAGGTTCAATGAATCAACCTACTTGCATTACTTTTTTTCTAAATCTGTTAATCTTATACTGCTGCCAAAGGAGAATTTGTGGTCACCACCCAACAAGTAGCACCCTAAAGGTCTCGACCCACATGTAAGAAATGTGAAAAACATGCATTGCTTAAGATTCTTTCCATTAACTTGCAATATTACAACCAGAAATTAATACCACCAGAAGCAATTTAACTTTAGCAAAAAATGTGCCATATTTTCAATTCTGCCAGTGTTTCACAAGACACATTATAAGTGCTGCACATAACAAGACACGTTACTTCAGAAGTTACTCATTCGATTAACATTGCCATGACATTACCTGGCATTAGTTCCAGCAGGAAAGATATTTACACCCTTTATCAGGAGCTGCAAGTCCTCCTCAATCCAGGCTTTGCTTCCTCCTCCATAACCTGCAGCGTGATCTGAGCTTTTTGTAGCCTGCCGCATCCGTGCCTCTGCCTCCTCCTTCTCTTTTGCTAACTGTGCATTCACTTCTTGGATCTTCCAAAAAAAAAAAATCATGTAGACTTAAAGAACTGTTAGATGCTGGTTTACAAAAAACAATGCGCTGGAGTAACTCAGCGGGTGAAGAAGCATCTCTGGAGAACATGGATAAATGACATTTCAGGTCAAGACCCTTCCCTGGATCATTGCTCAATTGCTTAGGATCAACTTTTCTATATCTATCCATTTTTGTGACCATCTAGTATCTGGTATTTTACCACTTGACTAATATGCTGGACAGCAGGAATGAGTGAGATAAACCTTCATCAAAGCAGCAAGTGGGAGAATTGCGAGGAATAGAGCAAGAGGACCATTCAGGGCTCTCAAAGAGATTTTAAGATAGTATTAGATTAAAATGATGCCAAGAAAAAAAAGCTTAGGAAAGTTTAACATTTCATAAAAGGATCAAGATATTGGTAGGGGAAGAGAAAGAAGAATGACTATTGGCGAAGTAATAAACTCAAAAACAGACAAGCTTATAGGCGAGCCTCGCGCAGTGGGAGTATCCCGGTGAGCCGCGGCCTGAGGACCCGGCCAGAAAGGTCCAGCTCACCTGCTAGAGACTGGGGACTCTCCCGGTATGCCCGACTCACCCACCACGGATGGAAGACCACACCGTAGACGGGAATCCATTTGGACGGCCAGGCTTGCCCGCCCAGAGTGGAGGGAGTCGGACAGAGGGCAAGTAAGCAGACCGGCTGCGGTAGGGAGTGCACTGCCTCGACAGTGGATCGGGTGCCGTTCACAGAGGCCGAGCCTGTGGATCACACGCGGCCTACAGCAGCACGGAGCGGTGGAGGTCACCATGGCTATGCTTGGCCAGGCCGACCCTGCAACACCGTCAGGACAATGGGCCTTCATGGTCAGGTCAAGAACCCTGCACTTACAACTGGGACTTGAAAATGGCAGGCGACTCTATAATGCTTCAGTGTACTACTGCTATATACTGTATCCGAGATGCTTATATAATATGTATCTAAGTGCTTATGTATAGTGATACTTGTACCGAACTGTATACAAAAATGAATTTCACTGTACATTGGTAAATGTAACAAATAAAGTACCATACTATAACAAAGAATTTGACGTTATTTATTTTCTGACTGAAGCAAGACAAACTACAATGGGGGCTATGGAAATGGTAGAAAATAATCAGATAATTTATTAATGTCTTCCTGGAAGGAGACCAAGGAACCTCCAGAAAATAATCGACGACTAAAGATCAAAAGTGAATGAGAACCAAAGCATTAATAAAAAAAGACTAAAATTAGAGAAATTATAGCCCTTAAAGGCAATTAATCTCTAGGACACGATGACCTGCATTAGCTAAGGTGACAGCAGGGGCACTAAAATGAGGAAATAAACTCATCAAAATGAGTTCTTACTCGATGTGGCACAAACCTATCCATTTTGGTCCCAAGAGCACTCAAGCAACCAATGCCATAAACCAAATTTTGCAGACTACATGCCAGGAAAATACTTTTTGTGCCACCTCAACAAACATTGTACCTGTTTCTGTACTTCAGCTTGACCTTCATCCCTTGTACTTGATGCAAGTACTTCATTTAAGGTTTGTAGGCTACAAAAAAGAAAAACAAACATTGATATCCATGGTTTTTATGTCTTTTCCGAGCATTATTATGTCCATGTACATTTAGGCAGAAATAATCCAGTAATTGAATGCACATGGATATTACAAGTCAAAGATAGTACCTACTTAGAAATTTTGATCCACAATTTAAAAAAAAAATGTTGCTCATGTTTATAAACAACATTTAAAAAAAAAAGTAGATTTGCATTTATGTGACATTTAAGATGAAACTTTATTCTCCCTAGAGGGATGAAATTAAATTTGACTCCAGTCCAAAGAGACTTTTAAAAGCTGGGATAATTACATGGATTTTAAAGAGGATGTTAAAGGAGAAAATTATTATATAGATGCAGGTGAAACATCTATAATGGGCAGAGCAGAGGAGATGCACAAACAATATAGATCAGGTAGCAGCAGATGAGCAGAGGGAAAGAGGGTGGTACGTGATCCTGGAACCTCCATAATAGACAAAATATTGCATTGATTTTAAATGATACAGCACAGAATCATTTGGCCCAGCCGGCTAATGATGGTACTGCACAGTTTCCACACAAGCCTGTCATCCTGAATTACAAACTCCTATTAGAAATCCTTTTATTCTTTTCTATTTATTTAGCTTTCCTTCAAATGTTTTGCAGCTGCCTGCTCACAAGTCACAATCTCCACGTTCTAATCACTCTGTGAATAAAGGCAACCAGAGTTCTTTGTTGAATTTATTGCTGCGTCTCTTAGCAGTGATATTCTGATATTCCCACACGTGTTCGCCACATCAATGTCCCTTTCACTATTTTTCAAGAGCCCTATAGGTAAACATTCTTAATACAATCTGTTAAAACATTTGGTTTCATATTTTATATAGAAAAATCCAGTTTCTCTCATTCACTCTAGTTGTATCAAGTTCCATGCTATCATCTTTCTCTGAATTGCATACTTTATTCTTGGTAGCAATCTTGCATTAATGGCTTAAAAGGTTTTTCTATTCACCAAAAGTAAAAGTATAGTATTTTTATGTACATTACAAAAATCTTACAATCTTAAAGATCTCTATAGGTCACCCCTCAGCTTTCTCTGTCAAAGAGATTCAGTCTGTTCATCCTTTCACATACAGTGCCCTCCATAATGTTTTGGACAAAGACCCATCATTTATTTATTTGCCTCTGTACTCCACAATTTGAGATTTGTAGTAAAAATGGGGGACTATGTATAAACACAGCTGTAATTTCTACATGGTGAAACTAAAATGTATAAAAAATACCCTTTAATAAAATCTGACCATGTGCACTTTAACCAGGTGATGTTTTTCCTCTTACAAATCTCAGATTGTGGAGTACAGAGGCAAATAAATAGATTATGGGCCTTTGTCCAAACATTATGGAGGGCACTGTATATTTCTGGTAACACTGAAGTAAATCCATATGACAACCTCTCCAGTACTATGTTTTAATAAAATGGTAACAGATTTCCATGCAATACACCTAGTGCAGTCTAATCAAAGTTCAATACAAGTTTAGAATAAATAATCACAGAACTGTACAGCATAGAAACAGGCATTTCTGACCAGCCTGTCCATGTCAATCTGTAGACATTCTTCTGTATTAATTTTATTGCCCAACACTCTATGCCGAGGCAATTCATCACAGCTCAGCTAGATACTTTATAAATGCTGTCGGCTTTAACCACTGTCAGGCAGTACACTCCAGGTACTTGCAACACTCTGGTGGAAGGTAGTTCTCGCATCTCTAAATCTCTTTCCCCAAACCCATGTCCTCTTGTTTTATTTATCTGCAATATGAGGAATGTTTTCTGTGGTCTACCCAGTTATACCTCTCATTATTTTATATACTTCAATCATGCCCTCTCAATCTTTTCCATTCCCACGAGTATAGACCCAGCTTCTCCAGCCTCTCCTCATAACAAAACTGCTGCATCCCAGGCAACTGTGGTGAACCCCTCTATATCTTCACCAGCACTAATACATTCTTTCTATACTTTGGCTACCAGAACTGCATCCAGTAAGTACTGCAGCTGAGGTCTGGTCAACATTTAAAAAATTCTAGCATAAGCTCACATGTTCTAATTTCAGTCTCCCGACTAATCAAGGCCAGTATCTCATATGGCTCCCTAACTGTGTTGCCACCTTCAAGGATCTATGTAACTTGACCTTCAAG